>NC_132855.1:15146533-16347471 GCF_048164855.1 Canis lupus baileyi | reverse complement strand
AAAATTGCCTACAGTGCAATTTATTAGTTTTTTTTAATATCAATGATTTGAATTCCAGATTTTCACTGGAATGGGGAAAATGAGTCTAGTATTTAAATGCACTTAGGATAATAGGTAATATTTCAAATAATATGCAACCTTTCACTAATTAATAACATTGAACTAGACCTCCCTCATCCTTCTCTTCCTCTCCATCCTCAAACACATGCCATGTGGAAGGACTCCTGAGTGATGGTTAGGGAGAGGGCAAGAGAGGGAGCAGTACCAGCTAGCACCCCTGATAACAAACTATTAGTTATTCTCACTTGAAGAGAACCACTTATATCTTGTGAATTCTTCCCCATGAGATCTGAAAGAGGCAGTGAGCTATAAAACACTAGTAACCTGAGATTGCTGAACTCAGGTTGTCATGACAGCTAGAACAGTTGCAGTCCTTAAAAATGCCTGCTAAATGTTTATCATATTGTTGTTTAGAGTTAAAATGCTGGAAGCAACCTAAATGTTCAATAATAACCTTGTTAAACCCATGCTTCACACACTTTAATTGATTTAAAGCCCTGGGATGGGAGTTGTTAAACTGCAGATTCTGAGCCAGCAGGTCTGCCTAGGGGCAAAATTGTGCATTACTAGCAAGCTTCCTGATGGGCCCACAAACCACACTTTGAGTAGCAAGGCCTTGCTTAAACTATAACAGATGTATATTAGAATAATGTGTACTTGTTAAAAATGATTATATATATCTATATACATTCCTATGAAAGGAAGTTTAGGATATATTGTTAGGCAATAAAAGCAGGCTATCCAATTAAAAAGTTTATAAAGCAGAGCACGAGACAGTATATATATAGTATATAAAACAATCCTATTTTATATGCAAATTTTGCATGTAAAAATATCTAAACTAATGCACTACAAAAATCTAATAGTACTTATCTCCAGGTGGTAAAACTTAAAGTGATTTTAATTAATTTTTCTTTTTGTGCAACTGTATTTTATAATTTTTGTTCTTTTTACAATAATAAAGTAGCATTTGAATAATAAAAAAAGAAAGGAAAATCTGCAAGAGATTATGAGGCCCAGGAAAATGCTTTCTCCTGGGATTATTAAGCAAGAATATATAAACGGCACATCAAGAAAAGAAAGAAATGAAAAAGCTCTCAGGAGGCCAAGCTAATTTCAAATGTGACCTTGCCACCCATCACGGTGCCCCAAAGACTTTTAGAAAAGGAGAGAGGTTTCCAGTGGCCTGACCTAAGGAAAAATATCTTACACAATGACAAGCTGAAACTCCACATACAAGGAGCTAATTAGGGGAATGCCTGGGTGGCTCAGTGCTTGAGTGTCTGCCTTTGGCTCAGATCACGATCCCAGGGTCTTGGGGTCCTGAGATTGAGTTCCACATCAGACTCCCATTGCAGAGCCTGCTTCTCCCTCTGCCTGTGTCTCTGCCTTTCTCTCTGTGTCTCTCATGAATAAATAAATAAAGTCTTAAAAAAAAAAAAAACAAGGAGCTAATTAGGAATAGTGACCAAGATGCCACCTGGCTTCAAGACCTGAGGTGCCCCCAGGCTGGATGCCATGATCCTAGAACTCCTGTTCAACAATCCTGTGGTACTTGGGGATACACAGTGCAGAGGGCACAGGCTTTAGAGTCGGTGGAATCCCGCATTGCCATTTAGCAGAAGGCCCTTAACCTCTCTGTATCAGTTTCCTCCCATCCAAACTAGAGGTGCAGAGCTTGAATGAATTCACAAGGAGATGGACTTTGAGAAGTCCCTTCCATGATGCTGACCTGCCAGGTGGGAAGCCTGCTGGACAATCTAATCCACCTGGCAGGCAGAGATGATGCCTGTGGAAGAATTTTAAGCTCAGTACATATTGTGCTAAATTGGGTATACTTTCCTTCCTTGGAGTGAGTTGGTACGAGGATAGAATGCCATGATAGTCTAGAACAGATAAACAATAAGAGGTACCAATTTTTAGGGACACCTGGGTGGCTCAGTGGTTTAGCACCTGCCTTCAGCCCAGGGTATGATCCTGGAGTCCCGGGATCGAGTCCCACATCAGGCTCCCTGCATGGAGCCTGTTTCTCCCTCTGCCTGTGTCTCTGCCTCTCTGCCTCTCTCTCTCTCTCTCTGTCTTTCATGAATAAATAAATCAAATCTTTTTTTTAAAAAAGGTACCAATTTTTAAAGAAAAAGCTTAAAAATATATTACCCAGGAACAGAATCACTTCTGACATAAAAATGATGCTGTGAAATGAGTAGTTTTCATCAGAAGGAAATCCATTATATTGGAGGAAGTTATGGCATCAGATTAGTTGAACTTAATAAGTTACCTGTGATGATTTAGAAAATTAATAAGGCCTCACAGACCTTATTGACAAATAAGGGAAACAGGAAGAAGCTGGCGCACCTGTCACAGGTTTTGCACCATGCCTCCCTTATTTGGCAACAGGGTCTCCACCACAGGATAACAGTAGATGGAAAAATGCTTGCAAGGAAATGAACACCAGTCAGAGGAAAAGCCTCTTGTGGTCTATCTAGCTCCACCTTGAAGAATGACTGGGGAGGCATCTAGGGTGCCTTTCCATTGCAAATAAAGGATGGAACAATGAAGGAAGAATTTGACAAGATAAACTGGGTCTTCTTACTGGAGAATGCCTGGGTGCTGCAGCCTGTCATTTCTTCCACTGGTTTAGCTGCAACAAATGCCAATTAGTCATCTCTACAGTGTTTTACCTATTCACTCCTGTAGCATCTCAGCCTGGGAGGGATGTTGCCTGAGAAATGAAGATGCTCACTGGCTTGGGTAAGTAGACTGGGGAGTGTAGCAATGCACAATGAAACCTGGGTAGCTCTCTCTGCCCCATGTGATTCAGCCAAGAGAATGGAGACTTACAGGTTAGAAAGAACAGCAGGACCAGCAATGAATAAGGGAGGGGCACATCCAAGCAGGATGAGGCCCAGACTCAGTGGAAGATCTCATAACCCAGCTTGACTGACCTTTGCTGGGAGATGCAGCTAGACCAAAAAATGATTACATTCTCACATATCTAGGACAAACATTCAAAACATCCCACCAGACCAGATTGTATACACATACAGCTACCTGTTTCACAAGGAAATTGCAAAAGATAAGTTGCTTCTCATTGACCCAGTGAAGATGTAATTCTCCCACTTAAGTAAATTCTGAAAATTCCAAATACTTTTTTGCACAAATCAGAGAGTCTCAAAGCCTACAGTAAGATTCATGACCAAAGTTCATCGCCTGAAGTAAGATTTCTTACATAGGAAAAATCTTGACTTTCAACCATGAAAAAATTCAGTTAGGTTGTCTATGACAGACATTTTTGAGTCTCTAACCAACAGCCATTCTCCCTTCAAAGCCTAGCAAACAGAATCCTGATTACATTTGGGTGCAGTGGACCCAGGCAAGGACTGATTCATGATTGGTCTAAGTCAATAATGACAATACCTTTCTAAGAAGCCAGTGACTGGTCTATGAGTATGCATGTGACCCAGTTCTAGTCAATGAGACTCAAAGAAGTAAGCGCTCATGCAGCCATTTGGCCACATTAAATGAGGAGCGGGAAAACAAAAAGAAATGCAAAGCTGGTTTTTTGTTTTGTTTTGTTTTGTTTGTTTTGTTTTTTAGAGATAAGCAGAGTGAGCATGGTGGGGAGGGGCAGAAAGAGAGAAAGAGAAAGAATCTCGAGGAGAATCTGCACTGAGTGAAGAGCCCCACGCAGGGCTTCATCTCAGGACCCTGAGATCATGACCTGAGCTGAAAACAAGAGTTGGCAGCTTAACCAACTGAGCCATCCAAGCACACCAGATTCTTAATTTTGTCTCAGGGTTGTAGGATGGGACCCTGTGCTCAGAGTGGAGTCTGTTTGAGATCTCTTTCCCTCTTCCTCTGCCCCTCCCCCTGCTCATATGTGCACATGTGCATGCAGTCTCTCTCAATAATTAAATAAAACTTAAGAAAAAAAATAAAGAGTCAAACAACCAACTGAGCCACCCAAGCACCCATCCAAACTATTTTCATTGAGCATACATGTCAAATGTGACAGTACATTGGGCAAAAGAGGGCAGGTCCAAGCTATAATTTCAACAAGTATTTATTAAGCATCTACCATATGCTTAGATAACCCCATATTATTAGATATGGAATAATTCATCAGTAACCTCTGTAGCATCTGCTTCAAGATAGAGGTGTGGTTGGGGGGTCTTTCAGGATATTAAGCAGGAAATGCCTCAACACCTGGCAATTAAGAAATCTACTTCAGCTTGGATCACACCCAGGAAGTGACTCTTCCAACACAGCTCTCAAAGAACATTTGATGCAAAAAAGAACAGCAGTTGCAGTGGCAGCAATGACAGACACAGGGAAAAGTGTACCCACTCAGAGGTTGACGGTATATAGCATGTCATAGTGAGTCCCATAAATCAGGGGAGTAGACAGCCAGCATTGTGCAAAACATATTAGAGGAAAGCAAAGCTGTCCGTAAAAATTAATTAATAATATATGTATATATGTGTGTGTGTGTATATATATATATCCCAGAAATTTCATCCCTAGACACATGTACAACACATTCAGGGGACTTATACCACAGTGATCATTGTAGTATTGTGAGTCTTAGCAGTCTACGGCCATACCACCCTGAACGCGCCCGATCTCGTCTGTGAGTCTTAGCAAATCAGAAAAATGAAATGTTATCAATAGGGGAAGGGGTAGATAAATCGTGGTATGTCCACCAAAAGTAATACAAACATCAGTGAAAAATGAGTCAATATGACTTATTTATGACTTAATATATACTCTTGGATGGGTCTCACAAATATTATGTTAAGAAGGAAACGGTGAATTGTTAAGGGATTTACCAGTAAGTTATGATTCATAGGAAGTGATGGTTTAGGATACATACATATATGGTAAAGGACCAAGAAATGCTTGAGAATGATGAAAAGTAAATCCATGATAGGGATAACTCTATGGCGGAGGCTGGGGAATGTTTTGGGAGGATGTTCACGGGAGACCTCAACTGTGTTTCTAACATGGGTATTAAGTACATAGTTGGTTATGTTATTGTCATTTGTGCCTTTTGTATGTCAGAATGATTTAATGACTTTCTTCTCAAATGGATTGAGATTGTGAAATGAACAATAAAAAATCTAATCTGATACTTTAAAAAAAATTAATTAATAAAGTCTTGATCCTGTACTTTGAGCCAATGTATAAACATCAACCAAGAACTTCCTGTAATTATAGTACTTCTGAAAGTATGTTGGGGCCACACCAGAGGATATAGGTCATCCCACAACTATTGCCTTAGCCACAGTGGACATAGAGTTATAGGAACAAGAACTGGTACTTGATTACAGAACCCATTGGAGTTCTTCTGTGGGTCCTTGCATTTGTTTGTTAGTAAGATGGAATTCACTTCGGGGGTCAGGATAATAGTCAGAGGAGGACATCCTTGAAAACCAGGAGATTCAAATTTTCCTTTCAAAGACAAGTACAGGGTGGCCCTGGTGGCACAGCGGTTTAGCGCTGCCTGCAGCCTGAGGTATGATCCTGGGACCCGGGATCAAATCCCACATCGGGCTCCCTGCATGGAGCCTGCTTCTCCCTCTGCCTGTGTCTCTGCCTCTTTCTCTGTGTCTCTCATGAATAAATAAATAAAATCTTTAATATAAATAAATAAATAAATAAATAAATAAATAAATAAATATTAAAAAATTAAAAAAAAAAAAAGACAAGTACAACCAATCTGGGGGGACATCATAGCTATGTCTGTGTCTCTAATCAGCATGAAGTCACTTGAATCATTAACAAAATCAGTTCCATCAACACTGTAATTGTGGCGGAAGCCTAGATCACAAAAGTCGTATGTGACGGTGTCTCAAATCTAAAGACACTGAATCTTAGTATTACAACTTTGTTGGGTTCTTAAGAGGAATAATATAATATCAATTTATGCTTCTGTCTCTTTTCTAGAGATCTCAAAACATGACCTGGGTACTATTCTCATTACAGAAGAGGGTTAAGGAAGATTGTGTACTTAATGAACATGACGACAGCAAAGCTTAAAGTTAAATCTTAAGAGGGTTTTGGAATAGAAGGACACTGAAACATCCAGTACAATATCTCAAACATTTTTAGCAGTAAACCTTTTATTCAAATGGAATTTTACACAGAACCCCAATATGGATAAAATGATATTTACTTATTATAATTTTATTTAAAAGGGAAAACTCATAAATTTTAATAAATTGGGTCAATGAAATCAATTAGATACTGTTTTGCTGGACATGAAAATTTCAAATTGGGAGTTAAGGATGATCATTGTGGATTATATCAGCATCAGTATCCAATGCATTTCTCTGTCATGTACTGTTACTGGTTACATGAGATCTAAAAAATTCAGATTGGTACTTAAAAGCAATGACTAAATAAGCTTTGCTCCCCACCCTGTAATGTCAGGATAATTTCAATAAATTGAAATAATAGAAGCTTTATTCCAAGTTCTACTCAAAAAGAGCTAATCTTACAACATAAATTAACATGTTTACAATTGCTGATGTGTTCAAGAAAGTTAGTATATTTGATAGAATAAGTGAATGTGGGATGCCTGGGTGGTTCTGTCCATTAAATGTCTGCCTTCTGCTCAGGTCATGACCCCAGATCCTGGGATCAAGCCCCAAGTGGGGCTCCCTACTCAAGGGGAGCTGCTTCTCCCTCTCCTCTCTACTCGTGCTCTTTCTCACTATCTCTCTCTCTCTCTCTCTCTCTCTCTCAAATAAATAAAATCTTAAAAAAAAAAGAATAAGTGAATGTTTGTAACAGTTTTTTCAAAAGTTGAAAATGTATTTTACAACTGATGTTTAAACCAAACATTTGCTTGATTTCTACAGCACCTCTCCTAGGCCCCAGAATTCTACTGTCTAAAAAACACTGATCAAATTAAATTCCTCAATTTTATAGATGAAGAATTTAAGCCCAGGTTAGGGAGATTATTGCTCAAAGTCATACAGTTACAAGTGCATATCCATGCTCCTCACTTAGCAGGGAATCTGCCTGGGATTCTCTCCCTCTCCCTCTGCCCCTCCCCCTGCTCACACTTTCTCTCTCTCTAAAATAGCCAAACTATGGAAAGAGCCCAGATGTCCATCAACAGATGAATGGATAAAGAAGATGTGGTATATAGATATACAATGGACTACTATTTAGCCATCAAAAAAAATGAATTCTTGCCATTTTCAACGATGTGGATGGAACTAGAGGATATTATGCTAAGTGAAATAAGTCAATCAGAGAAAGACAATTATCATATGATCTCATTCTTATGTAGAATTTAAGAAACAAAACAAAAACAAAACAAAAAAGAATATCATAGGGGAAGAAAGGAAAAAATAAAGCAAGATGAAATAAGAGAGGAAGGTAAACCATAAGAGACTCTTAATGATATGAAACAAACTGAGGGTCACTGGAGGGGGTGTGGAGGATGGGATAATGAGGTGAAGGACATTAAGGAGAGCACATGATGTAATGAGCACTGGGTATTATATAAGACTGAAGAATCACTGACCTCTACCTCTGAAACCAGTAAAACATTATATGTTAATTAATTGAATTTAAATAAAAAATAAAGCATTAATATTCAAAAAATTAAAAAATAATAAAAAATAAGATAAATACACAAAATCTTTTTTAAAGTTGTTCCTCTTCCACATTAAGCACATCTTTTACTTCTAGCAAAGAAAATAACCTCATATATTTCATTAGATGGCAACTTTTACACCTTGACATGTATTTCAGAGTTTACAATGAGAAAAAAAACCTTCTAAATAAAAACTTCTCTGCAGCATGCCTATGCCAGCTCTCACTAATGTCAGCGGGTCTCACACAAGCTCCTCTTGTAGGCACATAATCTGCACAGCCACTCATACTAATGGCCTTTTTCTCTGTGGCTCACACTTTGTACTTTCTCCATGAATCTTGCTGAACCAAAAGTAAGAAAGCAAGTAAACCTGAAAATATATTTCAAGAGTTGAGCATCAAACAAAGAAATACCAGCAGCAGGCAAAGAGCTCAATTTAACTATAGCCATCTCTAATATGATAATTCTCCAAACCCTCATTCTATATCCTGGCCTCTAGCCTAAGACTTCTCTACTCCAAGTTGGCAGGAATGTAAGGGAAAATAAAACAAAAGCCACAAGTCTTACTAGGTTGCCCCTGCAAATAGCTCCTGGAATGGGCAATGAAATTAAGCACAGAGCTCCCCTTGCACTGGACTTATATACCTATTCTCAAACTCATGACCACAGAGAGCTGATTAATCACTTGTTCATTAGTGTAACTTAAAGTCTAAAACAGGAAGTCATCTGCAATGGGTGAAAACATCAAGCAAATTCACTGACATGACGACATGATACCAAACCATGCTCACTTAGTAAGACCCTGTAATTGTCGATGACAGCTCACTGAGTTATAGCAAACCTTAGCTATAAGTGGCAAGATATCCAATTTGTGAAAATGCAAACATATTTGCATTTCCTTGGAATACAAATGACCATGATGAAAGCAAAAACTTTTATTACAATAATACTATCAACAATAGCTAAATGTATTGATCATTTACTATGTACCAAGCACTATTATAAGTACTCTATACTTATGAGCGCTTTCATTTTACTATAACCCTAAGAAATAGGTACTGTTTTCAGTCCCACTTTATAGAAAGCAAAAGAAGGCAAAGACAAGAAAGAAAGTATCAGAACTGGCGAAACAAGCACAAACAGCCTTATATGAGCATTTGTCTTAGCTAGGTATTAACTGGTATCTAAACATGACTCAAAAAGCAGTAAGAGAAAAAGTTTAAACATCTCAAACATCATCTTCAGTTCTTCGCTTAAAACAGATGAGCAAGCAGACATTAAATCCCAGAGTTAGGGTTAAATGGATCCTCAGAATCTAGGAGGTGGGTGGTTAAGTACAGGAAACACAGCTATTTTGAGAGATGGTGCTGTGTGACAGTTAGGTTTCGGGGCTCCTGAACAAGACAAGCTGGATTCCAAATCTGGCTCTGCCCCCTTGTAAGCGCTGGTATCTTAAGCAAATCATTTAACCTTTCTGTGGAAAGGATAATATCTCACAGTGCTGTTGTGAAGACTAAATGATCTACTACATGTGAAACCTTCATATGATACCTGGTCCACAAGAACCACTTAACAAACATCAGTTACTTTTATTATGACCCTACGACCACCAGCAGAGAAAGAAAAAAACTGGGAAATGAAGCTTTAATTAGCACAGAAAGAACAAAAATCGTGGCTTTTATAAAAACGGTTTTTCACTATTCTGCTCCTGGACTCATTCTTAAAAAATAAAAAATTCCTACACCGCACATCACTTAAAAACTGCATACATGCCAAGTTTTCCCATAATAAGCAACATATGGCACTACTCAGATATGAATAGTTATTTTTTTAATCCTCTCTAAACCTCACTTTTGCAAAGTCTTCACCAATTGCCAATAGGCATTCAAAATTTTTTGCACAAGTCTCAGAAAATCAGCGATGATGCTTCTGACCCAAAATGGTATAAAGCAACAATGCAGATGCTCCTGAGTTCTCATTAATAGCAAAGAAGGCACAGAGAAAGATAAAAAGTCATAACAAAACTAAAACAGACCACAGCCCAATACCAGAACTGATGAGGATTATAAAATAGATGGCACTGGATTAAAACAACAGCTGCTAAGGCTCTTGATGCAGCCTAGCTTTGATGAATGAAACAGCCCACAAGACCAAAGAGAGAGAGAAACTGACAGAAATAAAGATGCTTCAAACTTCTCCTTTCATCTCTCAGCCTCAGGTTCTGTTCCCTCATTGTCTTCCCCAACTCTACCTCTTAACCCTTCCAAATCTAATCAGAAACCACAAATTCTAGAAAAAACAACATTGATGAGGGTAAGAAGAGCCCGGGTAGCAGGACAGTACATTCCTCTTAGATAAAGGCCATAATACCATCAGGATGAGCCCCGATGGCAAGCACACTGATGACTGTAGCTGTTCATATTCAGAGTGCCAGAGAATCAGGTAATGGAAGAGACGGAAGATGCCATTGCAGTGAAGCAGGACTCATCAGATAACTGAAGAGGAAACTGGGCGGGGAGTAATGACACCAAAATGCCCCACACATGAGGAGAGGATTGGACTACATGGCAAAAAATAAATAAATAAAAAGTATAAACATGGGAAGATGGAAATTAAAATGCAATTAAGGTTCCAAAGAAAACAAATGCAGAAGAGAAAGGATTCTAGAGAAAATAAAAATTCAATAGCAGAAACAATACACACTGGAAACAGTTAAAGAACAAAATGGCACAAAATCCATTTGGTGGTCAAAGCAAAGAGAGGTCAGAGGGAAAGAACGTGGACATCAAAGTGATTCTCATTGTGGAAAATAGAGAATGGAAGTCAATACAGGGATAAAGGGTGTTCCTGAAGGAAATTTCAGAACTGATGGAAGACAAGTAATCATCAAAGATACAATAGAAGGAATTGTTTCTAACCTGAAGAAAAACAGCATAGGCAGATCAAACGGACCTTCGACTTTCTCTAAAAGTCAATTAAGAGTCTCACATCTACTCCTATGCTTTCAAAACTATTTAACTATAAGGATAAATTTTTCTAGTTAAAAAAGAAAAAAAAACTATAAGCACTCAGGAATAAACCAGATTGCCTATAAAGTATGAAAAATCAATCAGGTTTCAGATTTCTTCAACGGTAGGCTAAATCCAAAGACATGCTAAATCAAGCCTATAGAATTTTGAAGAAGAAAAAAGTTACCACCCAGCAACTTTATGCCACCAATTTATCTGCCATGTTAGAAAGGTATTTTGACATACATGAGCTCTTAAGAGATACAGGAGCTTCTAGAAAGTTTCTTGAATTTGCAATCCCACAATCTGAAGATTAAGAGTTCCAGAAAAGCACAAAAATAACTGGCAGTGATAATAAAACTCGTTAAGAGATAAACTGCAGAAAACTCGCTATAAAACTGGATTCAGGGGCACCTGGTTGAGCGTCTGCCTTTGGTTCAAGTCCTGATCCCAGGATCCTGGGATCGAGTCTGGCATCAGGCTCCCCACAGGGAGCCTGCTTCTCCTCTGCCTATGTCTCTGCCTCTCTCTGTGCGTCTATCATGAATAAATAAATTAAATAAATAAAAGGTTTTTTTAATGAAAAAAAACTGGATTCAGGGACTGTCAATGGATATAAGGAAGGGTTCTTTTTGGGGTGATGTAAATGTTCTAAAATTGGATTGTCCTGACAGTGGCACAATTCTGTAAATTCACTAAAAATAATTTAATTGTATATTAAAGCAGGTTATTGTACGGTATATTACATCTCAATAAAGCTGTTTGTAATAGAGTTCTCCGGAGATACAGCATCAACCAGATATATACAGATACACGTAGAAGGAGATTTATTATAGGAATTGACTCACACATTAAGGGACGAGAGGAGTTCCCTCATCTGGGACAAATTAGGTGGTGCTCACCAGCACTGAGAAGGGTGATCTATACCCAGCCTATGAATTCAAATGCTAATCTCTTCTGTAAATACCCTCACAGACACACCTAGAAATAACATGCTATCAGAGCATCTTTTAGCCTATTCAAGTTGATGTATAAAATTAACCATCACAAAAAAAAAAAATTAACCATCATTGTTTAAAAAAAACAAAATAAAATATAAAACTTATCTGAACAGAAAAACCTATAATGCTAAAAAGAATCATATAAAAAAAAAAAAAAAAACTACCTGGATTTTTAAGCCCCAGATTGTATCAACATAGCCTAAAAAGTGGGCAAAATGAGTAAAAGTATAATAAATTCCTTATCACCAAAGATGCCATGTCACACCTGACTCTGACAATCTGAAAATGTAAAAGCTGATTAAAGAAGCTTTGAAAAATGAAAGGTAACTACCCCTACAACATATGTCTAGAAACACTAGAAAAGATAACACGTAAAGAAAATACAGTCCATATATCAAAAAAAAAAAGGAAAAAAAAGACACATGGCATTTTTTCAGTAGAACACCTTGTTAGAAAGAGCAAATATAACAATTTTAATAATAATTCAGTAGAACACCTATGTCAGAAAGAGCAAATATAACAATTTTAATAATTATTATATTAATCTCTCAATTTAAAAAGTTAAAACTATCACATTGGAACAAAAAACAAAATATGATACAGAGTGAAACAAACAGGAGAAGGGGCAAAAATGAGAAAAAAAGCATAATTTTTTGAACTGATGAAAAATACAAACATTTCACACCAAGAAGAACTTCACTTAAAAATGGGCTTTTTTATGTTCATTGCAACCAAAAGGCAACATATTTTTAAGTGGAAAAAAAATGTAGATTATACACCAGTATGTAGAGAACGATCCCATAGCAATTGTGAATATGGAGTTTATGTACACACAAACCCAATAGAGGAAAGGGTGTTCACCAAGATGTCAGATGTAAATTCAGGGAGAGTTTACTGTTTTGGAAAAGCAGATGGGAGAGGCCTGGTTAACTTAAATTTTTAGTAGTGAGAATATAATATATTCACACATATACACACAAAGGATAGTGCAAATTTGAAGAAAGAAAATGGTAAAACCACCTAGTGGTACATATCCAGAGAATCATTTATATTGAAAAAGAGTTAAATTGATGGTGAATATGTAATTCTCATTAATTCTACAAAACAAATTGCAGTGTAACAAAATATATATAAAGCTAAAAACAAAGAGAAATTCATAAGAACAAGATATAATAATGAGAAGGCTTTAATAAACAAGTAGTCTTCATCAGGTCAAGCAGCCAAAAAAATAGATAAGGATCTGAATAATGGTATTAACATAATTACTAATCTGGATAATTAATTGTTAGGATTATATAATTACAATATAATTAAATTAGTTTAATAAATATATTTTGTAATATATATGAAAACAAAATATGCTCTATTTCTCAGTGCCCATGGAACTTTTTTTTTTTAAGATTTTATTTATTTATTCATGAGAGACACAGAGAGAGAGAAACAGAGACATAGGCAGAGGAAGAAACAGGCACCATGCAGGGAGCCTGATGTGGGACTGGATCCCGGATCCTGAGATCACACCCTGAGCCAAAGGCAGATGCTCAACTGCTAAGCCACCCAAGCGTCCCCCATGGAACATTTTTTAAACTTTATTTAGAATCAGGGATCCCTGGGTGGCGCAGCGGTTTGGCGCCTGCCTTTGGCCCAGGGCGCGATCCTGGAGACTCGGGATCGAATCCCACGTCGGGCTCCCGGGGCATGGAGCCTGCTTCTCCCTCTGCCTGTGTCTCTGCCTCTCTCTCTCTCTCTCTCTCTCTCTCTCTCTCTCTCTCTCTCTCGCTGTCTCATGAATAAATGAATAAAATCTTTAAAAAAAAAAAAAGAAGAAGAAGAATCAGACCACCTAGGAAGTTGCTAAGTCATGCTCTTAACTACAATCCTATTAAAAATCCTAAGGACTTTTTTATTTGTTTGTTTACATAGGCTCCACACCCAGCATGGAGCCCAACACAGGGCTCAAACCCGACCCTGAGATCAAGATCTGACCTGAAATCAAAAGTTAGATACTCAACCCACTGAGCCACCCAGGCACTCCCCCTAAGGACTTTTAAATAGACTTTTAAACTAGAAATATAAAATCCATCAAGAAAAAAATAAGTAATAATAGCCAAGAACATTTTGAAAGAGATGAATGAGTGTAGCCTTGCCATATTGGATCTTAAAATGTATCACAAAGCTACAATAACTAAAAAGCATTACACTGGTTTAGGAAAAGACTGGAAGAAAAAGGAAATAGAAATTCCAAAAAGGAGATTCAAATATGTATATGTATGTATGTACGGGTCACATTTATATTATGAAATTAGTGTTTACATCAGTGCAGAAAAAAATGGATAATTTGGAAGGGAAACAAAGTATATCTCTATCTTATTACAAAATAAATATTAGATAAATTCAGAGATTTCAATGAAAGATTTTATAAAAATAAAACTATAAATACAGTCCTAGAAGAAAACGAGGACGCAGATTTTCATAATGTCTTTAGTGTAGAAGGTTTTCCTAAACATGAACCATAAACGAAAAAATTGGTTGGTTTATTTTAAAATATAATGCCTGAACATCAAAGTTAAAAGGCATATTTACAAGTGGTGAAAATTACCTACAGCAAAATCACTTAAGTTAATAGCCTTAATGTAAAGAAAAAAAAAAAAGCCTTAATGTATAAAAATTTTATATTAAAAAACATCCCAATAGAAAAATGAATGTGTATTTGTTTGTAAAACGAATTCTTTTATTTGTAAAAGAAATACAGATGCTGCTTATAAAAGAACATGAGACAAAAGGGTTTAAACCCACAAATAATCAAATAAATTAACAGAAGAGTTAATTCCTTGACATATTAGAGTACAACTTTTTTAAAAGGTTGAGATCCAGGGCACCTGGGGGATTCAGCCAGTTAAGCATCTGCCTTCAGCACAGGGCATGATCTCAGGGTCCTGGGATAGAGCCCCACAGCAGCAGCAGGCAGTGGGGAGTCTGCTTCTCCCTCCCCCTCTGCTCCTCCTCCCTGCTCGTGCACACACACTCTCTCTCTCTCTCAAATAAATAAATAAATAAATAATCTTTTTTAAAAAAGGTTGAAATCCAATCTAAGTAAAGGTCAAAAGGCAAACTCATATTTCAAAAGCTTCAAAAATATTTCTACTCAACAACTTTACTTCAAAGAATTTATCCTAAGGTAAAAATAAATTACAAAGATGTAGAAATTATGATAGTCATGGAATAGATTTTATGACAGCAAGAAAACAGAAAGAACATAAACATCCAGCTAAATAAACCGCAGGACCTTAGAAACACTGTTGAAGAAGACTTTGCATGAAATTATATTAATTATACATTGTTAGGTAGGGGGGAAAGGTAAATGACAGTGGGGTAATGGTCTCATATTTAAAAAATAATAATAAATGGACACCAGTGTTAAAATTCAAGCAGAAAAAAAATATTTACCAAAATACTAATGGTGATTGTCTGTAAACATTGATATTACAAGTAGGATTTCTAGTTCTCGTTGCCAATCTTTATTTTATAAATTTTTCTACAATCAACATGTACAACTTGCATAATAATTGTTAAAATAATAACAACAATAGTAGTAAAATCATGCTGAAAATTGTTAAGCTTTTACTCCTTTCAAAGAGCATGAACATGCTACTTCTTTTTCTCCTTAGCATGGAAGAAAGCACCACGGATTCCCATTAATGGAAAAAGATGTGGCTTGCCCTCACCCTGAGGGACACTTTCAGTGAGATGATTACAGCTGCTATGACAACAAGGGGAGGATGTGATGTCACATAATGATCCAGTGACTGCAATGTTCCCATCCCAATGCAGAGCTCTCACTGCCAGCTGGAAATCCAGCAGAGACCTCATTAAGGGCATCTGTTCGGTAATTACTACAAGTTTCCCCTCGTCATGCATCCAACTCTGCAAACAGCCCTACCACAGAACTCCAACTCCTGATTCACAGAGGGCCTTAATCTCCCACTTCTATAGAGCTCAGACTGACAGTCACCAGAGACCCAGGGTCAAGTGCCGGCACAGTCAGCAAACGCAGCTTCCATCAACAGGGATCAGGAGGGAAGAAGGAGCCAGACAACTTGTACTGAAACAGACATAAACTGAAGCTTCAAGGTGTTTAACTAAGGGACCTATACTGCATCTCCCTAGAATGTTTAAATATTTTCATTTCCATTAGAGAAAACCTAAAACACTTCCAATCTCCAGAAAAGAAGAGCAAATAGCAGTGATTGCACAGCAAGCCAGAGAGAATCAATTGCAAAATCAGAATGCAAGATAAATTCTCCTACAATGAATATGAAATCCCAAGACTCCTACTTCTAACCATTAAATGACATAACGTGCTGGTTTTTTGCATGCCATTTCCTCTGCCTATAATGTTCCCAAAATCTCTCCCCTGACCATTCCATCCTCAACCTCATCCAATTCAGTGATTCCCAAACAAAGCTACACATCAGAGTTACTTAGAAAGCATGCTAAAATGCACATGCCTGGGCCCCACTGTTGTAACCACAGAAGCAGAGTCTCCAATTCCTGGTACCAGAAATCTTTAACAAGTTCCCCCACTTGGTTCTTATGCAGCCACCCCTGCCCCTGCAGTATTTGAAAAACACTGATCTAGCTAATTCCTACTTCTTTAAAACTCTGCTCAAGGACTCCCATATATTGCTGTCAGGATTATAAAATGGTGCAGCCACTTTGGAAAACAGTCTGGCAGTTTCTTGAAAGTTATACATTAATTTACCATACAACCCAGCAATTCCACTCCTACCCAAGAGAGTGAAAACCTAAATCCACACAAATACCTGTACATGAATGTTTATAGCAGCATTATTCATAATAGCCAAAAATTAGAAATAACCTGTGGCCATCAATTAGTGAATGGAAACACAAATGGATATATCAATACGATGAGCACTATTCAAAAATAAAACAATGGAGTAGTTATACATGGTGATGACTACACAACTCTGTAAATTTACTAAACATCATGAGTTGTATTTTTTAAATGGGGGAATTTTATGGTATGTAAATTGCACCTCAGTAAAACTGAATGAAAGGGAGAGGGAAAAAGCTAAGACAAGACAGGAAAAAATGGAGTCCAAGCCTTTGCTGACTGTTGCAGGCAGTGAGGCCTTCTTATCCCTGTTAGCCCCATTTTTTATAAATCCCCCATTTTTATAAATAACACCGGGCCCAGGGACATTATTTTTTTAATATCAGTCTACCAGCCCACATGCTTTTCAAGAATGAGAAAATTGTCTAATGTCACCTTATATCTTGCGGTCAATGGGCACCTAGCAAATGTCTAGAAGAATAAATGCAGCAATGGGTAACCATGAGCTTTCAGTTGAAATAAACCGTAACATACATTCTGGTACTAAGATCTTAATACCCAGTTTACCTCCCTCCTAAAGGTCATAAACCCTCTCTGTGGGATAAGAGAAGATGTTGGATGCCCGAAAGTACTTTGGATTTCTACCAAAGGTATGCCCCACAGGAATAGGAAGAGCCCTTCCCCGACATCCCCCATGCAACGTCAGGCTCACACGTAACCACAGTAGCTTCAGATACCCTGGACTCAAGTCCTGGTCTCTCCACTTCCTCAGGCAAGTACCTGTGTTTCCCTTCTTCATCAGAAAATGGGGAGTTAAATGAGCAGGTACTTTCAAAGCCCTTAGAACAGTGCCTTCGCAAATCACAAGTGCTCAGTTAGAGACAGAGGAGAGAATAAGTATATGTGGAGGGAGAGAGAGAGAGAGTGTGTGTGTGTGTGTGTGTGTGTGTGTAACTGGTAAGACATCACTGTCCAAACAGGCTGTGCTGTGAAAGGCTCAGGTAAGTTTCACCTGGCTCCTGGGGTACCACAAAGGAAAACTGAGATAAGCACATTTCTCACTAAGTTAAAGAAAGAGTAAGTGGAGTAATTTTCAATGTCCATACATACAATTAGATTTTAAAAAGCAAGTAATAGAACAACATGTAGGATCCCATTTAAATATAAAATATAATAGAATATTAAGTGAACAATAGGACAAACAAAAATAAGGAAGCAGACTCATCTAAATACTAATAAAGGTCATCTCTGGATAATAAGGTTTTCTTTCCTGAGTTTCTAAAATGAATCTGAATTATCTTTACAGCCAAACAAAATTAATAATCCTATCTTCATCTGTTAAAAAATTAATTAAGTAATTAGGAAAATGAAGATAGCCTCCAGCCCCCACAGACCACCTGCCTCTCTGGCAGCCTGAAAGTTTGTCCGGTTTGTTCCGAAGAGAGAATGAATACTCAGAAGGATACAGGAAGGCTCAGATAGAGAGGAGGAACTCCCACACACGGTAGCAGCTAGGTGCAACAAAATAACAGGGCCAATCAACAGTCAACGGGCTGATTCACCCCAGTACAGGCAAAATGTCCTTTTGCAAACACAAATCTGATCCTGTCACTTCTGCTTAAAACCACCAGTTGCGGGCAGCCCGGGTGGCTCAGTGGTTTAGTGCCGCCTTCAGCCCAGGGCATGCTCCTGGAGACCCGAGATTGAGTCCCACGTTGGGTTCCCTGCAGGGAGCGTGCTTCTCCCTCTGCCTGTGTCTCTGCCTCTCTCTCTCTCTGTGTCTCTCATGAATGAATGAATGAATGAATGAATGAATGAATGAATAAATAATAAACCAGTTGCAGGGCACCTGGGTGGCTCAGTGGTTGAGTGTCTGCCTTTGGCTCAGGTCATGATCCTAGGGTCCTGGGATGGAGTCCCACATCAGGTCCCTCTGCCTATGTCTCTGCCTCTCTATCTCTCTGTGTCTCTCATGAATAAATAAATAATTTTTTTTTAATTTAAAAAAAAAATTACCTTCTACTGCTCTTGGGGAAAAAGACCAAAACCCTTCAGCTGGCCAGAAAAGCCTCGGCCCACCTCTAGCCTCTTCTCGGCCATATTCCTCCTCTACCCACCCTACAACCACAGGGCCTCTGCACAGGCCATCTGCTCCACTGGATGCTCCTACACCTCTCCTCCCACCTGCATCAGGGAACCCTACCCCAATCCCCCAGATTAAGTACTATCCCACTGTTGGGCACTCATAGCACCCTGGCCACTTCATCAAGAGAAGAGCACAGTTATACCACTAATGTCTGTGGGCTCAGCCAGTTTGTCGGTTTTACTAACATGATATCCCTAGTGCCTAACACAATAGCCGTTGTGTGGTGGGCACTCCATAAAGAAAGGCTAAATGAATGATTACAATTCATGTGCAGCCAGGGACACTACAATACATGTGCCTAGACAAAAGCAAAATCAGATCCTGGAAGGCCTATGAGGCCCACTTGGTAATGTGGGCTTGATCCAAGCAAGCAACGGGAAACTACTCAATAGTTTAATTTTTATGTTCCCAAATTCATTTTATTTGTTGTTTTTTATTTTTATTCCAGTATAGTTAATACACAGTGTTATATTAGTTTCAGGCGTACAATATAGTGATCCAACAAATCTATATATTTCTCATGGCTCATCATGATAAGTGTACTCTTAATCTCCTTCACATCTATTTCACCCATCCCCCACCCACCTCCCCTCTGGTGACCATCAGTTTGTTCTCTATAGTTAAGAGTCTGGTTGTTTGGTTTGTCTCCTTTTTTCCTTGTTCATTTGTTTTGTGTCTTAAACTTCTCATATGAGTGAAATCATATGGTATTTGTCTTTCTCTGATTTATTTCATATAGCATTATACTCTCTAGACTCCTCCATGTTGTTGAAATGGCAAGATTCCATTCTTTTTTATGGCTGAGTAAATATTCCAGTGTGTGTGTGTGTGTGTGTGTCACATCTTCTTTATCCATTCAAGGATGGAGACTTAGGCTGTTTCCATAATTTGGCTATTGTAAACAATGCTGAAATAAACACAGAGCTGCGTATAGCTTTTTGAATCAGTGTTTTCGTATTTTTTGAGTAAATATCCTGTAGTGGAATTACTGGATCATATGGTGGTTCTATTTTTAATTTTTTGAGGAACCTCCACACTGTTTTCCACAGTGACTACACTAGTTTGCATTCCCACCAACAGTGCACAGGGTTTCTTTCTCTTTACATCCTCACCAACATTTGCTGTTTCTTGTTTTTTTTTATTTCAGCCATTCTGACAAGTGTGAGGTGATAGCTCATTGTGGTTTTGATTTGTATTTCCCTGATGATTAGTGACGTTGAGCATCTTTTCATGTGTCTGTTGGTCATCTATATGTCTTCTTTGGAGAAATGTCCGTCCATGTCTTCTGCCCATTTTTAATTGGATTATTTGGGGGGTTTTTGGTATTGAGTTGTATACATTCTTTATATGCTTTGGTTACTAATCCTTTATAAGATATGTCATTTGCAAATATCTTCTCCCATTCAGTAGGTTGTCTTTTAGTTTTGTTAATGTTTCCTTTGCTGTGCAGAAGGTTTTTTATTTTGATATAGTTACAGTAGCTTCTTTTGTTATTGTTTCCACTACCTCAGGAGACCTGTCTAGAAAAATGTTGCTACAGCTGATGTCAGAGAAATTCTTTGCTCTTTTCTAGGATTTTATGGTTTCAGGTCTCACATTTAGGTCCTTAACCCATTTCGAGTATATTTTTGTGTATGGTTAAGAAAGTGGTCCAGTATACTTCTGCATGTTGCTGTCTAATTTTCCCAACACGATTTGTTGAAGAGGCTGTCTTTTTCCCACTGTATATTCTTGCCTCCTTTGTCAAAGATTATTGACATATATACATGGGTTTATCCCTGGGCTCTCTATTCTGTTCTATTGATCTATGTGTCTATTTTTGTGCCAGTATCATACTGCTTTGATTGCTATAGCCTTGTATCTTGAAATCTGAGATTTTGATGCCTCAAATTTTGTTCTTTTTCAAGATTGTTTTGGCTAGTCAGGGTCTTTTGTAGTTCCATACAAATTTTAGAATTATTTGTTCTGGTTTTGTGAAAAATGCTGTTGGTATTTTGATAGGATTGCATTAAATTTGTAGATTGTTCTGGGTAGCATGGACATTTTAATATTTTTTCTTCAAATCCATGAGCATGGAATATCTTTCCATTTGTTTGTGTTGTCTTCAATTTCTTTCATCAATGTTTTATAGTTTTAAGAGTGTAGGTCTTTTATCTCCTTGGTTAAGTTTATTCCTAGGTATATATTATTTTGGTGCAATTGTACACGGGATTGTTTTCTTAATTTCTCTTTGGCTTCTTCATTATTAGTGTATAAAAATGCAATGGATTTCTATATATTGATTGTGTATTCAGAAACCTAACTGAATTCATTTATTAGTTCTAGCAGTTTTTTGGTGGAGTCTTTAGGATTTTCTATATACAATGCCATGTCATTTGCAGAAAGTGAAAGTTTTGCTTCTTCCTTACCAATTTGGATGTGTTTTATTTTATTTTATTTTATTTTATTTTATTTTATTTTTTTATTTTATTTTTTTGTCTGATTGCTATGGCTAGTACTTAGTTCAATACTAAGTTGAATAAAAGTGGTGAGAGTAGGCATCCTTGTCTTGATCCTGATCTTAGTGGAAAAGCTCTCATTTTTTCACCATTGAGTATGATGTTAGCTGTGGGTTTTTCACATATAGCCTTTATAATGTTGAGGTATATTCTCTCTAGACCTACTTTGTTTAGGGTTTGTGTAATGAATGAATGTTGTACCTAATCAAATGCTTTTTCTGCATCTATTGAAATGATCATATTTTCATCCTTTCTCTTTAGTGCAATGTATCATGTTGATTGATTTACAAATATTGAGCCACACTTGTATCTTGGGAATAAATATCACTTGATCATATTGAATGATTTTTTAATGTATAATTAGATTTCCCAATATTTGGTTGAGGTTTTTGTTGTTTTTTTTTTGTTTTGTTTTGTTTTTTTTTTTTTTGCATCTATGTTCATAAGAAATATTGGCCTGTACTTCCTCTTTTTTGTAATGTCTTTATCTCGTTTTGGTATCAGGTTAATGTTGGCCTCACAATATACATTTAGAAGCTTTCCTTCCTCTTCTATTTTTTAGAATAGTTTGAAAAGAATAGGTATTAACTCTTCTATAAATGTTTGGTAGAATTTACCTGTGAAGCCATCTGGTCCTGGACTTTTGTTTGTTAGGAGTTTTTTTTATTACTGCTTCAATTTTATTGCTGGTGATCAGTCTGTTCAAATTTTCTATTTCTTCCTGCTTCAGTTTTGGTAGTTTATATGTTTCTAGGAACTTACCCATTTCTTCTAGGTTGTCCAGTGTGTTGGCATATAATTTTTCAAAATATTCTCTTATGATCCTTTGTACTTCTGTGGTGTCAGTTGTTATTTCTCCTCTTTTATTTCTGACTTTGTTTATTTGAGTTCTCTCTCACACTCTCTCACTTTTTTTTTTTAATGAGTTGAGCTAAAGGTTTATCAATTTTGTTGATCTTCTTAAAAAAACCCGCTCCTGGTATCATTGATCTATCCTATTGGTTTCTTTAGTTTCTATTTCATTCATTTCTACTCTGATCTTTATCATTTCCTTCCTTCTGATAGTTGGGGTTTTGTTTGTTCTTCTTTTTCTAGCTCCTTTAGGTATAAGGCTAGATCGTTTATTTGAGATTTTTCTCACTTCTATAGGTAGGTCTGTAACAATATAAACTTCCCTCTTACAACAGCTTTTGCTGCATCTCAAAGGTTTTGGACTGTTGTATTCTCATTTTCACTTGTCTTCATGTATTTTTTTTTATTTCTTCTTTGATTTCTTGGTTGACCCAGTCATTGTTTAGTAGCATGTTATTTAACCTTCATGTATTTGTGTTCTTTCCAGATTTTTTCTTTTGGTTGATTTCTAATTTCATAGTGTTGTGGTCAGAAAAGATGCATAGAATGACTTTGATCTTTTTAAATATGTTGAGACTTGTTTTGTGGCACAATATGTGATCTATTCTGGATAATGTTCCATGCGCACCTGAAAAGACTGTGTATTCTGCAGTTTTAGGATGGTATATTCTGAATATATCTGTTAGATTCATTTAATCCAATGTCATTCAAAGCCATTGTTTCCTTGTTGGTTTTCTGTTTGGATGATCCATCCATTGATGTAACAGGGGTTATAAAGTCACCTATTATTATTGTATTGCAATCACTTACTTTCTTTGTGTTTATTAATAGCTTCATTATGTAGTTGGGTCTTTCCATGTTGAGTGCATAAATATTTACAATTGTTATATCTCTTTATTGGATTGTTTCCTTTATGATTATATAGTATCCTTCTTTGTCTCTTGTTACAGTCTTTATCTTAAAGTCCATTTTGTCTAACTATTGATACCCCAGCTTTATTTTCACTTCCATTTGCATGAATAAATGCTTTTCTATCCCTTCACTTTCAAACTGCATCTGCCTTTGGATGTGAAATGAGTCTCACATATAATTGAGTCTTGCTTTTTTAACCACTCGTTCACTTTATGTCTTTTATTAGAGCATTTAGTCCATTTACATTTAAAGTAATTATTTATAGATATGTGTTTATTTTTTGCCATTTTGTTACTTGTTTTATGGTTGTTTTTGTAGTTCTGTTCCTTTCTTCTCTTGTTCTTTTCTGTCATGATTTGCTGGCTTTCTTGAGATTCCTTTCTCTTTATTTTTTTCCCAGTCTATTACTGGTTTTTAATTTGTGGTTACCACTCAGTTTATATATAACATCTTATGCATATAGCAGTCTATTTTAAGTTGATGGTTGCTTAAGTTTGAACTCATTCTTTATTCTCATCCTCTGTCGTTTTAGATAAATGATATCATTATTTTACATCTCTTTATTTTATGAATCCCTTGACTGATATATATAAATATACTTAATTTTACTGCTTTTGTGCTTACTACTTTTCTTACTTCCATTTATGTTCTTTCCTTCCCACGCAAAAATTTCCCTTTAACATTTCCTGTAGGATTGGTTTAGTGGTCAGAAATCCCTCTAACTTTTGTTTGTTTGGAAAACGTTTTATCTCTCCTTCCATTCTGAATGATAGCCTTGCTGGATAGAGTATTCTTGGCTGCAGGTACTTTTAGCATTTTGAATCTATCATGGCATTCCTTTCTGGTGTGTAGTATTTCTGCTAAAAAAAAAAAAAAAATCCACTAATGGCCTTATAAGGTTTCCCTTGTATGTAACTGTTTTCTTTTCTCTTGCTGCTTTAAAATTCCCTCTTTATCATTACTTTTTGCCATTTTAATTACTGTGTGTTGGTATTGAACTCTTTGGGTTGATTTTGTTGGGGTCTCTCTGTGCCTCCCATATCTGGATTTCTGTTCCTTCCCTAGATTCAGAAGATTTTCAGCTCTTATTTTTTCAAATACATTTTCTGTCCTCTTTTCTCTCTCTTCTTCTAGGATACCACAATGTGAATTTTATTACATTTGATAGTGTCACTGAGGTCCCTAAGTCTATTTTCATTTTTTATTATTTTTTTCTCTCTCCTGTTCTCTCCATTACTCTATCCTCCAGGTTGCTGATCCATTCTTCTGCTTCCTCTACCATTTGTTCTATCTAGTGTATTTTTAACTTCAGTTATTGAGTTCTTCATCTCTGATTGGTTCTTTTTTATGTTTTCAATCACTTTGTTGAGGGTCTCATTGAGGTCCTCCACTCTTGTCAAGTCCAGTGAATATATTTATTACTTTTGCTTTAAGTTCTCTATCAGGCATGTACTTATCTCCATTCCATTTAGCTCTCTTGCTATGATTTTGTCCTAATCTTTCATTTTGGACATATTCCTCTGTCTTCTCATTTTGTCTAACTCTGTGTGTCTGTTTCTGTGTTAGGAAAGTCAGCTACTTCTTCTGCTCTTACAGTAGTGGCCTGATAAAGAAGAGATCCTGTGGTGCCCTGCAAAGCAATGTATCCCTGTTTACCAGAACCTGGTGCTTCAGGGATGTCTCTTATGCACATTGTGTTGTCGCTGAGCTGCATTTGCCTTCAGTCCAGTTGACTTCAAGGTCTCTTTTTGCCTGATGTCAGCAGGGTTTTGTCTCCATGTTAGTGGGCCAGTTGTGAGGCTGCTTGGGCTTGACGTGAGTCAGACCAGGCATTCACCAGAGATGCAGTAGCACTGAACTACAGGGTACTTTTCCTGTGTTGTCTCTTAAGAAGCCTTCATTTTGGGGCAGCACCTGTAGTCTGACCAGATGTCTGTCCCTAGCCCACTGATGGGGCTACAGATGGACTGGTGTGTACGGTTATCTCCCCAGAGCAGGAGTCACTTTGGAGTTATACTGTCCCCTGTCAACGCTGCTTGCACACTGCTAGGCTTATGGCACCACTTTAAATGGGCTTTGGCCAAGAGTGTATTGGAGGGCAAAGGATTGCAGGAGAACATGGGGGCAGGGTATGCAGTGTTAACAAGATTTGCATAGGTCTTTTTGTAGGAGACCCAGAGCTGCTTTAGAAAACTCCTGCCACATGACTAGAGGGGACAAGTCCTCAGGAGAGCATGGGGGGCAAGGTGCATGGTGCCAGAAAGGTCCAGGGACAGGAGGTGTATAGGGGAGGTGAGAGGGGTGGATCCACAGAAGCACACAGGAGCAGAGTGAGCAGTGTTAGCAAGTTAGGTAGTGAGTGTTGGCATCACACTGGTTCCTGCAGGTGTCTGTGTGTGTCTAGGCAAGGGGCAGGGGAGCAAAACGGTGCCCACCAGCTCCTTTGTTCCTAGAGGAGTCTCTGAATGATCCCTGTCCCTCCAACACATGCTCTAAGATTAGTAAACAAATCTCCTCCCTTCATACTCCAGGTGTTTTTCAAATTGCTGCTTCTATGCTGTATCTCAGCAGGACGATTGTGCTGTCTCTTTAAGGGCAGGGATTCAGTTTCCTATCCCCCTTCCAGCTCTCCCAGAGCCCAGTCTACTGATTTTTAAAGTTCCAGGTGTTAAGCCTCACTGTTATAACAACAATTAATGAAATTTCACCCCTCTGGTTTTCAAAGTCAAATATTATGGAGATTCATCTTCTCCATGCAAGTTCCTAGTACCTGGGGTCCCTGATGTGAGGGTCTGTTTCCTTCCTCTCTTTGAGTCTGAAACATCTCTCCCTCCTGTAGACAGTCCCTGTGGGCCCACTGAGCTCCCATTTGCATCTCTGCCTTTTCTACTCCCTCTAATGTGTCTTCTTCTCTACATTTAGCTGTGGAGAGTCTGTTCTGCCCATCTTTGGGTCATTTTCTGGGTTATTTACACTGATGTGGGTGTTTTCTAGTTGTATCTATGGGACAGGTGAAGTTAGGATCTTCCTACTCTGCCTTTTCCCCATAAGTCTCATACTGGACAGTTTCAAACTGAAGGGCAGAGAGATCAGTTGTATGCTCCAAAAGAACATTCTAGCTGCTGTGTTGAGAAGAATGTGGAGGGGAGGCCAATTGGAAATATTGCAATATTGGAACTCAGTAGGAGAAGAGGAGGTCTGAACTACGGCAGGGGAGATGGAAGGGAAAGTATGAATAGGAAAGAGTTTAGAGGGGCACCTGGCTGGTTCAGTTAGTAGAGTATATGACTCTTGATCTCAGAGTCCTGAATTCAAGTCCCTCATTGAGCATGAAGACTACTTAAAAAAAAAAAAAAAAAAAAAAACAGAATGAGTTTAGGGAAGAAAATCAACAGGACATGATGGCTAATTAGATGAGATGGGGATGAGGATGCAGGAAAAGGAATCTTAGGTTCCCAAATTTCTGCTTCAGATGCCTGAGCTTTCTGAAATGCAGAAACTGGATTTGAGTCACTGTTCTGAAACAAGGCACTCAAATTTCTTGAAGCCCCAGTTTCTCCACCTACAATATGGAGCTGCTCATAGTTCTCCTGCAAGGTTACTGGTCAACCAAATAAGTTGGTGCTTGGAAAAGTGTTTCACAAATAGCAAAACCTTGTTATTATCATCAACAACATGGGGATAACAACTTGCATAACTGCATTATCACCCCAAAAAAAGAACCTCTTTGAAACTGTCTCTAAGACTAGGCTTAAATTCTTACACAAATGGCCTAAATTCTGCATCTTTTAAACTTTTCTCACTGTCTTAAACAGTTGACCTCATGAATGACCCAGATGAGAAAGGAAGAAAAGGCATCTCATTGGAAGGTTGGGTTTCCCTGGGGCGCAGCAGATGGTTAGGATCTGCTTCAGCACAGACTCCTGCTGGTTCCCTCCTTAAGAGATGTTGGATTCCCCTTCAAAACTTACTGACTTAACAAAACTTGAAAATCTAAAGTAACTTCCAACTGTTTAAGAAAGATGAGTCACTAGACACAATGAGCTATACTTTGTGACCACAAGGTAAGCATCAAAGCCAGCCAAATACCTTCAGGCTTGGCATGAACTAAGGAAAGAGAAAAGAGAAGGTAAACGAAATAAGATTTATAAGCATCTGGGGTGGTCTCATTACTGGGCCAGCACTATATAAATGTCATAATCATATATAGATATTATTATTCCTATTTCATAAGGTTCAGAAAGGTAAAGAGAGTGGTCAAATATCTCATAAATGGTGAACATCAGAGCTAATCAATTCAACTTCTGATTTGTCCAAAAATAAAGAAGGAACATTCTTTCTACTTTATACACTACAATAATTCTTTGAGATGATCTCCAATAGACAATATGTCTAATGAATAAAATATATAATTCAGCAGATCCAGCACAGCATTTTAACCCAAAAAATAATAAAATAGTAAAGAGGACTAGACCTGAACCCTGAAGGCCTGCATTGAAACCCTCACTCATCAGGGACTACTCCATCTGCAACCCCACTTACAAAAGCTGAATTAAACAACCTTAAAGGCCCTTTCTTAAATGCTAAACAAATGCTGGTGATTAGTAATGATGCAAGTCCAAGATAGCTAATCCTTCTCTTATGTTCTTTTCCAAGCTCATGGAATCACACCTGAGTCACTCTATGCCATCATCAAGAAGAGAAAAAGCACACTAGAGAAGCAGAAAGGAAAAGCCAATCAATTAACATGATTTCCTCCCAGAGAAACAAATCTCCATAGCAGCACGTGTGGACTGATCTTCATGGATGGAGTCTTGAGTAGTTTGGACCTTTGTCCAGCAGATACTGCCCTTCCATAAATAAAAACCAACTTCCAGTAACTTTGCTTCCAAGCCCCACTTCCCCAGGGCTCCTTGGGGAAGCCCTGGTTCTCAGGCCAAGCTCCCACCACACTCCAGAGCCTGCCCACCAAATGGCACAGGAAGTGCCAAGCAGCTCTCCCCAGAGCAGCTGGCACCAATTACCCAGACCCTGCTGGAAGCGCTGGGCTGGGGTAAGGCAGGCATTCCGGATACCAGCCTGGTCAAAAATCCTATCCTAAAACAAAGACAGCCTTGCAGCCCTGCCAGCACTCATCATAAGTGTCTGGTGGGGGTCTGTGGGAGGCAGCCAGGGGGCAGGCTGGCAAGCACCATCCAGGAAAGCAGCTGTGGGCCTGGGAGACTTGCCCATTCCCTGATTGCAGGGCCTCTCCATCATCACAACGAACAGCTACCAATTATTGGGCACCTAGAGTGAGCTAGGTTCTTACATTCTTCATCCTATTGAACTCTCCCAACACAACAAAGAAGGAACTGTTATGCCCGTTTCCAAATGCGGAAACTGAGGTTCAAAGAAATTCATGATCTTTCCAACAGTCACAGGGACAGGATGAGCCAGTACTGGGCCTAGAGCCCAGGTCTCCTATATTATCTTCCTTTCTACCTACCATCCTGGCCTGGGAGAAATAACCATCTAAAAAAGGGCCTAGAAATTAGGGACTCGTGTTGCAAAGCCATCACAAGTGACACACTAAATCCTAAAAGATGACAAATTGGTTGAGAAGATGGGAGCATTTGTAGGTCCACCATAAATTCTTCGAGAATAACTACACAGCATCAGGACACCAATGCCCAAGGACACAAAAGTAAATGCCTTTGGTAAGAAATGCCAATTCTGAACATCAGAAAACAGAAGCTCAAGGTCATAATTACAGCTTTTCCATAATTACAGCTTTTCAAAGAATAGTACATATAAGTATTTGATCAAGCAGGCCTGAGAGTTGGTTATTACCATTAACCTCATGATAATAATATTATTGTAGAAATATATTATCATTATGGATATATATTATGAATATAATAATAACATAAAAATATTATAATAAACATTTATACAGAACTTACTATGTACCACATGCTGTTTGGAGTGCTTGATGTACATTAACTCATTTAATCTTCCAACACCCCAGGAGACAGGTAATATAATTATCTCCATTTAAAAGATGAGCACATCGAGATTCTCTTGGATGGTAACTTGTCCAAGATCACACAGCTAAAAAACTCTGAACCCAAAATTCAAAGCAAGGTAGTCAAGTTCCAGAATCCATGCTCTTAACCTCTGTACATACCTCCTCTCAAAACCAGTAAGCGTTTATGAAGCAGAACCCATGCTAGATGCTCCCATAACTACTATCTATTATCACATTTATTGTTCATAATAAACAAATCTAGGAACGTGAATTGAAGCCATGAAGGCTTCCTATACCATCAGAATGGACCTAACCTTGCTGACAAACACACACTTGGAAATCTCCACCCATTTGTTCCATTTCCCACTAGGATTTGATATCATGGTCACTTGCCTTTGCTTCCTCCCTTGAGTCTAAGCTCAGTGGTTATCAAACTCACTGTGAATCAGAATTACCACACCAAATTACATACACACAATCTAGGTTACTTACTCCGAGAATAATTTTAACCCTTCGCTAGTCTTACATCCAATTTACCTCTACTTTGCACTGAACTCTGTGAAGCATCTTTCACCAGAAATCCCAGTGCACCTCATTTAGCCATTCCCCTGCACCTTCCCACTCTGAGAAAGTTATGATGGCCCTTAGGACTCAAGGCTCACCTCCTTCCCAAGTGGCAGGAACCACAGAGATTTCCTTACTCAACCAGTTCATTTACAGATGGAGAAACTGATGCCCATGGTAAGTGATTCATCCAGGATTAAAGAGCGAAGTTAGTAAGAAACTAACCCCAACTCCCAATTCTGAGTCCAGTGTGTGTTTTCTATCATACTAGGCATTTTCCCCCATGGTTTCCCCTGCCCTTCCACAGAGTCTGGTTCAGTGCTATATTCAGCAGATGTTTATTAACTTCCAATAATAATAGTGCTGTAGATTGTGCCCCCCAAAATCTATATGTTGAACACTAACCCCCAATGTGATGATATTAGGAGGTGGGGCGTTTGGGCAGTAATTAAGGTCATGAGGGTAGAGCCCTCATAAATAGGATTAGCACCCTTATAAAAGAGATGCCGGAGAGGTCTCTTGACCTTTCTGTCATGTGAGGACACAGAGAGAAAATGGCCATCTATGAACCAGGAAGCAGGCCCTCCCCAGACACCAAATCTGTTGGTGCCTTCCAGCCTCCAGAACTGTGAGAAATCAATTTCTGCTGTTTAAGCCACCGGGTCTGTGGTATTCTGTTACAGCAACCCAAATGGCCTAAGACAATGCCTAGGAGCTCTACTTGCATTTTATCTCATTTAATGTTCCAATCCAGCAGCGTAGCTTAGGACACTGAACTGCAACCATGTGATGCCACCTCTCCAATATCACAACCAAAGGAAGATGGGGTTCATACTGTGAACCCCAAGTGACTAATTCCAGAGCTAGTTCTATTCCAAACTCTAATAACCATTCTGGTCCCCTTTTCCTTCTATGTCCCGGGACAGATCCACAGGCCTGGCTCAGAAAGACATTCCTGCAATGCTGGAACTACTCCAATTTCCCCATGGCTCCAGGTGGATTCTTTCCAGGTCCAAGGAGGCTGGGTAAACTTTCCAGGTACACCGTGTGGCCCAGGGAGGAGTGTCAGTCCATAGGATGGCAGAAGAGTGCCCAATGAACACTTAGCTCGTGTTCCTGTCTGGTGCCGGGGACCAGCATGGTTGTACAGGGCTTCCTGGTGCCACTCCCACACCAGTACAGGCTGACCTATCGCTGAACCTGCTCCAGAGCACACCCGCAAACCCTCAAGACCATACCACCAACCCTCATCCATTCCTGGCCAGAGCCAGCTCTAGCCACAGCATAATTTCAGGTGAAGGAAAGCAACAGTGAGCAAAGACACACAGTGTGACAGCCAGGCACCGCGCATGGCACATCACTGTCCAGGATGTGATCCACCCACAAGGAAGGTGATACTACTCCATTCGTTCTAAGAGGAAAACTGAGGCTCAGAAAAGCTGACTGACTTGCCTAGCCAGTGCAATAAGTATTTGTGTGACTCCAAAGCTCAGGGTTTCTCACTACAAATGCAACCTCTCGGGGATCCCTGGGTGGCTCAGCGGTTTAGTGCCTGCCTTTGGCCCAGGGTGCGATCCTGGAGTCCCGGGATCAAGTCCCACGTCGGGCTCCCAGCATGGAGCCTGCTTCTCCCTCCTCCTGTGTCTCTGCCTCTCTCTTTCTCTCTGTGTCTATCATAAATAAATAAATCTTAAAACAAAAAAACAAAAAAAACAAAAAAACAAAACAAATGCAACCTCTCTGCAAACACACATCTCTAACACTGTGTACTAGGGTTGCTGGCTGACAATCAGAACCCCATCGTGAGGGCCTCATTCCTCAAGCTCACGATACATCTGCCCTTTGTTGGAGTGTAAATGCTGTCAAGAGGGGGGCACGATTTTTAATAAGTATGAAGTCTTCCTAATAACAAGAAGTTTTTTGATGGCATTTTAGAGTTAAAGCAATTTTTTCTTGCATAACTTCACCTGATTCTCACCACAGTTCCATAACTGAGACTCACACTCCCCATTTCACAAGTGTGAAGGTCTTGCCTCCACCCAGACCGACAGGCAGGTGGAAAGCAGACAAGTCATGAGCACTGAGTCCACCCTGGACTGAGAAAACTCTGAGCCATATGCACCAAGGGTGACCAGGGGCCTCTACGCCTAGGCTGGTGAGTGGGCCCCACTCCCAGGGCATACAGCCAAGTCACCCTGGCCTCATTTACCATGGAGTCCTGCTACCCCACCAGAAGCCCTGTGACAGAAGCATCCATTAGCAGGCCTCCTCCACTTAGCATGGGTTCCCAGCTCCCACAATCCAAGAGCAGAACAGGAACCCTCACTCCCAGCCCCCTGGGCCTTTGCTGTCTAGGGGACCCTTATGTTTCCTCCTCTGGGACAACCTCACAGAGAGAAACATAGGGCATGGGAGCTAATGGCAGTTGCTACAGGAAACACATCCCTCTGTTAGCAACACCGTTTCAGTACAGGCCTAGAATTTTCCACACCACCAGGTTCATTTTTTAAGAAAGTAGCTTCTTTGCCATATACCCCACCAACTTCATATCCTCCTAGCCCTTGGCTTCACCTATTTCTTCTGACACCCTAGAGATGATCACTGAGGGGAGAAGGGAAGTGAGAGCCCTCCTGGAGCCCCATTTTCTCATCTGTAGAATAAGTGGTGAGGAGTACCAAAAGAGATTAAGAGAGGCCCACTCAGTTGGTTTTAAAAGAAGAGTTGTTTTTGGTTTTTGCAGACATACTTCACTTTGAACGGAAGACTAAGAGAGGGACTGTCTACTTACTTCACCCTGGAGAAACCATGTGACTAGTTGGTGTAAGGGCCAAGGGCAGGTCACCCCAAAATGTGCTACTTTGGCATGCAAATTATTTCAAGCTGAAAACAATCAAGGCCCAAAAGACTTAGAAAGAAACTTAGAGGGATCCCTGGGTGGCGCAGCGGTTTAGCGCCTGCCTTTGGCCCAGGGCGCAATCCTGGAGATCCGGGATCGAATCCCACGTCGGGCTCCCGGTGCATGGAGCCTGCTTCTCCCTCTGCCTATGTCTCTGCCTCTCTCTCTCTCTCTGTGACTATCATAAATAAATAAAAAGTTAAAAAAAGAAAAAGAAAGAAACTTAGATTTCCCCCTCCACCCCCACTCCACCCAACTGCCTAAAAGAATTTAGAGTACCTGCTCCAGGAAGAGAACCATGGATAACTACATTATAATATAACTAAGGGTGGGGGGGATCCCTGGGTGGCTCGCTGGTTTGGCGCCTGCCTTTGGCCCAGGGCGCAATCCCAGAGTCCCGGGATCGAGTCCCGTGTCGGGCTCCCGGCATGGAGCCCGCTTCTCCTTCTGTCTGTGTCTCTGCCTCTCTCTCCTCTCTCTATGACTATCATGAATAAATAATAAAAAAAAAATTTTTAAATATGAACTAAGGGGTAGTAGATAGGGAGAAACTTAGCAAAGTTGATTTGTTAAAATTCCTCTCTATGCTCCCTTGTTTCTGAAACAAGGAAACAAACATTTGTTTAGCAAACATTTACTCTTTTCCATCTTCTTGTTAATTGCTTTCCTTCCCTTTGAAGTTTCAGACCCCTACCTCTTTCTCCTCAGTTCAGGATGACATACGTATTTCATTTTGTCTGACTATCTTTGGAATCTCATGTCTATGAGGATTCCCAGTATGTACATAATTAAATTTGATTTTCTTCTGTTTATCTGTCTCATGTAAGTTTGATTCTTAGTTCAGCTATAAGAATCTTAGAGGGTAGAGAAATTTTTTTTCCCTAACACTGGCAACCATGGGTGTGGACTACAGATATCTGTATGTTTCAAAGCAAGTCTTCACTGCCACACACTGATGCTGGCGGGAATAGGAGTCCTCCTTCCTGGGAGAAATATTTATAATATACATAACACAGCACTTACAAATATTATACACACACACGCATGCACACAGACATAGAAAGAAAGAGAGAGGAAGGGGAGAGAGAGAGAGTAAGGCTCCCTTGAATATGTAGGGGTTAAAGGCATCAGTACACTACACAATTGAAAATCCACATATAACTTAGATTACCTAAAAACTTAACTACTAATAGCCTACTGTTGACTAGAAGCTTTGTTGATAGCATAAACAGTGGACTAACATACATTTTGTATGTTATATGTACAACATGCTATATTTTGTCAATAAACTAAGGTAGAGAAAAAGAAAATGTTATTAAGATCATCATAACAAAGAGAAAATACATTGTACTGTACTATACTGTATTTACTGGAAAATATTCATGTATAAGTGGACCTGTGCAGTTCAAACTTGTGTTGTTCAAGGGTCATCTAGATATGTATATATTCACACATATATACACACACACACACACACACACACAGAAACATATATGTATATATGCGTTGGGGCACCTAAGTGACTGAGTCAGTTAAGGAGTCTTGGCTCAGGTCTTGATCTCAGGGTCATAAGTTCAAGGCTCCATGCCTACATGTGCATATACAATGTATATCATTGATATATATTAATTATATAATTATGTGATTAATATACAGTAAGTATATATTATATAATTAATATATAGTATTATATTTATATGTTATCTATAATTAATATATTAGTTCTGTGTATAATTAGCATGTACTACTATGCACTAAGACCACCTGTAAATTAAAATAAATTATAAAATCACCCAGAGGAAAAACATATAGGCAAAGGAAATAAAAATATAATTTTACAAAAGAAGTGAAATAACATGTGAAATTGAGATTCTTCTGTCCACCTCTCGAACCAGCAACTTTTTTTTGAAACTATAGTGTCTGGTATTCATGTGAGTGTATGAGCAGCTTGATAAACTGCTGTAGGAGTATAAGCAGGTATTTGCAGAGGTTAGTCGAACAATAAATGTGTTTTAAAATCCCTAAAAATATACAGAGTCATAGACAAAGCAATCATACTTCTAGAAATGTATCTTCAGAAGTATTTACGGATGTTCTCAAAGATTTAGTCCTTTTTCACTATTATGGCAAAAAATCAAAAGACGCTAAATAACCAACAATAGGAAACTGATTAAATAAATGCTTTAAATATAGCATGAAGCAAAGCTAATAAGATTTTAAATAGATTATCAAATATTATGATTGCATTTTGTTTTAAAAACTATATACACACAAAAAAGTACTGAGTATATAAATATATGTTAATAATATTTAGCATTGGGTGATAACATTACAAGTGATTTTCTTCTTCCTTTTCGATTATTTGTGTTTTCTCAAATGTTTATATTGGCCTAAAATTTCTAACATGTCTCTTAAGGTATTTACTAGTTTCTACCTAATAAAAAGTCATGTATGGACAGGTCACATCACCTCAAGAGCACAAATTCCTTGAATACCAAGTTCTAAGTCTGATTTATCTTCATAACCTACCCCCATGATATTAGCTTAGGGCCTTGAATAATTACAATTGCCATTGATTGAATGTGCACTGTGTGGCAGGCATAGCGCTAAATTGTATCTTTTAATGCAGTAAAATTCAATAAGCATTTGTTGAAGAAAGCAGGGAAGAAGGACAGATGGAAAGGAGTATCTGAATAAATGTCCAGAGATCTGAAATAAGCTAGCGGCTCGCTCACCAGGAAGTGAGCAGCTCACTTTTGAGGTCCCTTCTAACTAGCAGACCATACCAATGTGCTAAACCATTTCTTCTAGTGAGTACAGGAGCAAAAAGGATGGAAGGGGTTAGGTGGGGGAGGACCTGGATTTTAGAAGCCACACTTTTCAGAAGACCTCACAGGGAACTACTAGGTAAAGCTTTAAAAACCACTTTTAGAAGTCTCTTATCAGATTCAAGAAAACTAACATTAACATGGCAATGGCCTTTTAATGATTTAAAGATAATAGCCTTTTAATGTTGCCATTGGCAACATTAAATTCATTTCTACAAAAACTCCCCAAGCAGCCACCATCACTATTAGAAGGTGAAAGATAAATTATACAGAGTTTCATAGGCGCCTAAATAAGTGATTCAGGGCAGGGTGTGAACTCTCACAAAGGATGATGAGGCCAAGGGGTGCAGAGAGAGAACGTCTTCCTGATAGAAGGACAGCAGAGGAGGTGGCCAGTGAGCAAGAGGCAGGGGAGACAAGGTTTCTCAACGCAGAGTTAGGGAAATGGCATTCCTGGTTGATGAAACAGCCAGATGGAAGGCTCTGAGCCTGGGATTTGAGGAAGGGCAAGCAATGATAATTCTGTGGAAGACACGGGTTTAAAGTGACAGTTGAGGCAGGAAAGGCTAGCTCAAGCCAGAATGGGGAGTCTTAGGAAACAGGCTAAGTAGTTCAGACTTAGTTCTGGAAGCAATGCGTTGTTCAGTCCGAGCCCCAGAAATCTTGGGCCACTTCATTAAAAGGAACAAAGGAGTTCCTAAGATAAGTTCCTCCCCATTGGTTTCTTCTTGCCCCTCTGGCAATTTCTTGCTACCGGGTGAGGAGTGAATGCAGCCCACCAAAGAGCAAATTAACACACCCTTCATTTTCAAAGATTTGGAGGTTCAGTTCAGATTTGAAGCCACAATAACCTGAGCATAGACAGAAGTAGAAATGCTGGAGCAGCTCCTTGGCACCTGGCTTTGCCCTGTTGTTCTCCAAACTCTGACATTCCAGAAAGGAAGCCCCCCCCCCCCCACCCCCGGCTTTGCCCACCTCTTGGGAAGATGAGGAGGCAACCTCTGGCCACTTGTTTCAAAACACTGCACAGCTTGGGACCGGTAGGGAAAGCTTGGAGAACTGTTCTCTTCGAAATCAGCCACCAGAGGGTCAGAGCCCTGCAGTCCTGGCTCTAACACACCCTCTGGTACTCCTCTAGGTAACAGGTTGGAGAAGGAAAGAAAACGGGGAGCCACAGGGAGTCCCGAGGACCGCGGGCCGCTTTCTCTCGACTATTTCAGGAACACGATACACGCGTCCCTGCCTCCCTCGGAGCCCGCACCCTGCGGGTCTGGCGCTCCTCCCCCTCCCCCTCCCGCCCTCCCCATCTCCCTCACCCGCCCTTCTCTGTGTCTGTGTCCCTTTCCCCCGGTGGAAACTGCCCTTCGGTCTGCCTCTCCCTCTGCGCACCTGTCTCAGCCTCTGCACCCCGCGTTTCCGTCACCCCCCGCCCCCCCCACCTCTCTGGCTATGGGTCTCTGACCCGACCTCCAGGTGTGCCCTTCCGTGTCCCGTGCGGCTCTGCCTCGGGCCCTGTCTGTGCCCAAGGCTTCCCCGGGGCTTTCCGACTTCAGTCCTGCGGCGCCCCGAGCCCCGTCCCCGACCTCTCCATCCCTCCGCCTCCAAGCCCGCGTCCCCACCGCTCCTCTCGGGTGTGCGCTGCTGAGCTCGCAGCAAGGGAACCGAGCGGCGCGGAAAGCCGGGACCCTGCAGACGGTCGGCGGCGCTGGGGGCCTGGGGGACCCGCCCCCCCGCCCGCCCCCGAGCGCCCCAGCCCCTGCTTAGGGAGGACCCCGCCGCCCGGCTGGGGCGGGCCGGAGGGTGGAAAGTTCTCACCGATGGTGAAGCTGTAGCCATCGATGCTGAAAGTGGCGCTCCGGCATTTTTTGAAGCCCTCTTTCCTGTTGCTGGCGTCCGTCATGGCTCGGCCGCGGCGTCCCCTCCGCGCGGTCCCCGCCGTCCCGGGCCCCGCCGCCCGCTGCGAGCCCGACGCTCCGGCCGCGAGTCCGCCCAGGCGCTAGGAGCGCGGCGCGGTCAGGGCAAGGCGCCGCCGCCCCATCCCCGCCGCGGGGCTGCAGGTGGGCGCGAGGGGCGCCCGGAGCGGGGGGCGGGCTGGGCGCGGGCTGGGCGCGGGCGCGGGTGCGGGTGCGGGTGCCGGTGCCGAGCTCCCTGCCTCCTCCGCCCGGGGCTCTGCGGCCGCCGCAGCCCGCGCGCACGCCGGTTTGGTCTCACAACTTGGCCTTCCCCTCTCTGGGGGCTGGTGGGGTTTGGGGACTCAGGGGAACGGCTGGGATCTGGCGTCGTGCTTCTTCGAGATGTTTTCTCTGGCAGGCGGGAGAGCTCCCAAGAAGCACATCAACAGATGGAAAAGCAAACATCCGAGCCGGTCAGATGCTGCCAAAGTTTACTCCAAACAAGGAAGCTGGGGGGGGGGGGGGGGAGGGGGGAGGGGGAGGAGGTGTGAAATCGCCACGCCCACTTCCTCCCAGCAGCTGTCCCCTCCACGAGCCTAGAGCCGCGATAAGATGACTTCTCCACGGTCCCTCACCAGAGATAGTATCAAAGCAAACCGTATCTGTGGCCACGCGCTTTCACACGGAGGCTGAAGACGTGCAATTTACAACCCTGTTCTAGCCCATTGCTAGGGGCTCGTCCCAGCTCTCTCCAACGTGGTTTTGCCACATATTAGACTCCTGGACTTCGTGGAGGGGAGAGATTTTACCAATCCTATAGCTAACCCTCCTATAGCTTCCTTACAGATAAGGAAACTGGGGCCCTGAGAGCCTTGATTAAGGTACTACAGATAGAAAGTTGTTGCAGCGTTAAGACACAGTAGTTTCTTCTGGTGACACCAAGGCAATCACGGGTCCTACTGGAATGAGTGACTGGTAGGCAGGGTTTATACAGAGAAAATCATTCCCTCCCTCCAGCTAGCAGTTACTGAGGATTTACAATTGCGTTGTTCTGTGTCAGGAACCAGGGAGATCAAGCGAAGAGATCAGAGCTGAGTCCCTTGGTGGAGTCCACCCAGTGTCACATGTAGAATGACAGTGCTATGCTCAGGTTATTGGAGGACCACAATTAATTTAACTTCATTTGCTGTGATTGGATTTGACACAATTAATAAACACTTGTCAATCAGAAGTCAATCAATCAAGTATATTTAGAGAGTCAATCAGGTATATTCCTAATTGGTTCCAGTTGAGGTTAGGGAGCAGTGGGTTCTTTCCAATAGTTCCCATTCCCCTATATTTTTTCCACTTTCCCAAACCTTTAGCAGATGCACCCACCTTCTCTTGTGTCACTGTAAATCCTGGAGTGAGGAGCCTGAAAGCCCTGAGTGACAGTCTCCTATAGTAAATTATCAAGAAAAAAATATCTAATGCAATGGAAATTTTTCCATGAGTGAGTGAAATTAAGACTTGGTATTTAATCACTCTTAGCAGAAAAGCTTTTTGAGATACAATCTATAAAAATAATAACAATGTGATCATTTATCTGTCCCCTAAAGACTGGTAAAAATAACTTGCCTGAACAATTAGAACTGTTTTTAAACTGCTTCTCCCCAGAATCATTACCTCTCTCTCCCTGGTTTTAGAGATTGCACACCTACAGAACCACTAAATGCATTGCTTCAAGTGCAGAGTCTCAAAGCAGCCTTCTCGGTGTAGAGCTCTTAACACCAAACCAAGTGAAGTGAATGCTAACATTATATAAGCCAAGAAAGAATGAGCCCAAGACTAAGATCAAAAGAAGCATTGCTTTTACTTGTTCTCTCAGAAATACTCAGTCGAGAGTGCTTATGAAGTCAGAAAACTAAACCAAACAGCTAAGCAGTTGTATAGATCCTGCAATCTTATTAGAGCAGGGGTCAACAAACTAATGCCAGCGGGCCAAATCCAGCTTGTCACCTGTTTTTATAGTCTTCATGCTAAGAATGGTTTTCACATTTTTAAGTTATTGAAGAAAATTCAAGACCATGTCTTCTGACATGCTAAAACTATATGAAATTCAAATTTCAGTGTCCACAAATATTAGAACATAGACACACCCCTTTACTCGCATATTGTCTATGGCTTGCTTTTAAACCAAAAGGCAGAGTTGAGTAGTTCTGCCCAAGACCGTATGGCCTGCAAAGCCAAAAATATTTACTATCCACCCCTTTACAGAAAATGTTCTTACATTACATTAAATATCTTACATTACATTTATTTTAAAATAAGTTGGGTGGGGGCACCTAGGTGGCTCAGTGGGTTAAGGGTCTGCCTTTGACCCAGGTCATGATCTCAGGGTCCTGGAATGGAGCCCCATGTGGGACTCCCCACTCAGGGAATCTGCTTGTCTCTCTCCCTCTGCCCCTCCCCCTGCTTGTGTGCTCTCTCTCTCTCTTTCTCAAATAAAATAAAATAAGGACCTAAAATAAAATAACTTTGGAAAGGAAATATCCTTTTTTTAACTGCTAGAGTGGATTCTAACAAGGAAGGTATAGCCACAAATATTTGATAAAGGAAGGAGGGAAGGAAAAAACAATATACATATTCATACTTTGATCTCATCATTAGCCAACATTAATTAGATTAAGATTAATCTCTCCCAAGAGATAATGCATGACCCTACTTCATCCCAAAAACTCAGTACTCAAATCAGCTCATAGCTCATGGATGAAATAATGCCCTTCAAAACATAACAACTGCATATGAAAAAAAAAAAAATCTGGCAGGATACTCCTCTGACATGGGTACTACTGTCATGTCCTTTGACACTCCCTGTGAAGGGGCTGATACCTATTTCCAAATGAAAAAGAGTGCCAATGGCATGTATTTATTGCTCATTGGTCTTTAAACTTCTAGAAAAAGATGAGATCCTATATATAGCATATGTTATCAAAAAGTCAGCTTCCTAAGAAAATAACTTTTTATTTGTTGTACCAAAGAAACGACAGCTCTTCAACATTTCATTAATACATTCCAACCATTCTCAGGTAGGAAGCTCCCTACCATTTGGAATTCTCCTAACAGCCAATGGTCTAAGAATTGAAAACCCATGTTGCCCAATGCTCTTTTGAACTGTAACCCTGCTCCTCTGGCTATAATTGGTAAGATCTACATGGAGCTAATGGGTATCTTTTCTGGGAACAGGAATTATGACAGATGAAAAGAAAGTTCTGGTAACATTCCAGAGGTACCTGGGTAGCTCAATCGGTTCATCATCCAGTTCTTGGTTATGGCTCGGGTCATGATCTCAGGGTTATGGGATTGATGTGGGGCTCTGTGCTCAGCAGAGAGTCTGCTTATACCTCTCTCTCTCTCTCTCCCTCTGCCCTTGCCCCAACACCTGTGCACACAACAACTCTCTCTCTCTCTCTCTAATAAATAAATAAAATCTTTAAAAGAAAGAAAGGTCCTGGACACTCCAAAGCCATTCCAGCCAGCATCTGAGAACCAGCTCCTCCTAAGTTCCATAAGGTGGCCTAATACCTTATACTCTATTCCCTTTTTGTGAATGACCCAGCACAGGGGCGTTTCTCTTGTTTGCAACCAGGAGATCTCACTAGTCCACCAAACATAATCTCTTCAAGTTGGAACACAGAGGAAGAAGAAATGAACAGAGAAAGGGAGGACTCTTACATTATTGATTGCCAACAACATGTTAGGCATCGTGCTAACCAAGAAATGGTCCCTACCTGAGGACTTTACATGAAGAATAAGTTCCAGACAGTCCCTGGAACAGAGCATCCAAATGACAGAGCAGTCTCAGAAAGTCTGTATCTAGGGAGGCAAGTCTTCTTCAGCTGTCACTCACACCCCTCACAGTTCCATTTTGCTTCTACCTTATTGCTTCCCTAGAGCCCATTCTTTATTTCTCATTTTAATTAGGCCCAGGGATGACAGAGGCCATCTAAACAAACAGGGAGAATAAAAACCAAAGTGCCCACACCCTTGAGCGTCCAAGAAAGTCGCCAAAAAGATACCCGGAAGTCCCTGATGGAGGTTACAGAATTCTACTTGCACAATGAGGTAATTTTGCTATATGATAGGGATGTCCTCCTGTCTATTCTTTTTTCTAAGTTTACATGTTATTAATGCATTAGTGAAAGTGACTATTTTTTCAGTATCTGCCTTCAGTGTCTCAAAAAATATTAAGCAGCAAATTAGAGTAATTAAATTTCTTTCTTGCCAGGAGAATTAGGGGAGATCTTTCCAATAGCCTTTGTCGTCAGGAGATTTTGAGAACGGGATAATTCTGCAGTAGCGACAAAATGTCTTGATTTCATTTTACATAATCCAGAATACAAGCCTGGAATACTCTTCCCCCTCAGACCGCCCGGTTTGCCTAGAGACCTCCTCCTCAACCTTCAAGGCTCCACTGATATCCCAGATCCTCCAGAAAACATTTCCTGCCTGACCTTCCTGGAGGGAGGTGGCCACTCCACCTAGAGCCTCCCCAGAACCCCATTCTCTATCTTCATCCTAGAACCATCACACTGCTCTCATACTGTTTTTTTGCACACTGATCACCTCATGAGGATATGAGCTGCTGGTAGCAGGGATGGGTCTTCCATCCCAGCCCCTGCACAGTGCCTGGCACAGAGTAGGCCCTCACTACATTTAATGAATTAAAGAGTGAACACAGATGTAACATGTAATACTGCATGCCAAGAGGTGACGTGATAGTGGTAAGATAATCATTCTCAGACATTCCCTCTCTCCGTTCATCCTCCATCTTTCTCTATGATGAGCTTTGGAGCCATTTCAAAACACAGCTCCATAATAAACAGGTTAGCAACATTTAAAATTAACAAAATAAAAATAAATAAATAAAAATAAAATTAACAAAATAGAACAAAAAGCTCCTCTACTTGCTAGCTGTGTGCACTTGAACACGTTGCTTAGCTACTCTGAGTCTGTTTCTTCTTCTGTAAAATGGAGATGTAACATGTATCTCATAGGGAATAGGTGAGTAATAATATGATAATTTATGTTAAAGACTTACCCTGAGGGTGCCTGGGTGGCTCTGTCCCTTAAGTCTGTGACTTGATTTTGGCTTTTGGCTCAGTTCATGATCTCAAGGTCCTGGGATGGAGCCACAAGTTGGGGCTCCACATTCAGCAGAAATTCTGAGGTTCTCTCTCTCTCTCTCTCTCTCTCTCTCTTCCTCTGCCCCTCCCCCCCACTTGCTTGCTCTCTCTGAAATAAATAAATAAATCTTAAAAAAAAAAAAAAAAACTTACCCTGAATCTGATTCATGGTGAACTTTCAATAAAATTTTTTTCACATTATCATCATCACTAGGACACTAGGTCCCTTTTGTGCTTGCTTTCTACATAAAAAGTTTGAGATAATCCATGTTCAGAGGCAAGAGAAACAAGGCTTAGGCCTCACTCCCTCCTGGGTCCAAGCCCCAGAGAATCAATCACCCCATGAGCAATTGAGCCAGAGGTTCTAGGTGATAGAGGTCACTCAACTGAGCTGCGGACACTCACAAGACAGTCCTGAGAGCTGAAGTCCAGAGCTTGCACAGGACATGGCTCAGACAGCACCCTGAGGAAATGCTCAGTTACTCCCCTACACACACACACACACACACACACACACACACACTCGCAGTCCAGCTTCCAATGCCCTCCCCATTCCACAACACTTCTGTCATCTGGGCATTAGCACATTTAGTAGATATGTTGTGGCCCCCATCCTCTAGGGCTCCTGGCCGTATTTAACTCTGTGGACCACAGCTGCATACTTGGGATGTCTTTTGTTCTTGGGTATCCAGGGCCCAGCTTGCTCCTGGTTTGCTTCCCAGCTTTCTTGCTCATTCCTTTACTGACGTGTAACCAGGAAACCTCTCATCCTGGAAGCTTGATCTTCTCACTCCATCCCTTCTCCACTGAGCAATCCTCTTCACTCTTGATAGCTCCACTAATCACTCTCCAGTATCTGTTTCCAGCCTAAATCACTTTCCCGAGCAACAGGGCATCTCCTCTTTTTTCAGAAGGTGTGACAGGCACCTAATCTCAACTCATCCAAATCTGAATTATTTGCCTTCCTGTTCTGCCCCCAGAGTTCCCTTAGGGTGTTGGGGGAGGGGAATAATACTTCCACACCCCTTCCCAGGCTAGGCCCACCCTTATTGCCCTCTTTCCAGCTATTCCCATAGGAGAATTTCTTCCCTGATTCTTTCCTGGAGCAAAATTCACTAATGCAAGGATCTCTGGGGGGAAGAGCCTATATGGCACATCTGTGAGGATGAGAAGAAAGTGCCCTTCTCCTGGGAGGAGCAGCCCATGCTAGGCCAGACACAGAGCTTGGTGAATGCAGCATGGACTAAACATCACTTCCACATGGTCCCTCATGGTCAGGCATTTTTGATTTCCTAGCCATAACACCTCACTATTAACCCCCAACAGCCCCATCTCTGTAAATGGTCCTCCCAACCATTCTATCATCAGATCAGAACCTGAGTCATTACTATCCCTTCTGTGTCTCTCATCTAACCATTAAGTCCTGGCGGAACTACTACCTAAATGTCTGGCATCTATCTGCTCCTTTCCACACTTCCTTCCCTCAGTCCATGAACCTGGTTGTGCTTCTCGGCCCAGGCGCCCTCAGAGCACTTGATGACACCTGAAGACCCCTTTCGGCCACCTCTGTTTCCTTATCTGCCTTTAGATTCATTCACCTCTCCCTGTGGTGAAATGATTACAATTGTCTTGAACTCATATTTATGCCTTCATTTCAGAGAGCCCCTCCCTGGTAGGTCTGGACAGGAACATTGGCCTTTGCCAGCACCTGTCTCCCCTCCACCTCCTGGAAGCTATTGACTCTTCTTCTTGGGGACGCCACTGAGGAAAGCCCCTGATCCTGAGTCAGAAGCCCTGGGTGATGAGGCAGGTCTGCCAGTTGTGTGACCTCTGGCAAGTTGCTTAATTACCCTGAGTCTCACTTTCTTCTCTAAAATGGGCAAAATCAAGCCTCTCTTGCAGCACTTTATAAATGCAAAAGTTACAAGTGAGAATGCCTCCAAAAGACCTTTCAAATTAGGAGCCATGTCTTACTCACTGGTTTGGCATCTTATATGTAAATCCCCATTAGAAGTTGTTGAGTGAATGAAATGAATGATTAGTGCACAGGAATCACTGTACCTAGTGGACTTCCAATAGTACAAAGTGTTTCCGAAAGAAACACTGGTGATTCCTCCACCTATAGCACAGCCTTTTTACCTTCTTCATTAGACTAATACTTTTGGCAATTTTAATAAGGTGGCACTAAATTTAATAAGGTTACCCAAAATCATAGTAGGTATTTAAGCTTGGTTTAAATCTACCTTCCAGGGACACCTGGGTGGCTCAGTGGTTGAGCGTCTGCCTTTGACTCAGGGCATGATCCCAGGTCAGGGATCGAGTCCCACATGGGGCTCTCTGTGAGGAGCCTGCTTCTCCCTCTGCCTATGTCTCTGCTTCTCTCTGTGTCTCTCATGAATAAATAAATAAAATATTTAAAAAATGAAATAAAGTAAATTTGACTTCCATTCAACTTGCCCAAACTCTTTTTTTTAATATTTTTTAAATTTATTTATTCATGAGAGACAGAGAGAGAGAGACAGAGAGAGAGGCAGAGACACAGGCAGAGGGAGAAGCAGGCTCTATGCGGGAGCCCGACGTGGGACTCGATCCAGGGTCTCCAGGATCACACCCTGGGCCGAAGATGGCGCTAAACCGCTGAGCCTTCTGGGCTGCCCCTGCCCACACTCTTAAAGGCATAATATTTTACTAGCCGTCACTATCATTATGCCCCATGGCCCACAGTGGCCACTACTAACTCTCTGCTGTTTTGTCTCTACTCATAGACATGAATCTCCATCATTCCCCAAGACAGCATGAAAATGGGTCATGACAACTGTGGAATGGGGACAAATGTTAGGTACCCTGACCCCCATACCCAATGGAATTCAAGGGCCCCATGGCAAATCCATGGGCTGTTGACCTTCTACATCTCTGCAGGAAAAACAGTCTCAGATGTCTTGGGCAATGGTGTGTTTGAGCCATAGTTTCTTCGGGCTGCAATTATCTCTGACCTTTATTTAGTATGCTATAAGATTCATCAGTAACTTTGGGTCACCCAAGTATGCTTGAGTGCCCACTGCTCAGGAAAGGCAAAGCACAAATGCTTCAATGCTACTTGTAACAGTGGTTTTCATCAACACCAATAGCTGAAATCACCTATAGAACTAGTAAATCATACAGACACCAAGACTCACCAAAACAGAATATGATTCACTGGTCTTGAATGGAAAGTCTAGTATATTTTTAAATCTCACTATTGAGAAGCCAGGGATGAGAACCACTACCATTGTGCAATATTCATCCCAAACATTCCTGGTCTATTTCCAACCTTAAGAAAGAAAAGAGGATTTGATAGACATGAATCCTTTGAAACTCTATCCTCACCAATCTTTTGACCAAATTTGACATCCTATTCACCAGGTGCTGGCACAGTTTACACTCATATACTAGGGTTGAGGAAAAAAATCTGCCCCAAATTAGAGTTTTAACCTTTCAGTCTTAAATCCATGCTAATTTGACCAAATTACCTAAACCCACCACCATGATATAAATTAAAGCTTTGCCCCAAAGAAGAACACCTCTTTTTCATGTTTAAGAGTATAAACAATTATATAGTATGTTATAGCTCTGACTTTAGAAAGCAAGCCAAAAGTATAATTTATTTAGCAGTTGAAAATTGCATGATTCTTGAGACATATGATATTTTTTCTTTCTGTAACTAGAAAACATAAATATATAGAAATACAAAAATTCCAGTATGTTAAGAGGCAAAAGGAATAACAGAGAAAATTGGTGAATGATCTTTAGCAGGCCAGCAAAATTTGCCACATCAAAGATGCTTGATGAGGCTCTGGGGAATAGAGGATTAGAATAAATACAGAGCATCCAAGGTAACGACCTGCATAGCAATAGGTCCCAAATGGACAACCCATTATAGGTAGAATCAGCTCAGATATGCACTTGGACGTGGGTACGGGAGCAGTTTCTTAGGGGTCTAACATGCTCAGGCCACCTGTGCCAGGCTCTGTTCTAAGTGCTTTATGCATACATCTCATTTCAAGCCCTCCAATAACAAGAATGTATTATGGAGTTAAGAGCTTCTCACTGCAGTTCTAAAATCCCTAGAGAAACTAACTCCTCTCAGTGACAACCTTGGCAACAGAATTATCAAGAGTGCCAGGAATCAGGAATGCTGGAACCAAAGAAAACAGACAGGCAGCCCAAAAGAGGATTTCCGACACCAAAGTGGATCCACCTATTTGGATCCAACCATTTCCTACTACAAGTACAAAATGACTTATAATAGATTCCCTTCCATCTGTTGTTCACTGGCAGCTAAATTCATCTCGTACTTTCTTCCAGCTTAGTGATTCACCTCAAACAGGATAGCAAACATGTTCTTTCTCACCAGCAAACATGTACCCACACACATACACACAGCTAGCTATACACACACACACAGACACACACGCACACACAGCGCGCTCCACTTTTGTGTCCTGGATTTGGCCTCTGCTGTTGATGATAATGATAAGGATGTGAAATGTGATAGACTAGCACAGTTAGAGTAAAGATAAACTAAATTTAAGAAAAAAGAGCAAACTACAAAGTAGGATATGATATGGTTGCAATTACGTAAAAATACACTCTAGAAAGACAAGAAGGAAATATACCAAAATGGTAATGATAATTATATCCTGGTGCTAGAGTCATAGGTAACTTGGTTTCACAGAACCAGGGACTTCAGGCTTGTTCTAGTTCATATGGACATAGACTGGCTGCATCCCTGGCCTCTCACCCGGAACATCGGTGAAATTGAGTTTCTTCTTTTATGTATGCTCCAAATTTTTTACTATGCTCATCATTTCAAAAGAAAGAAAAACACACATTTTAAAAGTCAGTTGTCAGTACAGACATGGATATCTAAATTAGTTCCTGCATTTTCATGTTTAAAACATTTTATAATTTAAAATGTATATTAGGGGAGCCTGGGAGGCTCAGTGTGTTGAGGTGCGGACTCTTGGTTTTGGCTCAGGTCCTGGGATGGGCTTTGCACTTTGCAGGGAGTCTCCTTGAGGATTCTCTCTCTCTCTCTCTCTCTCTCAAATAAATAAATATTTAAAAAATAATAATAAAATAAAATGTATAAATTATCCTGAGCCAGAACAATAACCCATACCTAGACTGTAAGCTTAATGGGGGCAAGGTCTGTTTCATTGACTAATGTATTCCAAATACCTAGAACAACATCTAGCACCTAACAGGCAGTTAATACTTGTTGAATGAATACATTAATATTCTGGTTTTGGCAGTGGTTTCAAGAAGAAATATGGAAATTAGCATGTCAGCCTTCTGAGTCAAAAATATGCTCTCCTCATCCTCCAAAGACAGGGATAAGATGGTCCATCTTTACCACAGATTGAGTAAACAAAATTTATGTTCATTGCCCAAACAATTGAGGCTCCTCCTTTTAGAAGGGATTTCATTCTTCCATCATACCAGGACCTAATGGAAAAATCCTGGACCACATCATCAGTAATGTGATATCTTATATACTGGCACTTAATAAAATATTAGGCACTTTTGCCATACAATGCAAGCCAATGCCAAAAGAAATAGATTACACACTTGGGTAGTTGAAATTCTAAATTATGATCATGAATTTTAAAAATCTTCATGGGTAGGGAAATTGCAAAGTCCCTACATTGACAAGATGACTGAAATCGCAGAATCACAAGCAAATTTTTCCAGATGTTGATTACGTTGATGCCCCCAAATTCTACCAGAGAATCAGTCTATATTATCATGAGAAAAGAAAGCAGTTATAGTTGGCAGCAAGTGGGAGTATTAATGATTTAATGCTGAGATGCTTTTGTCAGCTATTTAAGTTACCAAAAGGTAGTTTTTTCATTGTGATAAATTCTTGCACATCTATTTGGCGATCAAAGTTTTAACAAAATACCTCTCTAGACAGCAAAGGGCATTTGGAAGAATGGAGGTGATTGGGTTTCTTCTTTTCACATGAGTTGCCTCTTGGCTTCGTGAATTCTCTCTCTGATTTTGAAGATATCCTGCAAACCACAAAGCATCGTCATTGACACATAGCCTACCCTCGGCACACGGTTACGGGCTCAACTAAAACTGTGTGACAACTGACGCACATCTCAAGGAAAACTGAAGCGTGCTGGAAATGCAGGATCACATGTTGGAAATAATAAGAAGTAGAAAAGGGTAAAACAGGGGTGTTAATTCAGTGATTAAATTTAAAGAAGTAAGAAAAGTCAATGGGTCCTTCTAGTAGTTGTCTTCATTTTTCACTCCTATTCATCGAGATCACTGTGCCAGACCCTTTCACATACAGAATCACCTTGAGCCCTCACAACAATTCCCATTTCTCACATGAAGAAACTGAGGCCAGCCACAGCAGGGTGGATATGAGATCTAAACAGGGACTGGTCTGACTCCTCTCCATCTTCTGAAAGGTGTAAAGTTCCAGACACTCCCATCTCATGGCCCTTCCACTCACTCTTACTTTTTCAACCTCTTCTTTTTTTTAATAAGGTCCAAAGAAATAACTAAGCAGGCAGGAGACCAGTGCCAGTTAGAGGCCTCTTCCTTTCTCACTCCCACACTTGGAATGTAGAACTGTGCCACCGAGGTTTACTGCCCTTGAGGTTTCTGTCCCTGGGGGAGGGAGCCTTTAGCCACCTCCCAAGCTTCTCCCCCACCCCTAGATTCCAAGTATCTTTGGCAGGCGTGGTTCCCATCCGCAGCACTGGCACAGGCCCCCAGCACTGACCACTTGGAGCTTCCTCTTCACCAAAAGAGAAACCCCAAATGCCATGAAGATGCTGTTCTCCGAAAGCAGCTGCTCAGAGGACTGCAGACCTGCTTCCCTGATACCCACCCAGATGGACCCTTGAAACCTCTCAACAGGGACTCTCCTGGGAAGATAGGAGGGACAACCAGCTGTCTCAAAGAAGTAGGAGGGAAGGGGGAAATTGGAGAAAATTTGCAAGAGTGCCCAGAGGCCCACTGTCCAAGCCCCACAGTCCACCCACTTTGGTCCCTGCCTTCGGGCAGCTCAGTTTAGACCCACTGACCCTCCAGTGATTAGATCAATAGACACAGATGCTGCCAAGACAGAAGGAAGTCGGGAGGAAGGGATGCAGCACAAGGACTGAGTCCCTCCCACAGACTCCTGGAGGGATAACATTAACGCTAGTCTCATTTTTGAAAGAGAATGGTAAGAAGGCATAAGCAACAGTGATAGGGTCTTTTATTTTAGATTATTAGTGTCATTTTCACCCTAACCATTTTCACATCATTTTCATCCTACCCATACCCACAGTCGTGCAGTAAAACATCGCAAAGAAGAATACAAACTCTATAGCCAGGATCAAACTCTGGCCCTGCTCTCCTTGGCTATATGACTTTGGTCTCTACCTCAGTTTCCTCATGGCCAATCATAGTACCCCATATGGCTATTGTGAGAATAAATGACTTAATGCGTGAAAGGTGCTTAGAGCAGTGTCCAGCATGTAGTAACTACTCAATAAGTGTCAGCTGCTGCACTTATCGTCACTGCTACACTATTTTCAAGCCATATGCATTTTACTGCACTTTTGCATAATGTCTCTTCAACATAGTAACCTGTGAAGAGTGGGAAGTCGTAGGTAAAGGGACAAGATCAGAGAGGAGTACAGACTGCCCTAACAAATAGTGTGGTTCTCGCTCCAGGACTTCTGATTGCCCGCATTATTTCCAACACTCCGCAACACTTCTTAAGCTGTTTACAAACCCTGAACTCTTCAAAGAGAGTTCCTTGAAATTACTTAATGACTGCAGTGCTCCTTTCACATAAACGAGGAGGGGAAGTGGCGCTAGGAGACAATGGGACTGGCAACATTGAGCACATCCGAGGACCTCACACATGGAGTTTACATGGGGATGCTTGGGATCAGAACCGAGTCTACTTCTGAGTGTGATGAAATCCTTCTACACTCCAAAGTCTCACAGGGTCCCTGTGTCCAATACTCCCAAAATGCCACCGTGCACGGCATCAGGAATCTGGCTTTGGAAAACAAAGGTCTTTCCTCCCCCACTGCCTCCCCTGGGGGCGCCGGCCACACGGCTGTGCTTGCCACCATCACCACTGGGGGGCGCCCTGCGTTGGCAAGGCTCCACTCTGCACCACTTGGGACTGTCACTTAACATACAGGCAAGAGGACTCCACCATCAAAAAAGGATGAAATCTTGCCACTTGCAACAATGTGCATGGAACTAGAATATATTATACTAAGGGAAATAAGTCAGAGAAAGACAAATACCATATGATATCACTCATACATGGAATTGAAGGAACAAAACAGATGAAAATAGAGGAAGGGAAGGAAAAATAATTTAAGATAGAAACAGAGAGGGAGCAAACCATAAGAGACTCTTAACTCTAGGAAACAAAGAGGGTTGCTGGAGGGAGGTGGGGGCTAGATGGGTGATGGGCATTAAGGAGAGGACTTTTGTGAGGAGTACTGGGTGTTATATGAAAGTGATAAATCACTAATTTCTACTCCTAAAACCAATACTACACTATATGTTTATCAACTTGAATTTAAATTAAAAAACAAAAAACAAAACAAAACAAAAAAACAGAAAGGCAAAAAAAAAAAAAAAAAAAACAGAAAGGCAGCAGGAACACCAAGTAGAAAATGCCAAGGATCAAGAACAAGTGAAAGCCATATGTGAGCAGGAGTCTCCTCTTTTCTCCAAAGTGCATGCACCTTCTTGGGCTGCCCGATGGTCTTCTCACTGGGACAATAAGGATCCCACCTAGCCGGCAGAAGTGACCATGGTGAAGGACAGTGAGTGTAAGAGTAAAGGCGGAAATCATTAAACGACTGGCTATGAGAATGTTAAAATGAACCACATTTGCCTGGATATTTTCCCACAAAACAAACAATGCAGTCTTACAGCCAGGCCTTCGGTATGGCTGAGATACCACATGAAGTGTTGTCTTGCTCCTTGGGAACTGGAAACGCTTAGAAGGCCCCTGAAAGACACAGCCAGCCCAGTCAAAGGGCTCAGGACTGAGGTTCAGGACACCTAGATTCATACCCCAGCTCCACGATGGCTGAAAAAGGCATTCATGTCTGAGTCTTGATTTATCCATCATTTTAATAGAACCAATAGAACATGTCATGCTCTTTCAAGCTGTTGCTAGAGCAGAAGAAAGAAGAGCATTTGGAGGATTTTGAACAAAGCCAGTTGCAGTTGTATGGGGCTTACCTTGCTCTCCTGTGCCCTCGAGTTTCTCTGCAGTTTCCCCTGGGCTGTGGCACTCCTCTGCAGCCACTGCATTCCTGGCTTCTGTCAGCAAAGAAAAGAAACATGCCCTGTCAGGCACCTGGCGATAACCAGAGAAGCACATCCTGGGTGACCTCTCTGGGATGCCTGACGCTCTTGACTAGTTCCTCTGCTTGGCCTTTAACTTTGGTTTTTCCTGCACTCCTGTGCCCTGCTCCTCCCACCCAGTCTTCTACCCTCCCTCTCCCCCTTAAACATTGGTGTTCCCAAGGGTTCTGTACAGGCTTCTTTTTCTTCTCACTCTCCAGGTGATGGCATCCATCCCCTTGGGTGTTATTGATTCCTATCTCTTCAGCCAGCATACCAAGGGGCTGAGCCATCTAGACAATGGGTAAGCCATCACTGGGAAGGGACCATCTGGAAAGGCGAACAGAGCTTCCTCCAGACCCCTGGAAATCTCCATGTGGGAAATACTCCTGCATCTTGAGAGCACTGGTCCAGAGGAGGCAGGAATAGAAAAGTAGGCCAAACTCCGCTGTAGAATGTCATTTGCCACAACCCTGTGAGTAATTACAATGACTCCCATTTTTCAAATGGAAAAACAAACTCAGGAAGGTTAAGGTCACAGAGCTCATATGTGGCAAAGTCAGGATTTGAATACAAGTCCTCAATAGGTCTGGTGCACTTTCTTCCCCCCCAACAGCTAACCCTGTGGATTCAAAGTCTGAAAAGTTAAGAAGTCCATTCTAGGGTGCCTGGGTGGCTCAGTTAGTTAAGTGTCTGCCTTCAACTCAGTTCATAATCCCAGCATCCTGGAATCAAATCCTGCATTGGGCTCTCAGTTCAGTGGAGAGTCTGCTTCTCCCTCTCCCTCTGCCCCTCCCCACTGCTTATGCTCACTCTCTCAAATAAATAAATTAAAAATCTTAAAAAAAAGAAGTCCATTCTAAAGTGAAAATATTCCTACAGAAATGCTTCTTGATATTGTACTTAATCACACATATTTTATAACTAAAAGAATTTTCTGTACTTTTGTATAGTTTTAATGCTTCCTGAGCATAGATAAGTAAAACACAATTATACATTTTATTATCCCCAAATCCAAAATGAACAGGATAAATAAAAGACCCCCGCAGAATGCCATAGCCTAGATACAGAGCAAAGCTGCCCTATGCACAGCCCAGCCAAGTGGTGGTGGAAAAGTAGAAACAAGGTGATTTAAGGTCAATTCAATGAGTGCCAATTTGCCAAACAGAATCTTCAACCCACTAGTTGATGGATTATTGATTCACCATACCTTGTTTATAGTAATATTTTGTACAGTTCACAGAGGTTTGGGCTTGACTGAGACTACTCAAAGTATAGCATATTTTCAGAATAATAACTGCTTGTGTATTTTGAATTTCAAGTACCATGTGTGTAACAAATATTAAAGATTCTCTAAGAGCATAATGAGTTTTTCTTGTCCAAAGCATTTTCAGACCAGTCTGCTACTTTTTTCTGTTATTCTTGGTTAATGGATTTGTTTGCTTCGTAGAAGAGAAGGAAAAGGTGGTCTTGAAGGTGGTATGCAAGGAATTGTTCTAGGAATATTGTCACACCTGTACCCGCATGCCTTCCAGAAGCTCACACATGCAAACCCATCCATCCGCACTCTGTACACATTCACAAAATGAGAGTTTCGTCTGCATGTTGATTTTCACATATCCATGTCAGTTTAAATATGTTCGTGTAACACACTCTCTGGGAGAATGAGATTAACTTAAAAATAAATAAAGAAATAAAAGAAGGTGAAAGAAAGAAAGAAAGAAAGAAAGAAAGAAAGAAAGAAAGAAGAAAAAGAAAAGAAAAGAAAAGAGAAAGAAAGAAAGAAAGAAAGAAAGAAAGAAAGAAAGAAGAAAGAAAGAAAGAAAGAAGAAAGAAAGAAAGAAAGAAAGAAAGAAAGAAAGAAAGAAAGAAAGAAAGAAAGAAAGAAAGAAAGAAAGAAAGAAAAAGTGAGATCAAGGAAAGAAGCATTTCTTAAGCACCTACTCACCTCCAGGACTCTGCTTCATACTGTCACCACAGCGCTCCATCTTCTTGAAACTCACACCACCTACAAGGTAGGTGTCATATTCCCTGTTTACAGAAGATGTGAGTAAGGCTCAAAATCAAAGATGCACCACTACCAAGTGACAGAGTCCTGATTCAAACTGAATTCCATCTTGCCCCAGAGGCTATGAATTTTGGAGCAGGGAGAGGACTAAGATTAGTTTCGCAAAGGTCCTGATCCCTCTTATACAGCAGTCCTCATCTACTCTTACCTGAAGAAACAATTGCCCAATGACAATAAAAACCTCAAAGAGAATTATGCCAACCACAATCAGTGCGCACATCCTAAAAAAGACAAATTAATAATCTCTCTCTTCTTTTATGAGGCAGCCTTTCTTTTAATACAATCACAGAGCAGAGACATGCATTGTTAGCTTCGGCTTTGATTTGCCAGGAGACAGCACAGGTGAGTTCCAAAAGGAAAAACAATTCACAAAAGGCAAAGCGACAATGGATGTGGGAGAGGAAAGCAATCTCTAAGTCACCGTAAAATTACTTTTGGGTGGCTGTGGAAACGTAGCCATATTATGTTAATTTCTCCAGAATGTGTAAAGCAGATGCCCCAGAGTTACCGAACGTTCCTGACTTCTTTCTGCTTTCTCAAGTGCATCGTTCAATAATTAAAATCTATTATATTCCTAGAGCAAAACACTTAGTAACACCTCAGCAAACACCGGGGAGAAAAGAAATGGAATTTTGATAGCAGGTCTGCTACTAACTTGAGATAAAATCAGCTTAATGCTAATTATTTTTCACATTTAGTTTCTATATTTACCAAATGGCCTAACTTCAGGAGAACAGGTTCTTTCTATGAATGCCTGCTGAATTAACCATTAACATTCCCTATCCACATTACCAACCCTTCAAGACCTGTTTCTAACTACATCAGATGTTCAAATCCCTTACCCCAGCTCACAAGAATCATTCTCTTCTCTACCTCCATTTGCACTTTCGGTCATATAATCAGCATTTCATATACATATTAAATGTATTAACTATGTACCGTATAACATGTGTCAGACATCTAATGGGATTTGAAGACAATATGATTACAATAATAGCTGATTTCACTGAATCCTTACTAAGGGCAGATATTATTCTAGGTGCTTTTGTGTATATTATATTACTGAGTCCTTGCTGTCTATGAAGACTGTCCTACTGATAGCCAATTCCACAGATAAAGTAAACTGATTTACTCAGTAACTTGCTTGTTGTTACTCAGATTATCAGTGAGGGAACTAGAATTTGAACTCAACAGGCTGGCTCTAGAGCCCTGGCAATTAATGGCTAGTGTACAGCTGCCTCTCCAGGCCCACATTCAAGGAGCTCATGGTTGAATTAAAGACAGATATGGGAATGCCTGGGTGGCTCAGCAGTTGGGCGCCTGACTTTGGCCCAGGGTGTGATCCTGGAGTCCTGGGATTGAGTCCCACATCAGACTACTTGCAGAGAGCCTGCTTCTCCCTCCACCTGTGTCTCTGCCTCTCTCTCTCTCTATCTCTCTCTCTCTTTCTCTCTCTCTCTCTCTCTCATGAATAAATAAATACAATCTTTACAAATAAAAAAATAAAGACAGATATGAATCACAATCACTGTTGTGTCATATGATATGACTGAGCATACTGAGGAAAAGTGACCAACAGACTGGGAGAGTCTAGTAGGAATTTGTCAGGAACCACTATCCCAAAATCAGGACTTCTTTCACCCAAAATTAGTTTTATCTATTTTTCTTTTTCTTTTCTTTTCTTTTTTTAAGAGAGGGAGAGAAATGAGGGAAGGGGGGCAGGAAGAAGACAGAGAATCTTAAGCGAGCTCTTCATCCAGCATGGAGCCCAACACGGGGCTCAATCTCATGACCCTGAGACCATGACCTGAGCCAAAATCAAGAGTCAGACACTTAACTGACTGAGCCACCCAGGCGCCCTTCATCTATTTTTAAATGTATGTAAATGGAATCATTTAGCTTCTTCAGCATCTGGTTTCTTCCATTCAAAATTTATTTATCTAGAGGAGAAAATAGGCAGCAACCTCTTTGACCTCAGCCACAGCAACTTCTTACTAGACATATCTCCAGAGGCAAGGGAAACAAAAGTAAAAATGTACTATTGGGATCTCATCAAGATAAAAAGCTTCTGCACAGTGAAGGAAACAATCAACAAAACTAAAAAGCAACCAACAAAATGGGAGAAGATATTTGCAAATGACATGTCAGATAAGGGGTTAGTATCCTAAAGAACTCATCAAAATCAACACTCAAGAAATAAATAATCCAGCTAAGAAATGGACAGAAGCCATGAACAGACATTTCTCCAAAGACATACAAATGGCTACCAGACATATGAAAAAGTGCTCAACATTACTCTTCATCAGAGTAATACAAATGAAAACCACAATGAGATACCACCTCATACCTGTCAGAATGGCTAAAATTAACAATTCAGGAAACAACATGTTGGCAAGGATGCAGAGAAAGGGGAACCTTCTTACACTGTTTATGGGGATGCAAACTGGTGCACTCCGAAAAAGTTGAAAATAGAACTACCCTATGACCCAGCAATTGCACCACCAGGTATTTACCCAAAGGATATAATATACTGATTCAAAGGGGTACATGTACCCCAATGTTTGTAGCAACACTATCAACAATAGCCCAACTATGGAAAGAGCCCAAATGTCCATCAACTGAATAAAGAAGATGTGAGGTACACACACACACACACACACACACACACACACACACACTGGAATATTACTCAGCCATCAAAAAAATGAAATCTTGCCATTTGCAACAATGTGGATGAAACTACAGTATATGATGCCAAGCAAAATAAGTCAGAGAAAAACAAATATCATATGATTTCACTCATATGTGGAATTGAAGAAACAAAACAGATATAAATAGAGAAAGGGAAGAAAAAAGAAGATAAAAACAGAGAGGCAGACCATAAGAGACTCTTAACTATAGAATACAAACAAGGTTTCTAAAGGGGAGTTAGGTGCGGGGAGAGGGAAGGCTAAATGGGTGATGGGCATTTAGGGGGGCACTCATCCCAATAAGTGATGAGCACTGGGCATTATATGTAAGTGATAAATTACTGGATTCTACACCTAAAAACTAATACTACACTATATGTTACTTGATTTTCTTTAATTCTATCTGTCTCATCCATGTTGTTTGTATGTAGAAACAGTTCATTCTTTCTCTTTGCTGAATTGTATACCTTTGGATGGATGTGCCACAAATTCTCCATTCTACTGTTAATGAATATTTGGATCATTTCCGATTTGGGGCTATTATAAATAGTCTGCCATGAACATTTCCTTCACATCTTTTGGTACATAAATGTAGACATATGTAGACATTTCTATTCAGCCTATCCTTAGGAGTGGAATTGCTGGTTCGTAAGTGATGCAAACATTCAGCTTCAGTAGATACTCATGATACTGCCAGATAGCTTTTCAAAATGGTTATATCCCATCATAGTACAGAAGAGCTCCATTGCTTACATCCTTGCAAACCCTTGATATTATACTCTTTTTTCCATTTTAGCCATTTTAGTGGTGTGTAGCACTATCTCATTGAGGTTCTTGTTAAATAGCCTTTTAATTAATCTCCCTGCTTCCTCTTTGCCTCCCTCCAACCCACTCTCCAACAATCAGAAAAATCCTTTTCAAGCACAAATCAGAATGCATTATTCTCCTTCTTAAAACATTCCAATGACTCCTGACTCATAAGTCCCCATGTGATCTGGCTCCCACTCACCTGCCCAACTTCATCTCACACCAACCACACTGCCTATCTTCCAGTGGCTGCAGGTGCTCCAGCCTCCTTTCTCTCCCATGAACCAACCAAGTTGTCTCCCACCTGAGGGTCACTAGATATGCTGTTCTCTCTCCCTGGAACCCAAGCCCACTCCCCATGTCTCACCTCAACTGCCTGCATGCCCAACTGCTATTAATCCTCCAGATCTCAACTTACAAATCACCTCCTCAAGTGAGAGCTCTTGTTGAACTTCCCTATCAAGAGTTTATTTCCTCAGCAGCACCTGCACATCTACACCTCTTATTTCTTTATTTACTTGCTCACATCCTATCTTGTCCACTAGTTTATAAGGTCCTCTCTTGGTCACTACTGCATACCCACTACCTGGCACATAATAGGAGCTCAATAAATTTTTATCAGCTTGTGGATTTAATTAACGTATCCCTCTTTGGGAGGATCTAAGCCCTTCCTCATTGAGGAAAATAGATAAAGAAAAATGTTCTAAGATGTTCAAAAGAAAAGCATCATTCATCAACTTACCCTTATTTACTGAGCATATACTATGAATGGGATAAGCCCCATATATTTTGCAACAAAAACCACATTAGTGCTCCCTCTCAATTGCTGATGAGCTTTTAATCCAGTATGGATGACCTTGAGGTGCCTTGAGTCTGCTGCTCCCTGCTTTTGACCACTATATATAGATTCACCCTTACTTCAAAGGTGCAGCAACATTTAAATTACTTTGCCTAGTATTTAAATTCAGCAAGTTTGTGTGTGAGGAGGGAGGGGTTCTAATACTAATACTAATAAATTATCACTTATAACATATAGGCAATTGATGGTAATAACCATCCATCCTTCTACTGCCCCGGAAAAATCAGCAGATCTCCAAATCTTTGCTCTTTCTTTTTTCCTTTACTGTCAGTGTCGTACAAAAGGATCAAGTAAGAACACATCTGGAATTACTATATAAAGTAGGGCATTTGGGGGATTCTAATTATTCAGGCCTGTGCTACGGGGAGGAGGGAATTAGAGTCCTCTATGCCCACACTGGCAGAAATGAATTAAAAATGAACTGGAGATAGATTATTAAAAGCCCCAGGGTATGGACCTGTTTCCAGCTCATTTGCTGAAATCACCTTCCACACCTTGCCTTTGTCTCCGCCATCAGGGATACCAAGGAGCCTAGCAGTACTGATAGCAATTCAGCAAATACCATTCTGAAATCAAGAGTAAATATATTATCTCCTAGAACAATCAAATAGATTCAGAAGCCATCTTTGGCTATTGTTCCCAGAAGATGGGAGACTGGGAAAAGAACCATTTCATATAGGACACCTATTCTCTGCTACCTACAGCGCTGGACACCTTCCATAACTTACTTAATCTTCACAATGGCCCTAGAGATAAGTATTCTCTCCATTTTGCAGATGAGGATGTTGAGGCTCAGCAAAGTAAGTGACCTGACCATGGTCCTACTTAATAAGTGGCTGGGTTCAATCAAGCTTGAACCCAGATCTCTCTGGTCCCAAGGCCTTGTTCAGTGACACTGATAGATTCCACCTTGACCTTGAATTGTGGGAGTACAAAGAGAAAGAACAGAGAAGGACCTTTCCTGTGCTGGATTTCAAACTGCTCATGAACCCACAGTGCTGAGTACAGACTACCAAAAGGGGACTGGGGAAAACATCAAATTAATTGAGATCATCACAGGGTTAGATTACTACTTAATAGACTAGCTAAACACTGGGGATGTGGCCTCAATACAGACAGAATTTCAAACTGCAGTCTTGTTTCTTTCTAGTGATACATTTGGATAGCTAGCTCCCTGCCAGCACCTTTGATGAGAGGGTGTTGAATACACACCTAGGTGAGGAGCTGAGCCACTGGGAGATGGGTGAAGCCCATTCCAGAGCCCTAGTGATTTGTTCCACTCTAGATCTCAGTCCCAGAGAAAGAGGTCAGAAGCAGGGCATGGCAACAGGATTGACGCCCAAGCTTGTTTTGTCCCCAGAGCAGAAGTTCCAAGTTCCCTAGAAACGCTATGGGTGGGAGGGAGGTTAAGGCCAAAGAGCCAAGAACTGCATCTGCTAACAGAGAGGAGTTTTCCTACTAAAACAATTAAGTATGGACATTGGTGTCTTGGGAAGATTTTCCTTTTTCCAATCCTGCTGAGACCTAGGCCTTCCTTCAACTTACACACTTTGCCTCCTTTCCGAATGCTTAAGTTAGGTATATCGCTTTCCTTTCAAATATAGGATAGGTGGCCTCAGGGTTAGTGAAAGCTCCATCCCTTGAAGTAGCCAGAAAGGCTAGATGACTACTTGAAGGGAGCATTGGGGACTTGATGCAGATTTGATGTGAGGCATTAATTCAATCACTTATTCAAATTCACCAACTATTTACTGAGCTACACTGATATACAAAGTAGGCCTGATCCCTTCATGGAACTGACAGGTCAGTGGAGAAGACACAAAAACAAAGGCAGAAAGAAACATTTAATTACCAATCCTGATAAGTGCTATGAAGGAAAGAAAAGGCAATGTGAGGAATAATAACAGAGAATAAAGAATAGTAAATAGAGGTTCAAACGTTATGTTTTAAAACAGTTCTCTGCAACAGTTGGAAGCCCACTAGGAAGCCATCTCATTGGCCTAGGGAAGAGATGGCCTAGGAACATAAAATCAATAGGACATAGTAGGACTGGAGAGGTGAGGGCCTGGAGGGGAGGTGAGAAAATGGAGATGACTCCCAAGTTTGGGACTCAACAAGATCATCTGAAATTGTGAATTTATAATACTGAATAGATTCCCAGAATATGAAGCTTCAAGACCCAGATTAACAGGCCAAGAGGGAGAGCCAGCCTACCCCTTGCTGAAGCACAGAGCCACCAGGGGCACTATAAGGCATTGCTACCTAAAACATCAGGGCTGTCAGGGCTGAAAGGAGAAGAAAGTGAGGTTTTATTCAGATGCCATAATCTCCCTTTCTGTTCTCCTACCCACCCACCCCCCATATCACGCTTTTCAGAATTCCAGGACTTTCATGATACCTCCAGCCATACATTATCTGAGACATGCATTAATAAAGAATCCCTATAATCAATAAGAAAAACATAGACAATACTGCACAGCACAGGTAATATAGTCAATAATATTGTAATAGTTTTGTATGGTGACAGATGGTAACTAGACCTATCATGGTGATAATTTTATAATGTTATAGAAATATCAAGTCTCTATGTTGTACACCTGAAACTAATATTGTCTGTCAATTATGATTCAATAAATAAATAAATAGCAAAAACATATACAACCCAATAGAAAATGAGCAAAAGATCTGAACAGGCATTTCACAAAAGGATATCTAAATTGCCAATAAATATATGAAAAGGTGCTCAACTCCAGTATTGCACCATATGTTAACTACTAAAATTTTTTTTAAAAAGGTGCTCAACTTCATTAGTTATTAGATAAACACAAAAGAAAACCATAATGAGCTACCACTGCATACCCACCAAATGGCTAAAATGAAAAAGATTAACAATACCAATTGCAAAAAATAAAAAAAATAAAAAAAAAACAATACCAATTGCTGGCAAAGATTTAGAGGAACTGAGTTACTCACATATTATTTATAAGAACTTAAACTGATACAATAACTTTGGGAAAAAAGCATTTGCTGGCATCTACTAAAGCTGAACATACACATACCCTCTGGCTTAACAATCCACTCCTCTGTATTTATCCAATGGAAATAGGGACATATTTGTGCCAGGAGATACGTATGAGGATGTTTTTAGGAGCACTACTCATCACAATCAAAAACTGGAGAAAATTCAAATATCTATCCACAAGAAAATGGGTAAAACAAATTGTGATACATTGATACTAATGAATGCTATCTAGAAATGAAAGGGAAGAAACAAATGTGCATATAAGGACCTGGATGAACATCACAAACATCATGTTGAAAAATGAAACAAAATATAAAATAGTATTTTCTATGATATAGTTTATGTGACTTTTACAAACAGGCAAAACTAATCTTCGGTGATAAAAGTCAGAAGAGTGGAAACCATTGGGGGTGAGGCAGTCGAGACTAAGACTAGGTACAAAGAAGTTTCTCTGATACTGGTGAAATCCCTTTTCTTAGTCTGGGTACCAGTTACAAAGGCAAGTCCATTTCATGAAAATCTATCAGCCTGTGCCTTGTGATTTGTCTACATTTAAATATATCTGGGGGCACTTGGGTGGCCCAGTGGGATGAGCATCTGACTCTTGGTTTCAGCTCTGGTCCTCATCTCAGGGGGTCATGGTGAGATCAAAACCCAAGTCAGACTCCATGCTAAGTGCAGAGTCTGCTTAAGACTTTCTCACCCTCACCCTCTGCCCCTCCCTACCGCGCTTGCACACTCACACATGCTCTGTCTCTCTCTCTCGCTCTAAAATAAAATATCTTTAAAAAAAACAAATATATTTGTTTACATCAATAAAAATATACTTTAAAAACATCTGGTGGTGAAAGGAGATACAGCTGCAACAAATAACCAAAATCATAATCAAGGTAAACCAGCGTCACAGCCAATCAGTACCAAAGAGTGGAAAGAGTAAGGATGAAAAAATAATAATAAATAGTAAAATCATTGTAGTTTCAAATATTAATTTTCTGTGCATTTCTGAAGTTTTTGGCCTTGATATATTGTTATTACAGCATTTGGCTGCCAATTTTTGTTTCGGCAATAGGATCTGGCTGTACTTTGAAGGTTTGCAAAGGTATTACTGTATCTCTATCAGGAATAGTGAGAGGCATATAGTGTGTATATATATATATATATACATGTACACACACACACACATTCACTCACTAGGATATGAACCTGTACATAATACAGGTTCATGACTACAAAACAATGAGAACGATTCCCATAACCACTCACAAAATGAACCTGAGTATTTTATCATCACAACTGGTCTGTGTGTACATGCTCCTTGCCACTGAATGCCCATTGAAGAAGTCCCAAAACTATTTGAGGAGCTGCTCTGGTCATCAAAAAACTTGTGCGTATAATGGAAAAAACACATGCTTTGGAGCCCACCACTCATCATCCATGTGCCCCTGGATGAGTGATTCAACCTCTTTGACTCCGTTTCTGTCCAGAGAAAATGGAAGAAATACAACCTAAATTGTTGGACTACAGTGAGCATTGAACAAAATCATTTACAGGAAAATGCCTGGCATGGTCCAAGTCAGCCCTTAACAGATACTAGACAATCGTAGCAATGCAGCAGACTTTTTATCTTGCGATTCTATTCATTTTAAAGTAAACACATTAACTTTCTCTATTTCCTCCATAATTTAATGAGAACAAAAGGTCAGGCCTTTTGAACTTGCTTCATAGGCTGGACATTTTCAAAAAAAAAAAAAAAAAAAGTTTAAAAATACGACAGGCCCCGTATTTCAGAAAGAGAAGCAGACAAAGATAAGGAAGAAGGGCATTGGAACCTTAAATTTGAATTCATGCAACAGATACATTTCAGGTACACACACTAAAAGTAAAAATAAAATAAACCACCAATAAATGAATCAATGAAAAAAGAAGTAAAAAATTTTTAAAGTCATAAAATACATTTTATTTAATTTCATATTTTAATCAAATTTCTTTCAGTAAAACTAAACTACCTCCAGACAACATATAATAACTGAGAAATAACTTCAGTTGCAATTGCCTAAATAAAGATCCTTAATTTCAAGGTAACTGAAAACATAATCTGTCCCTTAAAAAAAAATGTTTTTAAGAGGCGCCTGGGTGGCTCAGTTGGTAAAGCATCCAACTCTTGGTTTCACCTCAGGTCATGATCTCAGGGTCATAAGATCCAGCTCCATGCTGGGTGTGGAGCCTACTTAAGATTCTCTCTCTCCCTCTGCCCCTCCCTCCATCCTCCACCCTCTCTTTTTCTCCCTCTAGAAGAAAAAAAAAATCTTAAAAAAAATTTTTTTCAAGGCACCTGGGTGGCTCAGTGAGTTGAGCCTCTGGCTCTTGATCTCAGGTCTTGAACTCGGGATCATGGTTTTGGGACCCACACTGGGCTCCACACTGTGTGTGGAGCCTACTTAAAACAAAAGAAAACAAATCTTTTCAACATAATTCCATTAACATTTTGCCCAGAGTTCTAATTAGAAAACGAACTTATAAAAAAAAAAAAATGAACTTATTTTACTTGAATATTAGTATCCTCATTAAAGAAAGTATGGCACTTTTATACAATGGCCATGAAAAGGTAAACATAAAAGCTGTATTTTGAAAGAATATTTGATGATTTGGGAAAATGTTCATGAAATATTTCCAAATGGCAAAAACATAGGCTATGAAATACTATATGTACTATGTGACTGTGTGATGTCACTTTTATGATAATATATATTTGCACGGCCTTAGAATAAGGTTTTCAGAAGAGGTATCTTTGAAACAGTAGGATTGTGGGAGATACACATTTCTTTCTTTAAACTTCTGCCTCTCAAATTTTATACCATAAATATCTATGACTTTTATAATGAGACAAGAAAATAGTCTTCTCTTTAAAAATGATCTGTAATTGACTTTTACTTTTTTAATGTTTTTTTACATCTTAACAGATGTAAAAATCTTCTCTCTCCTATTGTTGCTTTCTCCCTCACAACTTCTTGCATTTTGACCATTTTTGGGAAACATTGATGAATGCTATTACATAATTTAAAAAATAAAATAAATACCTGTTCATAAGTGGTTGCATGGACCTATTCAAGATTCTAGGTCTTGAAGAGCCTCTCTTCAAATATACTAAAAATTGACACGTCCAAATCTCCTATGGACACTGTGTGTTGAATGGTGAACTCAAGTCTGGCCTCTATGTGAGTATATGACCCTGGACAGGTTGTCCAACTGCTTACATCCTCTGCTCCTCACTTGGGCTCTCCAGGGACTGCCTTTCCACTTCCCCTACTTTTCCTTATAGGAGACCCTGTGAGACTCAGAGGGTGGCTGAGAAGTCTCAGCAAGCCTGGTAGCATTTAGTCAAAGAATTCTATTAGTTTGCTAGGACTGCCATAACAAAGTACCACAGACTGGGTGGTTTAAACAACAGAAATTAATTTTCAAAGAGTTCTGGAGGCTGGAAGTCCTAGGTCACGGCATTAGCAGAGATGGTTTCTTCTAGGACTGCTCTCCTTGGCCTGTGGATGCCTGTCTCCTCCCTATGTCTTCACGAAGACTTCCCTTTGCCTCTTCTTGTAAGTCATATTGGAATGGGGCCCATCCATATGACCTCGGTTTACCTTACTTCTTTAAAGGCCATATCTCCAAATACAGTCACATTCTGAGGTACTAGGGATTAGGATTTCAACACATGAACTCTGGGGGGACACAATTCAGCTCCTAATAAGTTCTTATCAAAGAAATTAACTATAGTGAGTGGAAGGAATGGGCCTGATAGAGGCAAGAGTCCAATTAAAGATATGGTATGAAACTACCTGCAAATTTCCTGAAACATACATAGAGTTCCATTTTTTTCATTCCCTTTACAGGAGGGCACTGCTTAGCAAAGGTGCCTTCCATGCGGGGGATCTTTTGTATAATATTCAACAAGCAAATCATTCAAGTCATCATGCCAGCTGCCAACTCATAGCTCAATTTTAGCAGCACCCCCCCTTGTAACCATTAAAGAGAGATTGTTTATGCACTTATTTGAATATTTTACTGCATTTTGCCCTTATTATGTCAAATAAATGTGTAGAAAACGGGAAAATGACAGGCTGGAACTAGTGATTAGAAACGTAAGTCTCGTCATCTTACTACAATTGACACAAAAATGGGAACTAGCATGGGGGCTGGAATCAGGGAATGTCTCAACTTAGAGATCACTGAGCTTAAGCTGGTGTGGATACACCAGTGAATGAAAAAGAAAAAGGCTAAAGTACATAGACTAAGTTCCAAAACCAAATGATCAAAGACGACCTATGGGACAAGTTATAAAGGGGATCTGAAAGTGCACATGAACTCTCAGAGAACGGAGTTGCTGTGCAACGTCTACATATCTTGTGCAACCTTCACACATTTGACATTGATACACTTTTCTGGGAACTGTCTATAGGAAACTTTTCAAAGAAAATAAGGGAATTCTGTACTGGAACACAGAAACAAATAACTCCGGTGAGCATGTTTAAAAGTCCCTGGCCACACCATGGAAGCCTACTTTCTACAAAAGTCCTGAGTCCTAGGCCCTCCCACCCATCCCCAGACATTCATATTCCATAAATTCAGCTTTCATGTTTCTTAAATAGATTTCTTCCTTTCCACTCCTACTTTCCTAGCTCAGGTATTTATTACCTCTGACTTAAAGAGACTCGTAAATAGGCTCCCTGACTCTGGTCTCCTAACTTTTATGTCTCCCATACTCCACTGCCAAATAATTCATTTGTTCAATTGATACAGATTTTTGGAGCCCCTATTATGGGCTAGACATTATGCTGAGCACTGGAGATTCAACCTCAAAACAAACACACGCTGGAGGTAATAGTTTAGTTGAGAAGATAGCCGATTGCTAGAAACAAATCATTACAATAAACTATCATTATGAGTTATTTGGTAGTAAAAAACAGGTGCTACAAGAGCAGACAGCTGGGAGACCCAAACTAGTGCAGTAAAATGGGAGAAAAATTGTATTAAAAAACATTTGCTGCTGTACATATTCTTTTGGGGGGGAGAATCAGCAAAGAATGGAGTGAAACACAGGAATGGGCAAGTTTCTATGAGGTAATCAATAGACATGACGCTAAAATGTCTATTAGACATCAGAATGAAGACATCAAAATGGCAAGTGGTTGTGCGAGCCCAGAGTCCAGGATATGGGATGGAGACAGAGAATGGGGTGGCACTATTTAAAGTAGAATTGGATAAGATCACCTAGGGAGGGAAGAAGAAAGAGGGGCAAGAGACAAGTATTGAGCCTATGTAGATACGGTATTAGAGATCAGAAAGAACAGAATCCAGCAAAGTGGATGGAGAAGGAACAGTCATTGAAGTAAGAGGCAAAGCAAGTGCCTGAGGAGTCACAGAGCAGTAGAAAAAAAAAAAGGATTTCAGAAATGAGGGAGTGAAGTCTTTTCAACAAATGGCGCTGTGAGAACTGAAAATCCACACACAAAAACTATGAAGTTGAACCCTTGTCTTACACCACATACCAAATTAACTCAAAATGGATCAAAGAGCTAGACCAAAACTACAAAATTCTCAGAAGAAAACACAGGAGAAAAGCTTCATGACATTGGATTTGGCAATGTCTTAGATATGACACCAAAAGCACAGGCAACGGCAACAACAGCAAAAAAAAAAAAAAAAAAAAATAGATCGGTTGGATTACATCAACATTTTATACTCCTGTGCATCAAAAAACACAATGAACACAGTGAAAAGGCAACCTAAGGAATGTGAGAAAATATTTACAAACCATATATCTGATAGGAGATTAATGTCCAGGATATAGAGGAGAATGGCAAAAAAAAAAAAAAAAATCCAGACTATATAAAGAAGCCATACAACTCAACAATAGGTGCAGAGTTTCAGTTTTGCAAGACAAAATGAGTTCTGGAGATTGGTTGCACAATGTGAATGTTCTTAACAGTACTGAATTGCACAGTTTAGAATGGTGAAGATGACAAATTGTATGTGTATTTCACCAGCATTTATGGGGTTTTTTTTTGAAAAGTAAAAGAAAAATAAAAAAGTTAAAAACTTTAAATTTTTTTTAAGTATTTCATTTTGCTGGCAGGTTAATAACGATGTGTCGTAAGACATGGCACTGCAGACTTGTTAAAGCCATTTCAGTAGAATGAGCTACAGAAGCTGATGGAAATGTAGGTAGGGGAGAGACTGGAGGGTAAGGAAATAGCATGACTGAAGATACATAGCTTTGTCAAACTTCTTAACTTTGAACAGGAGCATAGAGATGAGGCCACAGCTTGAGGAGGATGTGGGGTCAAGGCTCGCAGAGTGAAGATGAACAAGGTTAAAGGATGTTCACAGGGAACTATGGGACAGCCTAGGGTGTAGGGTGGCCATTAAGGATCCACAGTCTCTAAGCGAAAGGCACCCCACTGAAATGGTTGTGACCTTTCTCCAGCAGCAACACAGCTGCTCGGGGGAAGGGGGCAGGTAGTGTTAGTGACTTTAACCTGGCTTTATCCAGGTTGTGGGTTTTTTTTCTAGGCAATTTTGCTGTGAACCTAAAACTGCTTGAAAAAAATAAAGCCTTTTTTTTTTCTAATCACTCTGAAATACTGTGTGGAACTTGAATGGGACAATCCTGGAGAAAGGCAACCCATAGAAAAGCCTGTTATCGCCACTTGCTGAGAGAGGGAGCACAGAACAGGAGCAAGTTTGGGGGTCAGGGGAAGTGCATGGTGAGTTCCATTTGGCGGGAGTATGCAAAGTGTGAGTTTCTCAGAGCTGAAGGGAGTCCATGCCCAGTACTTTTTCCACATAAACACTAAGCACAGAAAAAAGCCCCTCAGTGTATACCCTTATAGCTCAGTAAACACACTCATCATAGCCAAAGCCAGCCAGCTCAAGCCTGTCTGCATGAGTCATGCAGCATGATGGTTGAGTTGTGGACTCCAGAGCCAAACTTTCTAGTTTGAATCTTAGCTCTGCTGCTTACCAGCTTGAACAAGTTATTCAACTTTCATTCCTCAGTTTCCTTATGTGTAAAATGAAGAGTATAATAGTAACTACCTCATGAGGTTGCTGTAGATAAGGTGAGTCAGTACCTATAAAATAGTTAGGAAAGTAATGAATCATGAACACTATAGGACCATTTGCTATCAATACTGTGAGCATTCATCACCTTGAAGAAAGTTTAGCAGATATATTTATTCATCCATTCCATTGTTCATTCATTCAACAAATGCTGACAGAGTCTCCACCACTAGTACTCAGAGAAACCCCAATTCTGTGCTCAAGAACCTTAGACTGATAGAGATTCAGACATGCATAATTTAAAATTTTCAATCTCAACCTGAAGAGCTACTTAAAATAACTGATAACAAATGTTATTATTGGAATATACGCATCACTAGGGGAAAAAAAACCTATAAATACTTTTTTTAAAGTCAAAGTCATGGGGCTTCTGGGTGGCACAGTTAGTTAATATCTGACTCTTGGTTTCACCATAGGTCCTGATCTCAGGGTTGTGATCTCGGGGTCATGAGATCCAGCCCCATGTTGGGCCCCACCCATGCTCAGGGTGGAATCAGCTTGGGATTCCTTCTCTCTCTGCCTCTCCTGCTAGTGCTCATACTCTTTCTCTCTAAACTAAATAAATAATTTTAAAAAAAACTTATAGTTAAAGCCAAAGTCATGTGCTTATCTTGCTTCACATAAGTCTTCCTTTTATACATCTGTCTGTAGGTGATATTTTTTGTTTCATATATATATGAGTATATGTATATATATATACACATATATATATGATTGTCCATACATACATATATACAGACATATATACACAAATATAATATACAAATACATCATCTTATTTTGCTTTTAAAAAGCGAAAGTGGGATCCCTGGGTGGCGCAGCGGTTTGGCGCCTGCCTTTGGCCCAGGGCGCGATCCTGGACACCCGGGATCGAGTCCCACGTCGGGCTCTCGGTGCATGGAGCCTGCTTCTCCCTCTGCCTGTGTCTCTGCCTCTCTCTCTCTCTCTGTTACTATCATAAATAAATAAATATTAAAAAAATAAATAAAAAAAAGCGAAAGTATTTGAAGAATGATAGTCAATGCTAGAGAACCAGACGTTGCATAAAACCAGTTGTATGCTCAGCCACATAAGCAATGATGTGATGTGGTGGTTAGGAGCCCAGAGTCTGAAACAAGACTTCCTGAGTTCAATTCCAGTTCTCCTGCTCCCTACTTCTGTGACTTTGTGCAAATGAGGCCTCGGTTTTCTCTTTTGTAAAATGGGAATATAATAGCACCTCATAGAGTTGTTGTGTGGCCTAGATGAGTTCATCAATATGAAGCATTTAGAATAGTAAGAACCTAAAGTATTAGCTATTCGTAACATGGATAAATGTGCCACCAAAATTTTTGTACTTGACTCATTTTGTGCTTATTTATTTATTTCAAAGAAGATTTTATTTATTTATTCATGAGAGACACACACAGAGAGAGAGAGAGAGAGGCAGAGAGCATCCATGCAGGGAGACTGACGTGGGACTTGATCCCAGGTCTCCAGGATCACACCCCAGGGCCGCAGGTGGCACCAAACCACTGAGCCACCGGGGCTGCCCTGTGCTTTTTTTTTTTTTTTTTCCTGTGCTTATTTTTAAGCTCAACTTAGCATTCTAGCGATTTTACTAACCTGTGTAATGTTCATTCTTAGCAAAGAGAAATGCTAGATTTTACATGAGATAAGTTGGTCCAGGCATTTGTCATTATACAAGGGCTGCTGGGGGATGTTAACTCCAGGGTGTTGCCAGTCACTCGTCTGCGGCTTGAACCTGCCACCAGAGGGCGCCAAGAATGATTTTTTGTGTGTGTGCAAAGGTGACCCTCAGGGAAGAGAGACACAGGTGAATTTATACCTGAATTACTTCTGAGTCTACTCTGGTCAAATCAAAACAGGATTTTTCTTTACACTTAAAGATCCAGGGACACCTGGGTGGCTCAGCGGTTGAGTGTCTGCCTTTGGCTCAGGGCGTGATCCCAGAGTCCTGGGATCAAGTCCCATGTCAGGTTCCCTTGCATGGAGCTTGCTTCTCCCTCTGCCTATGTCTCTGCCTCTGTGTGTGTGTGTGTGTGTGTGTGTCTCATGAATAAATAAATGAAATATTTTTTAAAAATGAAATAAAATAAAGATCCACTTTTGGCAAGTTAGGACCCCCTAGCTTGGAGAACTTTCTGATTTAAATGATTGATAATATCTGTTTGAGTTGGTTTTTTTTTTTTTTTTTTTTTTATTTATTCATGATAGTCACAGAGAGAGAGAGAGAGGCAGAGGCACAGGCAGAGGGAGAAGCGGGCTCCATGCACCGGGAGCCCGACGTGGGATTCGATCCCGAGTCTCCAGGATCGCGCCCTGGGCCAAAGGCAGGCGCCAAACCGCTGCGCCACCCAGGGATCCCAATATCTGTTTGAGTTTTAAGCCACATACCACGCACCTTTATCTCAGTCATATTGCTTCCCAATTTGTGGGGCTTGTTTGCAAGTCTCTTCCTTCCTCATAGACGGTGAGCTGGGTTCACAAGCCACCAAGGCCCTGCCAACCCTGCAAGGAGAGTTTGTGTGTTCATGCTGCACCTCTTTTCCCCCAGTGCATGAGGAGATACTGTGTTTGAATTACCATCCACATTACTCCATATTACTCGGGGATATGTAAAACTATCTTTAAGTGTGCATCTTACTTATATCTAATCATTGCATTGCATACCCTGCTGAGATGCTCTTCAAATCTACATCTTTGTGGTAACACTGTGGTTCCCTGTTTATAACCTGCTTTGTAATAAATTACCTTTTGTAATTTCCCACAGTCTCTGATTTTAATTAATCCATTTAAAACCCATTTCAGGGGCGCCTGGGTGGCTCAGTGGTTGAGCCTCTGCCTTTGGCTCAGGGTGTGATCCCAGGGTCCTGAGGCTTAGGGCTCCCCGCAAGGAGCCTGCTTCTCCCTCTGCCTATATCTCTGCCCCTTTCTCTGTCTCTCATGAATAAGTAAATAAAGTCTTTTTTAAAAATAACATAAAACCCATTTCAAAGAAAATAGATGAATTTTTGTATTTCAGTTGTATTCATGCATAATAGGCCAGTATTTTCATCTTTTTTGGCAGCTCTGTAATAACATTTTACATCCATTTGTTATATGTTATTATCTACACAGTATCATTTCACTTTTTAAGAAGTTAACTATTATTCAATGACACTGAATTCGTTGTAGTGTTCGGGGGAAATCATCTGAGAGAAATGTAACTGTTATATACCTGAATGGAATAGAAATTAGATATTAGAGTTGCACAAAATTTGTTCTAGTCCACTCTCTGGAAGAGCTCAAGGCTTAACAGTTGCTGAGGCCTGTGTATCTGGATCCGTTTCATCTTTGGCCTGTCTCCTGCTTCATTGTTTCCTTCCTTTGTTGCTCAGTTTTCTCTGGCCTCCATATCAGCCCTTGGAGGTGCAGGACACATCACTGTCTTGGGGTTCTTCAGTGGCTGGGGCCTCTTTCTTTTTTGCTCTTTCCCCCAGATATCACTTCCCACCTCAAATAGCAGCCCTTCCATGAGTTCTTCCCTGACCACTCTGTATGTTATGAAATATCTTCCAGCATCCCTGATCCCCCATCCTCTGCTATCTTTTCCCACAACATCTATCACTTCTGTCCCACTATATCATTTTCCTTCCTTTTTGTGTATTGTCTGTCTCCCCCTCCTGGAGCATAAGCTCCACAAGAGCAAGCATTTTTGTCTATTTGTCCTGTTTAGATATCCATGGGGCCCTAGAACAGTGCCTAACACATATGGTGTTCAGTAAGTAATTTTTAAACTAACAGAAAGATATTAAGAATATAAAAACATCCTGAAAAAAAAGTCCTGAGTCATATTTCATTCATTTATATTTATATTATGAGGATCGCATCAATCATTCAAGTGCATTTTTAGCTAACATTGAAGTTGCCATCTAGTCATTACCCCTAAATGGTGCTTAGATTTTGAAATTCGGAATAACTAGAACTTAGCCTCAAACCATTCCCCATCTAACATAATCATGCAGTCATATCTTCTGGAAAAAATCCCTTATCCAGAGCCTGAGGACCCCTGGCCCCTGAAATTCCCACATAATGTTTTCCCTTTTCATGCATAGAGTGGGTCTGTCAGGCTGACTCTTCTCATCCATCCCTAACCCTGCCCCCAAGACTCTCCCAAAATACATGGGGAGGAGGACAGAGGAGGCCGCAAAATGGGGAGGAGGACAGGGTAGGCCACAAAGCCCTTATTGATCTAAAAATCACATTCATGTTTTCTGTGTATTTCTATAATACAGTCAGGAGACTCTCTCAGTGACCCCAAATCAAGTAAAAGAGTGGTGACTACATGTCACCATGGTCCCCAATTTCTTCCCTGAGGAGAATAATAAAAAATAATCAGCTGACGTCAAAAGTACGAACCATAAAAGAAAAAAAAATGATAACGTGGACTTCACTAAAATTAGTAACTTCTACTCTTCAAAAGACACCATTAAGAAAATAAAGACACCTGGGTTGCTCAGTGATTGGGTGCCTGCCTTCAGCTCAGGTTGTGATCCCAGGATCCAGGATCAAGTCTCACATCAGGCTCCCTGCGAGGAGCTGCTTCTCCCTCTGCCTATGTCTCTGCCTCTCTCTCTCTCAATCTGTGTCTCTCATGAATAAATAAATAAATCTTTAAAAAGAAAAGAAAAAAAGAAGAGAAAAGAAAAGACAAAGGGACTCCTGGCTGGCTCAGCGGCTGAGCATCTGCATTCGGCTCAGAGCCTCATCCAGGGTCTGGGGATCAAGTCCCGCATCAGGCTCCCTGCGAAGAGCCTGCTTCTCCCTCTGCCTGTGTCTCTGCCTTTCTCTGTGTCTCTCATGAGTAAGTAAATAAAATCTGAAAGAAAGAAAAAGAAAGAAAGAAAGAAAGAAAGAAAGAAAGAAAGAAAGAAAGAAAGAAAGAAAGAAAGAAAGAAAAGAAAGAAAGAAAGGAAAGAAAAAGAAAGAAGAAAGAAAAAAAGAAAGAAAGAAAGAAAGAAAGAAAGAAAGAAAGAAAGAAAGAAAGAAAGAAAGAAAGAAAGAAAGAAAGAAAATAAAGACAAGTCACAGGCCAGGAGAAAATATTTGAAAATCGTATAGCTGAAATGACTTGTATCCAGAGTATACATTTTAAAAAAGAACTTAATAAGATGACAAACAACCCAATTTAAAAAGCAAATGAGGGGGTGCCTGGGTGGCGCAGTCCATTAAGCAGTTAAGCATCTGACTCTTGGTTTCAACTCAGATGGTGATCTCAGTCTCATGAGATCAAGCCCCCACCAAGCTCCGCACTCAGTGTAGAGTCTGCTTGAGATTCTCTCACTCCTTCTCCTTCTGCTCCTCCCCCCAAAAAATAAATAAATCTTTAAAAAAAATTAAAAACACATGAGAAAAGATGTAAATAGATACTCCACCAAAGAAGATATATGGGTAGCAAACAAACACATGAAAAGATGTTCAGTATTACTGGTCATTAAGAAGATGTAAATCAAGGGCTGCCTTGGGGCTTAGTTGGTTAAACATCTGTGTTGGGCTTGTCATGATCCCCCGGGGTCCTGGGATCAAGCCCCACATCGGGCTCCCTGCTCAGTGGGGAGCCTGCTTCTCCCTCTCCTATTCCCCTTGCTTGTGCTCTCTCTCTCTCTCTCTGCCAAATAAATAAATAAGATCTTTAAAAAAAAAAAAAAGGAAAGAAAATACAAATCAAAACCGTAATGAGATACCACCACACCCCTCACAGCAGAAAGGCTATAATAAAAAAAGGCAGACAGTACATGTTGGTGAGGATATGAAGAAACCCTCAGATACTGCTAATGAAAATGTAAAATGGTAGAGCCACTTTGAATAACAATTTGACAGTTTCTTAGAAAATTAAACACATACTTAGTATATAACCTTGCAATTTTACTGCCAAGTATCCATCCAAGAGGAGGGAAAACATACATCCACATGAAGACTCTTATAAACAAATGCCCATATGACAAAGTCAAAACAGTTTTGTGGAACTGTGATTTTTTTCTTTTTCTTTTTTTTTTTTCTTTTTTCTTTTTTCCTTTTGTTTTGTTTTGTTTTGTATTATACACATTGTAGAACTCATTTTGCTGGCTGAAAGAGTATGGAATAATATATCTCACGTCATTTTTGTAGAAGAAAAACTATTTGAAGGTATTTTTTGGTTTTCCCTAACATGTATCCACTGTAAACGTTTGTCATGTGCAAGCTCAGAGCTTGGACAGAATTTTTTGTATTTGTAAATTGGTTTAAATACACGGAATTTTATACAGGTTTTCTCCTGTGTTATATATGCATTATGTGCAGGTATGATATTTTCTTCACTACTTTTTCTATCTTAATATAGTGTGGAATTTTATTGTATTATTCTTCCATTCTTAATACTGTACCACATTCCTGCTCAGAAACTGCTTACTTCCTTAAATTGTCTTCTTCCCCCAGCGTGAAATGTATCCATTTATAACTGCCTATTGCCTGTTCTATTAGCATCCAAAAATGTGGAAGGCCTCCCAACCACCATTTCTGCTGTGTCCTTAGGATGTGCAGTAAAAAATATAGACCTAACAGTTTATGTTATAGAATGGCTTTATTTACTTTGGTGACTGTTTATAGTTTTTAAATAAAAGACTGAACATTTTCTTGAGTCCTTCAAAAAAAAAAACTAGAATCTTAAACGGTGATCATCTGGTGAATGGATAAGAAAAATGAAACAACACACAGTGGAATCAGAGCCAGCTCCATGGGGATGCAGCCAGTGCATTTGTACATGCCCTTAGAAGGGTCCCGCACTAGGGTTCAATGTTCTATGGTCACCATCTTGAAATTCTTAGTAAATTTCTCTTTGAATTTGTGTTTGGTCAGTGAGGTCCAATGGTACATGCTTCAGATCTAGGTACCTGGCACATCCTAGCAGAGAGATAATGCAACCCTTGGGGGTTATCTGTCACCATAGGCTGGGGCAGTGAGCCCAGGCCAAAGAGAGATGCCTGACTCAATTTGCACACCCCTAGCCAAGCCACAGCATGTTGGTCCAGCGGTTGCTGGGAAAGGCAAACCAGCCACTAGTGGGCCACATGCATACAGGGACACAATGAGTATCCCCACGCCTGAGGGAATATAGCACAACACTAAATAGCAAATAAAAACCATCATGACAGCCTGAGAAAGAGATTGCAGAAGAGAGGGAACAGATGTACACTTTAAAACCTGTAATGGCACTTTTTCCTGCCTTTGTAACAAGGGATGTGAGTTTTCATTTTGCGCAGGGCCACAAATTTGGTAGCCAGTCCTGGAAGGAATACTATGCAGTAATAAAGAGAAACAAAGTAACAATTATACAACAACACAAACCACACAGACATTCTGCTTGACAAAAGAAGCCAGGCACCAAAGACTACACATTGCATGACTCCATTTATATATTTCTAGGGGTGAGGGAAGAAGCAGAACTGAGGAGGCAGGAAGTAGTTCAATAGTTATCTGGAGCTGGCGAGGGAGAGCAGAGATGAAGCCCAATAGGCCCAAGGGAACTTTCACTGTAATGGAAATACTCTAAAACCGGTTTATGGTGATGGTTTGAATACATAAATGTACTTAAAACCCATTGAACTGTGCACTTAAAATGGGTAAATTTTATGGTATGCAAATTATATCTCAATAAAGTTGTTTAAAAAAGAATCTGAAGTCTTCACCCCTATTTCCCACAACCCACCCATACATCTTGTAATGGAGCCTGGTTAGGGCAGCAGAGATTCAGCTGCATATCACAAAGACCCTTTGGTCTATGGCCAGGGAAACACTACTAGCCCTGAAGCTGAGAACACCTGGGCAACTGAACACCTTGGCCCTTCTGCCAAGAGGTGGAACAGTACAGCTGATATGCAGGTAGCACACGGTATTTAATTTTTTGAGCAATTGAGGAAAAGTAGAACTCTATAGGCCAGTCTCTGTCTTTATGCACTGGCAGTTTTTGTAATATTCTAATAAGAAAGAATCAAGAACAATCTTACAGTGGTGGGCAGAATTATAATATAAATATAATAATCTCTGTATAATCTCCTTCCTTTAACTGTAAGCTGGCACTTTGTTCTTGCCAATAGAATATGACAAAAATGAAGATATTTTGCAGATGTGTTAGGGTTCCATATCAGCTGATTGTGAGTTAATCAAAAGGGAGGTTATCCAGGGTGGGCCTGATTTAATCAGGTGAGAACCCTTCCTGAGGTCAAGGATCCTCCTTGCTGGCTTGATAAAGTAAGCTGCCCATGTTGAGGAAATCCACATATCAAAAAACTGTGTGTGGCTTCTAGGATAGGAGGACATCCTTTAGCTGAAAGCCAGCAAAATGCTAGAGTCCTCAGAAAGCTGTAAGAAAATGAATTTTGCCAGTAACCTGGATGAGCTTAGAAGCAGACACTTCTCCAGCCAGTACCTTGATTGCAGCCTCACGAGACTCTCAGCAGTGAGGTCTCCCAACCTACTGAAACTAGGAAATAATAAATGTATTTTGTTTTAAATTCCTCCTAGTTGCAGCTCAAACTCATGACGAAGATGAATTCTAAATCCTTTTCTCCCGCACAACCAAAGCTTTGAGAAGACTGCTCCTCAAAGAAGCGATTCTAACAGAAAACCGCCACCAGGGGGAGTCATGCTATCAAAGAATCAACCAAAGAACCCTCTCCTCCAAGGGGAAATCACTTCAAATTCATTTCCAAATGTCAAGGACCCTTTCCAGGTCCCTCCACAGAGGTAGCCCTCAAGATGACCTGTGGCCTCCTGGGAGATCTCTAGATACAGCAGAAAGGTCACAGACTGAACCCAAAAAAAGTGCACTTGCGGTTCAAAAGGGGAGCTCTGAGATTTTGACCAACCAGAATATAGGGAAGGTGAGGCTGCTAGGGGCATCGCAGTCCTGCTGCAAGCTAAGCCGCTCGTCCTCCTCCCCACAGATTCACAGTGACTGGAAAACACGCACGACTGCCCAGGAGAGGCATGCACAGCAGCACCTCTAGAGGTGAAAGCATTTCTGATGAAAACAAAGAGAAGGCATCTCAGCATTTAGTATCACGATGCATTCCCTCCCCTGCTCCTGCTTCCTCACCAAATCCAGGCAGCTCCTGCTCATGTTTCAAGATACAGCAGATGCGGAATGTGAACTGGTGCAGCCACTCTGGAAAACTGTGTGGAGGTTCCTCAAAGAGTTAAAAATAGACCTGCCCTAGGACCCAGCAAGTGCACTGTTGGGGATTTACCCCAAAGATACAGATGCAGTGAAACGCCGGGACACCTGCACCCCGATGTTTATAGCAGCAATGGCCACAATAGCTGAACTGTGGAAGAAGCCTCGGTGTCCATCAAAAGATGAATGGATAAAGAAGATGTGGTTTTGTATACAATGGAATATTCCTCAGCCATTAGAAACGACAAATACCCACCATTTGCTTCGATGTGGATGGAACTGGAGAGTATTATGCTGAGTGAAATAAGTCAACCGGAGAAGGACAAACATTATATGGTCTCATTCATTTGGGGAATATAAAAAATAGTGAAAGGGAATAAAGGGGAAAGGAGAAAAAATAAGTGGGAAATATAAGAAAGGGAGACAGAACATGAAAGACTTCTAACTCTGGGAAACGAACTAGGGGTGGGGGAAGGGGCAGGTGGGGGTGACTGGGTGACGGGCACTGAGGTGGGCACTGATGGAATGAGCACTGGGTATTATTCTATATGTTGGCAAATTGAACACAAATAAAAAATAAATTTATTTTTTAAAAAAAGAAGATACAGGAAGTTCTAGCATAAATAAAACTACCTCTCAGTTTTCCCTGACTCTCCACACCTGGATGAACAAATACTCCCTCTTCCGAATTTCCTTCAGTTTGTTCCTCTTTCTAAGACATCTTCCAGTGTGCTGTATTATGGTTATTTGTTTATTCATTAATCTGCCTTCCAGCTAGACCCAGGGACAGGGACCATGACTTATTTATCTTTGCAGCCTCCTGATTTATCTCCGGGTCTGGCTAAAACAAATGTCACCTAAATTGAAAGGAAACTTAATTACACCTTAATTCTCATCACTGCAAACTGATGAAATGGAGACTTCCTAAAGGAGTTTCAAGGTTTTATAAATATTAGGGATGGCTTTTCTCAAAGGTCTCATCTAAGCTAAGATACAAATTTATTTCCAAAGCTCCCACATGATACTCTTGATTTTAAACTATCATCCACCTGGCCATCGTTTTTGTTTGTTTGTTTGTTTTTGTTTTTGTTTTGTTTTTTGTTTTTTTTTATTTCACTGGGACGTGTTCCTCATCGAAAGGAATTCCACCGATAATATCTTGAAAGATGACTGTGGGACAAGATCTGTGACACATGCATGGAAGGGACAATGGGGAATCAAGATCAGATAAGAAAAAAAATGACCTGTTCTATCCCAGAGCTGGTGGACAGTCTGTCAGGGACATTGTAGAGGACAGGGATGGGATATTGGAGCAGATGATCACCAGGGCTTTAGCCGCCCTCTGACTTCAGAACTCCGGGAAATCCGAGGTATTCTCTAAGATACTGGTCAACTGCCAGAGACCCCAAATGTCTCCCTGGGAAACTTTGTGTTTCCCATGCCCTGGGAGAGCATAGGACAAACGTACTCTGCCCCTTGTTAATTACAATGATCTTGCCTTGATGACATCAAGAGATCAGCGCCTGCTTAATGAAATAAAACCTTCCTAATGAGGGAGCTATGAAAAGTGGACATGAGGGCCAGAAGACCAGGGCCCTGGGGAAACGGAAGTCATTTGTGCTTAACTTAGGTGTTTTAAGTTATCCAGACTCTTGCTTGGATGGGCAACGATCTAGGAGTGTACTCATAAATCATCGTGGAAATTGTAAAAACGTAAAAAGAAATCCACAACAGGAGTACCATGTACAGTTTGATGAGAATCCTCTCCCTGTGAACTAGCTAATGGCTTGTTAGTTACTTTATTTAATGTGCCATGGTTACCTAATCACCAACTTCTGCTCTCCTGTCCTTACTTTTTCAGATTTTTTTTCTTTTTTTTTTTTAAGATTTTATTTATTCATGAGAGACACAGAGGGGTGGGGGGCAGAGACACAGGCAGAGGGAGAAGCAGGCTCCACGCAGGGAGCCTGATGTGGGACTCAATCCTGGGACTCCAGGATCACGCCCTGGACTGAAGGCAGGTACTTAACCGCTGAGCCACCCAGGGATCCCCTGCTTTTTCAGATTTATATTGAACTAATTACACCTGCTATTTCACATATAAAACTCATTTACTTTACAAATGAATGACGAATAAATTATTCTAGGCTCATTTCTATACCTAAGAGAGGGAGCAATTCCTTCCTGGATAAGAAAAGGGAGAGTACAGGACGCTTCCAGAATGAAGAGTCCTAGAGGGGACATGCTCCCAGGATGACACATTTCCTTTGTCAAGATCTACACACACATCCTAATCTGAGAAAGGCCTGTCTTTACTTTGTTTTTTAAGATTTTATTTATATATTTGGGGGAGGGGAAGCACAAGCAGGGACAGGGGCAGGTGCTGGGGAGGAGGGAGAAGCAGATTCCCCCCCACGCCCCCAGCAGGGAGCCCGCTGTAGGACTCATGCAATGTTGGCATTTGTCTGCAGAGGTTTTTCATCCTGCTCACTGAAGGAGATATGCATCTTCATGCCCAAGATGTCAGAAATGTCCGGCTCCATCTGGGACCTCCAGGGATTATGAGTTTATGCTTTGTCTTTAATTAGCAATTCTAAAGTTTTCAAATTTGCACAAAGGCACTTACATGGAACAGGCAGTAGCCCCAGCAGTAGTCAGCTGGCTTTATGCCATTGACCAGAGCCATCCTGCGTCCCTAGGAGAAACCGCCTGACACAACTCTTGTCTTATATTATGTTTTGTTTTCTTTCTTCCTCCTTCACCTCCCACTCAGTGTCTGTCTGCCACCAAAGTGTGCCCCTTTCAGACATCCCCAACCCAAATCAAGGGACCTTGCACCCTCCAGAACAAGCTAACCAGATACAGCATCTTTTCATCTACCATCCCAAGAGGCATTTTTGGTTTTTGACATTGAATGTTGACTTCCAAGGCCAGAGAAAGTGGAGACTGGAAAGGAACACTTTTTGGTTTTTTTAAGTAGGCTTAAAAAGCCCACGTGGGGCTTGAATTCGACCCTGAGATCAAGAACTGAGCTGAGATGAAGAGTCGGATGTTCAACTAAGTCACTCAGGCATCCCAGAAAGGAGCAACTCTTATATACTGAGTAGCAGCAAAATATAATTGCACCATATGACTGGATTAAAATCACACCTCCTATCGCTTACCAGCTTGTACTCTAGCACACATTTATATGCTTAACTACTCATGCTTCAGCTTCAGTGTCTGCATTAGCAAGAGGAGCTGATAATACAGACCACTCCTCCTTCACAGTGGAGGATCAAATCAGGAAGTGCTGGGCTCTGTAAAAAGACTAGACTTGGGGGGGGAGGGTAGGGGATTGCATGGGGGACAGAGACTGGCTTGGGTCCGAGTGGATGACCTCTGCACCCCCAGAGCCTAGAAGAGAGCTGGGCATGTAGCACAGCCAACATTCATAGTGCCTTACCAGGTGCAGGGCTCTGTGTTAACACATTAACTCATAAGCTTCACTACTCCATGAGCAAGAACTATTATTATTCTCATTTTACACATGATGAAACTGAAATACTGGAAGGTTCAGTAATCTACTCAAGATCATACAGCTGGTAAGCAGCAAAGTAAGGATTTAGATCCAGCATACTAGATCCCTCTTTCATGCTTTTTCTCCATAGCATATCTCATTGTCCAATGTTACCCGTATATGTGTGTACATATATCTGTGTATATGTATTTTATATATTATATACCTATTTATTTTTTTATCATCTATCTCTCTCACTAGGATTTAAATTCCATAACAGGGGGAACCTGGGTGGCTCAGTTGGTTGAGCACCTGCCTTGGGCTCAGGTTATGATCCCGGGGTCCTGGGATGGAGTCCAATGTCGGGGGTCCCTGCTCACCAGGAAGCCTGCTTCTCCCTCTCCCACTGCCCCTCTGCTTTCCCTCTCTCTCTCTCTCTTTCTCTCAAATAAATAAAATCTTTTTTAAAAATTAAAAAAATTAATTCCATAACAGGAACTTTTGCCTATTTTGTCCCATTTATATCTCTAATGCCTATAACAATATCTTGCACATAGTAAGTGCTCAGTTAACAATGAATGAATGAATGAAAGAGTCTAGCTCCAAAGCTTACACTCTTAACCATTGTGTTTACTGCTTCTCTATGAATGGCCATTCTTTTTGCACTATTTAAATGTAAACTGTCAAATGTAAGAGATTGTTACTAAATGTTTTATTTTTTACCCAAACCATGTGTTCTGTTCTGCTCCATTCAGCTCCCAGCATAATTGTGTCCTTTCCACTGCAGAGCCTTTGCTCATGCAGTCCCTTCTACCTGGGATGTCTTCCTTCCTCCCAGCATCCACTCAAACCCTACCTACCTATCCCTCAAAGTCAACCTAAACTCAATGCATGCCAGTAAGCCTTCTCCATCCCCCCAGCCCACACATGTCCATCTCTCCTCTGAATTGTGCTGTAATTACAGAAGAACTTAATTTGGTACCTAATTTTTTAAAGCAAGTAGAGCCTCCTTACTTGATGAAAGATTCCTGGGGTGGAGGGAGATAAGGACAATGTCTTTCCTGACTGTGAACCCCACAGAGTGTAGCAAGGGCCAGGCATATACTAGGTGTTCAGTGATCATCACTTACAGGGAAAAGACCAACTGCTCAGCTCACCTTCCTAGACTGGCAGTGCTAGAACATGGGGGCTGACCTATCTGGAATGAAGAGAAACAACTGGGGATCCCTGGGTGGCTCAGCAGTTCAGCACCACCTTCGGCCCAGGGCGTGATCCTGGAGACCCGGGATCGAGTCCCACATCGGGCTCCCTGCATGGAGCCTGCTTCTCCCTCTACCTGTGTCTCTGCCTCTCTCTCTCTCTCTCTTTTTCTCTCTCTCTCTTTCTCTCCCTCTCTGTGTCCCTCATGAATAAATAAATAAAATCTTAAAAAAAAAAGAAACAACTAATGGGCCATCTGTGTTTTCCACTAAATGTTCATTTTAGTTGTGATCTATAAGGTGTCTGGGCACAGAATATGATTACTAAAATGAGTGACCCAAAACAAAGTATCCACCCCTATTTGTTGCTATGGTGAGTGCTACCAAAGACAGTAACAACACACATCTAGCGGGTTTTGAGATGACAAAACACGACATTGAATGCAGTATCACTTTGTCCACCTCTTCCTAAACGAGCAGGTCTTGTTTTGAAAACCAGTGTCATCTGATTTGACTTCAAAGGGAAGCTGTGGGAGAAAATTCAGCACTACTCTGATTCTTGTCCATTCAAATGCTGTGAAGTTAAAGCTTTGTAGGTGAAGGAGAAACCCAGGATGGGCTTGCTGGGTATGCAGCAGGTGCAATCACACCAGCTCCACCCTCAGAAGGGGCACACTTCATATAATGCTGTGGACCTTACTTTACGTCCCCTCACTCTGCTCCTCTTGGTCTCTGATTCTTTATTTACACTGCTTCCTCTGTATTGAACACAATCCTCCACCTTATCTCTCTCTCTCTCCCAAAAAATACCCCTTGTTTTTGCCTACCCAGCTCCTGTGCATCCCTTCAACCTTCACTCAAACATCACCTCCTCTTGGAAGTCTTCCCAGATCCCCCAAGCCAGCTTGAACCTCCCTGTTACACACCCTCAGAGCCACCAAGCATCTCCTTCATAGGCATTCTCAGTTTGTGAATAACCACAATCTGAGTCATTATTTGACTAATGTTGGTTCTCCCCCGGGCTTTATATATCCAGGAAGTCAGGTATCGTGCCTGCTTTTGTTGCCCAGTATATTCCCAGGGCTTGGTGGTGTGCCTGACTACGGTAGGTACATAGCTAACACCCACGGAATGAAGGCATGGGTGGATGCTGCTATGGCTGAAGGTCTGTGCCCCCTCCCCAAAACTCATATGTTGAAAGCCTAACTGTCAATATGGTGTCAGTAGGAGATGGAGCCTTTGGGAGATGATCAGGTCATGAATGCAGAACCTTCGTGAATGGGATGAATGCTCTTATACAAGAGACCCCAGAGCAGTCCCTTGTTCTTTTAATCATAGGAGGATATAGTGAGAAGTTGGCCATCTATCAACCAGAAAGCAGACCCTCATTGGGCACTGACTGGATAAATAAAATGTGGTATAAACACACAATGGAATATTATTCAGCCATCAGAAGGAAAGAAGTGCTACAACATGGAGAAACTCTGAAAACATTATGCTGTGAAAGAAGTCAGTCGCAAAAGAACACATATTATACGACTCCATGCCTATGAGGGTCCAAGACAGACAAGTCTGTAAATACAGTGAATTCGTGGTTGCCTAGGGCAGAGGGGACAAGGACCTGGATGAAATGGGGAGCGACTGCTAATAGATAAGGAAGTTCTTTTTGAGGTAAGGAAAATAGTCTAATATCGATTGTGGTGGCGATTGCACAACTCTTGAATACACTTGAAGTGAGTGAATTATTTAGTACGTGAATTATATCTCAATACTGGCCACAAAACTCTTTGACATTCTTTCTGTGGAAAAGGAAATGTTCTCTCCTTTTGAATCCGGGTGGACTTGGGACTCCTTCAGCTAATAGGGTGTGACAGAGTGACACTGTGTGGCTTCCAGGGCTAAATAGAAGGCGATTGATTGTGTGTGTTGGAGCCTTCGCTCCAGGATTGGCGTCCTGAGCTACTGTGTAAGAAGTTCAGCTACATTGAGGCTGCCATGCCGGACCCCCAGAAAGAGGCAGCCTGTCTTCCGGTCACTACAAGCATCAGACACGTGAGTGAATGAGCCTCCAGGTGATTCCAGACCCCAGCCAAGAGTCACCCAGCCTTCACCTGTTCCCTGCTGAGTCCCTTCCTGGACACCAAGGAACAAACACAGACCATGCTGCTGTGTCTGTCTCAATTCCTGATCCACAGAATCATAAAACTGTGGTTGTTTTAAACTACTAAGGGGATCCCTGGGTGGCGCAGCGGTTTGGCGCCTGCCTTTGGCCCAGGGCACGATCCTGGAGACCCGGGATTGAATCCCACGTCAGGCTCCCGGTGCATGGAGCCTGCTTCTCCCTCTGCCTGTGTCTCTGCCTCTCTCTCTCTCTCTCCGTGTGACTATCATGAATAAATAAATTTTAAAAAGAAAAAAAAAATAAAATCTTAAAAAAAAATAAAATAAAATAAACTACTAAGTTTGGGAGTGTTTTGTTATGCAGCAATAGCCACCAGAACAGATGCCAAAAGGTAAACTTTATTGATCTAAGGTTTTGAGCAAAACAGAAAACATTCTGAATCCCTGACATCAATTTTTTGGTAAACAAAGTCTCTTTATTTTTTTTTAAGATTTTTTTTTTTTCATGAGAGACACAGGCAGAGGGAGAAGCTGGCTCCATGCAGGAAGCCCAATGTGGGACTTGATCCCCGGACCCCAAGATCACGCCCCGAGCCAAAGGCAGATGCTCAACCACTGAGCCACCCAGGCATCCCTATTTTTTTTTATTTTGTTTGAATTTTGATTCCAGTATAGTTAACCTACAGTGTTACATTATTTCAAGCACACAATACAGTGATCCAATAAATCCATACTTTACTCAGTCCTCATCACAGTAAGTGTGCTCTTAATCTTCATCACCTATTAACCCATACAGCACCCACCTCCCCTCTGGCAACTGTCAGTCTGTTCTCTATAATTAAGAGTCTGTTTTTTGGGTTTGTCTCCTTTTTTCTTCATTGGTTTTGTTTCTTAAATTCACATATGAGTGAAATCATATGGTATTTGTCTTTCTCTGACTGACTTATTTCACTTAACATTATACTCTCTAACTCCATCCATGTTGCTGCAAATGGCATGATTTTATTCTTTTCTATGGCTAATATTCCATTGCATGTATATACCACATCTTCACATGAACTCAGTTTTACCCTAGCTCTCAGCTAATTTCACATCCATGGTGCCAAGTTCCACTCAGGCCAAGGTAAAATTAAGTCATACATCATCCCTGATAGCAGGTTACCAGATTTCCTTGTAACTCTTGAGTCCTGTCAGGAAATAGATAATAAAAAAGGATAATCTGAAGAGGGCTCAAAGGGATTGGAGGGGTTGGGAGAAGTGTCTGCATTCTACTAACATCTGATGGATAGAAGCCAGAAATGTTGCTAAACATCCTGCATGCTCAGGACAGATCCCACAAGAAAGAATTCAGCCCAAAACATCAATAGTGCCCAGGCTGAGGAGCCCTGCTATAGGTTTTCCTTGGAAAAGCCCTGGAACTGGGGTCATACAACTTGGCTGCCAGTCCCGGCTCTGCTGCCAACAGCTTTGTGTACTGGACCAGTGACACAGCTTCCCTGAGTCTCTTTCACATCTGTCAAATTAGGACCTTGATAACATAGAACTTTGATTTTTTATGTAAATGATGTATTCTTGAAGACTTGATATGATTTAAGCCTTGAATAATTCAAAACCAATCCTTACAAATAGTGGCAGGTAGTTCTCTTTACCAGCTGAACCCATGCAACCATAGGGCATTAGCATAAACACCACTGGTAATTCCATCTGCCAGCCAGCTTTGAAGGTATGTGATTCCTGATAGATTTTTACACTTGAGAGAATCATATTAATGTCATGAATAAAGCAAGATTTTATTAACATTATATATCATGTTTTCTCAAATTCTCATAAAATGCAGTACCTTTGCATCTGCCCTCCCCTGCCCGCTGAGGTTGTTGGGAGGATCAGGCGAGGTCTTTAGCCACAGTGCCCTGCATCCCTGGAAGGGATGATTGTTGCTTTTGGTAGATGCACTATACCAGGAAATTCTTTGCCCTTTCTCTCTCTCTCTCTCTCTCTCTCTCTCTCTCTAACCTTCAAGCCATCTCTTTTCCATAGGGCATCCTCCATGGCAGCTAATCTGATGGACTAAACCAGCATTTGCTTTAGCTTCCTGAGCCCATGCTTCTTTGTACAAACATAAAAATATGATGACTTCCCCTTTCCAAAGATCCTATAGGGACACCTGGTGGCTCAGTCAGTTAAGCATCTGACTCTTGATCTCAGCTCAGGTCTCAATCTCACGGTTGTGAGTTTGAGCCTTGCATTGGGCTCCAAAAAAAAAAAAAAAAAAAAAAAAAACTCCTATAAGCATTCACCTGGTTCACCTGGTTTGGACACCCTGCATGGACCCAAATACAAGCTACTATGTTCTTTGATAGTACCATCTCTTCCCCTACCTTTCCACTATGCAGTCAATCTAAAGAGTGAAATGGAAAGGATTAGCCAGTGACCCCAGGACATTTAATAGCTGAGCAAAGTGGGAACTGCCCAGAGGTGGTCCATCTAGTCACATATGTGAAAAGCAGATCTCTGGGAAGGAGTGTGGAAGCCTGATTAACCTCCTTCCCTGCTCCCATCCCTCCCACCAAAAGCAGCACTGATGCCTTTCTATCTTCCCAAAGCCCTTTGTTCCTACCACCATTATAACCAAAGTGCACTGTGATATCATGGTTAGCTTGCAATACTTGCCTTAGACTAATGTGCACTTTCTATTAACTATTTTAAAATAGTCTAAAGGCCCTGCCACTGTCTCTTTGGTACCCCAGTTGGGAAGGACTATTTTGGTGGGTCTCTCTATAGTTACTTTGCCATTGAGAAGTATTTCATTTTCACTCTCCTGTCCTCCAATGTTCGAAGGCACCTTGGATGTGTTAAGATGTGTTAAATGTGATAAATCCTACGTTGCCACGCCCTGTTCTATTTTCCAGGTAGTTTTTCATTTACTCTTCACAGTAATATCATAAAATAGGTCATTATTATTATCCTTATTTTAGATACAGGAAAATTAAGGCATAGGAAGGTAAACTTACCCAGAATCACTAGTAAGTTGGGGGACTGGGATTCCAATCCAGCTACTCTAAGTATAGAACTCATGTTCTCCAATGTTGTACTCTACTGCCCCTCACCAAGCAAAACAACATGACACTTCCTCTTCCATTCTGTTTCAACGGCCCCCAGGCTGGAGTTGTGATTTCTGATGCACAAGAGTCCACAAAGGAAGATAATCTCTTCAAATCTCTACAAAGAGAGAATATTCCGGGAGGGAGAAGCAATATTTAAAGTCACACGGCTGCTCAGCCCATATGTTTGGGAGAGTAAGGGGTTTGTATGGGGATTGAAATGAATCAGATTTGTGCAAGTTACCTCAGTGGCATCATGTTCTAAAGCCAAGTTGGGAGTCCTGCCAATTGAGTGCATTTACATTCTTTGATATCAGTTCCCATGTCTCCTCCGCTCCCTCCCTGGCCCAGGCAGAGACAAAGATGAACAAAACCTCCTCACCAGTCCTCCTATCCCCTCCAACCCATACTCCTCAAGGCAGCAGAAGCCAGAGAGATTCTTGCATGCAAATCTCAAATGCAAATCTGACATGTCACTTGCCATCTTAAAACTTCAGCCGCTCCCCACTGCTCTCAGCCTGGGGTCCAGACTTTGGCCTACCTACCTTTCCAGCTCCACCTCCATCATTCTTCAGCCCCAGCCCCACCTAAGACTTGCAGATCCCTGAAAAAGATCTTGCTCTCTGACTATCCCCCTTCTCCCCACAGTGCCTAATCTCTCCATTGTCCTATGAGCCCTCTGAGGGATTGCCCAGTCATCTCTGGGTCCCTCTGTCAAGCAGAAGGCCTGGCCCAGTATAGAATCACAATACAGGTAGAAGGCTGGCCCAGACCGTCAGATGGATCTCCTCAGGGCTTAGGTGGGGCCTGGGGCACCATCCCTATGCCAGTCAGATCATAGAACTGGTGGCCAGAAACTCAGCAGCCATACTGAGCAAGATGTGTAAGGAGGACAGACAGAGGCCCAAGTGCAGATGATAGGACACAGCTGAGAACACCACAGTTAGAGACACCTTGAATCAAGGACCCAAAGATCAGAGACACCAACCAAGGCCATCACTTGGGCTACAAATCAAAGGACAAAGAGGGAAGGTTGGGCTTACAATAAGAAAGAAAAAATAGGGCAACTCAGGCAGCTCAGCGGTTTAGCGCCGCCTTCAGCCCAGGGTGTGATCCTGGAGACCCTGGATGAGTCCCGCATCAGGCTCCCTGCATGGAGCCTGCTTCTCCCTCTGCCTGGTTTTTGCCTCTTTCTCTCTGTCTCTCTCATGAATAAATAAATAAAATCTTAAAAAAAAAAATGTTAGAAACACAGAGACATGCTCTCACCCACAACAAAATCCCCAAATGTCCTGTTTGAGGCCAATGCCACAAGCTAACCCAGCTGGCTTTCAAGGTTACAAGTCATAATTAGGGACTGCAGAGATTTCCTACAATTCAAGATTCCTGAAAAAAGAAACTGCCTTTGTCCCGGAGCTTCAGGAAGCTGTCTGTTATTTGAAGGGCCATCCTCTCAGACTGCCAATGTTCAGCAACGCTGCAATAATGCAGGCCGAGATTCCATCCTTACAAGAGCTGCCTAGAATAACTAAAAATAAGCTCAATGGTGGACTTCCCTCTCATTTCCCCGAGGGTTTCTCCCTGACCCTTTTTCATGCAAACACAGCTGAAGAACCACTGCTGCCTGAGAGCATTAATTGAGCTGTTGATGGACAACTGTATAATTTGGAAGCCAAGAATTTCCTGCAGCTGCTATCAGTGGCTGCCCTGTCTGGTTTTGGGTAATAAGTTCATCAAATTCGCTGTATGTCTAAGACCAGAAATCTGAAGCTATAAAAAGAATGTAGCGTTGGAATGAGTTGCCCAACATTCTCTGCAGAACTCACTGTGCCACGGCTGTCTCTCCCCCCAGGAAACACCCAGCCAGCGCCAGGGGCTCTGTTGGGGGTGTAAGGTAGCGTCTAAGGCCAGCCCCTTCTCTGGGGTACACAGGTCCATCCCTGTTGTCTACTTAAGGACTTGGCTCCTACCAATTGCCCCCCTCTCTTGCATTATCAGCATCCTGTCTTTACTGAATCATTCTCATCAGATGAAAATTTGTTATCTGTTCCATCATAAAAGAAAACATTTTCTTGTTCAACTGCATACCCATCCAGATACTGTTCCAATTATCTGCTCCCTTTCATAATAAAACTCCTTGAAAGATGAACCTCTATTGCCTCCTCTCCTCTACTCCCATGCTCCTTGACCCTACTCTGACTGGGCCTTCATCCCCACTGTTCCACAGACACTGCTCCTATCTAGCTCAACAATGACTCTGCATTCCCAAATCAATGGTCAATTTCAGTCCTCACCTCACTGGATTTCCAGAAGCCTGTGGTATATTTGATCAGTACTCTGGAAACATGTACTCCACTGGCTTCCAGACACCACACTCCTGGTTTTCCTTCCGCCTCACTGCCCATTCCTTCCCAGCCTCCTTCGATGATTGTCCTCATCTTTCTGACCTCTCACTTTGGGGTGCCCCAGGCTGAGTCCTGGAAATCTCTTCTCTCTATATTCTCACTTCTCAGATGACCCTGCCCACATACATGCTGACAATGCTTCGTTTTACACCTCCAGTTCCAGTCTCTCCCCTCAATAAGCTTCCTGGCAAGCCTCAATTAGATGTCTCATAGGCATCTCAAATATGACACATCCAAAGCCGAAGGATTGCTTTCCCTTCAACACCTTCTCCCCGCCCTGCTCCATCTTCTTCAAAACCAGGGGGATATGGCAACTCCATCTTTCTAGTTCCTCAGACCACAGGTGTTAGGAGTGATCCTTGACTCTGCTCTCTTTCTCCACATCCATTCTACCTTCAAAATACATGCAGAATATGATTACTACTCATCGCCAGCCACTCTTCCCTTGTCCAAGCCTTGACTCTCTCTGCACATTTTACTGCAATAGCGCTGAAAGTTTGCTCCACCGCTCCACCCCACCAGTCTCCTGTCCACTCAGCACCAGAGAGGTTATCAGGGCATCCCAGGTGAAACTGCAGAGCTCTGCCTTACTGCCTGCCCCTCACCATGGCATTCCATCTTCCTTATAGTAAGTCTAGTACCCTTACCGTGGCTCACCCTGAGTCTATGTGTAATTCATCCCAACTCCTCCAACCTCATTCCCGCCACCCAGCTGGCTCCCTCCACTCTGCCACTCCTGCTGATCCCTCAATGCCCAAGCATGCTCCCACCCCAGGGGTGCCCCAATTACTCTTTCTTCAGCACATGACTCTCTCAATTATCCATGCCTCTTTCCAAGTCTCCTAGCTTAGAGGGGCTTTCCCTGACCACTTTATCTAAAAGATCTCCCCTCTTCAACCCTTTTGCTCTGTTTACCTGCCATACAGATTATCCTTTAACAGTATAAATTTATTTGTATATTTATTATCTGTCTGACCCCTCCTACCACCACCAACACCACCACCACCACCACCACAAGAATGTCAGATCCATTAGAGAAGGAACTTTGTTTGGTCCTGTCACATTCCGGACCCTGAAACAGTGCCTGGCACATAGAAGACCCTCTAAATCTTTACTGAGCACCACCATATGCCAAGTGCTGATCTGAGTGCTTTACATAAATGAACTCATTTAACCTTCCAAAGAATCTACAAGATAAGTGGTATGATTATCACTCCCATTTCATAGAAGAAATTGAAGTACAGAGAGGTGGTATATCTTGCCTAAAATCACATAGCCAGTAGATGGCAGAACCACGATTTGAACAAAGGCAGTCTGGCCCCAGAACCGGCTTTCTTTCTTTCTTTCTTTCTTTTTTTTTTTTCTTTCTTTCTTTCTTTCTTTCTTTCTTTCTTTCTTTCTTTCTTTCTTTCTTTCTAAGATTTTTATTCATTCAATCATGAGAGACACACACACACAGAGAGGCAGAGATACAGGCAGAGGGAGAAGCAGGCTCCATGCAGGGAGCCCGATGTGGGACTCGATCCTGGCTCTCCAGGATCATTCCCTGGGCCGAAGGCAGGCGAGCCACCCAGGCGGCTGCCCTAGAACCTGCTTTGTAACACCATAATACACCTCCCTTAAGCAGCTCAGTGTCTAATCTGGAGGAATCGTAGAGGCTCCATCCTGTCTGGACTTACCATTCAGCACCTTGCCTCTGACCTTGGCCCCGGTTCTGCTTACAGGGCTCTGCTCTGCTGAGAGCTGGGCCCTAATTCTGGTAGTTTCAACTCTGTCTTACTCTTTGGTAAGAGTCCTAAGTCTCTGTCTTGGCCCACCTGCCCAGAATCCTTGTTCCCAGAAGTGGATCCTGCCAGAACCCTTCCTAGAGACAAGAAAGCTTCTAGATGTGCCACAGACTGAGAGGCCTTAGGTGCTGTCTGGACTATCTGGGCAAAGCCTGTCCCAGGAGCGTCAGGACCAGCTGCAGTTGGCTTACCCTTGGAAACATGGCTGGCAGCCCAGGAACTGCCTCTAAAACTGGCCTTTGGGAAGAAGCCCATCCACAAGCCCCTACAGGTAACCTTACCAGCTACTAATCAACAGTTCATTAATCATTTCTGTGTCACTTAGAACGTGCCAGTTACTGTGTAGAGTTCTTCCCATACATTATCTTACATAATCCTGTGAGATAGGTATGCTAAGACCCACTTTACAAATTTAAAAAGTTGAGAAATTTGCCAAAGGTCAGGGTGGGACCATGAACCCAGTCCATCTGACACTAGCACCTGTGTTCTCTCTCCTCTCCTGTGTTCTCTGTCCTCTCCTGTGTCCTCTCCCCACCAGGCAGACCCATCCCAGCCTGAGGATGTATCTGCTTGCTCCTCCTGCATCTCAAAGACAACAGGGGACAGAAAATTCTGAAACACATTGCCCTGGCTGTCTAAATGCTACATTCAAATACACACGCAGGCGCGCACAAACACACACACACAGAGTCATGCGGCAAGACCTCAGCCAGCTGATGTCTCCACTCAAAATTAATAGACAGCTAACACTGGGGCATCTCAGGACTATCCACATTTATATTTAATAATAACTATCAAGTTATTATCTTTGACATTAATTGCAGGAATTTGAACAGATAATTACAGCTCAAGACACGAACTTCTCTTTTGCTTACTAAAAATCATAGGGGACTTGCCTATGACTGAGGCCTGAGTCATTACATACTGCAAGAGCTGCCAGCAGTGAGCAACAGTCACAAGACTATCAAGCATTGTGACACAAGCATTTGTTCAATACCTACTGCACACTAAGTAGCAAAGTCTAGTGGGTAGAGCTCTGAATTAACTATTCAAAGGTCCAGTTTGAACCCCAGCTCTGCCACTTATTTGCTGTGTGATCTTGGGTCACCTTGTGACTCTGTGTCTCTGAGCTGAGGTGAAAGGAGAGAATTGAACCAACTGGCCTCTATAGAGGTCTCCTCTTGATTTGGTGTTCTTTGGAGAGACAAAGAGGCTTCAGATCCCCCAGCAGGGACCAAAGGAAAGTCTCTTTTGGGAGTCTGCTGTCCATAGAAAAGACCAGGAAGAGTGTTCTATGTTACTGGTGGTTGACCTTTGAATGTAAAATAACTGATCTAGTAAAATAATTATCACAATGATGGATGGATGCCTGCATGCCTGCATTCATTCATTCATTCATTCATTCAGAACAGAAACCTGATTCAGGCAACCTGATGTTTTATTCAAGTCTTTTTTTCTTTTTTTCTTTTACTCAAGTCTTGACTGTGGAAAGAGTCCTCAGCTTTGGAGTCAGCCACTCTTGGGTTGGAGTCCCAGCTCTAACTCTTACAACCAGCAAAATTCTTGGCAAGTTGTTTAACCTCCCTAAACTTCGGTTTCTGATGTGCAAAATGAGAAAATAGTTCCCATTGCCTCCATTTCCCAGTTTCCCAAATACTAAGAATACACACTCAGATCAAAGGAAGTAAAAGTCTATCACCTACCAATCTAAGAAGCTTGTACACTCTTAGGACTGCTCAAAAGCCAAAATTAGCTTCTTAACTCACAAAATAGGTCCTTTATATCCCATACTCATCATCAGTAGAGTTGGAGCTGCCCATTCATTTAATAAGCTTTTATGGAGCATCCTTTTGTGCCGGTTGTTGTGCTAGGTCTAAATATTCACACGTGGATAAACATGGTTTCCATCCATACCGACCCTAATGTCTAGAGGGGAAGACATGCATAAAAACAGCATCTACAATCCAAGGTATTCTCAGCAGTTTGTATCCCAGCACAATGCAGACAGGTGTTATATAAATATTATTTGAAAAAGAAAAAAAATTAATTAGCAAGATAAGAGAAGTCCAGAGTACAATGGAACCACATAAAAGGGAAAAACAAATTAGAATGGAAGGTCACAGTGCTTCCTTAAGAAATAAATGTTTCTGAGAAAGAATATTCCAGACAGAGGAAAAGTCACTTGCAAATCCAGAGGAAAAGAACAGATTTCAGTCTGTCAGAGAACTGAAAGCAGTTCAATAACTATTGCTCAGAGGTCACAAGCAGCAAGAGAAAAGACAAATCTGCTTAAGTACATAGGGACTAGCTCTTAAAGGACATTATGGATCATTTAATGAGGGTGGATTTTCCTGAGGGAAGTAGGGAACCTTTAAGGGCTTTTAAAAGGCAGATACATTATTAGATATTCATTTTAGAGCTATGCTTCTTAAAACTTAATGTACTTAGTTATTACCACAGAGTTTTCTTAAATGCAGATTCTGAAATAGTCAATCTGAGGTGGGGTCTAGGATTTTAGGATTCTAAGATCATGCATTTCTAATGAACTCCCAGGTGATGCCATTGGTGCTGGTCTATGGACCACACTTTGACTACCAATATTTTAAAGTAGTAACTCTGGCTAGTTTTGGAATATAGATGAGAAAAGAGTGGGAACAAAGAGGCAGGGACACCAGTTGGGTGAGTAATAGTGAGGAAATGGACTGAGGAAGTGGCTAATGGAACAGAAATAAATGAGCAGAGATGGAATATTGCAGGATTTGAGAAGGAGAAGGGGGAGAAGAAAGCAAGGATGTTGCTCTGGTCTCTGGCTTGGGTATCTGAGTGGATCAAGGTAGCATTTACCAACACCAGGACCCAGAAGGACAAGCCAAATTTGAGTGAGAAGATGAATTTAGGAGCAGGTATCTCCATGGTGCTCCCTTTCTTGAGCTTGTCCATTGTTTTCCCATGGTCCTCCCAAAGCAAACATGAATGGGGTGTGCTAGGAAGAAGACTGCTCCCTAACAGAGTTCTGGGGGGAAGCTCATCTTGGGACTTTGCTTCTGCCCACTGAAATCCAACTTGATCTCCTTCACAGAGTATTTGAGAAAGTGAAATGAGAGAAGATTACAAAGGGCAACTGGCACTATGCCTGGCAGAGAATGGAAAGAAGGAGCCAGGTTATAGTCACATGCAGTACTGCCCAGGGGGACCAGCAAGAACTTTGCAGGACTTAAATCCCAGAAGGTCAGATAAGCTCCAGATAGGAGCAGCCATGGGAAACAAGAAATACAGAAGGAACTCCCACATGTACAGTCAACTAACATTTGACAAAAGAGCCAAAAATACTCAGTAGGGAAAGATTAGTCTCTTTAACAATTGGTGTTGAAAAAAACTGGATAACTACATGCAGAAAAATGAAATTGGGCCCCTATCTTACGTGACTCACAAAAATAAATTTGAAATAGTTGAAAGACTTACACATAAGATCTAACCATAAAATTTCTAAAAGAAAACATAGGGAAGAAGCTCTGTGACATTGGTCTTCACGATGATTTTTTTTAAGGTTTTTTTTTTTTTTTATGATAGTCACACACAGAGAGAGAGAGAGAGAGGCAGAGACACAGGCAGAGGGAGAAGCAGGCTCCATGCACAGGAGCCCGACATGGGATTCGATCCCGGGTCTCCAGGATCGCACCCTGGGCCAAAGGCAGGTGCCAAACTGCTGCGCCACCCAGGGATCCCCACGATGATTTTTTTAATATAACACCTAACACACAACAATGAAAGCAAAAATCAACAAATGGGGCTATATTAAACTAAAAAGCTTCTGCACAGCAAAAAAAAACAATCAATAAAATGAAAAGACAAACCTACAGTATGGGAGGAAATTCTTCCAAACCATATATCTGATAAGGAGTTAATATTCAAAATAAATTTAAAGACTTATACAACTCAGAACAATAACAAGATTGAGAAAAACTCAATCTGATTAAACAAATGGGTAGAGAAATGAAATAGACATTTTTCCAAAGAAGACATTCAAATGACCAACAAGTACATGAAAAGATGCTCAACATTACTAATCACTAGCAAAATGTAAATCAAAAGCACAATGACACATCACCTTACACCAGTTAGAATGGCTATCATCAAGAAGACAAGATAACAAATGTTGGCAAGAATGTGGATAAAAGGGAACCCTTGTGCACTATTGGTAGAAATGTAAATTGGTTCAATCACTACAGAAAACAGTATAGAATTTCCTCAAAAAATTAAAAATAGAACTACCATATGATTCAGTCATTCCACTTCTAGCTACATATCCCAAGGAAATGAAAACATTTCAAAGAGATATCAAAAAGATATTAGCACTCCCATGTTTATTGCACCATTATTCATAATAGCCAGTATATGAAAACAACCCAGGTGTCCATCAATGGATGAATAGATAAAGAAGTGGTATATATGTATATATAATGGAATATCGTTCAGCCATGAGAAAGAAGGAAATCTTGCCATTTGCAACAAAATGGATGGACTTTATGGGTATTGTGCTAAATAAGGTACATCAGACAGAGAAAGACAAATACTGCCTGATATTACTTACATATGGAATTTTAAAAAGCTGAACTTGTAAAGATAGAGAGTAGAATGGCAGTTACCTGGTGGAGGGAGGGAGCTGGAGAAATTGGGGAAAGGTTGCTTAAGGGTACAGACTGGGAACTAGCAGATAAATAAGTCAAGGATATCTAATGTACAGCATAGAGATTATAGCCAACAATACTGTATAATAAACATCAAAGTTGCAAAGTTGCTAAGAGACTAGATCTTAATTGTTTTTATCATACACACATAAACAAAAATTCATATAACAGAGGTGATAGCTAATGCTACAATGGTAATCACGTTACACCTCAATACCTTATACACTTTACACAATGTTATATGTCAATTATATCTAAAATTTTAAAATAAAATAATATTAAAAATAAATATAGGAGGAAACTGGCCTTGTGCATTGGACTAATTATGGAAATCAATGCACAGAATTAGCAGGACCAGGCATGAAGTTGCTGCTTGCTAACACACCAAACTACTGGCCTAGAGCTCCTTAACACCTCAAAACCAGCCCTGAGCCCTGTTCCAGAGACCAAGGTCAAGTAGCTCTGGCAGTGGGATTGGAAAGATGCTGTTTCACACCTCCATGCCTTTACTGACACACATCCTTCCATTCTTTCCTTTGTCTCTCTACCCTTTCCTTTCAAAATCCAGTTCAAATTAGCTTTTGCTAGATTTCCCTGGACCCTCCATTTCTGCCTTGGTATCCTCATTAACTCTATACAGAGAACCATTATATGCTTTGTACAAGTTATTATGTATATATATTGTGTGCCTTGAATAGATTGGGAGTTCCACATAGCTACTGCACTGGAGTGATATCAAGATAACATTCAAAAGTAATAGCCAGACTATTCTGCTGAATGAATAGATTTTCATTTTCAGCAATATGACTGATGTGGTTATCAAGGAAAAAGACTCCTGGCACAGGACACCTACAATGCTAGTAAAACATTTTAAATCTCCCACTTACATGGTTGAACTGACAGAAAAGCAAAAGAAATTCTCAGACGTTAGAAACAATGAGAAACCATAAACCCAGAAAGATAAGCAAGTACTAAAACTGACATTCTCTCTGGAGGCATCTATCCATCCCTGGTGGTTAGAGACTGATTTTAATGGGCCTCATGAGGAAGGAGGACAGGAAATAAAGTGTGGAACCAGAATGAAGTGGAAGGCTGAATTAGAGATCTCACTGAAAATTAGGACCTCCAAAAAAGCACCATTCTCAATGGTATGAACTAGATCTTAAAGAAACCTTCCCCATAGTAGGGGGGAACAACAGAACTCTTGAATGTTTTGGCCCTGACTCTGAGTAGAGCATGAAATAAAAGGGGGGGGGGGGAATCTCCCTAGAGAATTCTTAATCACAAGACTTTACTTATATAGATTCAGAACTGGAATCTACACTATGTGTGGGGACAGAAAAACCCCAGGTCAAACATTTAGTTTAAAGTGGTTCCAGAGGGATCTCTGGGTGGCGCAGCAGTTTGGCGCCTGCCTTTGGCCCAGGGCGCGATCTTGGAGACCCGGGATCGAATCCCACATCGGGCTCCCTGCATGGAGCCTGCTTCTCCCTCTGCCTGTGTCTCTGCCTCTCTTTCTCTCTCTCTCTCTCTATCATAAATAAATAAAAAATAAATAAACCTAGTATATAAATAAATAAATAAATAAATAAATAAATAAATAAATAATAAAGTGGTTCCAGGTTGGCCAGTAAATTTTAAGCAGAATTAACAGAAGGAAAATTGCACTAAATGCACCATATTCAAACTTTAAAATACTAAGAGAGAAAAGTCTTAAAAAGTAAATTTAGGGGCACCTGGGTGGCTTAGTGGTTGAGCATCTCTGCCTTTGGCTCAGGTTGTGGTGCCAGGGTCCTGGGGTCCTGGGATCAAGTCCTACATCAGGCTCTCTGCAGGGAGCCTACTCCTCCCTCTGCCTATGTCTCTGCCTCTCTCTCAGTGTCTCTCATGAATAAATAAATAAAATCTTTTTTAAAAAAAGTAAATTTAATTTTCAGTCCAGCTAGAAGAAACTTGGACAAAGGAAAATTTCCTCCTCTTCAACACAAACAAGTTGAAGGTAAGAAAAAAAAGGAAAAGATTTACCTTGCAAACAATAATCATAAAAAACGCTGGACTAACATCAGATGAAATACTAACATCAAACAAAATAGACTTTAAGAAAAAAATATTACCATAACCAAAACAGAACATTTTATAATGATAAAAAGATCAATTCATCAAGAAGATATATTCATTATAAACATATACTCACCCATAATACATGAAGCAAAAATGGACAGAATTGAAGGAAGAAACAACAACTCAACAACAGAAGAATTCAATATCACTCTCAATAGTGGTTAGAACATCTATTTTTTTAAAGATTTTATTTATTCATGAAAGACAGACAGAGAGAGAGAGAGAGAGAGAGAGAGAGAGATGCAGAGACATAGACAGAGGGAGAAGCAGGCTCCATGAAAGGAGCCCTATGTGGGACTCGATCCCGGGACCCCAGGATCACACCCTGAGCCAAAGGCAGGTGCTCAACCGCTGAGCCACCTAGGAGTCCCTGGTTAGGACATCTAGACATAAAATTTAAAAACATAACCTTTTTTTTTTTTTACATAACCTTAATGCAACTTGAATTTGAAGGCCTCTTCAGATTTCCTGCCAAGAATTTTGCCTGGATTTGCGCCAACACTTAAATCATATAATTTGCCTTATTGTTGCCAAGAGATCATTAACACTCACCCTATTTTATGTCTTCTCTTAACCAATGTTTTATGAGATATTTTCCCCCATGCCACAAACAATTCAGTGTTAATGGGAAATGTATATCTGTTATGCTTTGCTTAATAATGATAAAAGAAAAAAATGCAGGTTACCAATGATTCAGAAGTGACATCGTGTAGAGTTGTCTTTGCTCAAGGCTATTTGTGGAAAATTTAATTGTTGAGGAATAAGTACACAAAAACCCTCCACTGGGTCCCCTGGGTTTTGGTAATTAAAGTGTATTGTCTGCTAGTGATGCAAAGGTTGTGGAAAACTATGAAATGTCTCTCTGGCTAAATAGTTTTTTTCAAAACTAGATTATCCAGAAAATACATAGTAGAGGAAACTGTTATAAAAGAACTGAGAAAAGGAGGCTGAAGGAGAGGCATGATAGGGATCTACAACTATTTTAAGAGCTGCTATATGGAAAAGGTGATAAATCTTGCCTGTAACTATTCATTTATTCAACAAATCTCTGAATGCACACTATGTGCCAGGAACTGTACTAGATCCTAGTAATAAAAGAATGGGGAGAAACTAGAATCAGGGAGGAAAAGACATGTACTACACATCACCTCACAATGTAATAAGTGCAGCAATCAAAACAGGGAAGAGTGTGCTATGAGAGTAGAGATACTATGGGAAATCAGGGAAGGCTTCTTAAAGGAGGTGTCTGTTCAACTGAGAGACAACTCGAAGTTTACCAGAAAGATGAAGAGGCAAGGGACTACAGGAAGAGGCATGAGCAGAGGCAGAGGCACAAAAAGGGAAGGGATATATGGGGAAATAAGTATTTCCATATCATCAGGGTAGGAGGTAGTGGTAGAGGAGGTGAACAGGTACAAAGAGGCCAGTTAGGATGGGCTTGGAACATCTTACTTGGATTCAGGGCTCTGTGCTCAGCGGGGAGTCTGTCTGTCCCTCGGTCTCTCTCCTGGCTCATGCTTTCTCTCTCTCTCTCTCTCTCTCAAATAAATAAATAAAATCTTTTTTAAAATGTATGGACTTAAAGTCCTATTGGCAACCTAAGAAGGGAAATTATAGTTCTTTTTTTTTGAAATTATAGTTCTTATATGTTATTCTAGTTGAACTAAACTAAAACCTAGGGTGAAGTTATAAATTATAGGGAGAAAATATTGGGTTAGTATAAGGAAAATCATTTTAATTAGCTAGAGCTGCAAAACCAGGAAGTTTTTTTCAGAAAATGATCAACGCCCATAGCAGCCAGAGATATTTGTTAGAGATACAATAAAATTTGTTTGAGATATAATAAAAAGGATTCCCAGAAGAAAACCTATATAAGGAAAACTTTAAAACACTCTTGACTTGAACAACTGAAAAGAGTATCTTTGGATAAAACAACAAAACATCATTTAACATATCCTCTTGCTAAATATTTAGTTTGTATCCAACTCTTGACTATTACAAGTAGTGAACATCTTTGTTCAGTGGCATGCTGGCAAATGGGGGAGGGGACCTTGATTTCTAGTGTTCTCCATGGTGTAAATACTTTGGCATGGCTGATTGCTAGCTGCCCTCAGAAAACCACTGAAGTTTACTTGTAAATTATGAGCACACTCTGTTGTCCTAATATAATATGACCTTCATAAACTCATAAGAAAAGAAATGTAAATTAGGTGAAAAAACAAAACAGAAGTAGAGGTTCTGATGTTTTCATACAATCCCCAGCAGGTTGCTTTGGGTTCCCCTGATGTGCATGTCCCTCACTTTGGAGACCACAGTCTTTAGGTCATGAGCGAAAGCAGAGGCTACATTAGCTCCCAAGCTGAGCATGTGTAGAAGCTCTACTAAAGTGGCCATTCTTGCTTCTGAGAGGGGTGACTAGCCTTGTCAGAGAACCTATAACCAACCGCTCAGTATTTCAGCAGCATGGGCTTCAGCTTGAAGTGGACCTGAATTCAAATTCTGATTTTATCATCTTGCTACCTGTGACCTTGAGCACATACTAGCAAGTACTAAGAGTACCTCGTTTATTAGGGATTTACTAGGTGTCAGGCAGTCTGTTAAGCACTTTGATACACATGATCTATTTATCCTTATATCTGTCATACAATTAAAATGCTATTATCCCCATTTAAGAGCTCAGGGAAACCAAGACACGAAAAGGAACATAATTTGCCTAAAATGAAACCCATATGTCTGACTCCTGAGCTCCATACTTTACTGCCTCCCATGCTCACCCTCTTTGAGCCTCTGGTGTTTTATCTATGAAAAGGAGATAAAAAGTACTTGTAAAATGTGAGCACAGCACCTAGGCTCAACAAATATTAGCAGTTATTGTCAAACTTCCAGGTAACTCCTCAAAAAGGTGCCCATCATCAGAATAAGGATATAGAAAGAGATAATCAAGCTGGGCCCTGACAAAAGCAGGTCGTAGGAGAAGGGGGTGGCAGGGAGCCCTGAAGAAGGCAGGTATGTATGGGTTGTGCCCTGCCCTATCACTGTGACCTTGAGGGCAGGGGTTTCAGAGCTGCCTGACAGACCCACCTAAGGTGTAGGTGGGAGCCTAGGATCTTCCCAGCTTCCTGACTCCCAGTGTTAACATCATCGGCTTCTTCTACTCTGACTCCACAGTCACCACACAAATTTCTCAAAGCATTTCAGCTCTCCATGGGAGAGAGAACTCACTGATCATTAATGCTGTTTAACAGAGCAACTAAATTAATAAATTGACACTTTTGAAACTCCAAGATGTGGAAGAAAGATCACAAATCTAAGACTTGGATCCCATACTGCCTGGGCACTGTGTGACTTCAAGGCATCATTTATATCCACCTTTTTCCACCATAGACTTCCACTTCCCCAAAATTCTAAGGTCCCTCTGCCCTCTTCTGAGTTCTAAACCTGAGGCACTTAAATCTCCTGCTTTGCCACCCTCGCTCTTATGAAATAATCAACATTGCTCCCCAGCAGTGAAAGCCAGCAGTGTGTATTTTAAGGCTTGCAGATACTCAGAAGGAAGAAGCCATATCATAAATGTAAGCTAGCACTAAAATCACTCATCACTTTAATCATCAAAAGCAGCCTGAGGTGTGGAAACATGAAGGTTGCAACAATCATACTCCTGTCCTCTCTAAATTTGTAGAGTTATTGGCTTGGTTTGCCCATCGCTGCTGTTGATTCAATTTGCAATCGTTGGGAAACCACTCTATGATTCAATTTGATTCCATTCAATAAACATTTCTTCTACCCCTACATTTTGGCAGGGAGGTCTCTAAATCACATTTTACATTGACAGATTCAATAATGCATGTGGTAATTACTCTTACTTAGTACCTACCAGTTACCGTATTAGGTACTGGAGTAGAGGAGAAGGCTGTGAAAGATGACAGATGCCCTTTTTTCAATTTCTTCTTTATTTTTAGGGTAGAAAGGCTAAGAAAAAAATTACAACAATTCAAAACCTACCCACGTTATCACCCTTGACACAAAAAATCTTCTCTATTGTATACAGTCCTCCATGCATGTACATATTAGCCCAATGACCAAGCATCTGCTTTGGGGAGTGAACTGTGGGGGCTAAATCCCAACTCCCCCCAGTCCAGGAAGTGGACCTGAGACCTTAGCCCAGGTGTCTGTACTCTTTGCACTTCCTTTTTGTCATGGATAAAATAGGAGCAAGAGTGATCCCTATGTTCTGGGGGCTGAAGGAGTTATACATGTAAAGCATCTAGAAAGTGCCTGCCACAGAGCAAGCAGCCAATAAGTAGGTGCTATTAATTATGGCATCTGCACTAGTGCTTAACTTAATTTCCAATAGCTTTTATTTATTTTTTCACTGGCATTGCTGACGCTACACATTCTCCATGCCATATGCAAGGGGCTGGTGTGCTCCTTGGAGTTATTTCATTTTTCCTGGCTGAGACAAGGAAGCAGAGAGACAGACCCTCCAGTCAAAACCCTGCATAGGGTAGTATGGCATGGGTGGGAGGAAGAAGAGAATAGCAGGGATTGGGTAGACCATTTTTGCTTGCCCCTTGCCCCTCTTCCTGTTATATACCCACTCCAGATCACCCTTGCTGACAACCAATATGTTGTTGCAATTTAATTTTTCTTAGCCTTTCTACCCTTGTTTATGCTCATCTAATCACATGCAAACATACAAAGAGGAGATGTACCTGAGTGCAAATGTGACAAGAGATGAGAATGTTTGTTCTCTTAAAAATGGGAGCATACGATAATGTATTTCTATCGACTTTGCTTTTCTCACTCGAAATATCTCAGCTGAAGGTGGGTTGTTTCTTCATAAGTTTGTACCTACAACTTTAAGTAAAGCATTTATGTCAGCAGGACTTTATCTGTGGGAGCCTCAGGGCCTGGGTTGAGCAAACATTTACATTCCTTTGCCTGGGACCCAAGACATTACCACCTAAGTCTACTATATTTTGCACATTTTTGGATATTATTAAAATGTACATATATATCTATCATACATATTGAATATTATAAACTCTACTTTATAGTGTCCCAGAGCACCTAGGTAATGTGAACTGGGAACTCAAATGCAAGCGATAGGAGACCTTCAAAAATAAAGGCTTAAAAGAGATTTCTGTTTTTCTCTACCCAAGCCCAGGATAAAAGAGATAACATGTTTTTTTTTTGTTTGTTTTTTTTTATAGCTGGTGGAAGAAACTTCTTTTGGCACATTTATGAGGGTCCTAGCTTTATGCAGGGGTTTCAGTTCCAATTCCCAAGTTAATTCAAGCCTGAGGCCTTGTCTCCTGACATCCTCCCAGCCCTCCCCCAAAGTGGTTAAAACCAAGTTACTGAGATCAGCAGCCCCACCGCTTGTTTGGCCCTCTAAAAGATTCTCATAATTTCCTACAAATTCAACTCTGTATTTCAAGAGATGTTTGCTGTGCCTTGTCAATTATTCTAGGAATTCATAAGATGAGTTTTTCAGGATACGTATTCCAGTGTAAAGCTCAGATGGAAGTCAGAAGCCCATTAGGATAGCCATGTATCCATTAGATGCACACCCATCTCCCCATGCATTAGATGATTAAGTCATCACGTTTCTGTAGCTCACTATACTTTCCAAAGTGCCTTTCAGGTCCATTATGTAAAGTCAACAACCCCATGAGGTAGATACTCCAGATATTTTTATTTTCATTTTATGGAAAAGGAATAACGCTCAGAGAAGCTAAGTGTCTTGCCCCACAGGGACCAAAGAGCGAACTTGAGTCAAAATGAGGAGTCACATACCCGTTTCACCCACTCTCTGCCTTTCCTGAGCTGCACCACCAAGCTCCTGTCACAGCTGATTTATCCCCTGGCCTCTTATGAATTCTTCCACTTCTTGAGCTCCTGCTGTGAGCCAGACCCAGGCCAGGCACTGGGATTAAAAAACTGGAGAAAAGAAAGCGCTTCCTAGGGGCTCCTAGGTTGGCAGGGGAAAAATGAAGTAAAATCCTCAAATACAATACACTCAAGTACAAACTATACAGAGAACATTAAGGAGAAATCTGAATTTGCCCAGATATCATTGATGACCTCTATTTCTAGTATATTAAGGAGAAAAAAATGCTATTCAAAGTTGGCTGCAGATTTCCTCTTGTTCAGCAAAATGTATTGATGTTTACAATAAACCCCTCCATAAGGCAAAAAATGGAATCCAGAAAATCCAATTGCATGAAATGCTGAAGTTGCATTATTGCAAGGTTAATGAAAAGCAATATTTTTCAGAAGGGTTTCCAGTTACTGTATAATGCACATGCATGGGGGACTGTGTAGGTATTCCTTGGAACTACTTGGTTTTTCTTGACTGAGACAGTAAAGCAGGGAGACATACCCTCCAGTATAAATCCTGTGTAAGGTGGGTATACCCTTGTTGGGAAGAGGACAGGAAGAGCCACTCTATAACTGACCAGCTAGTGTCGCCAGGGTTGTGACCTCCACCCTCGGGGAGACAGTGTCCTGATGGGAGTCAGGAATGCTTTACATTAAATTGAGGACATTCAGCATGGTTTCAAAGGAGTTGCTTCCCCCATCACATTCTCCCACCCCTGTAAGGGACTGGAATTTAAAATCCAGCTGCACTGAGGGAGGGAAGAATTGTCAGTTGTGTTGTGTTATATCTGAATTTCATCCCAGGGCATCATTATTCCTGGGTTCTATTGTACTTAACTGTAAAAAGATAAGCTCCACCATAAAAACGGGAGGATAGAGACTAAAAGAACTCAAAAACCCATCATAATAAGTAAGAGGAATTTTCAGGGGCAGGGAAGATGATATTAGGCTGGAAAGAGAAAAGAGCAAAGCAACAAGAGGTAGGCCAAGAGATGATGCGAAGAAAAGAACAGAGGAGTTTAATGTACAATTTTAAGTTGTTTGCTGTGTTGAGCTCAGTGGAGCCCATCTCCTCTGTCCATAAAACTGTCCCTAAACTGCTACACCCACAATCTTGGGTCAGTGGTACTTCAGGGAACCATGGAATCAGAGCTGTGTTTGATAGGACTGCAGCGGGGTGATGTGAAGGGATGAAATAGACAGTGCTACAGAATCTGGACACTGGAAACTTGGGGAGGCTAGGAGGAATGTGCATGGCCCACTAATTAAACTGGTAGGGGAGCTTGAGCCCACCCTGCTTAAGCATTCAGTAAAATTCAGAAAGACATAAGAGACCACTCAAGCCTAAATAAACACATTGAAAATATGAATGAAATAGAGAATTTTCTAGGAAAATATAATTTGCCTAAAGATTTCTCAAAAGAAATAGAGTCTTGAATGGTGTCCAGTTTCTAAGGAAGAAAGAGGAAGTTGTCAAAAAATGCACCCCCCAATAAGCTCCAGGCCTAAGGTTTCCTGGCAGAATTATACAGACTTTCAAAGAGCAAGTAATTTCGATGGTATTTAAACTTGTCTACAATATAGAAAGAAAAACTTCTAAGTTATGTCTGTAAAGAGAGTATTACATTGATATCAAAACTTGGTCAATATTTCATACATAGTAAAATCTAAAGACAAATCTCAATATCAATGCAAAAATCCTAAGTAAAATATTAACTAACAGAAAGCAATGACATATCAAAACAATAATATGCCTTGTCTAAATAAAGCTGATTCCAGGAAGGCAGAGATGGTTTAACATCAGGAAATGTATTGATTATTCATACTTATTGATCTAAGGAGAAAAGCCATACTGATTCCTTACAAGCTGAAAGGGCATTTGACAAATCTCTAGCCCTAGTCTTGATTTTTTCTTTTTTTCTTTTAAAGCCAAATAGCCTACAATCTAGCAATTACACTAAGTATTTACCCAAAGGATATAAAAATACTGATTTGAAGGGATATATGCGCCCTGATGTTTATAGCAGCATTATCAACAATAGTCAAATTATGGAAAGACCCCAATGTCCATCAACGGATGAATGATAAAGAAGATGTGGGGTATATATATATATCATATATTACATATATATGATATATAATGGAATATTAATGGAATATTAATTGAATATTATCATATATATATGATATATATAATGGAATATTACTCAGCCATCCAAAAGAATGAAATCTTGCCATTTGCAACTGCATGGATGGAACTAGAGTATTATGCTAAATGAAAGAAGTCAGTCAGAGAAATAAAAATGCCATATGATTTCACTTATATATGAAATTTAAGAAACAAAACAAATGAATATAGAGAGGAAAAAAAGGCAAACCAAGAAACAGACTCTTAACTATGGAGAATCAAGGATAGTTACTGGAAGGGAGGTGGGCAGGGGGATGGGTTAAATGGGTTATGGGGATTAAGGAGGGCATTTGTTGTGATGAGCACTGGAAGTTGTATGAAGATTCGCTAAATTTTACACCGGAAGCCAATATTACACCGCATGTTAACTAAATGGAATTTAAATGAAAATTTTAAGGAAAAAACATAAAAAAATAAAAAGCCTAATAAAATAGGAATCTTTGAATAATTCTATCCATATATATGTATATATATGTATATATATTTATATATATGCATGCACACATATATCCTTAATATATTATATTCCTAATATAACAAATTCTTTTCCATATATATGTACACATATATATATACATATACTTATTCTAAAGACAGCAATTTAATAAAGTCAGAAACAAGAAGGTTCACTCTCACTATTACAATTTATTACAACTTAACCTGGTCCCAAGGAATATAAATGTAATTATAAATATGACTACTGGGGATGCCTGGAGGCTCAGTCTGTTGAGCAGGTGACTCTTGATCTCAGCTCAGGTCTTAACCTCAGGATCGTGAGTTCAAGTCCCATGTTGGGCTCCAAATAAGTCATCATAAATATAACTACACAAGAGAAAGAAATGAGACCTCCGTCAATGCCTGCCTTGTAAAATTTCCGGTAACAGCATTATTTACAGGCTCAAAGAGTTCTGTTGTACAAGCTTAGACACAGGGCAAGTTGATGTGCTGTGGAAAATGTCAGATGACCCTAAAATGGCTTTAGTGAAGATAATGATACTAGTGATAAAAATGAATATAAAAGACTAAATAAAATTGTTTTTATGAAATGTAACAGTAGAAAAGGTAATATTCTAAATGTAGCTTTCACGACTTGAGATTTTTTAATGAGTGTAACAAAAGTAACAAAAAATATATTAAAAGTACACATTTGGCTTTTTTTCCTAGTTCCTTCAAAGTTTATACATTCAAGGAGGCCACTTAAAAAAATTTTTTTTGAGAAATTTTCTCAAAGAGGACACAGAGGACTCAGCTGGGGCACCTGGGTGGCTCAGTGAGTTAAGCCTCTGACTCTTGATTTAAGCTCAGGTCATGATCTCAGGATTCTGGGATGGAGCTCCATGTGGGGCTCTGCACTGGGCTTGGAGCTTGCTTAGGAATCCCTCTCTCCTTCTCCCTCTGTCCCTCTCTCCTATCTCTCTCAAAAAAAAAAAAAAAAAAAAAAAAGGACTCGCCTTTGTTATTTCATTTCATTACAAGTCAGCTTGAGAAGCAGTGTGGGGTCTGCTGGCAGAGATCTGGGGCCCCTACTTAACTGGCACTCTTACCCTCTCTCTTTGGTCTGTACCCAGTGGAGCTTGAATCCCGGGATTGATGATAACAAAGCAAAAGGCTGGAGGCTGGGGAGGGGCAGAGGCACCGAGGACAGCCTCCTTTCCTTCTCCCTAGGGAGCCCACAATTAGTGAGGCTGTGGAAAAAGTGACAGAGCGGAAAGAGCAAAAAGTCTTGATAGCTGATTTACAGGTTAGTCATCTCCAAAATCATGTGGTGGGTGAAAATCCCAGTAGAACAGCTTTCCCCTGAGTTGGACAAGGGCTGTTCTTAGGGAAAGAATCTGAGACTTCTGAAAGATAAGGAGGAAGGTGTGTGTGGGGGGGGAGGATGGTGAGTGAGTGATGCTGGCCACTCCCATCCCTGCCCATCCCCCACAGCACTCCACTCCCGCAGCCTTTGGATGTAATGTGACCTGATGTACCAGCCATTGGAGCCTGGAGTCCTTCAGGACGGGCACAGATATACACACTGGCAGGTGCTGGTATGTACATGGGAGCCTGGGCAGTGCTGGCAGGACACACTGAGTATCTTTGATCTAAGTTCAAAGGTCGTCCTCCCAGAGCCCTCTTCCCTTTCTCCCTTCCTTTCTCTCACCTTCTGGGATGCAGAGGCATAGAATGTGCTTGGGAATGGCCTGGACATTTATATTCAGCGGTAGGGATGAGAAGTGCCTCTGGGCATTCCCTGGAAATAGAGAGAGATGGTCTAGAAGGGAGTGAGATGTGCGTGGCCCTGCTCCTCTAGGAAACTCAAAATATAACCTTAGAGGGATATGGCCAAGTGGTTACTCCCTATAGAGAAACCAGGTGACGTTTTGATGGCCATTTTGTTGCAGCTATATTGATGTGATCATGTGTTTTTGAAAACTTGGTGTTCCTAAGCAATGTGAACAATTTAATCAGCTAGCCTCATCTGTTTGCCCCCACTCATTCCTGACCCTTGTATTTTCTTCAAAATGTAAGGGAAAGTGGACATGGGATAACAGGCTGAAGCTCAGGGACACTGTCAGAGACTAAGAAGCATGAGGATCAAGCAAGAGGGGGGAATTTGCACACATTCTTTAGGAAAAAAACTGGTTTTTGGATCAAGTCACAATATGATAGACTCAGAACACACTTGTCTAATTCAGGACAGGTTTAGGTGAGGGAATGAGTGAGAGGGAACTGCCAACACTGAAGAGCCATGGAGTGAGTGACCTGAGAGGGGCAGAGAGGCAACTCCTGTGTGACTCTACAGATACCCAGGGGTGAACTGCAGATGAGAGCTAGTCTTAAACACCCACCCAATGCCTTACTCTCCTATAGCCAACACACCTTGCCCCAGGGCCAGAAGGATAAGAATGTTTGGAGATGTTGCTGCCCCCACTCAGGGCAGACTGACCTGGGTGGAAATTCCAAAAGCCCAATGCTCTGGGCCTCTAATGAGCTGCAAGCACATTAGGAGCAAAAGCTGACACCAGTCAATCAGGGCCTTTTATTGTTCCACTCAGTCTGGAAGCTTTCACCAGGAGCTGAGTGGCTCCCAACTGGAATAACCAGTTCTGTGGCATAGGCACCAGGCATCAGGAAGAAAAAGCTCAGAAGCACCTAGCAAAGTTGGTGCAAAGCAGTAGTTAACCCTAATTCTGACTGATTTCCTTTGGAAATTACCCTTTTTTTTTCTTTTTGTAAGCACTGATAACTGCTTAGAACTGGTTTTAAGACAGTTATACTAGGGGCACCTGGATGGCTCAGTGGTTGAGCATCTGCCTTTAGCTCAGGTCATGATCCTGGAGTCCTGGGATTGAGTCCTGCATCGGACTCTTCCCAGGGAGCCTGCTTCTCCCTTTGCCTATGTCTTTGCCTCTCTCTCTCTGTGTGTCTCTCGTGAATAAATAAATAAAATCTTAAAAAACAAAACAATACTAAAGAAAGTTATACTAGAAATGCATTACTACTAATTATAAAATCACACGTTGACAAAGACTCTCTACTTGACCAAACTTTAGTAAGGCTCCTCTGAGTCCCTATCTCAACTAGGCCTCAATCTTAGCTTCCCTGCTCTCCCTGTCCTTGCCAGGTCTGCATAGTGCAGCTTTTAGCAAGAATCCTACTAAGTCACTGTAGCAAGAATCCCCCCCTCACCTTGATATCTGATCACTCTCAATATCTGATCAACTTCTTTATGCCTCACCTTGATGTCTAGATTCCTTCTCCTGCCTTTAGCAAGAATCCTATAAGGTCAGTTTAACAAAAACACTCTTACCTTTTAGTATTTCAGTAAAATTTAGTACTTTCTAGTCACTGACCCCTCACTCTACTAGTTAGCTCTAGATTCCCATTTATCTGTGATGTGATGAGCACTGGGTGTTATATGCAACATTTGGAACTAATATGTTGGCAAATCGAATTTAACTTTAAAATAAATAAATAAATAAATAAATAAATAAATAAATAAATAAATTCCCATTTATTTTTGCTGTATATAGAGTTGAGCCTGAACTCTCTTCCCTATTGTAATATTCCTATTGCAATAGTCCTGAATAAAGTCTTCCTTACTACTTTAACAAGCATCAGAATAATTTCTTAACAACATCTAATAATAAAAATTATAGCTAATGCCCACGGAGCACTGACTCTGCCTGACATCATGCTAGGAGCTTTGCTTTAAACTCTTGAACCCACAAAACAACCCAGTAAAGCCATTTGTTTGCATCCCCTTTTTACAGACAAGGAATCTGAGCTTCAAAGAGTTTAAGTAACTTGCCCAAGACCACACAGTTAATAATGGGCAGAACCAGGATTCTAACTCCATCTGTCTCACTCTAGAGCCTGGTCTTTCAACTACTAAATAATATTAATTCCCAAAGAAAATTTTTGTTTTTAAAAAATACTATAATCCCAATTAGGTAAAAATCATATTATGCACATAAACAAAAAATGAAAAGGTATATATAGATGTTAAAACAGCTGTTTCAGGGATGCCTGGGTGGCTCAGCAGTTGGGCACCTGCCTTCAGTTCAGGTTGTGATCCCGGGATCCAGGATCGAGTCCCATATCAGGCTCCCTGTGTGGAGCCTGCTTCTCCCTCTGCCTATGTCTCTGCCTCTCTCTCTCTGTCTGTGTCTCTCATGAATAAATAAATAAAATATTTTTTAAAAATAGCTGTTTCATTAAGGAGATGATATTTTATGAAACCTTTTTATCTCAACTTTTTCTTGATATAATTTTATTACCCTATAATCAAGAGTATATATCAGACATATAAGTATATATTCCTATTTCAACTTTAGGGATAATCTGATTCAACATAGTAATTTGAATATTATCTATAGTCAACCTATCAATCGATTTGATTAATTCTCCTAGTCTCAATGTCTCATCGATTAAAAGGAGATAATATGGTACTTATCTTGTAGTATAATACTAGTACACAAAGAATGTATAGAACAGCCTCTTAGCACATAATAATTGATCAATAAATGTTAGTTTCTACTGTTCCTACATAATATAATTATTTAATCTTTTTCTTCACATCTTTTTATGATTTTACAATCATAAAAAAAAAAAAAAAACTTCATTGCTTGCTTTCCAAACAGTACCATTACATAACAAGATTCAGAAATGGGAAGATACAGCCACAGGTATATTTTAAGACTAAGCTTTATTTTTTCCTTCAGAACAGAGCCTTTATTCTGAAAGAGGTGCTTTCAGATTAGTAACATTTTTTGTCTCTGTGACTAAAAGAAAATGCTCGTTGTTAGGGTGTCAAAGTCCAGAAATGAATTCAACAAAAACAGCCACAGGGCTTAAGAAGTAAAGAAAGCCCTTTTCCAAACAGCCCTTCCATGGACTCTTCTAAACAGCATGGCAATGAGGTCCACCCAACTCTTGGAGCATTTGGCTATAGGCAAAACTCACCATGACACAAAGAAGCTTAAGTGAATAGGTTGTGTGTGTACTGATCTTTATGGTTCCTTTTTTCCTGTTGTATTGAGGTTTATTGAAGTTTTCCTTCAGTTTTATTGAGGTCTATCAGGAAGATGTGACATCGGTAAGGAGCCCAGCATTCTAGCTGGCAGGAAAAAATAGAAAAATGATGGAATCCTCCTTAAATCTGTAAGCTAGGGAGTGGAAAGTGCTGGGAGGAAAGAATCTGTCACTGAATTTAGACTTCTAATTCATACATTGTTCAGACTAACAATTTTCTAGTAGTCTCCAGAATGTTTAGTAAGATATATCTTGCTCAAAGGACACTCAAAAAATAGTAGATGTGAGGGGCACTGGGTGGCTCAGTCAGTTGAGCACTCAACTCTTGATTTCCACTCAGTTCATAATCTTGCAGTCATGGGATCGAGCCCCAAGTCAAGCTCCACACTTGAGATTCTCTCTCTCTCTCCTCTCCCTCTGCCCCTCCCCCCTTCTAAAATAAATAAATAAATCTTAAAAAAAATAATAGATGTGAAGAGAGAACATGACAGAGAGCATGTAAGTAAAGACCAGCCCCTCCTTTGGAGGCTAGCTTCCATTCTCTCAACAGGTACAATTTTGATTAAAAACAAAACAAAACAAAAAACCTTTATAAACCTAAATCAATAACTAGTTAAAAATGATGGTATTTCTTTTACACGAGGTTAGGGATTTTGAAGTATAAGTGACAGCAGAGAAAGGCAAGTCTGAACAAAGCCCACATCAGTTTCCTGTGATATTTGCTCATTAGATCCAGTTGCTGCCAACTGTGGCCCAATATGCACATCCATTTTCCTGGTCTGGGCCATCCCATGAAAATCAAATCAAAGTCTGATGTATATACACCCTTTCAAAGCCCTTGAACATCCATGATCTCATTTGGTCCCAGTTAGGCCTGAATCTATCTACGAGTAAGACACCTAGACTCTCAAAAGGATGCTGTGAACACCACAGGGGAGTGATTTTCAAAATTAGTATAAATAAGATTCCCCTGGTGCGTGTAAAAATGCAGACTTCTGGTCCCCACCATCAGATTCTGATTCAGTAGGCCTAGGAAGGGGCCCAGGAAAATGTATTTTAATAAGAACCCCAAGTACTTCTGAGGTAGGTTTCCAAATGTACTTCGAGAAATACTGCTATGTTGCATACTATGCAATTTAATTAACTGTAGTCCATCTTGCACTGTTCAGCTTTGTTTAACCTTGATTTACCTTCTCTCCAACTAAATTTTAAGTGTAAATCCTAGCTTTGTTCGTTAGAAGCTCTGTGATCTTGGGCAAGTCACTTAGCCTTCATGCACATGTTTCCTCAGCTCAAAAACAAGGAAAATCAACTCTAAATGTTCTACTGTCACCAGTGTTCACAATTTTATAGTTCTGCTTCTCTTCCTAGACACACAGAAAATTACATTTCCAGCCCCTTACATGTGGATAAGGCCATATATCAGGAGGACCAAATGGCAGTCCAAGCAGAACTAAATCCTAAATCTTCTGCTAAGGAGTGAAATACAGAACCAAATCAGAAACTTAGGAGTACAGTGCCTCTTGACTGGTACAGATATCCAGACTCTCCAGGTTCTTATGCCTCATTCATGAAAGGGCAGAAGTGCTTGACAATATTTCTTACCAACTTGCATGCTTTTTTCTTTAAGATTTATTTATTTATTTATGAGAGAGGCAGAGACATAGGCAGAGGGAGAAGCAGGCTCCTCACAGGGAGCCCAATGTGGGACTCTATCCTGGATCTTGGGATCACACCCTGAGCAGAAGGCAGATGCTCAACCGCTGAGCCATCCAGGCGTCTCCCAACTAGCATATTTTAAGCATTACTCATCTTGATCAATGAAAAATTATTTCTAATTACCTTTACGTTGATTTTAAAATCCTTTAACATAGTTAGATATAACATAGTTAGAACAATTAGAGGAAGAGCTGAAGTACACTTCTTTTTTTTTTAAGATTTTATTTATTTATTCATGAGAGACACAGAGAGAGAGAGAGAGAGGGGGGCAGAGACACAGGCAGAGGGAGAAGTAGGCTCCATGCAGGGAGCCTGATGCGGAACTCGATCCTGAGACTCCAGGACCACACCCTGGGCCAAAGGTAGGTGCTAAACCACTGAGCCACCCAGGGATCCCCTGAAGTACACTTCTTATCAAGTATTTCTGATCAGGGTCTTAATGTTAACTGCTCACTCCTAGGAGGCAGATTAAAACCTCACACACACACACACACACACATACACACACACACACCATTGTCTGGGTTGAACAATGAGTAAATTACAGAAAATATAACACCAAGGATAACGTAAGTATGTGGGATCTATGTCCTTACCCCAAAATGGGAGAGCTAGGACCCGAACCTTCTAACATCAAATGAACTGCTTTGTGTTTTTTTTCTTGCTTCCCCTCTGCCTTCAATCTTTCTCTGGTTCTATACCCTTCTCTCCTCGAGGCATGTGTTAAGTGCCTTACATCAATTACCTTATAGAGATGAGGTCAATACCATTTCTAGTTCCACTTCCACATAAGGAAATGGGCTCTGAGAAAGTTCAATTTAGGTAACCAGGAAGTATCCAAGTCAGGGATTAAGATTCCAAAGCCCCTTTCCTTAGCACCATGCCTCCTGGAAGAAATAATGGGCCACCTAAAAATCTAACTAACTGTAAGAGATCTAGGATAAAGCATGTCATCAATAATAAATAGTTTATTTCAACTCTCTTTTTTTATTAAACAGGAACAATAAGGCCATCTGTCCCATCTACCTAGAAAACTGTCCTGAAGATCATATGATAAAGAGACTCTAGGGGTTTTTTAAGCTGTAAAATGCTGTCAGATATGAAGCATCCTTCCCCAAGCCTTCCATCCAACCAGAGCAAATACACCACTAGTGGCTCGGGGATAAAGAGGTTATTCAACTCTGCCCTTGGCTGTAACTGCCTTTGGAAGCAATGCCTCTAGTAACTATCAGGAAAGAGAATGAAAGGAAAGTGGTTCAGAGACATCCTAGACTTGATGGGACATTTTAGGGACCCAGATTTGCCTCCCTAAGAGAAATGCAGTGTGGCAGAGGAGGGCAGTTCCTGAAGGCGATGCTAAATCCACAGGGGTGTAGTACTTGCCCAGCACACCAGTATTCCTTGTCATCAACCTAAGTTTTTAGAAGGCTGCTTGTGTGTGTTTAAATTAACATGGAACAGGGACATATCCTAGGAGATGCTGTTGAAGTGTTGAAGATTAAGACACTAGTGGCATAACCATTCCCCCTCTGATCTTTAAAATGATGAGAGTTTTATTTTCTTTTCATATTAACAGTCTGCAAGGGAGAATTTTGACACTCTAAAATGTGTCTCTTTGGTTTGAGGATTAATTTAGGCTGATTATTTTTAAGAAACAGAAGACTCAAGAAGTTTTTCTTTCTTGCCTCCCCTCCTAACTTTCTAAAATAACTTAGATGAACTGCTCTAGGAATGGAGCTATCACCATACATAACTATAGTATAATATGATCTAGGTATTAATAAGGGAGGATCTTAGCAAAGTATGTTTGTTAAAATTCCTCTCTACATCCCATTGTTTCTGGATGGCCCAGCAAACATTTGTTTAGCAAACATTTACTCTTTTCATTTTCAATTGCCTTCCTTTTCTTTGTAGCCCCAAACCCCTATATCCTTTTCCTTAGTCCAGAATGACATATATACCTTCATTTTGCCTGAATGTCTTTGGAATCTTTCATGTTTATGAGAATTATCTATGTGTACATAATTAAATGTGATTTTCTCCTGTTAATCTGTCTCGTGTCAATCTAATATCTAGAAGAGTCTTAAAATGTAAAGAAAAAAATTTCCTCTTCAACAAGTACTTTTAATTTAGCTAAAAAATTCCAAAAACAGGGCAGCCCCAGTGGTGCAGCGGTTTAGCACCGCCTGCAGCCCAGGGTGTGATCCTGGAGACCCTGGATCGAGTCCCACATCAGGCTACCTGCATGGAGCCTGCTTCTCCCTCTGCCTATGTCTCTGCCTCTGTGTGTGTGTGTCTCTCATGAATAAATAAAATCTTAAAAAAAAATTCCAAAAACAAAATCCCAAAGTAAAAGCATCATGATTAAGAATCATAATTATCCTGATATTTTAGAAATTGACAAGAGAGTGGCCCTAAGGAGCTAAGCACATAAAACAGAAAGATTAGATAAATGAAAGCTACTTTGCATCCAGAGTTCTTATCCTCCATAATATCTGTCAAGATCCAAAATCAAGAACTCAACTGTGGCAAATACAATATATCGAAGAATAGTGGCCCTTCTGGGTGATTACTACACATTGACCAGTGGTTTTCAAAATGTGATGCCTTGACCGGCAATATTAGCAGCATCTGGAAACTTACTAGAAATAGATATTGCTATATTGCCTGCCAGACTTACTAATCAGAAACTCTGGAGACAGAGCCCACTATTTCCATGTTTTACAAGTCCCCAGGTGAGTGTGATACACACTTTGGTGTTAACAAAATCACCTGGGAAATTTGGTTAAAGTACCAAGACTCCCAGCACTATCCCATACTTACAAGCCTAGGCTTCTGGAATTAGCTTTCCAGGTGATTTTGATAAACACCAAAATTTGAAAACCACTGGTGCTAACCTATGACGGGACTGAATTATAGGGAAATACTGTTGTAGAGATTAACAGCCCACCAAAATGATATGAAATTTACTTTAAACTAAAAACACTTCATCAGCAGCAATAGAAAGACACATTACCTAAACTTAGGCGGAGCCTCCCCAAAATATAGCTGCCATTGACCCTTCCTCCTCTGAGGGAGTTTCCAGAGTGGGAAAAGACTGATGCTTAACATTGAGAAGTGTGAAAATTCAGCTGTGCACTTGCACCCTTCCATACTTGCCCACTGAAGTCCCAAACTACTCCTCTTTTTGTTGTTGTTGTTGTTGTTGTTGTTGTTTTTGTTAAGTTGGTGTATAAACTTTTACTTCTGGTTATTCAACAAGTTACTCATCACTAAATATTCCCTTATGCAAATTTAAATAAAGCTTATCTTTTCTCCTTAGGCTGTCCATTGTCAGCTAATTTGCAGGACCCTTATCTTGAATTTAAGCAGTAAAGGAAAAGTTTTCCTTCCAACAATGATAATCTTAGCAAGAGACACAGAGGACTTAGATGGAAACCAAAAACAATGAAATTCAGCAAGACAATATTCCAAGACCATCATCTAATAAATACACTTTGAGACTAGCTCTTGCAGGACACACATTTTCCAAATGTTAAACAAAAGAAGAAAGGAAAGGGACAGCAACTGAAAATTGAAAGAGCTCAAATAATTTCAATATGCAGATTATTAATAAAAATCATTTTATTCAATAATATCAAAATTTCTCCCCATCCAGAGGAATTTCTAACAAAATCTAGAAGCCTCAGATAATCTATTGCAGATTATACAAAATAGATACCTGTGGAAGGTTTTTTATTTATTTGATTATTTGTTTATTCTGAGGTACCCTTTTATTGAAAATAGATGAGGCTGTTCCTTCCTTTCTAGCAGTGAGTGGGACCCCAAAGCTCTGAAAAGAAAAAACATAACAAAATAGCTATGCTTCATCTATGTCAGGTCCCCACTTGGGTTTTGGCAACCATATCTCACTTAATCTTCACATCAATATGATGAGAGAACAGTAGGGAACCATCACCATCCTTAATAAAACAAATCTCAGAGGCCTAAAGCATTTATATTTAGATGAGGGGAGACAGCTGGCCTTACTGCCCTGACTCTGCACCCTGAGTCTTCACTTGCCCCACAAAGTTCTCTGGCTTTAATGACAATATCCTAGGTGACTATTTATTTCTTAATACTCTGACACCTCCCTCCCAGGACCAATGCAATTTCTCTTGGTTCTCCTGACTATAGTTGAGACAAAATAAAACTTTCAAAGGACAATACTAAATAATAAACTAAGGACTAATAAATGGGAAATAAACACACAGCACTTCCAACAAGTAGGATAGAGAAGTGGATAAGAAGATAGTTCTAGAGCTAGACTACCTAAGTTCAAATTCTGGCTGTCATTTACTAGTTGTGTAACCAGTTTCTTAACCCCTGTGCCTTAATATCTTCATCTGTAAAATAATAATAAAAATATCCACCCTGCTATCTCATAAAGCAACATCTGGCACATAGTGCTCATTTATACAAACACATTCAATCAGTTTGGCCTATAAAGTACAAGCTAATTTGCTCCCAGATTCACAAGTTGTGGACCGTTCTACCCATTATTTGGAGAAAAGGGCCAATCAGCTTCACAGGTAAGGGCAATGAACTTCATTTTTATTTATTTTTATTTTTTTTTTGAACATTTTTAGAGAGGATAAAACTGAGACCGATCTACAATTCCAGCTATCTAAACCCATCACACTTCAAAGATTTAAGTTCAAATACCATTTTTTAAAGATTAAAATATACAAATTCAATAACTTTGTGTACGTATCCTAGATAATATAAAACTCAGAATGTCACTTTCAATTGGTGATATTCTTTATGAAATAAAATGGAAGGAATGGAAAAATTAATTTCTTGTACAATCAAAAAGTTAAAGTTAATAGTTTTTAAATGTGTATTCATCAAATCCAAAACAAATTAATTGAATGCAAATTCCTAAAAACCGGTCTTCAGGCATTATAAATGTGTGAATTAATTGCAATACTCAAATCTTCTGTCCACATCATCAAAAGTGTGAGAAAAAATATGGCAATATTCTTTCATGGATATATATTTTTATATATATATATATATTTGTAATTCAACTAATATCAAACACATATACACACACAAATTAATATTGAATAGTTTCACAAAGAAATTCCATATTCCATCCAATATGACTATGATAGACCATAATAAGATTATATAAAAATTAAATTTGCATCCTATACATTAGAAAATATTAAGTTTCAGGGGGTCCCTGGGTGGCTCAGTGGTTGACCACCTGCCTTCAGCCCAGGGCGTGATCCTGGAGTCCTTGGATCAAGTACCACATCAGGCTCCCTGTGAGGAGCCTGCTTCTCCCTCTGCCTGTGTCTCTGCCTCTCTCTCTCTCTCTGTGTCTCTCATGAATAAATAAATAAATAAAATGTTTTGAAAGAAGAAAGAAAGAAAGAAAGAAAGAAAGAAAGAAAGAAAGAAAGAAAGAAAGAAAGAAAGAAAGAAAGAAAATATTAAGTTCAAGGATTGAGTCCCACATCAGGCTCCCTGTGAGGAGCCTGCTTCTCCCTCTGCCTATGTCTCTGCCTCTCTCTGTGTGTCTCATGAATAAATAAATAAAATGTTTAAAAAAAGAAAATATTGGGATCCCTGGGTGGCGCAGCGGTTTGGCGCCTGCCTTTGGCCCAGGGCGGGATCCTGGAGACCCGGGATCGAATCCCACATCGGGCTCCCGGTGCATGGAGCCTGCTTCTCCCTCTGCCTGTGTCTCTGCACCTCTCTCTCTCTGTGACTATCATAAATAAATAAAAATTTAAAAAAAAAAGAAAATATTAAGCCTTCAGATACTTTGATGATACCTTACTCCTGTACAGTACTTATAGTTTAGAAATCATTTTTATCTCCATAATTTCTTTCCTTTGAGTTTCATGGCATAGGAGATGACACAACTCTATTTGTAGTCATTTTAAAAGAGCAAATAATACAGGCTTAGAAAATATAGGTCTCCTGCCCTAGGATGTAGAGCTTAGCAGAACCCAGATTCCGCCCCCCCCCCAAAAAAAAGAACCCAGGTTCCCTGACTCCAAATCTGGTTCTGTCCATCCATACCACAAAGTCAGGTCCTACAAGTGGAAAAAAACTAACATATTTTATAATGATAAATCCCCTCTTGCAAGAATCATGTGTATGTATCTTCTTTTAATTTTTGTTTAGGAAAGTTGTTTGACACAAGAACAAATAAAAACTAAGGGATAAACTCACAATATTTTTGGAAGGAATTTCTCAAGGGAATAGGGATACATGTATCCTTATCTCTTCTGAGTCAAAGTGTGGGCCAACCCCCCACCACCACCAATCTCATCTTTTTCTCTTGAGGGGAACCAACATTCCCCACCGAATCCACTGAATCTTTTTCAAAAACTCAATAGACAATAGCAGTGAGCATGACAACCTTACCTGGGATAAAGTAGGGATTCACATGAAACAAAAAGCCAGCTGATATATTTAGTAACTTTTCTAGTGTGAGAGGGTTTTTTTTAATTACATGTATTAACTAAGGACTTTCCTCCCACTTACATAAAACAGGACCTTCCCTATGAAATGGAGACTTTGAATATCTTAAACTAAAAATTGAAAAGTTTCACTCTTCCCTTTAGTTTCAGCTGAAAAGGTTCAGAGATCAAGTTTAGCCATAATACTGAATATCTGCATAGCACTTTGTAGTTTCAAAGTTCTTTTTCATGTACTGTGTCTAGTTAGATTTTCCAGCTACCTAGTGAGATTCCAGTTATTATGATCCATATGTCACCAATGATAAAAAATCAAGGCACAAGAAGAACATCTGCCCAAGAGCACAATGAAAGCAGCAGATGGAGACTCAGGCCCACCTGATCCCAAATCCTGTGTGCTCTTTTCACTTCTCCTTTGCTGCCTACATTAACAATTTCCCCCAACTATGCACCCCAAGCCCCTTCAGAAGAGACCAGTTCAAATACTAGTTTCCTTCTTCACACATGAAACTAAAGTCTTAGACAAGCAGGGATCTCTTGCCCTTTTTCCAATTCCCCTGGAAGGCGATGGGAAGATGAACCGCATTTATCCTTATCTTTCCAAAACAACAAGGAAGACTTCTCTGCGTGCTGCTGGCACCAGTGCAAAGCTGGGGAAAGGGATCTTTACGTGTAAAGTGCCTTGCGTGCTACTGCTTAAACTCCTCGAAAGACGGCCCTTCTGAAATAACTCCCTATTGAACCAGAAATGAATCTTAACTTGTAAAACAAAAACAAAAAAGTTATGGGCAAGAGAACAAAGAAAGGGAAATACTGTTGAGAGACAGAGCCTTCATTTCTCCCTCTGATGTTAAGAAGAACCCCACAGGTCTCCAGGCAGCAGCTCCCCGCCATCCCTCCTTCCCTAAGCAAGGTAAGACTTACCCGTGGCGCTACCGCTTTGGGGCAGGCAGGGCTGGGACATACTCTCTGCACACTTCAGCACCGGGGACAGCTCCGGACTCCCTAACTTCGCGCGCTCTCCTTCGCGGCTGGGCGCGGCCGACTGAGCCTCCCAGGCTGCCGGCGGGTAGGGCGTCTCTGCCCGCCCCGGCCCGAGCCTCCGGGTCTTGGGGAAGGCGAATGGGTCCCTTCGAGCGGCGGGAGCAGCGGGAGCAGCGTGTGGCTCCTCGCGCTGCGGTGGCGACGAGCCCAACTGCACCACGGAGCTGCGGGACCGCGCCAGCGCAGAGGAGAAGGAGCCCATCTCAGCGGGCCGGGCTGGGCCCAGTGAGCGGCCAAGGCTCCCTAAGGAACCCACACCCCTTGCCTGCCAAAGCCTTACTCCCTCTTCACGCCGGAGCTCCCCCAGTCTCTGCTCCGCCTCTGACTCCGCGGGTAGCAGCCCCTTCTGGTGGAGGAGGAGGAGGCTGAAGCTCCGGAGGGCTGCGCGCCCAGCCCGGGGTGGACCCAGGACTCCCAGACTGTCTCTGCGCCTGTCTGACAGTTGGGGGTAGATGGGGACACTTGCAGGGGTCTCTGTGCAGATGTTGTCCGGAGACTTTACTGGAGGATGGGGGAAGGAAGAGGCGTGGCATTAAGTGAGGGATACTTTTTTCCCCTACTTTCTGCAACTTGGTTCACCTGGGGCAAATAGTCCAAGGGCCCAACGTGTCCTTCCTGCTCCTCCCTGGCCCTCTTTTGTATCCTGGGAGATTGTAGGTTTTGACAAGGGCGGAGGAGGAGCCTACATTTGTTTTCTCCTCACTCTTCTTAGAGCCAATATCACTACTCTTCTAGATTGTTTTCCTGAGAAGCCTACACGCAGCTGCCCCTGAAGAAGATTTGGCAATCCCCTTCCCTAGAGTGCCTCCTCCCTTGGTCCTCATCCTGGGTGCCTCCCCCTGTGGAAACCAAGACTTCCTGTGAGGCATTTGAGGCCTGGGAGGGTAGTGGAGGTGCAAGGGGAGACTACTGGGCTAATTCCTTGCAGGGAAGCAGGGAGGCAGGCGCCAACCGGCCCCCGAGGCTTTCATGACGGGAAGCCAGAGCAGCCGGGGACCCTAGTAATAACCCTACCCTGCTAGTCCCATCGTTTCTCTGACTGCAGTGGAAAAGTGGTGAGGCCTAATGTGGGGCCAGAGGCAGGAAGGGCAGCCTAGTATTATGTTTCAGCTAAAATCCTGTTGCCTAGATAGGTTTTAGGTCTTACCCAAGCCACAGCCAGTTACTGGTCAAGTTTGGTGTTGTGTCTGGGACTCCTTTTTCTAGATCCAGTCTTCTACCATTCTGCACCCCATTCCAAAGGTTTTCAGGCATTGAATTATTAAGTGAAACAACTGTTCAATATTATCTAAGGATGGAGTGTGCGAACGAAGAAACTTTATCAGTGATTCCTCAACTGGCCTAGGACCCAACTTCCCTTCCTTCTCATTCAGTCCCCTTTCTATGACAGCATGACACTTGACATCGTCATTTATAAAACAGTATACAAATAAGTATATGTAAAATAGTATTATCATTGAGGTGGCTTCCAGATCAACCAACCCCAAGATGAAAAGAGGAAAAAAAGTTTTAAAATCTTCAACTGAAAAAAAAAAAAAAAAAGATAAAATCCTCAGCTGATATGTAGAGAAGACAAATCAGGGATTAACTTAGATGGAACAGCTACAGGTCCAACACAACCCTCTGTCCTTGTTTCCTGTGAGGAGGGCAGAAGCTGAAATCCATGGACCCTCTGCTATTTAAGGGAATACACACTATGTCCTCATATCAATAAGGACCATGCAGCGTCCTCTCACCTCTACTAACATTACAGATCCACCTTCTCAGGGCTGTCAAAAGGAATGCAACAGGGTCCACCTACCTAGGTGTCTGTATGGCTATATTAATTTTTTTAAAAATTTAAATCACTTTTTATTTTTTCCTTGCTAGTCTGATGTTGCTAATAGGCCCTGGTATAAATTCTCACTCTGGGTAAAGGACTTTTTAGAAAGAGAACTCCCTGGGTAGACATTCCCTATTCTTGCACCTTAACTTGATTTTCTTATAAACCTGACATAGGCATCATTAGCAATAATATAAAGATGGGCATAGAAAGAGGTAAGATGTCTGGACTTAGCCTAAGTAATACATTCCACTGGCCGTGCCCATTGTGAAAGTACATAAACATTGTATTTCTGAGAGGGACAGTAAAGAGCTGCTACCCTAAGCCCCCAGAGTCTCCTCTGCCACACTAGCTGACTCACGCGTTTCCCCAGGGGAGACACACACAGACACACACACACACACACACACACCCTTCTCCTGGAGGGAGGTTCAGAACAACTAAGTTTGATTGATGCTGCTGCTGCTGCTAACCAGAATCTTCCAGCTCTCCTGTCAGTGGGAGAGATGATCCTGGAAAACTGAAACAATCTTTTCTCTAGCTCTTTTTCTACTTGCATCTCAAAAACTGGGACTGTGTATAGTCAGCTAGGGTTTGGTTAGAGGAAGCTGTTAAAGAATGTGCCAGCTATAGGGGATATTTTCATGGCCCTTGCCTTTCTTCTTCTAGCTTCCGACCTCTTCCATCAAAGACAAGAGGGCTCCCTCTAGATTTCCACTGGTTAGCGGTCAGCAGAGTGTGTATTGAGGAGCTCTGGAAAGACCTTCAGACTCACCCATCAATATCCTGCAAAGATATCACCAACTGGGTGCCTTTGGATCCTGAAGGTTTTGCCATTAGCAGTGTTGAATTTTACCTGACCCCTGTGCTGGAAAACAATGAAGGTTGAGAAGTGCCCTGCCTTATCATGTCCTAGAAAACAGTTTACTACAAAACCACCCTGAGCAGCCTGGGTTGCTCAGCGGTTTAGCACCACCTTTGGCCCAGGGCATGATCCTGGAGACCTTGGATTGAGTCCCACGTCGGGCTCCCTGCATGGAGCCTGCTTCTCCCTCTGCCTGTGTCTCTGTCTCTCTCTGTCTCTCTCTCCCTCTCCCTCTCTGTGTGTGTATCTTTCATGAATAAATAGATCAAATCTTTAAAAACAAAAAAACCACCCTTCCTCAAATGACTTAGATAAGACCTAAGAATGCCCCTTTGTTTACCTATGACAAAGCTAGGACACTGACCCCAAAGAAATTTCCATTCTTTGCCTCAAAAATGATTAGCTGAACTATTTCATCCCCCTTGATCAACTAGACAAAATGCCTGTTAACCAAACTTTAGTAAATTTCTCTCCTTTTCCTGGACCTCTGAACTTTGGCCTACCTTCATCCTGAGGCAGCACACAGCCTTCCTGAGAATATGCTGGTCTCAGGGTAAAATATTCCCTGACCTACTATCCAATCCTGTCACCCCTTCAACCCACTTCACTATATCCAGTTCTTTCTGGACTTGTTTACTCCTCTCTATAAAGAATACCCCCTTTTGCCTAACTCTTTAGACACTTGCAGATCTCATGGTCAGGGCATTCTCCCAATTGCAACAGCCCCCCATCCTTGCAATAAACTTCCAAATAAAGTGTCTCCTTACTAAGTCCAGATTTGTTTTCTTTAACATCATCCCTAAGAATCTCTTGTAGAAGGACACCTGGGTAGTGCAGTCAGTTAAGTGTCCAACTTCTGGTTTTGGCTCAGGCTGTGATCTTAGGGTCTTGGGATTGAGCCCCACATACCCCCCATACCGAGCCCCACATCAAACCCCACATAGAGCCCCACACCAAGCCCCCATTGAGCCCTGTGATCAGTAGAGTCTGCTTAAGATTCTCTCTCCCTCTCTGCCCCTCCTGCCCACTACCTTGCTCTCACTCACTCTCTCTCTAAAATAAATAAATAAATCTTTTTTTAAAAAAAGAATCCCTTGCAGAATATAAGTATCCCTATAAGAGAGTACTCTAAGCCTTAGTTAGCTAATCCTTTCTATGAAGATTAATTTACCCCTGTTTGAATAAAGGGAAAGAGGGCAGAAAAGAATACTTGGAGAACCCACTGGGCACTAGACACAGACCTGGATAACATATATAGTTTGTCTCATTTAATCCTTACAGCAATCTTATGATATAAATAATATTATCCTCATCCTACAGATGAGAACACTGAGGCTCAGAAATGTGAAATGATTTCCCCAAGACCCCACAGAGGCCAGATGGAACCTACATCATTAAACTGGAATCATAAACTCTACAGTAGCTGCCCAACGAAACTTAAAGATCCCAGAGTCCTTGGGGGCAGCCTGGGTGGCTCAGTGGTTTAGCGCCGCCTTCAGCCCAGGGCCTGATCCTGGAGACCTGGGATCGAGTCCCACGTCAGGCTCCCTGCATGGAGCCTGCTTCTCCCTCTGCCTCTCTCTCTCTCTCTCTTTGTCTCTCATGAGTAAATAAATAAAAATCTAAAAAAAAAAAAAAAAAATCCCAGAGTCCAGCTTCCTCCATGTTGGGGAAACTGGAGCTAGCAGCATGTTAGTGGCAGTAGAGCCCAAGGTAGAACCCAAATCTTCCATCCTAGCCACTGTCTCATCCCAGCACAACAGCTAACATTTTCAGTAGCTTCACAGAAGTCTTGTTGTCAGCCTTATTTTAACTGTTCTCTGCTAAGGAGGTCTAAACAATTTCTCAGAAAGTTCAGAGGATCCAGAGAAAGCCCCAAACTCATGAAACTGAATGATTCCAAGTCAAGTCAGGACACACAGGAGCAAAGAAGCAATTCAACCGGGCTCCTTTAACATCAATTGGGTACCAACAGTCTCTTATGGTCAGCCAAACACAGGATTAGACATGGCTCCTGCCCAGGGTGAGGGGTTATGGGAATATAACACAATGCTGGAAGCCTGAGGCTTACCTCAGGCACTGGCAAATAAGAGGAAAAAATCACGTAACTCAACCTTGAAAGGTCAGAGGATGATCTGCTCCAGGGAAATCTGAGAGCCGGAAAAGGGCTGGGATATAGAGCGTTAGTACTATGACGGCATTGCTAAGCCTCTAGGTACAATACAGGAATAAACAGCTCAAGTATTGTTCTTCAAAACAATGACACACAGGATGTTTTCCATTGTTTCATTTGTCTTGGTAGTATCCTGGTAGATTAGAAAGGCTAAAGATATTATTCACCCTATTCTATATCCAAACAAAATAAAAACTTAAAAGCTGAAATGGATGGCCCAGACCTAAGTGGATGTAAGAATTAGAGACAAGTCTAGTTCTAGCTCTTAGGTCTTCTGACTCCAACAAATGTTCTGTCTACTGTAAAAACCAAAAGAAAATTTAAGTTGGATCTATCTATTCCATCTATCTATTCCAATTTACCATCCAGTGAAGGACTACCTTCTACAGAGCTCTGAGAAAAAAAAAAAAAAGTAAAATTAAAACTTATGGCCCCTAACTAATGTCTCAGTAATGAGAGTTCATTACTTTTTTTTCATTACTTTTTATAACATATTCTTTCACTGATTATTTTTTTTTAAAGATTTTATTTATTTATTCATAGACACAGAGAGAGAGAGGCAGAGACACAGGCAGAGGGAGAAGCAGGCTCCATGCAGGGAGCCCGATGTGGGACTCGATCCCAGGTCACCAGGATCACACCCCAGGCTGCAGGCAGCGCCAAACCGCTGCGCCACCGGGGCTGCCCCATCTTTCACTGATTATTAAAGTGACATGCTTTCATGGGATAAAATTTGGAAACTACAGAAAAGCATAAAGAATAAAATTTAAACCACTCACAAACCAACCACAGTTTATCCTTCTCCTGCAATTAAAACACAAATGAAGTATATATTCTTTATTTTAGTGGCATTACATAGGATAATGCCTAAGAAATGATTTATATTGTTTTTGGAATAGTGTCTCCCAGTCATATATACCCATTCAATCATAGATGTCCAGTCCAATATATCCATATTTTATGAAGTCAGGATCATACTTTGAGACCAGATTTTCTCCCTTAATATATCATCTTCATATTTAATTCACATTTTTCATTAAACATGACTTAAAATGTGTACAATATATTTGTTCATTCCTTGACATACTATAACTTACTTAGCCTCTACCTTAATGTTGGTCATTTAGTTTGTTGCTATTTTTCACTTTTATAAAAATATCATGGAACATGGGATGCTTGGGTGGCTAAGTCATTAAAGCATCTGCTTTTGGCTCAGGGCATGATTCTGGAGTGCCAGGATCAAGCCCCTCATCTGGCTCCCTGCATGGAGCCTGCTTATCCCTCTCCCTGTGTTTCTGCCTTTCTCTCTCTGTGTCTCTCATGAATGAATACATAAAGTCTTTTAAAAATATAATATCATGGAACAAATATTAATCTACTAGCCTGTTCCTGTGAATAGTTTACTTGATGTAACTTTATTTTTTTAAGATTTTATTTTTAAAATCTTTTTTTAAATTTTTTTTTAATTTTTATTTATGATAGTCACAGAGAGAGAGAGAGAGAGGCAGAGACATAGGCAGAGGGAGAAGCAGGCTCCATGCACCGCGAGCCCGATGTGGGATTCGATCCCGGGTCTCCAGGATCACGCCCTGGGCCAAAGGCAGGCGCCAAACCGCTGCGCCACCCAGGGATCCCTTATTTTTAAAATCTTTAGACACAGGCAAACAGAGGGAGAAGCAGGCTCCATGCAGGGAGCCCGATGTGGGATTTGATTCCAGAACTCCAAGATCAGGCCCTGGGCGGAAGGCAGGTGCTAAACCACTGAGCCACCCAGGAGTCCCATTGATGTAGCTTTATAACAAGTTTTAATAACACTTTCTAAAATCTCCTTGGATTTTCTTATACAAATTTTTCCCTAGATTTACCTTTTTAGCACATCCCCCTAAAAAGATGAGATGCTATTTGAAATGCAGTCAATGTTACAGATTAGCCCAAGGAGAATTGATAAATTGACTCATTATTGCTTTCTGAAGCAGTCTACTACCAATTAGCACAAACGTTTTAAAAAGCTGTTCTTTTTAATGGTTCTAGACAATAATCTTCAGTGGCCTCTAATATTATAAGAGATAAAAGACCAACAAAGAGTATTCACAGCAGCACCTATGAAGTTGTCTTGCCAAAAAAATCAAACCTGAATCTGACCAGATCTCTAGATCTACTACCAATGTATTGGAAATACAAGAGATAGGGGATCATGGTAAATAGCAACATAGAGTTACAATCAGCAAAGTTCAGGCTGTGAAATTTTATAGGACAAGCAACTGATTTCTTCAACAAATAAATTGCAAGTGGAGGTAGGGCAGAATTTAAGAACATATCAAACAATTGTAATATAATTTATTTGGATCTTGATTCAAGCAAACTATTACCAAAATATTTCTTTTGATGAATGGAAAAATATGAAAACTATCTGGATATTTGATGGTGTTAAGGAATTATTGTTAATTTTTAGATTAAATAAATTTTATGCTTAAGTTTCTATGAAAAATCCTTATCTTTTAAGGATACTTTCTGTAATATTCACACATGAAATGATGGGTCTGGGATTTGCTTCAGAATAACCCAGGTGAAGGCATGAAGGGAGTAGACATGAAACAAGATTGGCCATGAGACGGTAATTACTGAAGCATGATAATAAGTCCGTGAGAGTTACTAATCCCATTCTCTATTTTTGTATATGTTTTAAATTTTCTGTAACAAAGAGATTTTTTAAGCTGGTCTTGATACTGTGCCGAAATCAGTTTCATTTCATTCTGTGCTTTAGTTCTGTTGTCTAGAGCAGAATTGTTCAAGCTATGGTTGTAATCCACCATTGGGTCATTAAATGAATTCAGTGGGTCTCCACTAGACTTTGTTTCATATGGAATGGAATAGGATAGATGAATAGAATAGAATAGAATAGAAAGGATAGAATTAGAAGACATCACAATAAGTAAAGTAAGAAAATTCTATTTCATGAATTTTTAGATTCATTCTGTGTATGGGTAGTGTTTGTCCATGTCCCAGATCATAACATAAATTATATTTCTTATTCCAGATTATAGCACAAATTTTTTAGAAAACATGCCTCTAGAGAAGAGGTCAGCAAACTTTTCTATAAAGAGCCAAATAGTAAGTATTTTTGGCTTTGTAAGCTATAGCAATGCTGTCACACTATTCACCTCTGCAGGTAGATTATAAAAGTGGCCATATACAATACATAAATGTATTTATATGACTATGTTCCAACAAAACTTTATGTTTACTAAAATTTGGATTTCATACAATTTTCACGTCATAAGGTATTCTGATTTTTTTCCCTAACCGCTTAAAAATGTAAAAATCAGGGGTGCCTGGATGGCTCAGTCGGTTGAGTGTCTGACTCTTGGTTTTCATTGGGGTTGTGATCTCAGGTTCATCAAATACCATAAATCCCCACTTCGAGCTCCCCACTCAGCGGGAAGTCTGCTCAAAGACTCTCCTCCTTTCCTTCTCCCCCTCCCCCTGCTCATTCTCTCTCTATATATATAATACAAATAAAAATTAAAATGTAAAAATCATTCTTATCTCTAGAACTGCACAAAAGAAGGAGGCAAGCTAGATTTGGCCTGTAAGCTATAGTTTGCCAAACCCTGCTCTAGATTTTCTAAGGGAGAGGTTTATTATGGGAGGAAGGAAGGTCATCCTGGTGAGGTTTCAGGAGTCTGTGTGATTGGAAAAAGCACATTAAATTTACCATTGCTTTTGTATCTGTTTTAGGACTAGAGATTCCATTTATTTTGAAATTTCAAATAGGGCTTGAGATTTTCCTTTTCCTCCAAAAGAAGCATGAATTCCCATAGTTAAAGCAACATTCCCCATCACTAATGGAGATATCACCTCACACCTATTAGGAGGGATGCTATAAAAAAAAAATGAAAAACAAAACTGACAGAAAATGAAAAGTACTAATGAGGATGTGGAGAAATTGGAACCCTATGCACTGTTGCTAGGAATGTAAATGGTATAGCTCCTATAAAAAACAGTATGGTGGCTCTGCAAAAAGTTAAACACAGGATTACCATATGATCCAGCAATACCACTTCTGGGTGTATACCCAAAGAATTGAAATCAGGGACTCAAAGAGATATTTGTACACCCAAGTTCATAGCAGCATTAATCACAATAGCCAAAAGGTGGAAGCAACCTAAATGTCCACCAAAAGATGAATAGATTTAAAAATATGTGGTATATACAGACAATGGAATATTAGTCAGCCTTAAAAATGAAGGACATTATTACATATGCTACAACATGGGTGAACCTTGAGGACACTATGCTAAATGAAATAGCTCAGTTACAAAAAGATAAATACTGTATAATTTCACTTATATGAGGAACCTAGAATAGTCAAACTCATTGAATAGAGAATGGAGAATGGTAGTTGCCAAGGCCTGGGAGGAATAAGGCATGGGGAGTTAATGAATACAGCTTTGGAGCTGTTCCTTCCTATAATCTAGCAGAACCTGGACTTTCAACAATGTGTTCTGAGGATGTTATATACTAATACCTCAAGCCCGTTTTGTGGAAGATGTTTCCCTCATTTTGTTACATGGCCTTTGAACCTAAATCGCAGAATTTTTTTTAAAGATTTTATTTATTTATTCATGAGAGACACACAGAGAGAGGCAGAAACACAGGCAGAGGGAGGGAGAAGCAGGCTCCATACAGGAAGCTTGACATGGGACTCGATCCCAGGTCTCCAGGATCACGACCTGGACTGAAGGCCGCGCTAAACCACTGAGCCACCCGGGCTGCCCCTAAATGCAGAATTTTTAATCTATTCCTATTCTATTTAATTTCGTATGTTTTCCCTCCGTTGTGTTAAATTACATTGAACTGAACCACTTCCAAGAATAATTTTTTTTAACTACAAAACAAAACAAAACAAAAAAGCCCCAAACTAAAAACACTAGATTTCATGGTCTGAATAAAAACGACCAAATCTGTAAGTCACATTAGTTCGCCTTCCCAGTGTCTTCAACTATTCTTCACATGATAAACTTTAACAACTGAGCTTTTGTTAGATCAAGATTGAGACAAAAATAAAGCAGACATGGCAAATCAGTTTCATTTAGTATGCCTGCATTTGATTGGCAGTGGCTGTCTGCAGCACTGTGTTTAGCAGGAATCTGGAGCCACATCCATGGAGAGCAGGAAAGAGTACAGATTAAAGGTGTCTGTCAAATAAGGTAAGGATAGAGAGGCAAGAATGGTACCAATTTGCCAGCAAAGCCCCATGAATTTACTGTGGTTGAATTTTTGCTGAAGGTCCTATGATTGAAATCTAAAGGCTATTAGAAGGAGTGTTTCAATTGCTCTTATTTGTCACTACCCTCTAGTAGGAAATAAAGCTAGAAAAGGAAACCTAATGTCTGTAATTCCCTCAGACTTTAAAGGACATCTGCATGTGCTGGGCTGATAATTCTGTTTCATCTCCACCCATCCTATTGTGAGCCAGAGTCTAAGTCAGAAACAGGAAATGTAATTCTTAAGGAAACCAAAGGACAGAAGAAAACATTATGATAATATTTCAAATTATGCATATCATATGAAGTATAGGTATGTGAAAATATTTTAATTTTTATGAAACATGCATGTATATAAATCAATCCCTACTAAGATAGAGAGATAGATCCTTATACCATATACCATATATAAAGACATATAAGATCAGAAATACATAGGAAAAGCAATGATTAATCTCAATATCTTCTGTATCCTATTAAATTAAAGGAAATTCAGTGTATTTTTATGTTATATGGCAAATAATGGCCCAGAGCCAAATCTGGCCTTTCATGTGTTTTTATGTGGACTGTGAACTAAGAGTAGTTTTTCTTTTTTAGTTTTTTAAATGGTTGAGAAAACAAGAAGAATTTTCATGCATGTGAAAAGTATATGAAATTAAAACTCCAGTTTTATTGGAATAGAACAATATTCATTTACATTATTATCTATACTTGTTTTGCACTGCAACAGCAGAGTTGAGTCATTTTGATAGAGACTATATGGCCTACAAAATCAAAAAATATTTACTATCTGGCCATTTACAGAAAAAGTTCACTAAGGGATAGTGGCCATGATCACATCCAGGATATAGTTTCTTTCACAGATTTAGCATTGCAACTTGTATTTTGGATCCAAAAGCAATATTGGATCCATAATATTTCAAGTGATTTGGGATTTGTTTCCACCCATGCACTTCTATTATAATAGCTCTTAGTATAAAATAACTTAATAAATGATAAATCAGTCTAAATTTTTTATAAAGTCACAAAATACAGTGATTATTATACTAAAAATTGTTGAATGTTTAAGTTTTAATTATGATTTCTAAAATTTTAAGTTTTAGAAATTTTGAAATAAAAGTCATCACAATAACCATTTTCTTTTTAAAGAGGAAACATCTAGCACCTAGCATATTGGTGCTAGGTGCAATAAATTGTTTGTTGTATTTCTTTTTTTTTAATATTTAATTTATTTATTCATGAGGGACCCAGAGACATAGGCAGAGGGGGAAGCAGGCTCCATGCAGGGAGCCCAGTGTGGGACTCAATCATGGGACTCTGGGATCATGCCTGAGCCAAAGGCAGATACTCAACCACTGAGTCACCCAAGCGTCCCTGTTTGTTTTATTTCATTAAAATAGTTTAAATCTTCCTATTTCAATTCATTAAATAAAGCAGTTACTCCAAATGTGTGCAAATAAATGAAGAGCACCCAGATGAGAACAAGCAAAGCTATTAATTGAGGGCTTGCAAGGGCATCAGATACAATCACTTACACTTGGAGAGACAAAAAACAGGCAGAGGAGTAGAGAAGCCTTTTAGTGGAAAAAGGGGAAGGCTGTGACTGTGCCTTAACTAGAAGCTGTTAGCATGCTCAGACTGTAGGCAGGCTAACAAGAAATAAAGTATCCTTTATGATTGGCCACAGGATCATATTTGGCTATCTCCAGTTGGTCCTGAGTTAGAAGCAGGGGCAAAAAGTAGGGAAGCTGTCAGTTATTAATCAAGTCTTGGTCCTTTGGAGCCAATTGCTACAAAAGCTGTCATTTGGCTTACTGGACTGGTTGCTGTAGGCAACTTGTCCAAGTTGTATTTTTTAAAATGGTCTCACCATTGTCTGTTTGTATATTGATCTCTCAAATGCAAAAGACTAAAATTCACTTTAATGCCACAAACATTGGACAAATACTAGCTATATGCCAGGAACTACGTCAGATGCTGAGAATAAGAGATCAAGATGGCATGGCCACTGCCCTACATTGTGGGGGAGACAAAGCCTACAAGGGGGGCTGTCTATCCCTTATCTCTTGTAGAAATGGAATTAAAACTTCTTACAAAGAGCTGTTGACACATAACCTTCCAAAAGAGATTTCACTGCCTTCATAAGCAGTGCAAGACTCTCGGATTTAGGAAATGTTTTTGTATCTGTCCTGCTGACATTTAAGACAATGCTCTAAAGCCTACCCAACAAAATGATAAATCCAGGAGATTTTTAAATTTTTTTCTAATTTTTAAAATTTAATTTAGGATTTTTTGATTCACTGTTGCTTGTACTCTTACAAACCAGAAAAGTGAGAACTATAAAAAATAGACTAAACTGAGACGTAACATCTTCCCACAACCAGTTTGTTTACTTTTTACAAACATGTTCATGAATATTGAATGGCACCAGTCATCAGCAATTATTATACCCTAGGCTATGGGAAGCCCTCTATCCCAATCCAGTTAGCCAAAACCCCCAGTTTTCCACCTGGACCCTGGTTCTCACTCCCTATTGTATTTCACGTTGTTCCACTCATCTGTCCTTCTTGGATTTTACAAGTTACTGAGTTTTATCAATGGAATCCATCAATTCTGACTCATTCTATGGCCCAAAGCAAGTCATGTGGCCAAACCCAAGTCAAGAAGGCAGGAAAGTAGGCCCCCAGCACAGGGAGGAGAAAAGAACCAGGGCCAATGGTGTATTGTACCTCATGGACTCTGTCTCTGCCTTTGCATACTAGTGTAAAAGCATAAGCAATAAAGCTCATGTAACCTGTCTCACAGCTCCAGCCTTGAGTCTCATCAAGCTCATTAATAAAGCACAGCACAGTAACAAACTGAGTTTTGGAATAGATAGATTTAGGTTTGTTCCCTAATTCTCATCATTTATACCACTGAAACCCTGGGCAAGTTACTCAACCTTTCACTGTCATTGTTTCCATCTGCAAAATAGAGTTAAAAATAATATCTTCTTTAGATGTAAAACATGTCTTTATCAGTTGAAGTACAGCAGGAAGCAGATGGCACTCTCACCCTGGACAATTTAACAAGAGTTGAATAAACAGTCTCATCTATAAAGGTGTGAGCAGTGTAGGGAAACCTGGGTAGTGCAGTATCCCAGGGTAAGCAAGAGCAGGGGATTCTTCATCTAAAAGGGAACACCAGAGCTGGCCACCTTGGACAGATATAGTCCATCTGCAATAACCCAGAGGAGAATAATACCCCAATCTCCTTCCTTTTCTTCTTGTCCCTCTCTCTCTCACCAGTGCTTCCCATTGATCAAACCCAATGGGAAGCCAGAGAACAGGAGTCTGTTAATGCAGCAAAGACAGGACAGCCTCCCAAGTATGGGTGCCAGATTTAGCAAATAAAATTACAGACAAATTTTAATTTCAGATAAATAGGGGCACCTAGGGGGCTCAGTCAGACATCAACTCTTGGTTTTGGCTGAGGTCATGATCTCATAACTTGTGAGGTAGAGCCCCACATCAGGCTCTGCGCTCCGTGGGGAATCTGCTTGAAGATTCTCTCCCTCTGCCCTTCTCTCCACTCTCAAATAAATAATTTTTTTTAAATTTAAGATAAAAAACACTTTTTTAGTGTAAGTATGTCCCAAATATTGCACTTATCTACTTACATTAAAAAGGTATTTGTTCACCTGAAATTCAAATTTAACTGGGCCTCCTATATTTTATCTGGCAACCTGATATCTTGGGGGATAGAGCAGGGCAAAAAAAGAGGAGAGGATGGACCTAGAAGGTCAAAATCCAGCACAGTGCCCATATTCCTTTTGCTAATAACCCTATTCTACCCTTTTCCTGTGCTCATTGTAGGTTCTCGGGCCAGCCTTTATTTCTCTCAGTACTGACTAAAGAAAAATACCAGGCACAGATGTAAAAAAGAAATGCCATCCCAACAGCTGGTGAAAGAAATCTCCACAAGATTGACCTCTCCTCCAGCTGCAGAAAAGCAATGAAGGGTCCACATCACAAAATTGCCCTTACAAATGTTTTTTCTAACAAAGGAGTCTCCTAGGACAGCTAGACTGTGAAAGTAAGCTTTCAGTTCTTAAAGTCTATAATTTTACTTGGTCTTCTTTTTTAATAGTGTATTGCCTTGGTAGTGATATTTAAATTGATAGCTTTGTTTTCTGGAAAGTATAAATATTTGTAAATTTTCTTTAAGCCAGGAAAAAATTAATGGCATCTTCCTTTTCTCCCACATGCACAAGCTATTTTAAAACCTATGATTCTAGCTAGATTTTTTTAAAACAAAGAGTTTGAAGGTCTATATTAAGATTAGAATTAATAAGAGTATCTATCTCATTGTGCAAATTAAATGGGCTTCTGCCTGGGAAGTAGTTAACAATTACACATAATAAACTCACTTATTTAAGACTGGCTATCAAAATCGCAAACTAACAGTCATGCACATGTGCATTAGAATAGAAACTCAAAGTGGAAGAAAAGAAAACAAGTGGAGTGTTACATGCAGTCAGTAAGGGGGAAGCCCTGTGACCAGCCCTAGTAGAGAGCCGACCTGGGGAGAGGAGTCTATCACCCAGGACCTATCTAAAAGCCTCCATCACAGGCATGAGAGGGGCCCAGCAGGAAGGCAGAAACAGTGACATGGTGATAGATCAGGAGAAAATGATATACATAAGAACAAGCAGGCAGGCTACATCTGACCAAGGACGTTAGAACTCTCCTCAGGACATCTAAAATAATTTACAAATGATTACAAATTAGGTTTTAAGCTAAAACTAATTTTTAACACTTTTCAAAGTCCTTGCATCTACTAGCTCATATTATTCTTATTTTACCATCTTTGGAGCATTTTAAGGAATTTTGAACAAATTCATCTAATGACTTAGTGTACATTTATAAACAATAATAATCAGAGGTAGTCTTTCTCAAGCACTTCCTATGTGCTGGAGGATATTAATACAACACTTAACTTATAGTTTACAGCAGAAGCTCTGGTGAGGATAGCCTAGATTCAAAGCCCAGTGCTGTGATTTGCCAGCTGCTCGTTGCTGGGGGATTACTGCACCTCTATACTTTAGGCCTTTCATCTGTACAATGCTGGCTGTACGTAAGGTGCTGGCCCACAGCAAACATTTAACACGTTAGCAGGCATCCCCTCGTGTCATCACTACAATAAAGCGAGGTCAGTTTAGTATTAATCCCATTTCATGGTCAAGGAAACAGGCTCATTCATACCTGTCCAAGTTTATGCAAGTTCAAATCTAGGTCTTTCTGACTCAAACCCACGCATGTTCTTAACCACTGTGCTATGCCAAACTCCCACCGTTTATCAAATCTGCAGCATTTTCAAAATGACAGAATTGTTTTGGATCTGTGTGCATTTATTCTATTTTTTAACTTTGAAAGAACTTTTTTTTGCCAGCTTATCTAAAGAGCCATTCATACAGAATAGAACTAGAGTCACAACAGACTATTAAGTCCTGGCCTGAAAAACAAAGGATGAGTCATCGGTCAAAGGTATGATCATGGAGAGGGCTGGGTTCTAGCCACCAGTAGGGAGTCCAGTGGCAACCTAACCTGTATGGGAAGCCAAAATAGGAAGAGTGGCAATGCCCCACTGAGACCACAACATTTCCACTTCCCTTGATCTTCACGATAACAATTTTAAGAGGTGTAATTATCCAGCTATGTGGAAACTGTGACATTAAGAGGTTAAATGACTTGCGCTTTAAGTAATGCTATAGCCAGAATTTGTACTAGAGCTTAAGGTACCTGGCTTTTGGAGTGGAAGTGGAAAGGGTCAGATCACACAACAATAGAACATTCCTCAGAGATGATCCGAGGTTTATAGGTGGTACACTGTACCTACATCCGTGAGCTATGGGGACATCATGGAACTGTGTCTAGTTTGAAAGAATCCTAGCCAAAGTGGAACACATGCACATCTTTTGGAGCATGAGCTGCTTCAGGATTCTCTCTCTGGCTACTGCTCCCCACAGGCATATGCGGCCCTTGGAGGAAGAAGGGAGAGAGCGTAGATGAAGGTAAAGGAAACAGAGAGAGCAAGAAAGAACAAGCGAATGCTGAGTGCCAGCCCGAGCTCTATAGGGACTGAACCCCAGTTCTCTGCCTAGCAAGCAGACCAAACCCTTCACAACTTCAGATGCTACGTCCATTCTGCAGCTGCCAGTGGCTGCAACCTGGAAACTCCAACTTTGCATTCAAGGTGAGGACACCAAAGCACCCAACTTCATCTAGCCCATGACAAAAGGTGGAGAGGAATACTTGGGTTCTGTATCTGCTGCACATCACAGAAAACCCAATTAGCAGTAGCTAAACCACAAGCATGTTTATTCATCTCACCTAACAAAATGCCTGGAGATAGGTCGTTCCAAGGTGGATCAGCCTTTCTGCAATTGTGTTGGCCATCTTCTTGGGGCCACAAGATGGCTTCCAAAGCTCCAGATATTGCAACCTCATACAATAGCAATCCAAGCAGAAAGGAAGAGGACTGGTGGGATCTCAGTACAGACTGTCTTTTAGGGAAGGAAATTAGGGAGGGAAACTGTACCCTAGAACACCCAGTAAATGTTCCCCCTTACTGGCCAGAACCAGATCCTGTGCCCAGTTCCCTAAACTGCATCACCAGCTAAAAAGCAGAGGGGATCCCATGATTAGCTTAAGCCAACCTTGGGGTTGGTGATTGCCTCCAATCAGGTTTCTTTTAACAACATTACACAAACAATAGTGGCTCCATCTCCTATTCCCAACCTACCCATTATCCCTCACCTCTCCCCAAGAACTTGGGTGTTCATGAATCAAATCCTTTTGGCCTGCTCAAAGAAGAGGGGAGCTCTTCTCAAAGAGTGGGGAGGCACATTGTGTGAGCACCAGTTTCTATTATTTATACCACTGGAGTTCTTGCCATAAACATTACCAGTGGCACCCAGATGGTATGGATCTCCATGGGCAGTCTCTGCTATACCCCACACCCAAGGATTCAGCACTTCAATGCATCTCAAAACAGAATGATTCCACAACAAATTTACTAGTCATGGGCATTTTACTGAAGATTCCATGGAAATGGAAACAGAGGAATGGAGAGGCTCAGCACATAGCCTTCACCCCAACAACTGTGCCTTGAATCACCCTTCCAGACATGCTCTGGGAGCTCACCACTTCTCCTCTTCACCCTTCCTTCACATATCCTCTATAAAAATTGCCCCAAGTAGTCTGCTTTTGCTTCAGCCTACTTTACCCACTCAGCCAAAGGCTCAACAGCCATTCATGGATCTGCAACCAAATATTATTCTTCAAGCAAAGCAATTAAAATTATCATTCAATATTATAGATGTTGATAAGTACAGTGAGTAGGAGAGCAAGGAATAAAAGATGGAAATTAAAGTGAGCAATCACTGATAGGGAATGTTGGGAAAAGATTGCTCCATCTTTGGACACATATTCACATTTTGGGTCACCCAAGAGTAGCTAACTTTTACAATTAAAATTCCCGTCAGGGCAACTGGGTGGCTCAGTCAGTTAAGCATCTGACTCTTGATTTTAGCTAAGGTAATGATCTCAGGGTCACAGGATCCAGCTCCATGTCAGGCTCTGTGCTCACTGTGGAGTTAGCTTGAGATTCTTTTTTGCCATGTCCCTCTGCCCTTTCCCCTGCTTGCTCACTCACTGTCTCTCAAATAAATAAATAAAACCATTTTTAAAAAATTCCTGTCTCTGTGAGATGAAATATATACCCAAAGCAAGAATAAGACAAATCACTTCAGAATGCCATCCCTTATTTTCATTAGTTCTAATTTCATGTTCAAACTTCGTGTGTGTGTGTGTGTGTGTGTGTGTGTGTGTGAGAGAGAGAGAGAGAGAGAGAGAGAGAAGGAAATATCAAGAATAATTAGCCAAATAGACCTAATTCTCCAAGCCCCTCGAGAGCTTGCTATGGTGGAACCAATTTCACAGGCGTCTGTCTGACATAGACAGCCAATTATTGGGATCCCTCTAGAATCTGCTGTATCTAAGGTACAGCATGTATCTTGCCATGCTACCTTTCCCTCCGGTGAGACCGAGGCCCAACAGGCAGGGGACAAAGTAAACGAAACACTCAAGCACCCACTGACCTGAACCAGCTGAGAGCTGAAACTGGAATAACTCAAAAAGGGGGTGCACTTGTTACCTTCCTGGAGATAGGAACTGTAGTTGGACAGAATCACCAAGGCCTCTCATTGAGAATTTTTCAGACAATGAACTTCAGATGAACTTCCTGGTTGCCCGCCAGGCAAATGGCTCTCACACCCTGTTTCAGTTTTCTATTGCTGCAACACATACACACACACACACACACACACACACACACACACACCCTAAAATATAGTGGCTTAACAATGTATCATTTCTCTTCAGTCTGTGGGAGACTAGCTGGGGTCACTCATGCACTTTGCATTTAGTGAGGAACTCAGTCTTTTTTCCATGTGATGTCTCCAACCCTAGCTCCTCCCCAGGTGGCTTCTCTCTAACAGGGTAGCCTAGACTTCATTACAGCATGGTACTTGGGTTACAAGGGTGGTCCAGAGGACAAGCCCCAATATCTAACTATAACTATGTATCTAACTATGTATCCAGTCTCTGCCTATCTTATGCCTACTAATGTCCCATTGGCCAAAAAAGCCACAGGGAAGGGTGCCTGGCTGACTCAGTCTGTAGAGCATGTGACTCTTGACCTTGGGGTTGTGCATTTGAGCCCCATGTTAGATAGATGTAGAGATTATTTTAAAAGAAAATCTTTAAAAAAAAATCTATAAGGGGATCCCCGGGTGGCTCAGCGGTTTAGTGCCTGCCTTCAGCCCAGGGCATGATTCTGGAGTCCTGGGATCGAGGTCCACACTGGGTTCCCTTTGTGGAGCCTGCTTCTCCCTCTGCCTATGTCTCTGCATCTCTCTCTCTCTCTCTCTCTCTGTCTCTCATGGATAAATAAAATCTTTTAAAAATCAGGGATCCCTGGGTGGCGCAGCGGTTTAGCGCCTGCCTTTGGCCCAGGGCGCAATCTTGGAGACCCGGGATCGAATCCCACATCGGGCTCCCGGTGCATGGAGCCTGCTTCTCCCTCTGCCTGTGTCTCTGCCTCTCTCTCTCTCTCTCTCTGACTATCATAAATAAATAAAAATTAAAAAATAAATCAATAAAAAATGTTTTAAGTCACAGGGTCAATGTGGGAAGAGAGTCCACAAGTGGTTCACTGGGTTCACTGTCCACTATAACCTCAAAGTGCCAATTTCTTTATTTACCTCTCCAAAGAGCATAATACTCTTCATGGAGCACAACCATGAAACCCTATGGGCTAAAGATTATCGGAGTCAACAGAAATCACCTGGGAAAAAGTGAATATAGAACTGAGTTAAAGAGGATTTCAGAATATGTCTGAAGAAAATTATTTGGTACCATCTCTTAAAAATCATATTAATAAGGTTCAGTGAAAATACAAACCCAAAGAATTTAATCAGAAGGTTTAAATGATTGAGTCTGGAAGGTAATGGGTAGGCCTAATTGAAACTTGTTTTCAGAAATGCTTCTCTGATCTCCCTCTTTTCCAAAGTTAGTACTTAACTTATCCATTTGTTTATTCCTTCAATAAGTGTTTATGAAGCACCAGGCATGACTCTACATGCTAAGGTTTTGTGCTCAGTCTTATTCCCTCTCTCTCCATGTCCTACCTGAACTCTGGCAATGGCCCAACAGCTGGTCTCTCCAGCCCAACTGCATGTGCTCCAAAGTCCCAAAACACAAAACTAAACCCAGTTTGCTTTAGCTTTCAAAGGCTCTGATACCAGAAGCACCTGGGTGGCTCAATCAGTTGGACATCTGACTCTTGATTTTAGCTTGAATCATGATCTCAGGGTCATGAGATCAAGCCCCAAATCAGGCTCTGCACTTAGTGGGGAGTCTGGTTGAGATACTTTCTCTCTCTGCCCCTCCTCCCACCCTCACGCTCTCTCAAATAAATAAATAAATAAATATGTAAATCTTAAAAAAAAAGTCTCTGAAACTGTATAAAACCTAAACTTCTAAAATGACTTTTAGGACTCTACAAAATCTAACTCCATCTACTTTCTTTTAAAAAGTACTTTTTTTTTATGAAGGGTAAAATCATGACTCTCATACAAATATAAAGTGAACACCTGTCAAAGATCTTTTTTAGCCCACTAATTAACAAGGAACTGGTAGGGTGTTAAAATCCAGTCCAGGGACATCTGGGTGGCTTAGCTGTTGAGTGTCTGCCTTTAGCTTAGGGCGTGATCCCGGGATCCGGGATCGAGTCCCACATCAAGCTCCCTGCATATGTCTCTGCCTATGTGTGTGTCTCTCTCATAAATAAATAAGTCTTTTCTAAAAAATCCAGCCCAAAGGAGTATCCACAGAACAGGCACATACACAGTCAGTCAGACATGATGAAATGAATTTTTAACAGAAACAAAACTGGATGATTCCTCCCACCTATGTGCTTTGGGGTTGAAGGATATGGGGAATCAACTGCATTTCCACGTGACAAAATTCATTTTCATTTCTATAGACAAGAATCATTTGCCTTACTCTTAGAGTTGTATAACTTACAGGGTTATAAATAATGCAAAGAAGTGAGAGGTACAGACTACTATAGAACCACATAATATGGAAGAGTGCACTAGACAATGCCCAGCATTCTGTAAGATACCCAGTAATCTTTTCTTTTCTGTTCTTTTCTGTTCTCTTCAAAAGTCTGACCATTTTTTCACACTTGCTGGCTTCATCATCAACAGTTTCTTCAGCCCTTCACCCAATGTGATTGCCACACTGCCCTCCTCACAGTTGCCTAGGAAAGCCCCACACACTTCTGGCCACATTTTTTGGGCACTTTCTGCATCCTCTGCATAGAATGGACTCACTCTCTATTGGAGATATACCCATCATTCTATGTATTCAGCATATACTCCTTTAGACACCATAATAGGTCAAGCAGTGATGATTCAGAAGTGAAGAAGACAAGGTCTCAGCCTAACCTGGGAATTGTGCTATATGTGTGCTATCTACCTTGAGTCATCTGGACTTTGGGAAATGCACTGATGTCCAACCATTGTGTAACTGTGAGGGACAATGGGGCTTCCCTCAGAGTGCCAGGACATGTTCACTATTGGTCATTCTGAATGAAAGAGGAGCCTCAGAAGAGACTGAAGAGGAACATTCAGAGGGGGAAGAAGACCAGCAGAGACCAAAGCAAGACAACCAGAGGAGGAGGAAGAAATGGCCAAACTGCAACCACCACAGAGAAGTCCAGCAAGAATAGGAATTAAATATGCCCATGTGTTTTGGAACCCCCCTTTTGCAGTATTTCAGTGGAAAGACAGAAACAGAAATCATATTACCATGGGATATAAAATGAAATAGGGGGTATAGAATTGTAGAAACTGGATATACTTTTTTTTTCTTTCGAAAGAATAGGAATTCTATTTTAGAACTAGAAAGGGGAGGGGCAGCCCCGGTGGCTCAGTGGTTTAGCGTCGCATTCAGCCCAGGGTGTGATCCTGGAGACCCGGGATCGGGTCCCACATCGGGCTCCCTGCATGGAGCCTGCTTCTCCCTCTGCCTGTGTCTCTGCCTCTCTCTCTCTCTCTGTGTGTGTGTCTCTCATGAATAAATAAATAAAATCTTAAAAAAAAAAAAAGAACTAGAAAGGGGAGAAGAGTGGAAAGAGAAAGTATAAGTACAGCAGCTAAAAAAATAATAATAATAATAAAAAATAAGTACAGCAGCTAAGTAATTTCCCAAAGAAAAGCCAATGTAGAAAGAGCACTGGATTTGGAGAAAAAAAAAAACTTGCATTCAAATCCTGGTTATAAGATTTCAGGTATGGTAATACCTCAAAATACCAATGACATAATCTTTATAAAAGAATATAGTACAAAGCCTAGGACACACTAGGCGTTCAATACGTATTATTTTAAGCCTCAGAGAAACATTCATTGAGGTTTGGTTTGGTTTTTACACTCCTGTCTGGCTGGGGTTTCAGAAGTGAAAAGTAAAAATTCCCACTGTCCAAGTACTTTGAATTCTTTGTTAGTAAGAATTTGCATTTCAGGATCTATTTCTAAATAAGAACTTGGGAGATTATCTTGCTTTGCTTTGCTTTGCTTTGCTTTGCTTTGCTTTGCTTTGCTTTGCTTTGCTTTGCTAAAGGGCATGGCCCCAAAAAGGGATCCCAGAACATACCCTACACACCAGGTCTTTTGAGAATGGTACCCTGCCACTTGACGGGATGAACATTGGGTGTCATACTATATGTTGGCAAATCAAACTCCAATAAAAAAATATACAAAAGTAAATAAATAAAATAAAATAGAGAATGGTACCCTGTCCTTTCCTCCTTACTAATTAGACCCCAGGAAGACTCTAAGATGGAAGCTAATGGGAAATATGAACAGTTCCTTTTTATCACCACGGAAACAAAGCAACAAAGAACTGAAGCAGCTTGCAGTACACTTGATATAAACCCTAAGCCTCCTACGACTAACCCAGCACCAATCTCGCAAGCCCCCAAATCTGCGACTCCCACCCCCTAAAGAATTAAGTACTTGAACAGATGACTTTAGGTTTCCTTTCTGTCCTAAAGAGGGGAAAACACTTTCTTTCCTCTAGACAGCACCCTAATTTGTCTCCACTTAGCCACATAGCTCAGGACAAGAGCTTTTTAAAATTAATGATGCTTTTCCAAGAGTAATTGCTTCTGCTCTAATCACATGCTATTTCTTGCTACCCACGGAGCTCAGCGTTAAGAGTGCCTAAAGGAATCAGCAAATTGCCCGAAATGCACTGCTCTCAAGCCTCCAGGTTGCCTAATAAATGATGATGAGTCATCCTAAGCCAGGTAGTCACCTCATATCCTTTATAACGTGAGCTTACACGTCAATATGCTCCCTAGGAGGCAAATCACAATGTGGAGCTGGGAAAGGTCAAGGCTCAGATTTTTTGAAAATCTTCCCAGCTTTTTTTTTTAATTGAGGTAAAGTCACATAACATACAATTAGCTATTTTAAAGTGTACACTCAGTTGTGGGCCATCTGGGTGGCTCAATCAGTTAAGCATCTGCCTTTGGCTCAAGTCATGGTCCCAGTGTCCTAGGATAGAGCCCTGCATCAGGCTCCCTGCTCAGCAGGGAGTTTGCTTCTCCCTCTCCCTGTGCCCCTCCCCCCTGTGCTCCATCTCTCTCCCTTTCAAATAAATAAAATCTTAAAAAAAAAAGCACTGCTGATTCAAAGTGTACCATCAATTGTAGTTAGTGTATTCACAATGTTGTGCAATCACCAGCTCTCTCTGCTTTCCAAACGTTTCCATCCCCCCATTACAACACCCTGTACCCATTTAAGAAGCCATTCTTCACTCACCCCTCCTTCCCTCCCCTGATAACCTCTAGTCTGCTTTCTGTCTCTGGATTTGCCTATTCTTATACCATATAAAAGGAATAATAGGTGACCTTTCATGTTCGGCTTCTTTTACTTAGTGCAATGTTTTCAAGCTTTATCCATGTTATAGCATGTTTTGGCACTTCATTTCTTTTTATGGCTGAATAGTATTCCATTGTGTGGATGTACCACAATCTGTTCATCCACTCATCTGTTGGTGGACTTCTGGGTTGCTTCATCTTTTGGTTATTATGAATAACACTGCTATGAACATTCTTGCATGGATTTCTGTGTGGATCCCAGATGTTTTTGATAGGCCTCTTCACTCCTTCAGCTCATGATTTTATTTATTGTTACATGATTTTACTGAAAACATTTATCATCGTATGGGAGAAATACTGTGTTCCATGCAGATACCACAGTGTCGCTCTTTCTAGATATTACTATCATATAATATGGTGTAACACGAATATCTATAAATTTCTTATACAATTTGAGTTTGGGGTTCAATGGCTTTTGTGTGTTCCTAATTCTCTGACTCCCTTGTTTGACTAGATACAGGCTGGACCACTCCTGATTCAACAGAGTTAGACATAAGCAGAAAATGTGGTTTGTCTTCTGGACCAGTGAGGAGCAAGAGTGGGGGAAGTCCTGGGATCAGCTGCTTACAAAAGATTTTTATCAACTTGGTTGGATTGTACTCCCCAAATCTTAAAATTTGGTCTGAGTATGGCCAAATCCATACTAATTAATTCATGAATGTGTGTAAAGCACATTAGAATACAAATATAATGTTAAATAATGGTAGAATAATAAATTCTCAAGCCAGAGAAAGACAATGCAATTTTTAAGTCAGGTTTTCTGTCTGATAATCATTATTATAAAACTAGTTCAGTATATTCTTAGACTCAAAATATCTCAAAGCCAGATGTGCATCTCTAAATTGACTGGTGTTAACCATGTCAACATGTCTGTATTTGCATATCAACATGTCTTCATAAACAGGTCAAAAACTATATTTCCATTTGTCCGAAGAAAGATATTCAAATGCAGAACTCATGTATTCCTCAAAAATAATAGATACTACACAGTTTCAAAACATGGTCCTTTCATCATGCTAAACCAATGCTTTCTAGATATACATTATTATACTGCATTGCTTGTCAGATTTAAATGAAGTTCTCACTTGAAAGCTCTACACTGGCTCTTCAATAATAACTAAATGCTACTTGCTAGCTTTAATTTTGACTACCTACTATATCAGAGATTAAAACTCTAAATCTAATTCAAATTTGCTTGATAAATAGCTTTGATTTTCAATTCAGAATTTAGATCAGAGGATATATTCTCTCCCTTTATTAAAATACAGCAGAATGGAAGTTCCCAGACTTTGTCTAGCCAGGCAAATCCCCACCTTTTTTTTTTTAAGATTTTTATTTATTCATGAGAGACACAGAGACAGAGTGAGAGGCAGAGACACAGGCAGAGGGAGAAGCAGGCCCCGCGCAGGAAGCCTGATGTGGGACTGGATCCCGGGACCCCAGGATCACACCCTGGGCCGAAGGCAGGCGCCAAACCGCTGAGCTACCCAGGGATCCCCCCACCTTTCTTTTTGATCTAAATTATTCAGGTTGGATATCCTAGCCAATATTTATCTAAAGTCCAACTCTTTTCTTCAGCTGTATAGTTGGCAGAACATCTCATTTAGGGAACTGTTATAAATTATCAGCCTATGGGTAACATCATCTTCAGTGGGATTTTCCCAACCATCACTCTTGACAATTTTTGAACATTATCCTAATGAAACAATTAAGGTTTACTTATTAATACTTTTTTCTTAACATTCTTTTATCTATATCTTTCAGTTAAAATCTGCAGTTACAATAATCATTTGCCTGATAGACTTGCTGCTTCAGAATGCAAAAAGCAAAGTGTATTTAATATGAATGAAACAAGTTCAGAAAGGGGATAGTGTTTAAATATGCATTTAGAGGCACTCATAACAAATTTATCTATTTCCTCTATCAAAAGCAAAAAAGAGAATCAGACTGAATGTTAATGGATTTAAGGTAGTCTTCATTTTGAGGGAAATCCACAACATAAGATTACTGAGGAAATAATGAAGGATAGAAGCTACAAATACAATGCAAAAAAACAGGATATGTTAGAGTGCATCTCAAAGAATTGGGAATTCTATACATCTTCCAACTTCAATTTGCAGCCCACTAAGGCAGTCAGAAATTGCTCATCAATTTGATAGTAAGTTTGAATACAGTAGTCTATTGCTGGACATAGCTTTTGGAATTTTTAGACTTAGAAGTTCAAGTAAGTGTGAGCAGTTACCACATATTTTTAGAAGCTGTAGTTTAAAAGTTGCAACTGTGGTTCCAGTTGGATTAGAGGCAATTCATAAAACTGCATTTACCTATGATTTTGTTGCCTCTGATTTGTCTATCAGAAAATATATGATTCATTGGCATTTTTAGCTAAATAAAATTCACTTTAAGTTAAGCAAAGTAGCTAGTTTATTTTAACCCTGAAAGTAAGTATTCAAGGTATTGCATGATTTTCTAATGCACATTCAAAAGTAAAGAGCTAATTGCAGCCTCACCCAAATGTTCATATTATCATTACAAGTAAACTAGTACACAAAATGCTTTAATAGGAATTTATCTTTGACAACATCAGAAATATGTAAACTATGAATTTTCACAAGAGGATTGTTTTTTTTTTTAATTTTTATTTATTTATGATAGTCACACAGAGAGAGAGAGAGAGAGACAGAGACAGAGACAGAGACATAGGCAGAGGGAGAAGCAGGCTCCATGCACCGGGAGCCTGACATGGGATTCGATCCCGGGTCTCCAGAATCGTGCCCTGGGCCAAAGGCAGGCACTATACCGCTGCGCCACCCAGGGATCCCTTGATTGTTTTTTTTAAGAGGATTGATTGTATAAGGAAATTATACAATTGTATGATTGTTGCCTCAGAGTATCATAAGAACAAAGGTAAAAGTTCCCCTTCTCAACAAGGCAAAATGACACCAAAACTTTTCATTCAAGACAAGTTCAATTAAAAAGTAAACAAACATTCCTCTATCTCTAACCATGGTTTCCTAAAACCTTAAAGATATGTTCCAAAGTTTTATTTTTTTTAAGATTTTATTTATTTATTCATGAGAGACACAGAGAGGTGGGGGGGCAGAGACCCAGGCAGAGGGAGAAGCAGGCTCCACGCAGGGAGCCAGACGCGAGACTCGATCCCAGGTCTCCAGGATCACACCGGACTCGATCCTGGGTCTTCAGGATCACGCCCTGGGCCAAAGGCGGCGCTAAACCACTGAGCCACCCAGGCTGCCCTGTTCCAAAGTTTTAAAACAGAGATCTGATGCTTTAATATTCATCATTCTATATTTTACTGAATTCTAAAGTCAAAAAAGTTTAATTCACAGTATCATGTATGAAATCATAATATTCTGGAGACATGAAGGGCCATGGCTAAACAAGTAGAAGGCATGTACTGTTGTTTGCTCTTTGGATTGCCTCAGCAAAATCATTGAAATACCCATAACTTGAATATTAGAGCAGTGTTTCATTTTGTCCTCATGTAGAATGGTGTTTGTGATATTGACAGCTTCAGGGGCAGCATTAGTAATTCTGGAAATGGCCCAGAGAAGATTCCATGAGTAAAAATGGCATAGACTTTGGTGGTTTTGGCATAGTGTAGACTGACTGTGGTATAGCATTTTGTGCTGATCATGTCCATGAGGATGGCCACCTGATCTTCAATTAACCACCAGCCAGAATCATTCTATCCACCTCCATGGCTCTTCTTCTTTCTCTGTGTGGCAAGGAAAATGCCACATTCAGTCTGTCGATGAATGATACAGCTTCCTGCTTCAGGGGAAATGATGACACAGTTCCTGTGGTCTGCAATATTCTCCTGGTGCTATATGTGAGTCACTCACAGGGACAGCAAAGAAGCCCTGGATCTGAGCAGCATTGTAGGCCCATGGTAATGATGTGATCTGCCCCAGCTACTAGAAGCACAGAATAATTTGCATACAAGTACTTTTGGAGGTCATCCCAGGAAGTGAGTCGGGGAACAGAGAAGTGTGTTACATGGTGTGACAGGGTGTGTTGATGTCCCTATGACAACTGGGGCTCCATCCCTTTGGGAACCCTCCATGAGATGCATACAACGTACCTGAGAATTGCCCCTGCCTAGGAGCAAGAGAGCTGGGATTTTTATCCATTAACTCCAATCCCCACTAGTTGAGAGCCATTCCTAGGGGCAGTAATTCCCCAGCACTTCCAGGCATAGCACATGCAGGAAGCCAGAGGAACCCTCTGAACAGAATCATGGGCTTGAGTAGGTCATTGGCATGACATGGAAACCGTTGACCCAAGTTACAAGCAACCTCCAAGGTGAACCACAGGGCTATGGCAGGGGGCATTGACAGCATCCTTTACAGTTTCCGGAATCCAATTCACAGGCAGACTCCTCAACTTCCATGTCTCAACCACAATTTCCTCTCAGATGTTCTTGGTGTCCATTTTAATTAGATTTTATCTGGATTCAAACAGTAATAGGGTAGGTAATGGTTTCCCCACAGTGTGCATTGGGCCAGCACCAAGCAGTAGTTCAGGAAAGGACAAGACCCACTATGTACTAAGTACCCACTATAGGCCAGGTTCTGTACATACATGGACTCATGGTAATGCTCAAAACAGCCCTATGGCATACATATATAATATCCTCCCAATTCTATATACACACATGCATACATACATACATATATATATGAAAATTGAGCTCTAGAGAGAGAAGCAACCGACTCCATCTCAAATGGCTAGGAAGTGACACAGCCAACAGTCAAATCAAGTGTGGTTAACTCCAAAACTCTCTGCCCTTTCCTCCTAACACATAAAGAGAAACCAGAGCCTCTTGGGAAAAACATTTCCCCTTGATTGAGGGACCCAAGTTTAAAGAATTCCTGGAAACTTCAGAAAGCTCCAGTCCTCCTAGAGCCTAGGGTGAAATAAATTTGTCCAGCAAGACATCTTTTACAATATTGAAATCCTAACTGAACCTTGAACCACGCAGACCATTGTTTAATACACACCCACTCAACACAAAGCCTTTTACGTGTTGAACTATTTTTGCTGCTTTGAATTTATATGAGGAGGGACTGATGTGGAACAAGCCACAGGGCAGAAAGCTGCACTTGTTACCTCCCTCTAGGGGGACACTTTCCAGAGATAAGGATTACAGAAGTTCAGCACCTATTAAATAGATTCTGCCCACAAGTGGAGTTAAGTTTTGAAGAGTCTGGGTGACATCATGTGAATTTTAAAACACTGATGCTCAAGATCTCTGTGGCATTTTAGAAAGCTTCAGTGCCTTGACATAGTCTGTTCCTACCACCTGGAGTGTTTTTCCTCATACCAGGCAAATAATCATTGAAATTCAGCTCAGTGATAATCTTTTCTGGAGAACCTTTCCTGACTACTCCTAATGGAGGGGATTACTCTCCCCATCCCTTTGTGCACCCACCACCCCCTCTTTCTGCTCCATTTCTAGATGTCCATGGCAGCTCATTTGTTAGCCTCTACAATCTCCACCTGTGGTAATATGAACACCCAACCTGGACTTAGGAGAAAATCTGAGCCAAACTGTCCCACTGAGCATATCAATTCTTCCCCACCCTTTTCTCACCCCCTCGCCGACACAGGCTGCCTCTTGCCTGACTCCACTTTCTCCACTAATTAAATGTCACACTTCCAGCTGTAATCACCAAGAGACGCTCTCCAGGCAATTCAGTAAAGGGAACAATAAGGTCCTTCCCATTTCGTACTACCCTCATGAGATGCTGACCCGTGAAGCTGGCTGAAACAAATACAAATAACAGGGTAACTATGAGGATGTGTTAATGTGGCCCATGTCTCAAGGAGCAGCAATTATGAGACCAAATGCCTTCCTTGCTTTCCACTCCCACACAAGCAGAATCCACCCATCCCTTCTCCATGGTCCAAAAGCTAATGTATTCATCATGTTGTACACTAGGGAGCTCTCTCCCAGCTTTCTGGCCAGCAGTGAGCTTCTGAAAGGCAGGCACAAAGTAAGCGCTTGATAAATGATTGCTTTATTAATGAATTAATGATAACCATGAACAAAATATGAAATCTCTCTACCTTTTTTATTCCCTCTAAAACTTAAAACAAATTGCTTTGGAAGTTCAGCCATTTTCTGATTAATAAGGGCAACTTTCTCCATCTCATTCTAAAAAATAAAAAAAGCTTCCTATTCTGTTGTCTTTACTTAATTGAACAAGTAGCACTTGAGACTTGAGTCTCTTTGCCCAAGCACTATGCTTTGTTATAAAAGTTTCAAAGATAACTAAAGGCTCAATTCTGAGAGGGAACAGTGTGGACTAAGTGGCAGATGGCTTTAATTGTTGACATGGAATTGCTATGATGGAAAAATGATTAAAAAAAAATAAGTTGATCCAGAGGCTCTTTATTTTTTTTTTAAAGATTTTTATTTGTTTATTTGAGAGAGAGAGCACACAAGCAGTGGGAAGGGGCAGAGGGAGACAGAGAAGGAGAAGCAGACTCCCTGCTGAGCAGGGAGCCCCATGTGGGGCTCAATCCCAGGACCCCAAGATCATGATCTGAGCGTGATGCTTAACTGACTGAGCCACCCAGGTGCCCGAGGCTCTTTAAATAGTAATGATAACTACCACCATTTATTGAGCACTTACTATCTGACTGAAAATATACTAGATACTTTACATATATTATCAGTTCATTTTTACAACCCTAAGAGGTGGTTACTTTTCCCAATTTACAAATGAGGTAATTGAGGCCAGAGATATTAAGTACCCACCAAAACTCCCACAACTAACAAAGGATTGATTGGGATTAGGGTCCAGGCTAGGCTGATTCTGGAGCCCATGGTTTTATCCATAACGTTATACTTAAAGATAAATTTTTGATAGGGGCGCCTGAGTGGCTCAGTAGGTTAGGCATCCAAGGCATCCAACTCTTGACTTTGGCTCAGGTCAGGATCTCAGGGTCATGAGATCAAGCCCTGCATTGGGCACTGTGCTTGGTGTGGAGTCTGCTTATCCCCCTCCTACACTCTGCTTCTTGCTCTCTCTCTCTAAATTAATTTTTTAAATATCTTATTTATTTATTCATGAGAGAAACAGAGAGAGAGGCAGAGACATAGGTAGAGGGAGAAACAGGTTGTCTGTGGGGAACCTGATGCAGTACTTGATCCCAGGACTCCAGGATCACAACCTGAGCCAAAGGCAGACACTCAACCACCAAGCAACCCAGGTGCCCCTAAAACAATCTTTTTTTGAAAAAAGATAATTTTTTTACAGTAAAAAAGGCACCTCATGTAGAAAATATGAATGAAAAGATTTCTCCTTGTCAAAAATAGGTGTAAAACAGTAAGGACTCAATCCTTTACCTGCCGTTGTGGTGTGATCCAACAGCAAGTACAACAGAGTGGAAGTCAGAAACCTGAACTCGAAAGCAGGACCTGGGTAAAACAGCAAAAGCATTGACTTCAATAACTAGCTCCTTGTTCCATAATACCCTCTGGTGGCCAGTTTATGTCATTCAAGATTATTCCCTTTTTTTTGCTTTGCTGTTTTGTTTTTTTATTTTTGAGGTTATTTCTCTCTTTCTTTGCTATTTTATCTTACTTTATTTTATTCTTTTATTTAACAGAGAATGAGAGAGAGAGAGGGAGTACAAGCAGGGGGAGTGGTAGGCAGAGGGAGAGGGAGAAGCAGACTCCCCGCTGAGCAGAGAGCTGGACATGGGGCTTGATCCCAAGACCCTGAGATCATGACCTGAACAGAAGGCACTCAACTAACTGAGCCACTCAGGCACACCATTCAAGATTATTCTTAAATTTAAGAATTAAATGGTAAACAACCAAAGATTTACTCAGGGTCAACCTTGGATAAAGTAGATTGTCTGTCAAAATGTTTCAATACTTAGTCCTGATTCTGTTTTTGGTACTTGAAAACAACCACCTTCAAGTCATTTCCTCCGCAAGTTGTTTCCTCTGTCTTATCCCTCTTAGTCTGACTGCTACCTTGCTAATACATGACTTACTTATTAAGCAGTAATGAATTACTAATTAATTTCAGTAAGAAACATTGATGAATACAAAAACTGGTGGGTTAAAGTAGGACAGTGAACTGATATTTGCAAGGTCTTGGATAATCACCCCACAAAATATTTAGCAAAAACGGAGGACACTGTAACTTTACAATGGAGAACCTGGTTATCATCAAAGCTCTAAGTTAACATTAGAAATGGAACTAGTCAACACTACATGCAATGAGATGCATTGGGAAGAGCAGCATTACTCCTGTGATATACTTGCCAGAAATGCACACTCTGAGCTTACTCATGGGGAGGTAACAAACAGATCCAATTTGAGGAATCTTTTACAATGGCTAGTTGGCAACTTTCAGAAATATCAGAGTCATAACAGTCAAGGGAAGACTGAAGAACTGTTCCAAATTGAAGGAGACTGGAGAAACATGACTACTGAATACAGTACATGATCCAGGACTGGATCCTTAGGCTATAAACACTGTTGGGGCCACTGATAAAACCTCAGTAGGGTCGGAGTTAGGGTATGTGAGAGCACTTCCTGGATCTTGCAACTTTTCTTCAGTAAGTCTGAACTTGTTACAAAATACAGTTTGAAAAATACAAGGCATAGTGCACAGGCATTCCTGTTTTGGCTTGCAATGATTTCACTGAGATTTCGCTCATCTTCAATCCTAGAAGATGCCATATTCCCTTTACAATAAGGCCCTCCCCCTTTTTTTTCTTTACTAATAGGAACCTACCACACCTCTATGGATGAAGCTGCAATTCTGGTCCTTGAAATCTAAGGCATAACAAAAGCTTGTGTAATCAACAAGTCAACCCTCAAGAATGAAACTGAGACCACCTGGATGGGAAGTGGTTCCCATACCCCCCCAAGCCTATAGACAAATTCCTCCTCAGTCCAGACCAAAGTCTGGCATTTGAGGCTGCAGATAAATCATTGCCTACAAAGGCTTGGACTCACAATGGAAACCAGAACTCCACTAGTACTCCATAGTAGACATAGAACTTGGCTGCCTTGCAGTTTAAATGCAGCAGAAACTGTTCTATCCACTAATACATACAGATTCTCATCTCTATCATCAAACCTTGCTTCAGTTACACCTACTTTAAAAACTATCGGGGCAGCCCGGGTGGCTCAGCGGTTTAGCACTGCCTTCAGCCCAGGGCGCGATCCTGGACACCTGGGATCGGATCCCACGTCAGGCTCCCGGTGCATGGAGCCTGCTTCTCCCTCTGCCTGTGTCTCTGCCTCTCTCTCTCTCTCTCTCTCTCTCTCTCGAATGAATAAATAAAAAAAAAAAAAAAAAAAAACACCTATCCCTCCAGCAGCCTATACTCTTAAGTCAGTGGAGGTCAAGCTTTGCTGAGAATTTGAATTATTAACTAGAGAACCTGGGAACTCTATAAAAATCCAAAGGCCCAAGGCCCTTCCCCATTTCAACAAGCCCGGATCTCTGTGTTCTTTACAAGTCTCCGAGTGATTCTGACAATAGTTTTCAAACAAAATTTGAGAAAAACTTACACAAGTCAGCAATGTCAGCACAGCTTCTGCCTTTGCTGCTTTCATTTTTGCTGAGGCCTCACCATCACTTTAGGGCCTAGTGCATGCAGCCCTGCCTCCAGAGAAGAAACAACACCTGTGGGAAAACAGCCACTCACCAGCAACCTGCCAAAATGAAAATCCTGTATGGTCAGCAAATAATCAAGATCATTTCAGCTTCAAACCCCCATCTCACCCCACTGGAATACTCAATCATAGCCTCTCTTCCCAGTTTTTGCTCATTGTCTAGATATAGTGCTCCTCACCCAAACACCAAATATTTGGGAATTTTGAAGGGTCCAATAAATAGTATCTCTATTCCTTACAGCAGTGGTTCTAAACCACAGGTGATTATTTTGCCCTCAGATGGATGACATTTGGCAATACTGGAGCCATTTTTGTTACAACTGGGGGAAGAAGGGAAGAGGATGGATGCTATTGGCATCTAGTAGGTAGAAAACAGAGATGCTGCTAAATATCCTGTGATGCACAGGGTGGCCCACACAACTAAGAATTATCCAGACAAAAATGTCAATAGCGTCAAGGTCAAGAAACCCTTATTTAGAGTGGCACCCATTCGAAGCAAATTGCAGTGTAAGACAAAAGCAGAAGCAGATAGGAATCATACTATTATCTTTATTAAAGACTAGATTGAGATATGTATCTGTAGACAAGAACCCCAGTGGATTCCTCCACCTTGCCACAGACTAGGTAACTGTATGCCTCCCTAAATGAGATCAGGCTTCTCTAAAACTCCCAGCATGTTGAAGCTAATAAGAACATGACCTTTTTGCAGACTAATTCCTAGGAGAAAAAAAAATTAAGAGCTGGGCATGACCACCCATTTCCCATTGGATGGTGAGTAAAAGGGTGAAAAGACAGTATTACACTTGATCCTCCTCCAAAGACAAAGAAATAATAGGAGGAAAGCATTTCCCAAAAAGGGTTAGAAGTGGTAGGGTAAAGCAACAGGCTCCTAGCAGCTCCTGAGAACCAACTGTTAAATCTTTGGGAGGTTTGGAAGCTACTTGTTAAATCCTCGGCAGCTTGAAATCAGCCACAGCAGGAGTGCTTAGACCATGAAAATAAAAAATATATATATAAAGCAGTGCTTTGGTTTTTGGAAAACAAAATTGAATTTAAAAAATGAAGAAAAAAGAAAGTTGGATCCTTTTTTGTGGAGACACTAAAATTGAAGATAGATACAGGATGCAAAAGAAACCAAAAAAACAAAAATATAATCATAGTAAAGAAGGTCTTTCTAATCCAGGTATACCAATGACAAAAATCATAAAGGAGGAGATTAACATATGACTACATAAAAATACATTATTTATGTCCAAAAAAAGTACCAATAACAGGTAAACTATACACTGGGGAAGTTATCTGCAAAATACATAAGAGTAACCTCATAACAATTCTTACAAATTTGTAAGAAAAAGAATTGCAATGGCAAAAGCCGCATATAAGTAATTCATAAAATATTAGAATCCAAAATTAATAAAGAAAACTTTAAACATACCAGGTTTTGCCTATCACAGTGGCAAAGTGAGAAGATAGAACGTAGCCAATGTTGGGAAGTATGTAAAGAGTACTATGGGGAAAAAAAAATACCATGAAAAACCGCTAGCAAAGTGTAGTGTACATTTTATTGGAAACATGACTATTATCCTTGACCTCCCGTTATGAATTTATTCTAGGAACGATAAAAATGTATAAAGATTTAGACTACTATGACCAATAATAAAGATAGGCTAACTTATTGTAAATCCATTTAATGAAATATGATGCAAACACTGATATTGCTGAAATATTTGATATGGAAAGATGTGCGCCACTTTAATTATTTTATAAAGTCTTAAATGGAGCTACAAAACAGTATATTCAGGATGAGCATGTTTTTGTAAAAATAACATGTATTGAGAGTATACTGATAGAGTATTGGAGGCCATACAGCAAAGTATGGCCCTTACCATCTCCATTCCTACAATGTGCATATATTACCTGTATATTTTGCTTTTTAAAAATTATTGAAGTACAGTCAATATACAATGTGATATTAGTTCCAGGTGTACAATATAGCGGTTCAACAATTCTATGTATTACACTATACTCACCACAATAACGTGTTGTCACTATAAGTTATGGCAATATTATCAACTATATTCCCTATGCTGTACTTTTCACCTCCAAGGCTTACTTATTTTATAAGTGGAAGTTTGCTTGTTTTTAATAGGAGTTAATGGAACCTGAGTTCAGTGGAAAAATCTCATTTCAAGGCATCAGAGTTTAAACTGAATTTTGTAGGGATCCCTGGGTGGCGCAGCGGTTTGGCGCCTGCCTTTGGCCCAGGGCGCGATCCTGGAGACCCGGGATCAAATCCCACATCAGGCTCCCGGTGCATGAAGCCTGCTTCTCCCTCTGCCTGTGTCTCTGCCTCTCTCTCTCTCTCTCTCTGTGACTATCATAAATAAAAAAAAATTTAATAAATAAATAAACTGAATTTTGTAAGTAATTATTTCAGGGTTTTTAAATGCAACTATTCAAAATCAAAGTTCGTTCTTTTGTTTGGAACAATTTTTGTTTGAGAATCAAATCATCATGTAAATGAGGAAGCAAATGGGGTTAAAATTATAGGAAAGCAAGTGACAAAATAGCTTCAAACTTTGTTACACTGGTTATTGCAGTACAAAAAATAAAATGACAGTTAACCAAAAACATTTTTATTTTGTCTTCAGAGAACAACTGTTCTTCTTTTTCCAAAATAATAATGATTAACTTACAAAAATGGGCATTTACAATGCATCTTCAAAACATTTCCCTTCAACGGGAAACTTAGCTTTACAGAATCCAAACATTAAAAGGCTTAAAAAAAAATCGATTTTGTTGTCATTATAGGACAAAAGAGAGTAAGGAAATCCATTCATACTTCAGGACCTTCTCCTCCAGGAACTAGCTGCAGAGAAGGAAAAAGAGCTTATTAATACCACCACCACACCCATCATCTAAAAACCCCTTTTCACCCATCAAAGACACCTGGCCTCTTTGCTCCTCCCCCACATTCCCATTTTCTCCTGGTCATTGCTTCTGTTTATAATCCCAACATCGTCAATTAATACTTAGAGTCTAAACAATGATTCTTGGCAAACCAAAAGATTAAAAAGCCCAAGCAAACTAATCTTTAAGCCTATTGTCATGTTCAGTAGCTCAGCTTTAGAGCCCTGATCACAGGAGCATCTCCTTCCCAACTTAAACCCACTGGGCCATGAACATTTATTTAACCAAGCCAAGTAATCTGCAATCTCTGCCTCACAAAAATGGGCTACATCTAAAAAAACGCCCAGCTTTACTGTACCTTACCATTGTTATATTATTTCCATTTAGCAAAATTTGATCTAATTTAGTGATCCTTCTTCCTTCTGGTGTGATTTCACTAAATGAAGAAATCAAAGAGTCAAGATAAACAATGATAATCAAAGCCAACATTCTGATCCCTAAAAAAAGTTATTCTTGTATTTATATGAATATGAGGTTGAGCAATTATGTCAGTAGTTTTCAGAGACAAAGGTTATCCACTGGATGACCAAAGGCAACACAGTGAACTGACTGGCCTCAGATCCACATCCACTAGGATCAAAACTAAAAGAAGCTAAAACTGGCCAAAGAGATCAAATATGAAATGGAATGTTTACTAGCCTCACCTTTTTACTATTATTTACTACTAATCCCTACCCATTAAACCAATCTGTAATCAACTCAATTTTGAAAGCAGACACTGGTTGTGATCTTTAAAACTAATATAATGGAGCTATCATTTATATCTTAAGTTTAATGCCTTGATTTGTCTGAGCACAAACATCCTTGGCTGTTTTTAGTATCTTTTATCTCAAAGCTCAGTCTCCACTAAGTCCCTACCAGTCATTAATAATAACATAATAATTACATCCGGTAATAACTGATCCAATTTTACCAGTGTCAGTAGATAAAATTTCTATCTTTAAGGTATTTCTGACAGGCAATGTTTTCTCATTAATCATTTTAAACTCATTAATACTAAAATTGACTTAAGGAGAGATTCCCCCCAATTCTTTAATTTTTAACACTACTCACAACTCAGTGACATCCTCCAGTACCATATCTGAAATTTGGTGTTAAGAAAAATACATATACCAGGTTGAATTTACTCTGGCTTCTATCTTTACTCCGTTTTAATTACAACGTTTAATACAATGGCTCCAGAGCAAAATACTAGTAATCGGTAGGAACTTTATCTTTTTTCAGTACACACACCTCTTAAAACGCTATCAAGAGGTGAATAAATTTCTAATACAATAACCAGTTACGTACTGACTGTCCATATTCTTATTTCTGTTCTTAAGTACTGCAGGAAAACCCATACCACCACCACCTTTTGAAAGGATACTGACAAAGTCATCAAATCCCAAAAGTGTGCCAACAATTTCTTTATCACTCTTCATCACAATGTGAATTCTTGATCCTATACATTTGTCCACGAGCTCTATATATATATACATTTTTTTTTTTTTAAAGAAAAAAAAAAGAGGGGTGGGGGGGTGGAGAAAAAAAGATTATTTTACCTGTTCATTTCTTCAACAAATATTGGAATGCCTACTGGCACTTGTTAGTTACTTACTGTGAAAGATAAACCAGAGAAAGTATTCATTCAAAAACTTTAGAGATTTTACGGTACGTTATCTCTGTTGCATAAACAAAAACGTCCTGTTTACCACTTACCTCTCCTTTGTTGAAGTTTATCCATCACGGTTGTGGTTTAATGTTATTTTAAGTGATTTTGATTTACATACGAAATGCATAATTAACATATAATTAACATCTGAGCCCACCCCCACCCCCTGCAGCCCGGGTGGTTCAGCGGTTTAGCGCCTGCCTGCAGCCCAGGGCGTGATCCTGGGGTCCTAGGATCGAGTCCTGCATCGGGCTCCCTGCATGGAGGCTGCTTCTCCACCTCTCTGGGTGTCTCTCATGAATGCATAAAAATGTTTGTTTGATGTTTTTTTTAAAGAGTCTAAGCCCCATGAAACAACTGTGGTTGTTTTCCCAGGACTCTATCCTCAGTGGGCAATGTCTGGCACATAGCAAGCGTTCAAAAAGAGTTGGTGGAATCAAAGAATGAAAACTTCCAAAACAAGGCCACTTCCGATAACTCCATCAACTCTTTGGCTACAAAATATCGGAAGAGGCACAACCATATCCACCAGAGATTTCTTCCTGTCACTATCTCTGTGTTCGGACCGCAGTTTGAACGCCTCGTTAGCTGGCTTCGTTATCACTCGGCGTGATGCTTACAGGTGGAGCGCTCTATCTCCTCCTGGTGTGTGTGCTATCCGCAGGCAGTGGGAGGCGTCTGAATTTGTCCAAGAGCGCCCAGCCCTCGTGCCTAGTGCACAGAGGCTCCCGGGCGGCCCGGGGCCGCAGACACTCGGGAGCCGGCCGACGAGCCGCGGAGCACTGAGGCCCTTCATCCCCACATTTCCCTAACACTCGGCCAAGGGCTACTTCAGCCGCAGCCGCCCGGGCCCCAACACTTAGCCTGAGCCCTCCGGTCCCCTTCTCCGCGATTACCTAGAGGCAGCAGCTGCGACGGGTTAGTGGTAGCGTTGGCCGCCATGGCTACGCCGGAAGTGGCCCGCCGGCCTCGCCGTCAGCCCGGCAAGTTTGAAAGAGCGCGCTTCCGCTCCCCCCGCCGGCCCGCGGCCCGGACAGGCTCGACCAATCGGAGGCCGAACTTGCGATCCAATCAGTCCGCAGGAGTCGCTCCTTCCCAATCGCTTCTTTCCCGGGCGCTGAGCTCTCGGGGAGAAGGTTCCGTCCGCTGCAGGTGGTGCGGTCTGGGCACGTAGCGGCTTTCCCCGGGCAGTTTCCGACAGACAGACGCTAAAGGGATCCTGCTTTGTGAATAAATCCTTCCTGCAACCCGGAAGGTTTTGCAAAATACGGAAATCTTTGAATCGTCTTATTTTCTGCTATGAAGTTGCACCTCATCTCAAGCCAGGATCTTTTTTCAGACCGAACCAATTTTTTTTCTTTTTTTCTTTTTTTTTTTTTTTTTTTTTTTTTTGCCACTAATGCACTGTGTGGCAGTTTTTGTAAAAGCCGTTTTTCAAAGCATCTACTCCTAGAGCGCCCATGTGCCTCAGTGGGTTAAGCCTCAGACTAGATCTCAGCTCAGGTCTTGATCTCAGGATCCGCTGGTTGGGCTCCACGTTGGGTGCGGAGCCTATTTAAAGAAGAGAGAAAAAAGAATCTAGTGCTTCTTTTTAAAGTCCAGTGAATTGAAAACCCACAACCAGCATTTTTTTTCCACAACCAGCATTTAAAAAGAAAAAAACTCTTCTACAGTGGAAATTTAAAACACATTTTATTTTTATGCCTACTACCTTATTTATCATTCTTACCTTGTTGCAGCTAGGAGTCCAATTTATCACAGACTGTATCCACTTTCAACACTTAACTGTCTTGTCTTATAAGCAGCCACCAGATGTCACTGTCCGCTAATGTCATCACACAGGAAACCTTAAGGCTTTTTGCACTTCTGTTTTGCAAAGAATAGAAAGCAAACAAATTCTCTGCCTTAAGTCTGTTTCATATTTGTATCCCAGGAACGTAAGGCTGACGAGTCTAAACAGGAGAGAGCAGAAAAAAACATCATTCATTCATACAACAGATAGTTGTAATACACACATCATTCATTCATGGAACAAATATGCATTAGCTACACACTATTTGGCATTTTGCTGAGTATAAAACTGTACAAAACAGAACTACAATGTCTTCTGCCCTTCTAGAAGCTTAAGGATGAATGGAGGAGAAAGCCTACTAACAAATATAATATACAAGGTATATGAAATTTAAAATATAAAAGACCTCTTAGTTTCAGGGATCCTAGAGAACTAGAGATTCCTGGTAGGATTTAAGGAGAATGTCAGTAAGAAGGTTCAGAAGTCCTAACAGATGGCTCCTTCAGTTCAAAACTTCCTAGGGCTCAGCCTTCAAAACACCAAGGCAATTTTTACTTTTTTGCATTTCATAAATCTTGTGCACCGACTGTATGCCAGAAAATTTACAAATACACTTAGTCGTAATTTTTATGACTATCCTGTGAGACAGGCATTTGAATGGAGTTCCTCATGGTCAGAGAGGCTAAATAACTTGCCCACTGGTTACGTGGACAGTTTGGGAATTGACAAAAAGTTTAGTCACAAAGGAATTGACAAAAAGTTTAGTCTTGGAAGGTAAGTAAGAATTGGATAGGAAGAAAGGGGGCAGAGCAGCATTCCAAGCAGAGGGAATACCATGTGCTGTCAGCATGTGTCCACCACCAAACCTCTTTTGCTGTACTATATTTAAATCTTACATACTTCCTCTAAATTTGGCATAAAAGTCTTCCCTTCCCAAATGTTTTCCTTTAACCCCAGTCCTTAGTGATTTTACTTTATTGCATTTTGGATGCTCTACCCCCGAGTTCTGGTAAAATCCTGCTCATTCTTCAAGACCTTGCTCAAATGCGACCACTTCTGTGAAGCTTCTCTGACTTGCACTTGGTAGGTTTTCCCATTGTTCCACAATAATGTTAATAGTTCTCAAAATGCTCTCAATGTATTCTCCTGTAATTCTCTTCCAGGGGGTTACCTCCCTCCCCAAAGATTGTGTTCCACAATGTCAAGAATTTTGGGAAGCAGTAGAGCAATTAAATTAATTGGTTCTGAAGTTAAATGACTTTGGTTTGGATCTTATCCCTACCACAATTCCTTCTAGTTATTTGACCTTAAGTAAGTTTTTTAACCTAAGTGTTAGTGGAAAAAAAATGAGGATAATAGTTATCTACTTTAGGACTGTTGTGAAAATCAAAATAATCCATGAAAAGTGGCTTGCAGACTGAAACACAGTGCTTATTCATTAAATGTAAGCTAGGGCAGCCCTGGTGGTGCAGCGGTTTAGCGCCGCCTGCAGCCCAGGGTGTGATCCTGAGACCCGGGATCCAGTCCCACGTTGGGCTCCCTGCATGGAGCCTGCTTCTCCCTCTGCCTGTGTCTCTGCCTCTCTCTCTCTCTCTCTCTCTCTCTCTCTGTCTCTCATGAATAAATAAATAAAATCTTTTTTTTTAATGTAAGCTAGCATTGCTTATGTTTATTTTGTAATGCTTATTAACATGATGGTTAGGTTAGCGTAGGTGCTACAAAAGCTAGCACTGCTGGCTGTTTTCACATTTATCTTGTTTTTATAACCAGATAGAGACCAGGCAACAATTTTTAAAAATTTCTTTTGATGCACTATGCCTACCACAGTTCCAGGTGTACTGTAAGGTCGAATAAGTATTCCTTGAATTGATTCTATTTATTCATCCCTATCAATATTCTCCTTAATCTTCATAAGACTCTAAAGACAAAGTAATGCCTAATTTGTTTGTGAAACCCCCTTCTTCCCTTGGTTTTCTTTTCTATTTCTTGTTTTATTTTCACTACACCATAACGAGAGTAGGGACCAAATACAAGGCACTGTCGCTACCTGATAGACCTTAAAAGTCAGGAAAAATATAATTTGAGAAAGTCCATACTTAGTTTTCTATTAGCAATTTAATACTATTGACAACGAATAGTCTCTTTATACTCTGAAAAAGGAACTATATAGTTCATTTACATAGTAGAATTAATGGGGATTGCACAAGAGTGGTTTTATTTTATCACGCCCTCTCCTGAGGCAAGATACAAAAAGAAACAACAGAACAATTCCAGATGGAGAGTTCATTTTTAATGAACTTGAAAACAGGTCATTGCTCTGTGTCTCCAGGATATTTCTCCCCTCACCCCGTACTTACAGAGCTGACTTAAAATAGAATCTATAATCCATCGTAAAATATATGTAACTAGAGGAGGCTCAATTTATTATGTGTTCAGAAAAGCATTTCTGGAGATAAATGTCATCATAAAAATAGACATGCAGGGCAGTTTAGCGCCGCCTTCAGTCCAGGGCCTGGTCCTGGAGCCTCGGGATCGAGTCCCACATTGGGCTCCTGGCATGAAGCCTGCTTCTCCCTCTGCCTGTGTCTTTGCCTAAATAAATAAAAATAAATAAATAAATAGATAGATAGATAAGTATACAAATAAATAAATCTTTAAGAGGGCAAAAGAGGAGGAAGCGCCTTAAGGAAGCACCCGAGTGGCAGGGGAGAGAGGCGCCCGTGGCCCCGGCCCCGCCCCCAGCCCGGTGCCCAGGCCCCGCCCCCCGGCCCAGGCCCCGCCCCCCGGCCCAGGCCCCGCCCCGTCAGGTTCCCTCCGGGTCCTGCCCCGCCCCGCCCCGCCTCGCCGGCGGCGGCCGCCGCATCAGGTGACAGCCCGGAAGCAGCGGAAGCGGATGAGGGAAGCGCGGCCGCGGCCCTGGCGGGCGGCGCGGAGCTGCGGGAGCGTCGGCCTCCTCCCGGCCCCCTGCGCGGCCCTCATGCGGCGCCCGCGCTGACACCTGAGATCCGCCGCTCGCCGTCCTCCCGGGGGCCGCGGGGTCGCCCGGCCCGCCTCCCTTGGCGGTTGGAGTCGGCTTGCGGGCCCGCGGCGGCCGCCCATGGAGAAGGCCGGGCGGGGAGGCGATGGCGCCCCCCGGGGGCCCGTACTGCACATCGTGGTGGTCGGCTTTCATCACAAGAAGGGCTGCCAGGTGAGGAAGGGGCGCGAACCCGCCGCCCCCGGCCGTTCGTGCGGTCGCCCGCGGCGCGGCCCTGAGCGCCCTGGGCCCCCGTGAACTTCGCACCTGCCCCTCGCGCTCGCCGCACCTGAAGCCCCTCCGCCCTCCCCCCTCCCCTCCCCCCGACATTCCCTTCTTTCTCCTGCGCCTGAAATTGTGCTTTGAGCAGCAGAGCAGCTCTGTGTTGGTATGTTGGGGTTGGCAGGTGTTTAGGGTTTTTGGAGGAGCGGGAGGAAGGGATCGGAGGTCAGCCCCGCTCAGTTGCTCATTCATCTCTGCCTCCCTTGACTTTCTGCAATGTCCACCTGTAACGGGAGCCTTTAGAAAGATTCAGCACTCGGACTGCGTTTTCATCAACATAACGAGCTCAGTGGGCTCCGCACAAATGCCTCGGGTTGGCGGAAGCCCAGGCGGCGTCGTGGGAAAATCAACTTCCTTTGTTTATCTTTGGAAGCCCTAGAATCCGTCGTGTTTGGGTGCTGTATGGACTCCTCCTCCCCCCCCCCCCCCCCCCCATTGGGCCTCGCTTTTGCTATTTGGTCTTGTCTAGATCTTACCTTTTGGTGAGAAACTGACCTTTCCAGTTGAGTTGCGATGAGAGAAAGCGTTATTTTACCGGGCAAAGGAGTGTGCAAACACAAAGTCATTTTTATCACGTTTCTCCACCGAAATAGTGAATGGGAACAATGGAACGATGGCAATAATGTGTATTGGAGGCAAGGGAACAAAATGGAAACAGAATTTTTTCATGAGCCCAAACACTGGAAGGCAGTGATGTCATAATGTGCTAGTGAGCAGGAAATTGAAACGCTCGAGGTGTTAAAAAATGCTGACTGCCACTACTAGGTAATGTAGCGTTTTGTTTCTTGTGTTTGATAGAAAATGTAACGTTTTAGAAGATTTTTACTGGCGAAATTTAAATTCTGTAGTGGGGGGTGTGAAATCCCTGGGTAGCTCAGCGGTTGAGCATCTGCCTTTGGCCCAGGGCGTGATCTCAGGGTCTGAGGATCGAGTCCCGCTTTGGGCTCCTTGCATGGGACCTGCTTCTCCCTCTGCCTGTGTCTCTGCCTCTCTCTGTGTGTCTCTCATGAATAAATAAATAAAAATATTCAAAAAAATAAATTCTTTAGAGGATGATAACTGGAAAGTGGGGTGAAAAGATGGTCGTATTTGTATGTGTTCTAAGACTGCTTAACTTTATAATTTATTTTTTTAAGATCTATTTATTTATGGAGACACACAGAGAGAGAGGCAGAGACACAGGCAGAGGGAGAAGCAGGCTCCATGCAGGGAGCCCAATGTGGGACTCGATCCCGAGTCTCCAGGATCATGCCCCGGACCGAAGGTGGTGCTAAACCACTGAGCCACCCGGGCTGCCCTAAGACTGCTTAACTTTAAAGTATGGTACTCTGTTCCTTGTCTCTCAGTAGAAAATGGCATAGACACTGAGGAGGAAGTGGTGTTATTCAGTGTGATATTAAAAAAAAATTCGGGATCCCTGGGTGGCGCAGCGGTTTGGCGCCTGCCTTTGGCCCAGGGCGCGATCCTGGAGACTCGGGATCGAATCCCACATCGGGCTCCCGGTGCATGGAGCCTGCTTCTCCCTCTGCCTGTGTCTCTGCCTCTCTCTCTCTCTCTGTGACTATCATAAAAAAAAAAAAAAAAAAAAAAAAAAAAAAAATTCCAAGCAGCAGCAGAATATGTTTATCAGACATAGTCCTATGTTTAGAAGTAAGAAGGTGGATATTCAAATATCTCTACCATGGCATGCAAACACCATGTTTGTTAGATTTTTAATATTCTTAAGATTTTAATTCCAGTGTAATTAACATAGTGTCATATTAGTTTCAGGTGTTCAATACAGTGATTCAACAGCTCTCTACATTTCTCAGTGCTCATCACCATAGGTATACTCTTATTTCCCTTCACCTATTTCACCTATTCCCTCCCCCATCTTTCTGGTAGCCACCAGTTCTCTGTAGTTAAGAATCTGGTTTGTTTTTTGTTTGTTGGTTGGTTTGGTTTGTCTCTTTTTTTTTTCCCCTTGTTTTGTTTCTTAAAGATTTTTAGTACTTTAAAACTTCACGTCTTTGGTCTTATCACTTTATAACTCACTTTGGATATGGGTGAAGTAACTGAAACTTGGAGGAAGTAAATTGATCTGGCTGAGGTCACGCAGCAAAACAGTCCTGGAGTCAGATGTAGAATTGCTTCTGGCATCATATGTGTTCATTCTGCTGAGCCATGTGGCATTTAGGAGTCTTTTAAGATAAAGCAGTAGGAGCCCACTTCCAAACCAAACTGAGGGGGACTTTTAAAAACAAGAAGGTAATATCGGTAGGAGAGAGAATAAAATCTTTTAATTTTTGCTGCCATCTAAATTCAAGATTAATTATGTTTTATACCAGTCTTATTGTCAAAAATAATACCATTTATATTTTCAGAAAGGAAAAATGATTTAGGAAACTAATATTGCTTCGAGATTAAAGAAAGCTGAATAGATTGTAAGATGAAGGAAGCACTTTGGGCTGAAATAGCACACTGGGTGGGTGCCATGGCATTTCACTGGATTTGTTAGGCCTTTGGTTTCAGCATTGAGGTAAAGGCTGCTTGTTTTGTTAAATAAACACTGTGCTAGGAATTAGGAGACCTGGATGACATCGTGGCCTTACAGCTCCCATGACCTCCAGCAAGTCCAAACTGCATAATTTTCTGTATCTCCTTTTCCTCTACCAGATTTCTTCATGGGAATTTTAGACCTGGCAAGGGTCCCTAGAATTCATTCTACTCCCATCTCCCTTAAATTTACGGATAAGTAAACAAACCCAAAAAGCTTAAGTAACTTAAAAACACTTAGTTTGGTGCTATCAGAAAAAACAAGAACTGGACAATAGTTAAAGCAATAAAGACATTTTTTTCAGAAAAGCTATTGTAATAGGGGAAGAGAGAGCTCAGTGTAGAACTGGGCTCAACTCTGAATACAAGGAGAAGGAGACATTGATGGCCAAAGAGCAGAGTGAGGGATCAACGGATGGGAAATTACTATATTGAGGTAAAGGGGATTTCTGGCTAAACCCAGCTAACAGAATTCCTGCTAAAATTAGATAAGGCTGACAAGAACGAGGAAGCCCAAAAAGTCAATTCCTGGTTGAGAAGAGAGTTCCAAGAAGCCTAACGAAATTTTGATTAAGGAGAGACTTTGTCAGCACTAACACTGAAACCCAGATATGCCTAGTCTTTGTAACCTACCATATCTCTTATAATAGCGCTTTTAGCTTGTAGGCCCTTAGTAGAAAGAGAAAACACATGCCTTGGGGTTTTTTTGTTTTTGTAACCCACATGATGTTTCACAGAGACTGAGGGCAATTATTTTTGACTAAATTAACTTGCTGAGTAGTGTCTGTTCATCTGGGTTGCTGATAGAATGAAGAAAATATAGAGGATCCTGCCACAGTGCATTGAAAGATGAGAACTCTAGTATAGGTTCTTTTTTTTTTTTCTTTATAGTTTTTTAATTCCAGTATAGTTAATAAATACAGTTGTTTGTTTCAGGTATATAATATAGTGAAATCCCCATCACCTGTTTCACCCACCCACCTCCACTTTGGTAATCATCAGTTTGTTCTCTACTTAAGAGTCTGTTTCTTGGTTTGTCTCTCTTCCCTTCCCCCCCCTTTGTTTCTTAAATTCCACATGTGAGTGAAATCATACGGTATTTGTCTTATTCTGATTTATTTCATTTACCATTATATACTCCAGCTCCGTCCATGTTTTGCAAATGGCAAGATTTAATTCTTTTTTATGGCTGAATAATATTCCATTGTATTTTCTTCATTCATCAATGCTGCTTCCATAATTTGACTATTGCAATGCCGCAACAGACATAGGCATACATATAACCTTTAAAATTAGTGTTTTTGTAATCTTTGGGTAAATACCCAGTAATGTGATTACTGAATCATATGGTAGTTCTATTTTTAATTTTTTGAGGAAGCTCCATACTATTTTCCACAGTGGCTGTATCAGTTTGCAGTCCCAATAGATTATTTTATTACTGCTGACTAAAAAGAAAGCAGCTTTTAAAAATTACACTTACCTCTCATAGCAGAAAATTAAGACATAAGAACCTGGTTTTGCAAATCAAACAAGAATTTGCTTATATCTAGTCAAAGAATGCACAGTGAATAAAAAGGTGATTTTTAGATTTAGAATATTGAGTATTCTCTGGCTTTTGCAAGAGTCAAACATTTGATTTTACTAGAACTTTTACTATTTTTCAGAGAAAAATTTTGGCTTACTAGTAATCTGTTAATTTTCTGTTCTCTCTTTAATGAAGGTTTGTTGGGTAGATGACAGCATGATTTGTGGACTCTAAAGAGAGTTAAGCTTGGATGAGTGGATAATCTGAAAAACCTTCATTGAAAACCCTCTGTGGTAGGGCACCTGGGTGGCTCAGTGGGTGAGCATCTGCTTTTGGCTCAGGGCATGATCCCAGGGTCCTGGGATGGAGTCCCACATCAGGCTCCCCGCAGGGAGCCTGTGTTTCCTTCTGCCTTTGTCTCTGCCTCTCTCTCTGTGTCTCTCATGAATAGATGAATAAAATCATTAAAAAAAAGAAAACCCTCTGTGGTATATCCAGGTTGGGTGTAGGGAATGGTAACACAGCCAGTCCACTTAGACAACAGAGCAAATGAGTGAAAAACTCTCCTACTGAGTTGGCTGACAAAACTGACAGGTCAGTTCAGTCAAAAACAATGAAACTTTTGCCAGAGACCTGATTTGTCCAATGGATTATAATAGTATTGGAAAAGATAGGAAACTAGTTCAACTATAGTTTTTCATTTTTTGGTTGCCCTACGTTTTCTTGTCTTAATTTTTGTAAAATAACAACAGATTTTGCCAGATGGAAGAGTATTATAAAAAAGTGTACTAAAATTTCCTATATATATTCTCTCCTTTTTTTTTTTTTTTTAAGATTTTATTTATCTATTTATGAGAGACCCAGAGAGAAAGAGACACGCAGAGATACAGGCAGAGGGAGAAGCAGGCTCCTGGAGGGGAGCCCAATGCGGTACTTGATCCCAGGACCTGGGGATCATGCCCTGAGCCAAAGGTGGGTGCTCAACCACTGAGCCACCCACGTGTCCCAATGTTATATTGGTTCTTTTTTTTTTTCTTCTTTCTTTTTTTTTTTTTTTTATGATAGTCACAGAGAGAGAAAGAGAGAGAGGCAGAGACACAGGCAGAGGGAGAAGCAGGCTCCATGCACCGGGAGCCCGACGTGGGATTCGATCCCGGGTCTCCAGGATCGCGCCCTGGGCCGAAGGCAGGCGCCAAACCACTGCGCCACCCAGGGATCCCTGTTATATTAGTTCTTAAGGATGTTCCTCGCTTCTCCAAATCAGTGTCGTTTAAAAAAAATTTTTTAAGTTCAATTTTTTGGTAATCTCTACACCAAATATGGGGCTTGTAACTCACAACCCTGAGAGCAAGAGTCACATGCTCTTATAACTGAGCCAGCCAGATGCCCCTCAGTGTCTTCTTAGATGTCCTACAACACTGCTTCCTTAACCCTTCAAAATCCAATTGTTTTGGAGAATGAGTGTATTACATGAATTAATGTTCTAGAGATTGATGTAATCAGCATATCAAGTGTTTCGTAGTCTGTAATTACATAAGATTTCCCCCAGGATGGATTAATCAGCCACCTTATTCAACAGTTTAAGATTTTACTTCCAGGTGTAAAGGATTAAAAGTGCATGGCTCATTGAATTGTGTTTCTAACTTCAGATTATTTTAGGCTGTGTTAAAAGTGCTTTGTTAAATCGCTCTTCTAAGTATTCAAAATGCTGTGGTCTTGTTGATCACTTCTTTCCATGTCCTGAGATTATTCATAGTGAAAATTCCCATACTTGGTTGTATTTTGTAATTTTTAGATTGAAGTGGACTGAAGTAAAACTTTTGTTTAAAAATAATGCTTTTCAGCAGTCTGCTGGGGTAATAAACATGATAACTTTACATTGAAGGATGTACCAAATCTTTGTAGACTCTTCTGTTATAAAGGTGTTCAATAGGGAATCAGGTAGTTTCATGTGGACCACAGGGTTAAAGCGATCTTCTAATACAGCTGTGTTGAAGATACCCAAACTAGACATAGAATATGACCATTCATCTTGTTTCCTGCATTTCTTCCACCTTTGAGGTCTTCAAATGTATCTTAAATGAAAAATTATTTAAATTAAAATGAACATCTGACTTTATCACTTGATCATTTTTTTCCCCTAGATTTGTGGGAGTGAATTCTTCTGTAGCTTAACAGGTTAGTTTCTAGTGATGATCATTCTGGTTTATGGATAAACCAGACATTTAGATCATTTTAAGTGAAAGTACTACCATGACATTTACAATAGTTTTGAAATATTTATCCATTACAACTCTTTTCCTGATTTTTTTTTTTTAATTTAGCATTTGGCAAAGGACTTTTTCTTCCTTAAAAACTCACCTGCAATACCTGGAGGGAATTATAAGAGTACAAAAACTCTTTGATGTGATGTATTTTATGTACAACCTTATCTCTAGTAGTTTGCTTGTTATAGATTATGTGTTCCAGACTTTTGTTCCTTATTTATGGCAATAAATGTGTAACTATATTTGTCAGATTAGCATGATTTTTGGCAAAATAATCAAATGAATATCAGACTGTTTGGTTCTTTCATAAATAGATTGGAACTTTTTTTTTTTTGAGAGGAAGGGGAAAGACTGACGGAGAAGGAGAGAGAATCTCAAGCAGACTCCACACTAAGTGTGGAGCCTAATGTGGGGCTTGATCCCATTACCCTTAGGTCATGACTTGAGCCAAAATTAAGAGTTGGATGCTTAGCTGACTGAGCTACAGAGGTGCCCCAGATTGAAACTTTTTTAAACACTGAAATTAATAGGGAATCATTATTTTCCAAAGTGATGTCATAAAAAGTTGGAAGGATGCCTGGGTGGCTCAGCGGTTGAGTGTTTGCCTTCTACTCAGGGCGTGATCCCAGGTCTAGGGATCGAGTTCCACATCAGACTCCCTGCAGGGAGCCTGCTTCTCACCCTGCCTATGTCTCTGCTCTCTCTCTGTCTCTCATGAATAAGTAAATAAATAAAATCTTTTTTAAAAAATTGGAATTATTACTTGATTTTTTTTTCTACTAATGTTCTGATAGTTTGTAGTTTTGTATACATAGCTGGCAGTTTATAAATCTTGAATAAACTGGTTTTGCCAGGCTATACTTCTTTAAAAAATAGAATTATGAAAAAACTAGAAATCGTGTTTACATTAGTTCCAAGGTGAATAAGGCAACTGAGGCAGTGAAGAGAAAATGACATTTCCTCTTGGTTTGGGTGGGCTGATCATGGGAAAAGCTCCATGAGTAACAGAATGTTGCATTGCAGATTCAAGGCTGGATTGAGAAAATGAGGGACAGGGTTGGTTTATGTTAGGGTGATAGTGCCAAGACCTGACCCATTGAGGTCTTGGTAACAGATGACTTGTAGTTTGGCACAACAAACTTGACTTGTAGTTTAATAAATAAATAAAATATTTATTATTAATAAATAAATAAAATATTTATTATTAATAAATAAATAAAATCTTTTTATTTTATTTATTTTATTTATTTTTAAAGATTTTATTTATTTATTCATGGAGACAGAGAGAGAGAGGCAGAGACACAGGCAGAGGGAGAAGCAGGCTCCATGCAGGGAGCCTGATGTGGAACTTGATCCCAGATCCCGGGATCATACCCTGATCCAAAGGCAGACGCTCAACTGCTGAGCCACCCAGGCGTCCCAGTAGAATAGTTTTCTTTTAGGCCTTGGCATCACAGCTAAGCAGGATGGGTGTCAACCTGTGTAATGGAAGTTTGGAAATATGTTGAAGATTCTTTTGTCTTATTATTCCCCCCCCTTCCCCCGGTAACTAGAAAGAGCCTAATAGTGCCTGATTTTTTTTTTCAGTTTAAGTTTTTGATTCCCTAGTAAAATGCCTATGTTTCATGAGTAACCTTCTCCCTCATGGTATTACGTGATTCACATCTTTTACGGAGCATGGATTTTGCTAGATAAGGGAAGTCTGCAAAAGGGCTATGGTTCACTGGGAATGGGTACAAGAGGAGGATAAAGACAGGAAGAGGAGTCTGTACTTAATTTTGAGAAAGACTGGCCCTATTAAGTTCTTTGGTTAGATACCATCAGGTTAAAACCTTGGTTTGTTCCCAGAATATTTTTAGAGGATGTTATTTAAATTGATATTTTGGGCAATATTTAAATCATTCCAGTTGTTTTTAAAAAATGCATGTCTTTTCAGAAATAACATATACTCACTAGTAAAAAAGTAAAAAAATATAGAGAAGAAAAAAACTTACACTTAAAATTCTGTATCCTAAAGAAATCTGTTTCTAAGGCCTTGATGACTACCACTCCAGTTCTCTTTTTTTTTTTTTTTTACAAATATATGTAACTTTTCCCAAAGACATTATATCGTTTTATGGTTTGCCTTTTTATGTAACTGCCGTTGATATCTTTCCATATTAATAAATATTGAATTATGGCATTTTAAAATAGCTAAATAGTATTTTGTGGAAACAGTTCATTGTTCTCCTTTTTAGACACTTTAGGTGTGGTACTCCAATTTTTTGCTATTTTGTGTAGTGCTATGAAGAACATCCTTGTGGCAAAATTATTGCTCCTTTTATCTAAGTATGGAGATTTAATTTTAAGCTATCATTTTTCTTAAAATTTTATTTAAATTCAATTAATTAACATAGAAGTATTATTGGTTTCAGAGGTAGAGGTCAGTGATTCATCAGTCTTATATAACACCCAGTGCTTATTACATCACATGCCCTCCTTAATGTCCGTCACCCATTTGCCCCATCCCTCCACCCCCTTCCCTTCCAGAGACCCTCAGTTTGTTTCCTATGATTAAGTCTCTTATGGTTTGTCTCCCTCTCTGGATTAGTCTTATTTTTTCCTCTCTTCCCCTATGATCCTCCGTTTTGTTTCTTAAATTCCACATATGAGTGAGATCATATGATAATTGTCTTTCTCTGATTGACTTATTTCGCTTAGCATAATATCATCTAATTCCATCCACGCCATTGTAAATGGAAGATTTCATTTTTTAATGGCTGAGTAATATTCCATTGTGTGTGTGTGTGTGTGTGTGTGTGTATACCACGTCTTTATCCATTCATCTGTCAGTGGACACCTGCGCTCTTTAGCTATTGCGGACATTACTGTTATAAACATTGGAGTGCAGGTGCCCCTTCAGATCACTACGTTTGTATCTTTGGGGTAAATACCCAATAGTGCAATTGCTGGGTTGTAGGGTGGCTCTGTTTTTCAACTTTTTGAGGAACCTCCATACTGTTTTCCAGAGTTAAACCATCTTTTTTTTTCCCATGGAGATCTTGGTAAAACAGATTTTGAAGCAGAACATGCTGAACAAAATTTAAGTTAGTCTGGATGACTCTGGCTTCATAACAAATGTCGTTTGTCCTGTGGCATTCTCAGTTTATTTTAACATAGAGTTTTTCACACATGCCTTCTGACTCAGCTGGGCCTTTTTTTTTTTTTTTTTTTAAGATTTTATTTGTTTATTCATGAGAGACACAGAGAGAGGCAGAGACACAGGCAGAGGGAGAAGCAGGCTCCACGCAGGGAGCCCGATGTGGGACTCCATCCCAGGACCCCGGGATCATGCCCTGGGCCGAAGGCAGGTACTAAACTGCTGAGCCACCTGGGGATCCCTCAGGTGGGATCTCTTTTGATAAGAGAGGGAGATGACAGAGCAATTAGCAGGCACTTTCAGTGTTGACCCAAACACGACGTTGCAGTATTCAGCTTCTCCTCCTTGCTTTCTTATTTTATTTTAATTTTTTTTATTTTTTAAAGATTTTTATTTATTCATGAGAGACACAGAGAAGGAGAGACATAGGCAGAGGGAGAGGCAGGCTCCCGCAGGGAGCCCGATGTGGGACTCTATCTGGGGGGCCCAAGATCATGCCCTGAGCAGAAGGCAGATGCTCAATAACTGAGCCACCCAGGTGTCCTACTTTTTTTCTTAGACTAGGAGACCACATCTTCTACATATATTAGAACTGTGTATGAAATAAAATTACTTAGTCATAGGTTTTATTTTTTTATTTTTTTTTTAAATATTTTTTTTAAATTTTTATTTATTTATTTATGATAGTCACAGAGAGAGAGAGAGAGAGACAGAGAGAGAGAGAGAGGCAGAGACACAGGCAGAGGGAGAAGCAGGCTCCATGCACCGGGAGCCTGACGTGGGATTCGATCCCGGGTCTCCGGGATCGCTCCCTGGGCCAAAGGCAGGCGCCAAACCGCTGCGCCACCCAGGGATCCCGTCATAGGTTTTAAAGAAGACCTAAAGCCTTCTTGAAATATTATCAGGGGCTTTATGATAGCTGGTTAGGCTGATAGATGCTTTTCTAGCTTATTTCTGGTTCTTGACAGTGGTCTAGGTAATTGTCAGTCTGACTTCTGGATAAACCATATTTGGGTTAGATTTCAAATACAGCATTCTGCACTTAAATTTTCTTCAATTGATGCTCATCATCACGATATGTATTAACTATATACGAAGAAATGACAGGAGGGTTGTTAATGAAACCTGTTCCTGCCCCCATGGCTTTCATGGGTGATATTAGTAATTTGTTAGACTTTGATAGGGATAGTGCACTACCAGAAATTCCAATATTTTTTACTATGTAAGAGTTTAAAGTGTTAAAAAATAAAATTATATATAAAACATTGCTAAGGTAGAGTCCATTAAGATAAATTGATTTAAATCTTTTGTTAGGAAGTTTCTAATGAAATTTTTTTCCTGCAAGAAAAGTTTTTTTTTTTTTTTAAGAAAACAGTTTTTGAAGCTGTGATATCATCTTCATATATATTTTCAATAACCTACAGATAAACAATGTTCTATTTATATCTTCTGATCCAAATGACCTGTCTTGGGGCACCCGGGTGGCTCAGTCCATTAAGCGACTGACTCAGTTTTGGCTGAGATCATGATTGAGCCGACCTTGGGCTCCAGGCTCAGCACAAAGTCGGCTTAAGACACTCTCCCCCTCTTCCTCCACCCCTCTCCCCGCACTCACTTGCCCATGCTCTCTCTCTCTCTCTAAAATAAATATCTTAAAAAAAAAAAAAAAAAGACCAGTTTCTGTCATTCTGCCATGTTTGATGCAAATCCTTGTCCTGTCTCTTCCATTGTAGAGGGACTCTGTATAGTATTCCTAATATACCTTTGTACTTTCAGCTCTGACAGATTCTCTTTTACCACTCTCTCCTTGAATAACAGCAAAGCATATCTGGTAATCAAGATACCCAAGTTTTAGTTTGACCCTAATGGTTATTAGATGTTTAATCTGGGGCAAGTTGCCTAATGTTTATGGACTTCAGTTTCTTTATCTGTAAAATAAGGGTTTTAAAAATAGACGATTGCAAAGATTCCCCTTCACTTAACATTATTAGAAGATGAAATCAACAAACATTTGCTAAATACCCGTCATTAGAGCCTACATTCAGAAACATACCCTTCAATTCAACAGGCAAAACTAGTGTTTGTTGTTAGCAGTCTGAACAGAGGAACTTTCTTGGATGATGATAATTCTGTGTTTTGATGGAATGGTTGCTTTTAGTGGTATAAATCATCAAAACCAATGAACTCTGTACACTTAAGGTCTTTGCATTTTATACTTTCTAATAACACCTCAAATCTAAATAATTTAAAAGTGTTTTTTAGGCTTGGGTCAGTCCATAGAGCATGCAGCTGTTGATCCTGGGGTTGTGAGTTTGAGCCCCATGTTGGTGTAGAGATTACATAAAAATTAAATCTTTTTTTTTTTTAAAGGTTTTTTTTAAGTCACCTTGTAAAAAATCACAAAGTTCTGGATCCTTCAATACTTTTGAAAGGGCTGTTTCAAAAACTATTAGTTATATGATTTTCTACATTTAAACTTCTATTTGTGCAGAGCTAGGACTTAATAATTCTCCATTTGTAATCTTTCAGTTTTGAGCCTTAAAAGTTTATAATTGAGAAAAAAATAATAGATCAGAGAAACAATGGCTCAGTCATTTTTTTTAATGTCCTATCTTCATGTGTTAAATAAGCATGGTATCTTTGGAGACATAAAAGCTACAGTTCAGTACAAAAACCCAGACATCTCTTGGATGCTAATATAAGTTATATGCTGAAAGCATCAATTTCCATGAAGTACAGTGATTTTCTCCACTCTTTGTAAACAAGTTGTAGCAAAGACTCTAAATTCCATAAAGTAGACCCTAAGTATAATTCCTGCCTTCGTGAACAATTTAAACTGCTAATAAGAGCTTATACCAGTATAAGGCTTAGTCACCATGCAATTTATCATTGCAGTTCTATGAAGGTATTATTAGCAATAATAATAGCTGCCATTTATGGAATGTTTGCTGTATACTGTGTTAGATGTGTTATCCCATTTATTCCTCTCATTATACCAAGGTTTTATTAACTTTCTTTTATAGATAAGGAAATAGAAGTTTAGAAGTATTTTATTTTCTTAAGGGGTAATTTATCAACAATAAAGTACACACAATCTAGGGGTGCAGCATTATTGATTTTTACGTACATGCACATTGGTGTAACCACCATCCAGATCAAGAGACAATTCCAGCACTTCAGAAGATCTGTGCAGGCGCCCTCTCCTGAGTATTACTTGCCTGAGGGTTACCACTGTTCTGACCCTATGTCATAGATTTGTGTCCCTCCTGTCTGACTTGTTTCACTTAGTGTTATGTCTGAAATTGTTCCATCTTATTGTGTCAGTTTCTGTATGATATTTGTATGCCATCCTTGACCTCCTGTTAAAGTACATGAGAGTTGTTCCCAGTTTGGGAATATTACAAATAGGACAAATAACAATTTACTTTAAAATTTAAGTGGCTGGGATGCCTGGGTGGTTCAGTGGTTGGGCATCTGCCTTCGGCTCGGGGTGATCCTGGAGTCCCGGGATGGAGTCCCACTTTAGGCTCCCTGCATGGGGCCTGCTTCTCTCTCTGCCACTCTGTGTGTCTCTCATGAATGAATAAATAAAATCTTAAAAAAAAAAAAATGTAAGTGGCTCTTTTTTTAAATTATCAGGTTGGTTTGAGTTTATGAAAGTTAGGGTTTTTTCCATGTAGCACATTGGTGCTATACGACTAAACTGTTTATTTTACTTGGAACCTAGAATAGTATAGGAGTTTTAGATTTGTGTAACGTAGAAGATCCTAGAAAGTCCAATACATTTAAGATCCTTCAAACTGTTTTTAAGAATTCATAATTAGTAAACACGTTTGAAGTTATCTTTACCTAGCATTACATAAAGTAGCATTACAAAACTAATCTGATATTACTGGAAATAAATAGCCCTTTATTTCTCTGAAACAAATCAAACTCATTGACTCCATATCTATATTTTTTAAGTTCATTTATTTAAGTAATTTCTACACCCAACATGAGGCTCAAAATCACAAACCTGAGATCAAGAGTCACGTGCTCTTCTAAGCCAGCCAGGAACCCCTAAAAAAATTCTGTATTTAAAATACACATCATCTGTTTTCTTGTTCACAATCCAAGTACCTCATCTATTTTTCTTCTGTTTTGTTTACAATCTTGAGGGTTGGTTTTTTTGTTTTGTTTTGTTTTGTTTGTTTTTAATACTTATCCTGCCATGAATTCATAGGGAATGGGTTTCAGCATCTCAGACTCCTTTCCATTGGATCTCACAAAGTGTGCTTCTCTGGGTGGAGCAGGCTGGCAGTTCAGTAGATCCCAGTAGATCCCTTTCTCTTTGGCTTCCATCTTTTTCTGATCATTTTCCTTCACGTGCTTCAGGAAGCTATCTAGGCTCTTTCGGTACTTAATATGCCCAGTACATAGGGGCGCCTGGGTGACTCCACTGGTTAAGGATCTAACTTTTAATTTTTGGCTCTGGGTCAGAGTCGTGAGTTCAAGCCTTGTATTGGGCTCCATGCTAGGTGTGGAGCCTACTTTAAAAAAAAATATGCTCAATACTTACATTAATTGTCTTGGCAAGAATCTTGCCCTTGTTTGTTTACAATGCCAACAGCATGCTGGGTAACACTGTAGACTCTTCAGTTTTGCCATGGTAACATTTGTGGGGCATTCTGTTTTGAACAGTGCCCAATCTCCTCATGTCTACAACATCACCTTTCTTGTAGATTTGCATGTATGTGGCCAAAGGAACAACTCCATGTTTTTTCTTTTTAAGATTTTATTTTTTTATTCATGAGAGAGAAAGAGAAGCAGAGACACAGGCAGAGGGATAAGCAGGCTCCCTGCAGGGAGCCCTGTGTGGGACTTGATCCCGGGTCTCCAGGATCAAGTCCTGGGCCAAAGGCAGACGCCCAACCGCTGAGCCACCCAGGCATCCCTAAAATTTCTTTCGTTTTTTCTTTAAAGATTTTATAGTTCTTTAATTCTAGAAAAAAATAGAACTGGCAGCTTTTATTCACTTAAATATATAAAAGCACATGTTTTAAACTAAGATAACTTGTTTAATTTTTGTTTTGTTTGTTTCTATTTAATTTTAAAAACAGTAAAACTTGGTTTTAATTGGTAGGTCTCAGTAGTACCATTGCACCTTTACAGTATACACTTTATTTTTCTGGGCGTTTCCTGCAGTCATGAAACTATAAAATAATGTATCATGCCGAGGTAGAGGAGTGTTAAGCACAGTCTGTTTCAGAAATAGCTGACTAGGGGATTCCTGGGTGGCGCAGCGGTTTGGCGCCTGCCTTTGGCCCAGGGCACGCGATCCTGGAGACCCGGGATCAAATCCCACGTCGGGCTCCCGGTGTGTGGAGCCTGCTTCTCCCTCTGCCTGCGTCTCTGCCTCTCTCTCTCTCCTCTCTGTGCATTCTCATGAATAAATAAATAAAATCTTTAAAAAAAAAAAAAAGAAATAGCTGACAAGTATAGTCATTTGTCAACTTTTTAAGAAACTAAAAGGGTAGAGTGCCAGTTCTCTTGTAGTGTTGACTTTTACAAATTTGGCAGAGCAAACATAACTTCAAGAAGACATGTCTTCTACATCCAGTGTTTTCTTTAAAGAGAAAAACATGATAAAACCTTGACTTTGCTGCCTAAAATGTTTTAACTGTAAAGAGAACACCCATCCTTCTGAGTGAAGGGTAGGTGGAATCCACAAGGTGCCTAGAAAGGAGCAGAGGCAGAGCAGCTGACTCAGCATCTCTAGGAAGTGTACCTCGTATGCCATCAGATCTGTGAGGACTACGGATGTGTTTAATTTGGTGCTGTTTGGCTTGGTGGCTTCTATTAGTTGTATGGTTCTCTGACAATGGAATGGATGGATATTTCCTTATTAAAAGGCAAACAAAGGGTACTTTTGAAGTACTCAGAGTTCACACCAGGGTACTGTGTTACTGTTTTGTTGTTTTTTCAGCCTTTTGTTTCTGAGGACCACATAAATGCAATCTGACTAGAGGATTCTTTTCTTTTCCCCTCCCTCCCTTCCTCTCCCTCCTTTGCTCCATGCCCATTGTGGAGCTTGAACTCAGGACCCTGAGATTGGGTCACATGTTCTACTGACTGAGCCAGCCAGATGACTCTAGGGGACACTTTATATCCTACCTGCCTTGCTTTATCAGTATATGCAAATCTAACATTCTTTTTCACAGCTGTGTAGAACTGATGCAAAATTTATGTGATTGCTCTTCGGATGAATATTTAGATTTCCAATTTTGAATATGTCTCCATTACCTCTTTGTCAGATCCTACAGTTCCTCCACACAATATGTGAAACCTCCATATAGAAAAGATACAGAGAGAAGAAAAAGATACAGAGAAATAGAAATGTGAAATGTAATTTGAGATTATCTATGTTCAGCCTTCAGTTAATTGAACTTAAGTGACTGCTGAGAGAAAAGTTTTACTCTGTCCATAACCCAAACCTTTTAAAAATCCTTTCAAACTGAAAACATTGGTTGTTTTGAAGGTAGGGGCTGGAAGATGAGTGGGTAGCCAAGGTGGTAGTGTCAAGGGTGAGAGGGAATCTTCTTAGTGTATAGTCCTTTTTTGTATTTTTATTTATTTTTCAAAAATTTTAAAAGATTTTATTTACTCATGGGAGACAGAGAGGCATAGATATAGGCAGAGGGAGAAGCAGGCTCCATGCAGGAAGCCCAATGCAGGACCCAATCCTGGGACTCCAGGATCACACCCTGAGCCAAAGGCAGACACCCAACTGCTGAGCCACCCAGGTGTCCCTTTTTGGCATTTTTGAAGATTTTAAATATGGAACTAGGTCAGCTATTTAAACAATCACTTTTAAAGCCCTTTTATAACTCTCATATGACTCAAGCGGTATCTTGATTCATTCCATTGAGGTGTGAGAAGATGAGCCATCATATCTTTCCACATTAAAGATAGTCTGTAAAAGTGATTCTTAGTCCTATATTCCAACATTAGTGTATACAGTTAACCCTTGAACAATGTGGGGATTAGAGATGCCATGTATAACTTTTGACTCCCCCAAAATTTAACCACTTATAGCCTGTTAATTGGAAGCCTCACTGATAGCATGAACAGTTGAATAATACATATTTTGGATGCTATATGTATTATACACCATATTCTTAAAGTAAGCTAGAGAAAAAAAATGTTAAGAAAATAATACACAAGTGAAAATAAAATACTGTACTGTACGAAGATTTGCTTATGTGTGGACCTATGTGATTGAAAACCACGTGCAGGTGCAACTGTGTATTACTACTAATGCAGTATAAATTCCTACATAAATGTATTTTGAAAGAAAATTAAATCACCTAAAACTTCTAAGTCAATATAACAAGTCCCATCCACTTAATTCTTCCTTCCTCTCCAAAAGTCTCATTGAAATAACAAAAAGAAAATAGAAACAGAGAAAATGCTGATAAATTTGGGGAATACCAGAAACTGAAAGTTTATACTAAAAACTTTGTTATTTCTATACAACACAGTAGTGTTGGAGAAATTTCATTAAACTTTCACTAATCAGTTCTCAGTATTGGAAAAAAAGGTAACCTGAAAAGTTGATTAATGCTGGCCCATTAAGTCCTCTTACCAACGCCATACTAAAAACGTAGCTCAAAGCTACAAATATTGTGAGCAAGGGAGCCAGTTGATGGGGAGGCAAACCTAAATCTTGGCTCAAACTTCTCAGGCTTCTTTGTTGGGCCTCCTCTTCTCAATTTAGTAGGATATTGGCATTTCTCAGGGCTTCATTGCTTCAATTACCATCTATTTGATGATAGTTCCCAAATGTAAATCTGCAGTCCAGTCACTGTCACTACTACCCCCATCCTTTTATGCACATTAAAATCTAAAAACTTTTAAATCAGAAAGGGGAAGAGACATGAATCTTTCCTCCTTTTTATTCCTTATATATTTTCCCTCTTCTGTATAGTAGGTTTGCTAATAATGCCAAATGGTATCAGTAAGTGTGGCTAATCCTTACATCATTCATTCCGAATTTAAAAGTATTTGGGTGGGGGAGGGGTGCCTGGGTAGCTTAGTCAGTTGAGCAACAAACAGACTTGATATCGGCTCAGGTCATGATCTCGGAGTTACGAGATCCAGCCCTACATTGGCTCTCTGTTAAGTGTGGAGTCGGCTTGAGATTCTCTCTCTCCTTCTGCCTCCCACCCCCTGACATGTGTGCACGCTCTCTCTTTCTCTCTCTCTCTCAAATAAATCCTTAATTTTTTTATTTTTATTTTTATTTTATTATTATTATTTTTTGCCCCGGCACCTCAGTAGCTCAGTCAGTTAAGCTGCAGACTTGAGACATAGGCGCAGGTCATGATCCCATGGGTTGTGAAATAGAGCCCTGTGTCCTGCTCCACACTCAGCAGGGAGTGTGCCTTAGAGTTTCTTCCTTTGCCTCTCCCTCCACTTGTGTACTCTCTCAGGTGCTCGCTCGCTCTCTCCCTCTCTCTCAAATAAATAAACCTTTTTTTTTTTTTTTTTTTTAATCTTAAAAAATAAAAAATGGGGCAGCCCCAGTGGCCCACTGGTTTGCGCCACCTTCAGCCCAGGGTGTGATCCTGGAGACCGGGGATCGAGTCCTGCGTCAGGCTCCCTGCTCAGCCTGCTTTTCTCTCTCAATCTCTCTCTCTCTCTCTGTCATGAATAAATAAATAAAATCTTTAAAAAAATAAAAATAAAATTAAAAAAAAATGTATTTTTGCCTATCAGGATAAAATGTTCCCTTTGAGCTAACATTCCTTACTATTTTAGGTTGAATTCTCTTACCCGCCCCTGATTCCAGGAGATGGACATGACAGCCACACTTTACCTGAAGAATGGAAGTATTTGCCCTTCCTTGCCTTACCAGATGGCGCACACAACTACCAGGAAGGTATGTAAACAATGGAGCAATTAGTAGGTGCCTTTTTTTTTTTTTTTTTTTAATTTACCAAGACAGATTCTAAGTGTTTTGATAAATATAAGGCCTTTGGCTTCTTGTGACTATTCATAAAATATTTAAATGCTTGTTTGGAGATGACTAGTCATGCACTAAAGATATCCAGAGGAGTGCTGGGCTTACGCTGGTAATGTTAGTGAATGTTGGTCACTCCTTTGCCAGGATCCCTGGCCAGAGTAAGTGCTTGGCCAGATTAGGACATCTGCTGCTAGTAGCAGTTCCTGCATTTACACCTCAGACTCCTCTCAGAGGGAAACTAAAGGGTTATGGGGCTCTAGATGCAAACTTACTAAGTTAGTACTCCAGTGTCCATGTGGGATTGCTTCTCTGCCCCTGGAGCCACTGCTATTGAGTGCTCTGCCTAAAAGCTTACTGTAAGGGGTGACTGGCTGGCTCAGTTGGTGGAGCATGTGACACTCGATCTTGAGGCTGTGAATTCAAGCCCCATGTTCAGTGTAGATATTACTTAAAGATACAATCTTAAAAATGTTCGTGTATAAAAAGACCATGTTAATACCCTCAGAGAAAGCAATGCTGTGAAGTTATACTGAGTCTCCTATGACACTGTGAGTGCTTTGACTGGCTTAACAAAGGACATGTTTTACCATGGCATTATGGGCTCTACCAAAACACCAGATTAAACTTAATTACCTCTTTTCCTTCTACTTAATAATTTTCATATGAAATGAAGCAAATGTTACCATGCAGTTTAATGTAAAACTTAAATACATTGTTTTTAACCTTGCAAATCTTTTCTTCCTAACTCTTTTATTATGAAAGCTTTTAAACATATAGAAAAGTTGAAAGAATAGTATAGTGAATAATTCCACAGTTTTTCTTTATATTTATGTATATGTACAGTTTTGCCTTTATTATATGAAAGTAACACTATGTTGCAGACATTGTAACAGTTTACCTCCAAATACTTTGGCATGCACTCCTAAGAATAAGATCATTTTTCAGGATAATTTACAGTACCATTATCACAGCTAAGATTTAACAGTAATTCAATAATATCTAATATCTATGTTCAAATTTCCCCACTTATTCCAAGAATTTCTTGGATCTATCCAAGATTCATGTGTTGCCTCTTGTTTGTATGATTCTCTACTTTCCTTTAATCTGGAATAGATAACGTATTTTCAGAGATAAATTATTGTAGTTTCAATTTTAACCTGTTATAATTCACCTTTTGAGAATGTGCATTAATGAATGTACATGGTAAGAGGGATTCTAAGTGAGAGGGATTCTAAGAAACCAATGGTTGTGATGCTAGAGGTAGTATGACATGGATTCCTTGTTACATCATCTCTTTGGCTGTAATTAACTGTATTGTAATAACTTCAGTTTACATTACTTATTAATAAAGGTAATTCACTTTGGTAATTACATTTTTCTGTCTATCTCTTAGATACTGTGTTTTTTCACTTGCCACCCAGAAATGGAAACGGAGCCACAGTATATGGTATCTCCTGCTACCGACAAATTGAAGCCAAGGTATGGTAGTTACAGTGAACAACAACAACAAAAACACTGATGCTATTTTAGATTTTTATAAACAACTTGAAATTGTTTTCCCTATAGTACCAGCTCATTCACATGAATATTTTTGTAAATTGACATGGGTGACTAATTACCATAAAATATTTTGTGCGTTGTTTTTGTATAGTGATACCTAAATTGTCCATTTGTCTTCAAAATACTGTATTTAAACTTTATAGTTTAATTTTCTTTTTCTAGTGTTTGGTATGTAATTTACAAAAATGAAATGATAATGTGTGTTCTTTAAGCAGCTGTTTAGAATTAATGGAAAGTACTTGTAGTAGCTTTGAAAGACTTGCATTTATCTTAATTATCTACAACTAAGATTTTGTTAATTCTTAAATTACCTGCCTGCATTACTATAATAGCTCTAATTAATAGATTCACGTAAGCCAAGATGCGTAGCTTCCCCTTCCATGGTTGCTTCTGAGCAGCACCGGTTTGTGTGTGTGTGTATGTGTGTGTTTGTGTGTTTTGTTTTAATGAAGATACTCTGTGAGTAAAAAATCTCTTGCATTCATGACATCATTAATACTCTAAAGTAGTGAGTGTTCTGCAACTTCAGCTGCACATTGGCGTCACCTGGAGAGCTTTAAATTCTAGAGATGAGTAGATCCCAACCCCAGAAATTTTGATTTAATATCCTCGTTATCAGAAGGTTTTTTTTTTTTTTAAAGATTTTATTTATTTTTTCATGAGTGACTGAGAGAGAGGCAGAGGCATAGGCAGAGGGAGAAGCAGGTTCCATGCAGGGAGCCCGATGTGGATGGGCCTCGATCCTGGAACTCCGGGATCACACTCTAAGCTGAAGGCAAACACTCAACCACTGAGCCACTGAGGCATCCCAGTTATCAGGTGTTTCAAAAGCTTCTTGGGTGATTCCAATATGTAGTCCAGATTGGAAACACTGCTCTAAAACAGTGATTTTTTTTTTTTTTAATGGGAATTACTTGGAGACTTTCTTTTTAATCCACACCTGGCATTTCCTTCTGACTTGAATTAGAATCTCTGGTAATAGAGGCTAGGCAATTATAAGTTTTAAGAGCCTCCTCAGATGAATGATTAACTTAGTAAATCTTTCAGAATTTTCTTATCTTTTTATAATGACCATTTCAGTTGAGATCTGGCGCATTCAGGGTGGTATGGCCATAGACTATAATGACCATTTCAAACATGCAGATAAATTTTTACAATTGTACGATGAACACCAATGTACCCATTGTCTAGATTCAACAATTGTTGATGTTCTACAACATTTACTTTGTGTGTGTCTGTATTTTTCCCTGAACCATTTCAAAATAAATTGCAGGTGCAAACTCCACCATACCCAAAGTAGTTAACTACTGTGAAACAGCCCTTTGTGCATAGGGCCTGGAATATAGGACACACCTTGTAAATATTTGCAAAATGAATAACTGAATTTAAAGATAAAGATAAACCTGAGAGTAAGAGATATCCTGGTAGCTTTGTGCATTTGATTGCTTCATATACTGTTACCCTTAACAGTATGTTTCTATGAGATGAACTGAGTTGCCCCCCGCCCCTTTCTTGGATATCTGTTCCTTTTACTCTCATCCCCTATAGATAGTGTAAACACTAATAAAATTCTCCAAAGCTGGTCAGTATTAACAGTTCTCATGCTCTGCATAGCCTTTTTTTTTTTTTTTTTTTTAAGATTTACTTATTTATTCATGAGAGACACAGACTGAGAGAGAGAGAGGCAGAGACATAGGCAGAGCGAGAAGCAGGCTCTTTGCAGGGAGCCTGATATGCGGGACTCGATCCCGGATCCTGGGATCATGACCTGAGCTGAAGGCAGGCACCCAACCACTGAGCCACCCAGGTGTCCCTCTGCATAGCCTTTAAATGGCATTTCATGCTGCCTGTCTTCTCTCCCCCTGGGTCTGACCCATTCCACAATATATTGGGATTGCCATTTTCTCCAATTTTTTTATTGTCACCTAATAACCAGGGGGATAAGACAGGTGTCAGAAGGACCTAGAACCTAGGAGAAAGACTGATTCCCTTTGAAGGAAAGTAAGACCTGATAGATTAATGAAGGCAGAAAGGTAGAAAACAGATTGAGGGAAGGCTCTATTCTTAGTTTAGTGACTAGTTGTCAGTCATTTGAAGACACTAAAACCCCTTGGTCCTCAGGACAAGTCCAAGGAGATGTCAGGCAGTACACTACAGAGGGGAAGATTAGTTCTTACTTCTTTCACCACATTATCTGAGGTTGATCAAATGAAGGCTTGTTCTTTACTAGTAGAGAACAATAGACATCTCACATAGTCCTCCTCAGAATCGTCAAGGCATGAACTCTGGCTCAGAGCTGGGCTACAATACCAGTTTGCCAGCATAAACTCCAGGCAGTGTAGAAAAGCACCTTAACTGTCTGCTAGTACTTCCGTCTTGGGAGAAACAAGCTGTTTTTGTCATCCTAAACTAGCCTCTTCCCACCAGCAACAGTAGTCTCTGAAAGGGTGCCCATTTTCAAACGAGAATCAAGGACATTTGGTTTGCATTATGGGTGTGGCAACTTATACATGAGGTACTCTTAATCACAGAGTAAGTTTCTTCTTTTTTTTTTTTAGATTTTTTTTTTTTTTTAACTTTCATTTATTTATGATAGTCACAGAGAGAGAGAGAGAGGCAGAGACACAGGCAGAGGGAGAAGCAGGCTCCATGCACCGGGAGCCTGATGTGGGATTCGATCCCGGGTCTCCAGGATCGCGCCCTGGGCCAAAGGCAGGCGCCAAACCGCTGCGCCACCCAGGGATCCCACAGAGTAAGTTTCTTGAAGAGTAGGGATAATCTCTCGCTGTTATATTTCTAGTGCCTACCAGATTCTGGCACAAAGTTTCCTGGCTGACTTGTTCAATAAATATATATTCTGAGATTATGAATAAATTTGGAATTTAACTAAATGTAAGAAATTTTTCTCACTGTTATTTTTATATTGGAAGATAATGATTTTTAAATATTTCCATGAAATATTTCTAATAATGACTTTTTTATAGGCATTGAAAGTACGGCAAGCAGATGTCACCAGAGAGACCGTTCAGAAAAGTGTCTGTGTTCTAAGCAAGTTGGTAAGAGACCAAATAACTTGTTAATGTGTTTGTTAAATGTTTGTGGCAGGGTTTTGCTTGAGAATAAGGCATTATTAGAATAAGGAGAGATTATGGAAATAGTAATAGATTAAAATTCATTAGGGGCTCTTATTTATTCTCATGCATCTCCTCTTTCTCTTTGCCCTTCAGCAGTTTTACTCTCATTTGCACCTCTACCCACAACTAGATAAGACGAAGGAAACCTCCTAGCTAGGTGTTTGGAAAAGAGGTTGAGATTTGATCAAAATGAGGTTGCTGATCTATTTCATTTATCCATTTTAATTTTGTTTTCAAGACTTTGGATAAATAATATATTACTAAAACTCAAAAATATCACTCATATTTTACTGATGATATAAAAGTATATGACTCTTGATAATGAATAACTGTAGCCTTAACTTGCTCTTTAAAAACTGAAACTTTGGGGGGCACCTGGGTAGTTCAGTCAGTTAAGTGCCTCTTGATTCCAGCTCAGGGCATGATCTCAGAGTTATGAGGTTGAAGCAGGGTTGGTTTCTGCGCTCAGCAGGAAGTCGGCTTGGGATTCTTTCTCTCTCCCTCTCCCTTCCCTCTATCCCTCCCCCTGCTCACATGAGCACTCTCTCTCTAAAAAATAAACAAGTGTTTAAAAACTTAAAATTTTTGAGGAACAGAAATGACATAATGAATTGTACAATAACAATACTTTAAAATTACTCTGTGTACAAGTTGATCAGATTACATGTATCTCATATCCATGGACAATTTAAATGTAGGCTGCTTAATAAATGTTGAGTTTTTGCAAAATAGGATTTATTTTGGCTTCTACTACTAAGCTTTAAAAAAGTCCTGAATAACAATAATTTGTAAATTTATACTATGGGCCTTAATAATAAGATTTTGAGGATCAGATATTTCTTCCAAGATCTTAATTTTAAAGAGAGGGCAAGAATAGACTTCTTAAAAAGGCATGGCTGTAAAAGACCCCAATATCAGAACATTGGTAGATTATACGTAGTTTCTAGAAGAGTAACCTGAAAGACATCAATGAATCACTTTTTTTATACTGGGCCAGATGACCAAAGCATAGGAATACCAGATATTAAAGCAAGTGCGACATGTTGAAAGGCTTCCTGGGTAATCTTTCTTCAAAGAACAATTATAATTAAAAAACACACACACACAAAAAAACCCAATTATAATAATAAATGTCATTTATCAGGTCTTTTTATGTTAAGTATTCTATACCAAATGCTTTTTAGATATAATTGTCATTTGAATCGTCATATAAAAACAGTGAGATGTAAGTATTTATTGCTCTCATTTTACAAATAAAGATGTATGAGAGAAAAAAAATGTCTAGACCTGTAACTATGAAGTGATAAAATTGGGATGAAAATCCGATTTTACCTGTCTTTAAACAGGCATAGAGGGTAGGGAGAGCTAGCTCACGCAAAAAAGTTTGGTGTTTGTAGTGCATTGTATTCTATATATATGTAAATATATGAAAATATATATTTAAAATATATAAAAATTTAATGACTTTATACTTAGATACTCTTTTAATTTTTATTTTTTTAGATTTTATTTATTTATTTGAGAGAGAAAGCGAGCCCAGGCAGGAGGCGGAACAGAGGGAGAGGGAGAAGCAGACTCTCTGCTGAACAGGGAGGGAGCCCTATGCAGGGCTTGATCCCAGAATTCCAGGATCATGTCCTGAGCCAATTAACTGACTGTGCCACCCAGGCACCCTATACTAGGATATTTTAGATGGTAATAATGATATATTAACAGGGATATTGCAGGGGGACTCTTCCAGTATTACTTGTTTTAATTAATTAGAATATATATATACACTATGGTCTCTGTATTCTGAGACATAGAAATCAGAAAATAATCTAGAAAAGAACATTGAAAATAAGGATGGAAATAGTAGAAGAGGGTCTAAAATAAAAATAAGAGTTAAGGAATAATTTTGTTGCAGTATACAAAATAATAAGTTAAATTAGTTTTTCTTCCTGTTCTTTCAATTACAAAGCTGTAACATTTTTTTTTTTACTATTATCAAACTAATAGTACTTTTTTTTTCTTCTTTAAGCCTCTCTATGGCTTACTTCAAGCAAAACTTCAGCTCATTACACATGCATATTTTGAAGAGAAGGATTTTTCCCAAATTTCCATTCTAAAGGTAACTGTATCCCTCTATAGATATATTTGGCTGAAAACAAATTCAATGAATCAAATAAATCTTGTCAGTAATACTGTAAAGATAATATTATTACTTAAGAAAGACATTCTTCTTTAAAAATAACATTGACCTATGATCCAGCAATTGCACTACTAGGTATTTATCCTAAAGGATAGAGATTCAAAGGGGTACATGTATCCCAGTGCAGCATTATCAACAATAGCCAAACTATGGAAAGAGGCCAGACGTCCATCAACTGATGAATGGATAAAGAAGATGTGGTATGAAATCTTGCCATTTGCGACAACATGCATGGAGCTAGAGTGTATTGTACTAAGTAAAAGAAGTCTGAGAAAGCACCATATGATTTCAGTCGTATGTGGAATTTAAGAAACAAAATAAATGAACATATGGGAGGGGAGGGGAAAAAGGGGAGAGAGGGAAACAAACTTTAAGAGACCCTTTAGCCAACAAACTGAGGGTTGCTGGAAGGAGGTGGGTGGGGGGTGGACTAGAAGGGTGATGAGGATTAAGGAGGGCACATGTAACTGAATTCTCCTGAAACCAATATTGCACTGTATGCTAACTAACTAGAATTTAAATAAAAATTTAAAAAGAAAAAAACCCACAAAAATTTGCAACTTGAAAAAAGAATATTGAAGGGCAATGAATCTACCAAAAATGTACAATCGATATTTATTAAATTTAACCACACTTTTTATTAGGAAATAATAATGACTATAATTAACATAAGTGCTTCTATTAATGGAAAATAGCTCTTTTGCTAGGGCATTGCTTCTCTAAATTTGCTTGTCTTACTAATATACATGATATTAGTAACACATAATTAGTATACATAATATACTAACATACATGTTATGTTTATATATCAGTCTTCTGGTTCCAATCTCCCAATGAAAAAAAAAAAAAAGGAGCCAAAAAACCAGAAACAGACTACATGACTGTTTTTCTAAAGATGGATAGCTTGTTTTTCTCTTGGCTGCCATTAATGTATGGAACATAGATCTCTCCTAGATTCTAGTGAGTATAGGACAATTAGGTGTTTAGCAAGAAAGTAGAGAGAACTTAGCCTAGAATCCATACCATGTGAATGAACTAAGCTTTAAAATGAGGAGGAAGAGAAGAAGGGAGTACTGGAAACTGGTAAGGTTTCAGCAAGACCTCTACTGTTACTAAAGTTAGTGTCTGGCAAAACAAACTGCCTCAGGTAAAGAACCAGTTTTTTCCTGGTCATCATACTTCTAATTTAGTGTCTAAAATGATTGTAAAATGTTCTAAATTGAGTCTATATTTTATAGGAGCTTTATGAACATATGAATAGTTCCTTGGGAGGAACTTCATTAGAAGGATCCCAAGTGTATCTTGGTAAGTAGCTTTTTACAAATCAGAAACAATGTCCTCATTTCTTTTCATTTTCTAAACTGAGTCATTTGATTAACCAAGTTGCATGTAAAACTTTATAATCAAAGTTAAATTTCTGTATGAGATCTAAATTTAAATTCTTCGGTGTTTGATGTTGCTGCTTCCTTAAGTATCTTCTTCACTAGTATTTGTATTAATTAAGATTTTAACATAATTGTAGCAATCTTTAGAGCTATTATTGTATAAAGCAAATTTCTGCTTTTCAGAAGTATAACGGAAGTTTTTTCTTCTTATGGTAATGCTGGCCAAGTCAATTCCCTGTCATAACAGAGTGGGAGAGCAAGAGAGAGATCTGCTCAATTCTTTTCTGTCCTAAGATTTTTCAAGTTGGGAGCTGTGTATGATTTATGCTATTCTGATAATCCAGAACATTCATTGGTGTCCAAGGTACTCAATTGACACTCAATAAATACTCTTTTCATGATGAGAAACAAGTTTGCGTCACACAGCGATTTATGCTCACTCAATTCCTATTTTAGCATTAAGTAGCCAAATTGTGGTAGTTCGCATTTATAATCCTGTTATAAGTAAGCTGGTCACAAAACTCCTGAGAATATATTTTTCTCTGAGTTATTTTCTCTTGTCCTGTGGCAGATGATCGGAGAAGACTGTGATTTAGAAATAATAACTATGGAGTGTGGCAACCAAAAACCATGTTTAAATGATTGACTGCCACTACAGTATAAGCTTCAAATTTCCACTACAGTATACGCTTTATAATTTCTAAACTTGTATAATTTGTAAGATATTTGTAGAATGGGGAGAAAATGTTAGAGCTACATTGTCTACAACAATAGCCCTTAGCCTCATGTAGCTATTTACATTTAGATTAGAATTAATAAAAATTAAATCAAATTAAAAAGTCCAGTTTGTCAGTATACTTGCTACATTTCAAATATTCTGTATTGGACATATGTGGCTACTGTATTGGACAATACAGATTTAGAACATTACCATTATTGTAGTAAGTCCTATTGGACCATGTTATATTTGACTGTTAACAATAATTTGGTAAATTCTGAGTAAATGTGTGCATAACCAAATATTACATAAATATTTTTATATTCTTACTATTCCTATTTTTACCTACCTTTCCTTTGATTGGAAGAAACTTTGACAAAACCCAGAGATTGTCATCACAGATTAGCTTTTTTATTAACATTGTAGGTCTGTCTCCTCGAGATCTTGTGCTTCATTTTCGACATAAGGTATGATACCTTATTTACTTTATAATGTACTAAAATTGTATTCATTTATTTGAGCAAATTCTGTATGCTACAAGGTCGAATGCAGATTGTGGAATACCATATTTTAGTTCTAAGACCGTTCTCATAATGATAAAAGTTGAAAGTGTTGGTAGAGCTTATATGATAGAAATTTTGAAAGGAATAGGAATACTGTCTGTGCAGGGGTGGATACCTTTTTCTGTTGTCTTTGTAATTTCAGATGTCATGAAATTAGAATGGGAAGGAACATGTTTTAATCTTACAGAGTAGTTTGTATATTGCCCTGAGAGTGAAACATTTTCCAATAAAATATCTATACTTATGTCTTCTGATCTTTATTATTAAAGATATGTTGACTGGGACATACACAAATTGATCATTCATTTAACAAACATTTATTGAGTATCTACTATGTGAATGCCCTGGACATCCAGAAATAAATGAATAGTCCTTGCCCTTGAAGGAGCTTGCAGGTATTTCAAGCAAAATAACAATTCCTTCCAAAAAGCACAATTTGTTAAGTGGTTCTTCACTAATACATAATTTTTAGTTTTTCAGTATAAGTTCACAATTTTCAATGTAGTTTAAGCACTGTAGCTAATATTATTGATTAAATCAATGTGATTATGTTTGAGAAAGGGAAAAGGCAAATGAATAAGTGCTTGAGTTATGCTTGAGTTTCTTACTTTAACGCAATATTTTTTCTTTAGGTCTTAATCCTGTTTAAACTAATTCTTCTTGAAAAAAAGGTGAGATTTGAAGGAATAGAGTAACATTTGTTTGCTTTTTTAAATATACTACGTAAAGTTAAAACTAATGGTAAAGTATAAATTAACACTTTTTTGCCTGTCATATTATAGTAGACTAAAGCACATATTCTTGTTCAATAACACAGAATTATAAATTCATGTAGTCTTTTCTGGAGCCAATTTAAACTGACCAAAATAATGAGGGACTGTATTGGGTTACTGCAGACTTCAAGGCTGATTGATTGAACGATTCTACAGTATAATTAAGTATCGAGATTTTTTTTTCCCCCATCTCTTTGCTCCACAGAGTGTAGTGCTAGCTTTATCCTGTACCTGGTTTCCTTTGTAGTGTAGGTTAACTGCCAACAGTAAGGTTTCAACTCAAGATATTGATCGCAGTGTTGTGACTCCAGCCCTGGGTCAAGGCTCCATGCTCATTGGGGAGTCTGCTTAAGATCCTCTCCTTCTGCCCTTCCCTCCACTATTGCCGACACTCATACTCTCTAAAATAAATAAATAAAGTGGGACACCTCGGTGGCTCAGTTGGTTAAATGGCCGACTCTTGATTTAGGCTCGGGTTTTGATCTCAGAGTCGTGGGATCAGCCCCCCACCCCCACCCCCTGGACTCTGCTCAGTGCAGAGTCTGCTTGTCCCTCACCCTCCCCATCTGCTGCTCACCCTGCTTGCTAGTGCGTTCTCACTCTCTCTCTGAAATGAATAAAATCTTCAATAAGTAAATAAAATCTTTTAAAAAAAAGTTGGTGGTAGTGGTAATACCTATTCCCAAACCATTTAATAAGAATCATCTTTTCAATTTGTTTAGACCCATGAGGCCATGTGTCTGGAGTGAACAAATAAATTGTTACCAAAGAAGTGCATATACTGGTTGGTTTAAACTTGAGTTCCAGATCATTCTCTAGTACAAAAAGATAGAATCACCATGATTTTAGACCAAGGGTGTGCAAACTAGGCCCCAGGACCAAATCTGGCCTACTATATATTTTTATAATGTTTTATCAAAACATAGTTATACACATTCATATACTTATTGCTTATGGCTGCTTTTGCACTATAGTGGCAGAGTCAAATAGTTGTGACAGAGACCATATGTATCACCTACAAAGGAAGAATACTTAATATTTGACCCTTTATAGAAAAAGTTTACTGACTTCTGGTTTAGACTAATAAGGAACCACCCTTGGATATGGGGCCAGTTTTATATACTATATTACTGTGCTAAGTGGAGTAGGGGTAGAATGGATGTTGGAAAGTCAGCCATTTATAATGTCTATTGTGGTTTGTTACCTTAAAAATATCTATTTGTGGGGATCCCTGGGTGGCTCAGCGGTTTAGCGCCGCCTTCAGCCTGGGCGTGATCCTGGAGACCCGGGATCAAGTCCCACGTCAGGCTCCCTGTGTGGGGCCTGCTTCTCCCTCTGCCTGGGTCTCTGCCCCTCTCTCTCTGTGTGTCTCTCATGAATAAATAAATAAATCTTTTTAAAAAAATTTATTCGTTTGGCACAGTAGTAGTTCTCATATTTATTTTCCAGAATTAATGTGAGTTGGACACAGAGCTCCATCTAAGATATTCTGTCACAGAATAATTTATAATAATGAATTATCAGTGAATAAGTACTGGCTCTCCTTGTATATTCTACATGATTCAAATGACTAAAGAGATTTGGAGGGTTTTTTTGTTGTTGTTGTAATGATGTTTCATTGAATGTTAAGTGAAAAGTTGATCCAAGTACATATCAAGCCCATGATCCCAATTTTAACAAGCAAATATTCATTAAAAAGAGACAGGAAGGAAAGACATCAACAGTTTGGTGAGAATATACGTTATATTTTTTATATTAAAGATTTTATTGATTGATTTAGAGCATGAGCAGTGGGAAGGTGGAGGGAGGGGGGGAGAGAAATTCTCAAGCAGACTCGGCACTGAGTGCAGAGCCCAACACAGGGCTCAGTCTCAAGACCCTGAGATCATGACCTGAGCCAAAATCAAGAGTTAGACACATTTAACTGGTTTAGTTATCCAAGTGCCCCTAGGTTATATTCTTAAGAAGGAAATATGTTTCTAGTTTTCTGTAAAACCATATGTATTTCTTCTTCAAAGAGAAAAAAATGTTTTTTAAATGAATGAATCTAACATATGTGCAGTGTTTTACCTTTTTAAAGTTTTTAGGGGTGCCTGGGTGGCTCAGTCTGTTAAATGTCTGCCTTTGGCTCAGGTCATGAAACCCGGTCCTAGGATCAAGCCCTGCATCAGGCTCCCCACTCAGCAAAGACCCTGCTTCTCCTTCAGCCTCTGCCTGCCACTCCCCTGTTTGTGCTCTCTCTCTGTCAAATAAATAGATAAAATCTTTTTAAAAGTTTAAAAATTTTTGGGATCCCTGGGTGGCGCAGCGGGTTGGCGCCTGCCTTTGGCCCGGGGCGCGATCCTGGAGACCCGGGATCGAATCCCACATCGGGCTCCCGGTGCATGGAGCCTGCTTCTCCCTCTGCCTGTGTCTCTGCCTCTCTCTCTCTCTCTCTCTGTGTGACTATCATAAATAAAAAAAATTAAATAAATAAATAAATAAAAATAAAAGTTTAAAAGTTTTTTTAAAAATAAGGTTTTTAATTGTAAAATACACGAAACACCTAATTTACCATCTTTTTTTTTAAGATTTATTTATTTATTTAAGATAGACATAGAGAGGCAGAGACACAGGAGGAGTGAGAAGCAGGCTCCATGCTGGGAGCCCGACGCGGGACTTGATCCCAGGACTCCAAGGATCGCGCCCTGGGCCAAAGGCAGGCGCTAAACCGCTGAGCCACCCAGGGATCCCCCCTAATTTACCATCTTAACCAGTTTTAATTGTATAGTTGAGTGGCACTGAGTATATCCACATTGTTGTGCTGTCATCATCATCCAATCACAGACTCTTCATTGTGCAAAGCTAAAACGAACTCCCAGATTTCCTCTCCCCACTGACAGTGACCCTTCTACTTATTGTTACTACGAATTTGTCTACTCTGAGTTCCTTATACAAGTGAAATCATGCAGTATTTGCCTTTTTGTGACTGCCTTTTTGTACTAAGCATAGTGTCCTCAAGTCTGATGCATGTATATCACGTGTCAGAATTTCCTTCCTATTTATTTATTTATTTATTTATTTATTTATTTATTTATTTATTTATTTATTTATGAGAGACAGAGAGACAGAGACACAGGCAGAGGGAAAAGTAGGCTCCATGTAGGGAGCCCAATGTGGGACTTGATCCCAGGCCTCCGGGATCACACCCTGGGCTGAAGGTGGCGCTAAACCTGAGCCACCCAAGCTGCCCTCCTCTTAAAAAAAAAAACAAAAAACAAAAACTGAGTGATACTCATTGTATGTACATACTACATTTTGTTTATCCCTTCGTCCTTTGATGGATATTGGGTTGCTTCCACCTTTTGGCTCTTATGAATAATGCTACTATGAACAATGGTATGCATATATCTCTTCAAGACCCTGCCTCCAGTTCTTTTGGGTATATACCCAGAAGTGGTATTGCTAGAGATGGTAGTTCTATTTTTAATTTTTTTGAGCAATCCCCATACTGTTTCCATAGTGGTTGCACCATTTTACATTCATGCCAACAGTGCACAAGGTTTCCATCGTCTCTACACCTTTACCAATACTTGTTATTTTTTAGTTTTTTGATAGTAGCTGTCCTAATAGGAGTGAGATGTTATCTCCTGGTCTTGATTTGCATTCCCCTAATGGGTTGTAATGTTGAGCACCTTTTTCTGTGCTTGTTGGTCATTTGTATGTCTTCCTTGAAGAAATATATGTTCAATCAGGTTTGGGGGCTTTTTTGTTTTGTTTTTTGCTTGTTGAGTTGTAGGTTTCAAACTTTGTTATTGCAGTTTATAATAAAAGTGTTTTACATTGCAATCCAGAGCACACATGGATATACAAATCTGAAAGAAAAGTCTTGCAAAATAGTACTTAGCCTAGCTACATGTAGTGGCATTTATGATCACATAACTTTAATGTGGCAAATCACAGGTACCCTTTGTATATTGATTTGATGAAATAAGGATGTCCTTTAATGCAACCCTTGGTTTCTCTGTACTTGCAAAGCACTCCTTAAGTAAGATCATTCTGTAAGGAAAACAGAAAACTGTGGGTGCTATGCTCTGTCAAATAGCACTTCAGTGTCACTAAATGATTTAATTGTTTAAAAAAGGAAAAAAAATCACCTAAGCAAATCTTTTGCTTGTTTTTTCAACTAATTTAATGATAACCAAGTGTTAGTTTTAATGCAACATCTAATCCTGTTTTTTTTCCATTTTTAATCATGAAAAATGTTGAACCTACAGAAAAGTTGATAGAATACCATAATGAACTTTTTTTACACATTTGATTTGTATGTGTCGGTAACATTTTGCTACTTTTACATTATATTGCTTTATATATATGTTCATTTTCCCCCCACCCCGAATCCTAATAATTTTAAAGTCATGGTACTTCACCCCTAAACACTTTAAGATTTTTTTTAAAAGATTGTATTTATTTATTTGACGGGAGAGAGAGAAAGAGAACAGGAGTGGCTAGGGTAGGGGGCAGAGGGAGAGGAGGAAGCAAGTTTCCCACTTGAGCAGGGAGTCTGACACAGGACTCCCTGTCAGTTCCTGACTCAATCTCAGGAACCGAGGATCAAGACCTGAGCCACTAAGGCACCCCAGGATGTATTTCTTAAGAATAAGAGTATATTCCCATATAACCAAGAAACCATTTTCACATTCAAGAAGTTATAACATTTGTACAATAAATGATATCTAATATGCAGTCCATTTTCAAATTTCTTCAGATATTTTAATAATATCCTATAAACTGGTTGTTTCACTCTGGGGATCAAGGGTCATGTATTGCCTTGCCTTGTGGTTCTCTTTAATCTCAAGCAGCTCTACCACCTTGTTCTTTTTGTTGTTGTTGTTTCTTTCTGTTTTTTTTTTTAAGAATCTAGACTAGTTAAATTATAAGATTAGATTCGTCTGATTATTTTCTTTTGGCTAATTTCAGATTAAACTTTTGGGGCAAGACTGCTATACAAGTGGTGGTGTGTCCTCAGAGTTATCACACCAGGAAGCCCATAACTGTTTGTAGTATTATCGGTGATGTGAAACTTGATCATTTGATTAAAGCGATAGTCCCCAGATTTCTTCATAGTGAAGTATTTTGCAACTAATAGCTAATCTATGGGCTGATAAATTTGAAGCTATGTGAATGTCCTGTTGCCCAACAACTTTTCACAGTAGTTTTAGCTTCTGTTGTTAATTTTTAACTGAATCATGATGGATGTTTGGTAATTTTTTTTATTCTTTCATTAATATATTTATTAGCTTGTTATTCTTTTGTAAAGGATTTTTCCTTTTCTACACTCCCCCTTTTTTTATGTTGTAGATTCATGAATATTCTGATTTAATTTTTATTTAATCCATTTCAGGTTCTCTTTTATATTTCTCCAGTGAATAAATTGGTGGGTGCCCTGATGACTGTATTATCCCTTTTTCCAGGTAAGAGGGTGACAGTATCTACTCTTCCTATCATTTAACCTATACTCGAACTTTCAATGATAAAAATTTTTAGGAATAAATTTGTTAGGGATAACATTTCTATTTTAACATGATTTTGTTTTGGCAAAGGGTCTCTCTATTTTATATGAGATTTCTCTCTTTTTTAATTATAACATGTGCAAGTATAACTTATTAATATTTTTATAGGAGACTTCCACTATTTAGAATGGAATATGCAGTTCTTACTTTTTCTCACCTTATTGTAAGCCAAGCTCTTCTATTGTATGTTGTAGGCATGATTGAACATGGTCTCAGTGACTGTTCTCAGTACAGACCCCGAAAGAGTATGTCTGAAGATGCTGGGCTTCACGAAAGTAATCCCTCTGCAAATGATTTTCTTTCTATGTCTGCTCCTGACATTTCAAATACCAACTCAGGAACTGTTAAGAAAATTATAACAGGAAGCCATGGAGGAGATGTTGGCATCAAGACCGAAGAACCATTGCTCCAAATAGAAGATGACAGCAGCAAAGGACAAGAACCCAATGATACTAGTCAATATTTGAAACCTCCTTCCCGCCCATCTCCAGAGTCTTCAGAAAGTGACTGGGAGACCTTGGATCCTAGTGTGTTAGAGGACCCTACCTTGAAAGAAAGGGAACAGGTTGGGTCAGAACAGACAAACTCATTTCCAAAGGAGTCTGTACCCTCAGACAGTCCTCCAATTACTGTACAACCTCAAGCTAACACGGGCCAGGCAGTCCTGATACCAGGGCTAATTTCTGGTTTGGAAGAGGACCAATATGGCATGCCCCTGGCCATCTTCACAAAGGTAAAGTTTAGTGTGTGCTTAAGATTTATTTATTTATTTATTAGAGAGTACATACATGAGTGGGGGTGGGGGGAGAGGGAGAGGCAGAGGGAGAAGGAAAAAGACAGAATCTCAAGCAGACTCCCCACTGAGCCAGGAGTCCAATGGGAGGCTCAGTTTTACAACCCTGAGATCATGACCTGAGCAGAAATCAAGAGTTGGATGCTTAACTGACCGAGCCACCTAGGTTCCCCTAGTGTTCCTTACTGAGGCCCTTAAAGAATCTGACAACCCTTGTATTTTTTTTTTTTTAAGACTTACTTATTTTTCTGAGAGAGAGTAGGGGAGGGGCAAAGGGAGAGAATCCTCAAGCAGATAACCCCTGAGTTTGGAGCCCAACACAGGGCTCGATCCCACAACCCAGAAGATGATGACCTGAGCCAAAACCAAGAGTTGGATGATCAACCAACTGAGCCACCCAGGTACCCCCCTGACAACCCTTTTAGAGTTTAACTTAGAGTGTTGAACACATTTTCAGGTCTGAAAATTTGCCTTGAAAACTGTAAAATACATACCAAATGTATAGTGTTTCATATGCCAGATACCATACTAAGCTATAAATTCTTATACCCATGAACTTGCACTCTACCATGAAAGACAGATACATCTTTCTGGTAACTAGAGCAAAGTTTTATGGTTTCTCTAAATACCATCCTTTATGCATGAAGTAATAAAACTATGTGAAAAAGAAAGATGGGTAGTATTGACCTGAACATGTATTTCTTCCTCTGTGATAAATTCTTTCTCAGTTTATCAAGCTTTACAAATAAGTATTTGCCCCAAGTCAGTATTGCAGTACAGTTAACAGAGAATGCTTTGTTCATTTTGTGGCCTGATGGGGGATTCTGAAATTATCTTACTTTGTTTTATGATTGATTGAATTAATGCACAGTTTCTTAAAACTGGGATTTAGAAACTTAGGGAGAAAACACAGGGCACGCCAACTGTTGGTTATGGTTGGTAGCCACCAGTTACAGGTTTTCTGAACTCACATGTGGGTGTTAGGACTGCCTGTACTTGTTGAAGCCCTTTCTTGGGTGTTTCACCCACCCTCTAATTTTTATCGTGTGGAGATATCAAAAGGGCAATTAACTGGGGAGCGATTTTGTTTTTGTCTATGAGGTTGCTGAATTAAAGCAATGTAAACATCTATTTTGTGGGCTGCCAATGAACCATGTTTGGCAGAATTTTCTATTTGTATACATTATGCCACTACTGAATGTATGATACCATCATCTTTATGGTAAATAAAATGTTTTTCTTTTTGGTTCTATGTTTTATTATACACTGATTAAAATCTAATTTGTTATTCAATCACAATTGTAAATACAAGTACTGATTCTTTTATGTCAGTAACTTTGGAGTATGAAATACTCTTTTTTTTTATTGAAGTATAGTTGACATAATGAAATATTCTTAAAACTGAATTGCCTTTAGGCTTTTTTTTCCTCTCTTGAAGATCATAAAGGACTTCTACAGAAGGAATTAGGCTAGCCAAACAGCTTAAAGTAATTTTAAAAATAGCCAGAGAGAAGCTAGGGTGCCTGGAGAATATTGTTGAAGGTAGGATATTGAGCTTTGAAGAGAATAAGCTGACTAGTCCCTTGACTCAATGAACTTATACGTAATAAAACATTTCTGTCTAGAAGATATGCCCCAGCTCTCCAGCTTTCCAGTCTTCTCCCTGATACTTGAAATTACTGGAGGATGATGCCTTTCATGTCAGTTTTAGAAATGAGCTTTACTGAGTCAATACTATGGATACCAGATGCTGAAATATACTTAAACCTGTCCTAGGAGCTGATTTGGGAAGTGTAGGGAAAAACTGGAGTGCAGAGGGAGAGGAGATAGGATTGGAGGAAGCTTTTGAGTCCAGTGCCCACAGGGGGAAGGGGAAGAACTAGGGGAACCAAAGGAGAAGGAGGAAAATTAGAAAACTCTCCCATGTGATATGTGTGCTCTGCTGAACTCTACCACTTTAGAACCAGAGAAATGTTGGAGTGAGGGAAATAGAAGAATGAGGGAAATAGAAGAGAGCTAAAGAGGAAGTTGGGGTAACTATTTTCAGATGTGAAAAACAGTCCTGAGGGCTTTTCTTATGCTTTCCTGATTTTAAATCTTCCTATCAATTCCTACTGGAATTGGCCACACACTGGAGCAAAGCCATTACAGTAGAGCCATTACAGGAGGACCGGCCAAAAGGCCTAGAGCCTTGGGAGTTAAGGTTCCCACTTGCTTTAATCTCATGATTTCTCTTTTCTAGTTATGAGGCAATATTTATTATTTGGTAAAAATTAGTTGGACCTTACCATAAATGGAACTCTGATGAAAAGTCACCTTGATTGAAGTAACTCTTAATTGAATACAAAGGGTTTTTATTTTTAGTACTTAAGGGATAGGAAAAATGATTTTTTTTTTTTTTTTTTAGGAAAAATGATTTTAGGTAATCACTAAAAAAATTATTTTTGAGTCTATTAGTTTTTTAAAAAAGATTAGCTACTTAGTTTTGTCATTTTGGTTTTTGTTTTTAAAGATTTTACTTATTTTTGAGAGGGAGAGAGAGCAAGAACACAAGTGGAGGAGGGTGGTGAGGAGCAGAAGAGGGAGTAAGGGGGGGGAGGGAAGATCTCAAGCAGCCCCACACTGAGCCTGTCCCCGTGTGGGGCTTGATCCCATGACCCTGAGATCATGACCTGAGCCAAAATCAGGAGTCAGCCATTTAACCAACTGAGCCACTCAGGTGCCTAATACAATTTTTAAACATACAATTTAGTAGTGTTATGTTCACATCACTGTGCTATAGATCTCCAGAAGTTTCTCATCTTAAACTGAAACATACATTATTTATCTTTTTGTGACTGGCCTGTTGAACTTAACCTAATGTTCTCAAGGTTCATCCATACTGTAACATAGGTCACCATTTCTGCCCTTTTCAAGGCTGAATAATATTCCGTTGTGTGTATATATCACACTCTGTTTATCCAACCATCTGTCAGTGGACATTTGGATTGCTTCCACACTTTGGTTATCGCGAATGCTGCTGCTGTGAACATGGGTGTGCAAGTAATGAATGTTTCAGGGTTTTTTTGTTTTGTTTTTTACTATTATATTACTGTAGCTCCAAATATGGAAATTAAAGCACTCTAGAAAAGTGAAAAGCCAGAAGTGGGCTTGAGTGTGGAGGCTGTTTATGTTTAAGGAGGTGCACTGTACTCTTGTTGCTACCATACAATAAGGGATTTTTTTAAATTTAAGAAAAATAGACCATTGTTAAAAGAAATTACAACATGGGGCACCCGGTAGCTCCATCCGTTGAGGGACTGCCTTCAGCTCAGGTCGTGATCTCAGGGTCCTGGGATCCAGCCCCATGAGGGGCTCCCTGCTCAGTGAGGAGCCTGCTTCTCCCCACCACGGATGCTTTCTCTCTCTCTGTCTGTCTCTCTCATAAATAAAAATCTTATATGTATATAAGTATATATGTATACTTTTTTTAAAAAGTGACACAATTTTTTTCTTTTTTTAATTTTTATTTATTTATGATAGTCACAGAGAGAGAGAGAGAGGCAGAGACACAGGCAGAGGGAGAAGCAGGCTCCATGCACCGGGAGCCTGATGTGGGATTCGATCCTGGGTCTCCAGGATCGTGCCCTGGGCCAAAGGCAGGCGCCAAACCGCTGCGCCACCCAGGGATCCCAATTTTAAGGTTATTTTGAAATATTTTAAGTTTGTAAATATGTAATACTTTCACATGGTTCTAAAGTATCTATAAAATGTCTCCCTTTCATTCCATCCCCTGCTACTCAGATGCTCTCTCCTCCAGTAGTAACCAGCATTATCAGTGTCTTCTGTTTTTCTCTGGGGGTATTTTATGCATACACAATGTATAGATATTCTCCCTCCTTTTATACACAAATGGTAGAAAACTATTCCCCACTTTACTTTAATACCCCTTATTCTTTTTTTTATCAAATACTCCTTGGAAGTGAATTTCATCACTCCTAATTGCTGCTGGATGTTCCATTGTACAGATGACTGATTTATAAGAAGTAGAATGCTGGTCAGAGAGCATGTGTATAGTTTCTTAAGGAATGTAATTTTTTATATTTCTAAAGTGTTGAACTATTGATTTTTTTACAACATACTTTTACAACATATAGAGAGCATTCAATATTGTAGTATTTATGTTTATAAATAGATATTTGAGTGCTGGGGGAGTCTATTGTTTTTAAGTATGTAGCTCACAAAGTAAAACATGACCCCTGGAGCTTTAAACCAGCTGAGTGATCCTGAATGAGGGGCGGGGGCTGGAGGGGGAGTGTCTTTTCAGCCTTTAGTCCCAGGAGGGGTGTGGGTTGCAAAGGACCGTACTGAGTATGTCTAATGCATGGGCACAGTTTATTTTTGCGGCCTCTATTGGTTAGCATTTTATAGAACACAGGAAGATTGTCAAGAAAAAGAATAAAACCAGGTTATTGGACCTATATTCCAACTTTTAGAAGTCTTCTCTCCCATATTAAGTACTTAACAACCACCTGTTAGGGACAACACATATTCTGGGATGTGGTAAAGAACATGAAGTAGCAAAATAGATGTCTCCTACACTCTCATGCGGTAATATAACATATCATCCAGAGGATGCTATCTAGTTCAGTGGGGTTTTTTTAAGTGATGAAAAGTAAAAAAAAAAAAAAAAGAAGAAGAAAGAAAGAAAAGAAAGAAAGAAAGAAAGAGAAAAGAAAAAGAAAAGAAAAGAAAGAAACTCAAGTCACAGGACTTGAGATTGAAAACAAGTGTACCCTCTTGGCTTCATACACAAGTTATGCCACTTGGAAATCTGTCTTGATTAGAATCTCCCAAAAGAAGTGCCATATCCTCCTTCACTGCATCATTGAAGTGTTAACATCTTTACTCTCTGGAAATTTGTACTGTGCTTTGGCAATTCAAATATAATTTTCAGGGCTGTATTTTCAAATACAATCCAAATAGAAGTTAATTAAATATACAGTTATTGCTAGTGTGGTTTTTGTTTGCTTTTTGTTTTAAACATTTAGTAGCAAATATCTTGAAATATTTTTGCATGATTTTCAACAACAGGGCAATAAAACAAATGCCGTGCAAGTGCTTTGCTATTCTTATAACAGTATGTTGGTGGTTTTGTGTTTTCAAATTTTCCTGAAAGAACTAACAGCTTTCTGCTAAACAACATACTTTTTCGTGGGCTTAAAACTTCATTTCCCAAATAAAAAAGTCCAATTCCTTAGTTACTGTGGAGGCTTTTGAATTGAACTGAGAACAAAATGACCAAGTAAGATAGTTTCCATGTTAGACCACCTCTCATGGAAAAGGTGAGCGATTAACTGGACTCGGTGCAGTCAAGACCTGAAGTTCCCCTGAAATTGTAGTGAGTCAAAGATGAACTCTGTTAGAGATCCGGCAATGGACGAGATCCGGAAGTTTCATTTCCTAGTATTAGCTCTCTAGGCTTGAGCAGAGAAGTGGCTGTCCTATTACTTTTCTGATGCTATCTCTCACTCTTGTGATTCTTAGGGATATCTGTGTTTGCCTTATATGGCATTGCAGCAGCATCATCTTCTCTCTGATGTCACCGTCCGTGGATTCGTTGCTGGGGCTACTAACATCCTTTTCCGACAACAGAAGCACCTCAGTGATGCTATTGTGGAGGTGGGCTTATGTATGAGCGTGTGTCCTTGACACTGCTGGTCCCTGTTTTTCTTTCCTAACTGGAATTCTGACAGCATAGGAATGGCACTAATAAAGGTAAAAATTCCTGTGCCGGCATTCTATGCACCTTAGGTATATTAACTGATCCGATTCTTCTAACAGCCTATGAGATAGGCATTATTGCTATTCATAAACAAGTGGAAGCTAAGGAGCAGAGAGATCAAATGGCTAGTAAGTGGGTGAGCCAGGATTGCTTAATATGTTCCTGATATCAGGAAGAAGGAGCTACAGATAAATATTTGACATCAACATATGAGAAATTTAAATCATGTGTTCAGTTTTACAATTGAAAGAATTTTTTAAAAAAGGAAATTTCACCCACCGTAGGTTTTTATAGATTCTAATAGAAATTACCAAAACATGCTTCGTGGGAAAATGAATAATGAAATGAAAAATATGGGATCCCAATTTTAAGGAAGAAAAATAAGTCCATACCTTCCAAGGCAGAGGATACAGATGGAGGGACCACAGAGTAGCTTCAACATTACTGGTTACATTCTGGTTCTGGTTCTAAAGTAGGTTGATGGGTTCATGGGTATGTGTGTATTACTTCAGAACTAACCTGTAGGTTACGTATATCTCTTTGTATATCACATGTTACATAATAAGAATATTCCATAGTATCTGTGGGCTCAAAGAATTTTTAGGAATTATACTTACTAACTGTTATAATTCATTTCTGGTTGTGTGACAAAAGTGATTTTTACTACATATTTCTGTTTTCCAAGATTATTTACAAACAACAGGAGTTACTTTTATGATTCAAAATTAAATATTTATGCATATATTTTCTAAAAACAAAATGAGGATTTTTTAAATAGAGAAAGAAAAAAAACACTTCAGTGTAAAAACCTCTTTCTTAGCCTCACATTTTGAGAATACTGTTATTCATATTTTTGTTTTCAGCTTCAGCTTCCCAGTAGTTACTTTTTAAAGTGTGGCATGGATGTCTGCATGAATGCCCAGACTCTGACTTGTACCTGGATACCCTCTAGGTAGAAGAAGCTCTGATCCAGATCCATGATCCAGAACTCAGGAAGCTGCTTAACCCAACTACTGCAGACCTCAGGTTCGCAGATTACCTGGTGAGGCACGTGACTGAGAACCGGGATGATGTCTTCCTAGATGGCACAGGCTGGGAAGGAGGCGATGAATGGATCCGAGCCCAGTTTGCTGTCTACATCCACGCGTTGCTGGCTGCCACACTGCAGTTAGGTAAAGAGCACACAGCCACTTATTTCTTTTGTAATCTTTATGAGGTTTTGAATTGCATAAGAAATATTTTCATTATAAAATAATCTGTTACTTCCTCATACAGAGATAACTGCTCTTAACATTTTGAGCATTTTATATCCTTCCAAACCTTTTTCTATATATTTTTTTTAATTTTAGTTTTGTGTTATTTGTGGTGATCCTTTTACAAAAATGGTTGCTGTTCCAAATGTTTTTTGAAACTTCGTTTTTCTTTATAATAGAAACAAACATACTGAGACAGTAAAATGCAGGTCTTTGGCACTTTTACATGGCTGCTTAGTGTTTCACCAGGTGGGAGGAGGATATGTCAGTATCTGGGGGGTATTTATAAAAACTGCTTACATGTTTTTGAGATGTGTAAAAGAGAATCATGAAAGATAGAAATCACTGGAAATCACATTCCAAGTGATTAAACCTTCAAATTGCCCATTCAAAGAAATGTTATTCCCATTCAGTGGTTAAAATAGAGCAGGTAAAGATAGACTTACTCTTCTATTAAAACTATTTTGTTCCCCATAGAGAAGGAAATCTACAAAAAGAGAAAATGAAGGTCTGCAGTGAGCTTTTGCATGTGGCTGCCTACCATCATGGACATGTAGCAAATACTCAGATTTTGTTGTTGTTAAGAGTGCTGAACTTTTATTTTTTTTCCTTTTTTTTCAATTATCTCTACCACTGTGTGGGAGAAGTTATTAAAAATGCGGTGAAATACACATAATCTAAAATTTCTCATCGTAGCCATTTATAAATACATAGTTCCACAGTTGCATTACGTACATTCACATTGTCTTGTCAGTAGATGTTTGAATCATCCCCAGCACTGTCACCTCCCAGGTTAGTTCTTTGTGAAGGTAGGTGTGGCGTTTGAAATCCAGGCTTCTGAGTGTGTCCTTCATTTGTAAAGAAAAGCTCTGGAGCACGTCCTTATTTGTTAATGGGGTATTTTTAAATATTTGCCTCTTCTACAGTTGTAGTAGCTGAGACACCAAGATTTAAATGCTCTAGTTCAGAATCATTCAATAATCTAGTAAGAAAATCCCAATTTCTACCAATCATATTAGCTTCATGAGTAATTTACTTTTTAAACCTATCTGCCTGGGTAGTTGTGAGTCCTGAATAATAATAGTAACTAGCCTTTTGGGGGGGTAGGGGGAACATTTCATATGTGAAAGGACCTGTTTTGTTTTGAGCACTTTACTTCTAACTCATTTCATCCTCACAACAATTCTGGAGGTAAGACCGTGTTCTCTTCGTTTTATAGGAGAGGCACTGAGCACAGAAAGGTTAAGTAGCTTTCTCATCCCTCTGGTCGAGACTGAGCTGGGATTCAAACTCAAATAATCTGGCTCAGGCCTATGCTGCTGTTAAAAAGAGATTCAACCTAGGGAGCTATTTGAGAAATCCATTCCTAAAAGAAATAGCTTATGTTGCATTTCGAGCCATGTGTATCCTCTTTCCTTCCCAGCAACAAAAGTCACTTTTCACCTTCAAAGCAGGAAACTTACAATCAGTATATGATGCAAAAGCCATTTGAACTTATTCTCCAGACCTTTTCTATTCTTCTAAGCAGAAGAAATACTCTGCATTAAAACTTCCCCATGATTATGAAAAAGCTGAAGAGTTAACGTTAAATATGAAATTTCCTGGGCAGCCCCGGTGGCACAGCGGTTTAGCGCCGCCTACAGCCCGGGGCGTGATCCTGGAGACCTGGGATCGAGTCCCACGTCGGGCTCTCTGCATGGAGCCTGCTTCTCCCTCTGCTTGTGTCTCTGCCTCTCTCTCTCTGCATCTCTATAAATAAATAAATTTTAAAATAAATAAATAAATAAATAAATAAGAAACTTCCCTCCCCCCCCCCAAAAAAAAAGAAAATTCCCTTGTTATTTAAGTATTTTGACAGTGAAATGTATGGAAATTACACAGTGAATTTCACCAAATAGTGAGATAAAGTGCAAAGAAGAAAAAAAGTGACTAAAAGAACCAATTCGTGTATTCATTCTAATTTTTTCCATAGAAAAATAACATTTGTGAAAAGATAGTAAGACACTCTAATTGCCTACTCTATACATATACATCAGTATCTTTACTCACTGTCCAGTCTACAGTTTTTGCTTAGTAGATAATACTATGCCTCTTAAACTTGGTAAGGAGAAGTGGAAATATTTTGGAATTGTAAGGAACCTTAGAATATATCTGGCTCAACCCTCTTATTTTCTGGTTAGGAAAATGAAGTTTTGAGTGATTAAGTGACTTGCCAAAGGCCACATAGCTTCTTAACAGGATTTCTGGAACTAGACCCAAGTTTCCTGATATCTGGTAGGCTATCTCCCCCAAAAAGCATGGGGTGGGGGGATAAAGCCATTCCTTTACCCGTTTTGGTGATGAAGCTTCACATCCCTGACTGGCTACAGTCCAGCTCAACTTTCAAATATTTACTTGACAGATAATGAAAAGATATTATCGGACTATGGGACAACCTTTGTTACAGCCTGGAAGAACACTCACAACTACAGGGTGTGGAACAGCAACAAGCATCCGGCACTTGCGGAAATAAATCCGAAGTAAGCACATCCTCTAAGGATTGATAGTACATAACGTGGTCGATTTACTGCCTCAGTATAAAGAAGATCGTATCTTAACTTTGATGGCAATGTGAACATCTCCAAAAATCTCCTTAAATAGATCGAAAAATCCCAGATACAGAGAAGCAGCTGAAAACTGCTTCCCTATTCTTACTTGTTACACAAAAAGCTCAAGACATTTTTGGAAGGATTAACATTTCTCCCAGCTCTTGGCATAATTCAGAAGAGGAAGTCTGGCACATGGCAATGTTCATTGCATGATAGTTTTCTCCCTTTCCCTGGATCCGTACGTTAGCAGAATGGTCAAACAAGATAGAAACTTTGAAGGAATACCACTGGTGGAGACTCTGAGGTTATTTTAAAATATGAAGTGTAAAAAAACTAAAGGCAATATTTGAACTCCTAGTATGTGGTCAAACCCAAGTTTCCAACTTAGATTCTAAAATCCCAACAAAATTTAATACCTGTCACAATACTGAATGTTGACAGACTTTATCCATGTAGGCATAAAAGACATTTAAATGTGTGGAGTGCCACTTTTGTGAAGCATGCTATCTTTGTTTGAATGGAACAGAGTAGAAACTAAGGTGATCTCTCCATTGGTGGAATGTGTATGTAGTTCCCCCCTTATCTGCAGTTTCAGTTACTCAGGGTCACCTGCAATCCTGAAGCAAATGATCCTTTTTGTGACATGTCATCAGAAGGTCAGTAGCAACCTAATGCTACATCACAATTCTTAACGTCCTTCACCTCCCTTCATCTCATCACTGAGTATTTTATCATCCCACATCATCATAAGAAGAGGAAGGGTAGAGACGCATGGGTGGCTCAGTGGTTGAGCATCTGCCTTTGGCTCAGGACTTGATCCTAGGGTCCGGGATCAAGTCCCACATCAGGCTCCTTGCAGGGAGCCTGCTTCTTTCTCTGCCTATGTCTCTGCCTTTCTCTCTGTGTCTCTCATGAATAAATAAATAAAATCTTTATTTTTTTTAATAAAATCTTAAAAAAAAAAAAAAAAGAGGAGGAAGGGTAAGTACAGGGCAATAAGATATTTTCAGAGAGAGAAAAAGAGAAAGACTACATTCACATAACTTTTATTACAGTATATTCTATTTTATCATTAATCTCTTGCTGTGCCTAATTTAAAAATTAAACTGTCTTGTAGAAAGAAAAAAAAACTGTATTGTAGGTATGTTATGTTATAGGAGACAGTATACATAGGGTTCGGTATACTATCTGCAGTTTCAGGCACCCGTTGAAAGTCTCAGAATGTGTCCTCCAAAGATAAGGGGGAGCTACTGTACATCCTAGGAACTTATCTTCTAAATTAAATTATTAAAGTGATTTTTTTTTAATACAAGTCTACACTGAATGTTTTCATTTGTATTTTAAACTTCTTGAGAGTCGGACAGAAACCAACTTCGTGCTGACTACTGTATTTTTTGGGAGCTGGAGTTCAGTTAGTTAGACTGGGGATGTGATTTAAGTGGTACTATAAAGAATATTCACACACACACACACACACACACACAATCCAGATATTTATGTCATATAAATATCCGGAACTTGGGGAGGCATCTGCAAGGGTGAAATGTAGCAGGGTTTTAAAGAACATATCTGTTAAACTTTATATCATCTATCAAGAAAAATGACTAGGTTCGGCAACAATTTTGGTGAGTTTAATCATCACACTGGGCTATAGCAGAAACCTCTATTGGCATTTGAATGTGGTAAAAACATAGAGAATTAAAAGGCAAAAACATCTTAATAGTATTAAATGAGAGACCTAAGAGTTCAAAGTATTCTCCGTCACTAACCACAAGGTCTGTGTTTTAAAGAGTGATGAAGGAAAACAGATGTGAGTTTGTTTGCCTGGTGGCCCTCACTGTGACGGGGGTGGGGCAGTCGTGGTGGGGCTAGGGTCCACCTCTACCATCTGCAGTGTGGCCTGCGGGGCCATCCGGTCTCTTCCCCCAGTGCTCTGTACTGATAACCTGCTCAGATCTTCATCCAGTCTCTGCATCTGCTGTGGTGCCTTTAACTTGAACCAGCTCTCCCAATGTTGATGTAGGTCCATGAGAGACTTAGCTGGAATGGGTTTTAAAGGATTGTAAAACAGCACTTCTAAAAATGTATAAATAAGTCAAAGTTACTTAGACTGAAGGGAAAGCTCAAGAAAGACCTGAAATATATAGGTAGCAAAATTATGCAGATATAACAGTTTTTCATTATTTTCACCAAATTAAAAACAAGAAATAATAGTCTTCAGTTGTTATCCAGAGGATATAACTTAGACATATTCCAAACTAATTATAAGATTTGAAATCTATGAAACCCTTTCTCCAACTCCTAAAGAGGAAAGAAGGAAGTCCTCTAACTTCCTTTAGTAAACATCAGATATTTTTCATCCTTTAAACATGGCCTTTCTAGGAATATGAAGAATGATTAAGTACTCTCAATCCTTTCAACCTATCATTCAGAATCCAGAAAAAGTAATTACATATGCTTACTATGGCCAATAAGGACATTTGTTGTCTTTTGGAAAGCTATAAATAGCATTTTGATGTTTTTATAAGTAGCTATCATTTCATTAGAATCACTTTTTTTTTTGTTAGACATTGAGAGAGACCTCTCAGTATGAAATAATGTGGATATTTATTGACTCCTTTTATAGTATAACTTTGGTCAAGTTGCCTGATTTCATATATATATATGTATGCACATGGCTTCTTCCCTTTTGTTCATTTTCAAGATCTGCATTTTGAGTTGCTTTTCATATAGAAAGTACAGATTTTACTGATACATGCAAATCTTCAGTGACCAAAAGCACACATCTGTAAGACAGTCATAATCAAGGTATAGTCCATGACCATGACCTAAAAAGTCAGTTACTAACCCTGACTCTTCTGGGGAGCTTTTTAAAAATGTTGATGCTTAAGCCCAACCCCAGACCAAATAAATAAGAACATTAGTGTAGCATTCAGAAACCTTTCTCACCCCCGACTCCAAGAAAAAAAATCCCTATTTTTACCAGGAGGAAATAAGCTCAAAAAGGCTCCCAAGATTGTAAGTAGAGAGCTATGCTCAAAGCAGGTTTCCTGCTGTCATGTGCAGAACACCGCCACCCAGCTGGGTCACCCCTGCAAGGTTTACTTATACTTCCTTGGGACCATGTTCTTTTGCAACTCTATTAAGAAAATACTCATAGTCTAATAGTCTCAAACTTTGTTTTACAGTCATCCTTTTCAAGGCCAGTACTCAGTGTCAGACATGAAGTTAAGATTCTCACAGTGAGTATTTAGAGAAAAAACTAGGAAAATTTTTATGTCTGAGTTTATGCCATGTGTTTCATTGCTAATTAGGAATTGTTTTTCTCCACTTGATAGACTTGTGCTTCAAATAGTAACCAAATATGTGCATAACATTCTCCAGCTCAGCAGTGTGTATGTTTCAGAGTGAAAACACTGCTGTTTCATAGAGAATGGTGTGAACTAATAACAGAATTTGCCATTTTTATTCTGGTGGAGTAACTTTAGCAAATCATAACTGTAGGGAGAATTAACCATGCATCCTTATGGCCTTTTTTTGGTTCGTCTGCATGTTATTTTAGTATTTTCTGAAAGTTTACATGCTTAAAAGGTTACTTAACTAACTGATGCATGACAAATAATTTAGCTTATTTTCTCAATAATTTTATCTTGGGGATGGTTATAGGGTGTGGTATGTGTGAATTTTTGTAATGTCCTTAAAACTTCTTTGCTTTTATCAGTTCTGTTCAAAACAGTGAACGTGGCAAAAAAATTGGAAACGTCATGGTCACAACCAGCCGAAATGTTGTCCAAACAGGAAAAGCTGTTGGTAAGACCTGCCTTTCCCCAGAAACAGATTAGAATCATAACACATCTCTTCTCTGTACTTGATATTGTTAGAATCATAAAGTTGCAGAGATCTGTGTCTCATATCATATAATAATGCAAGATAGTTGAATACAAAGGCTGAGTGTTTTTCACCTTATTCCTGAAAATTCTTATGACATCGGATAATATCAGAGTTCAGCAAATTTTGCCACACCCGATGGAGAGAGACCAATTTTCTGATGTGTTCACTGTTGTAACGAGGCAAGTTTCGGTGGAGTTTTTCCCCCATATCCTGAGCTGCCTGCAGTTTTTTATAAGTAGTAGAGCACCATAATAAAGTAGGTATTAGGAGTGCTGTCTTCTAAGGTATTATCATAAATAAAGGAAATCAGTGAAACCAACAGGTCATTTTTTTATAAAGATCAACAATATCAATAAAATCTTTATAGACTAGTAAGAAGAGAAAAGGTACAAATTACCAGTATCAGGAATAGAAGAGGGGACGTCGGTCTTAACAGAAATTAAAAGGATTATAGGGAATATTGTGAATACCTTTATGCCATTTTGACAATTTAGATGAACTATGCAAATTCTCTGAAAGACTCAAGTTGCCAAAACTGATGTAATAAGTAATTGGAAATTTAATAGCCCTATACTTATTAAATAAATTGGATTAAAAATCATACCACAGGTTTTTAATTTAATCCAAGCCAATATAGCTTCACTTACTAATTTTATCAGATGTTTAAGGAATAATACCAATTTTATACATATTCTTTCAGAAAATAGTGAATGAGGTATAACCCTCCCCAGTTCTTTTAATGAGGCCAGTATTACTGTGAGAACCAAGCCAGGTGTCATGCTGTTGCATACATTTCTTCTGCACCTAGCTTTCTTCCGTTAAAATACTTTGAAGTTTGTTCCATATCCATTCTAAAAAAATGTCTCATTCTTTCTTTTCTGTCCACCATCAGTGGGTTCATTTGATTATAGGGGGTGGGATTTAATATGTAAGCCTTTATTTCCATACACTATTATGCATTTAACTTATTTTGACTTCTTATTTTTAATAGAAAAATTCTACTTCATTATAGGTATATGATGTCAATCATGACTTCATTTTTAGTGATGCTCTGCTATTTAAATTCTAAAGCCAGTTCTCTTCCACACTCTTCTCTCTGAGAATAGTGGGAGTATATGATTCAACTTAAATAATTTCACTTGAGCATCAACTTTGGAGATAAGGTTTTTTAAAACAAAACTGACCAGAGGCAGATACAGCAGTTAGCATCTTCATTTATTGCAATATCATTTCAGCTAACAAAAGCACAGTTCCTGAAAGTAGCCTAACCACTGTTCCCTGTGTAGGTGGTTATCAATTATCAACTTGGATTTAAACTAGAAAGACCACGTAAATCTTTCTAAGCTCTCCCAAATGATTCTGATGTGCAGCCAGTGCTGAGAGTCGCTGGCATAGCGTATGTATATTAAGAGAAGAGTTGGCTGACCACCTTCAGAAGGCTTAGGAGAGAAGGTGCTTTTCCCAGAAGTTACCCAGTTTCCTACTAGACAAGACCCATAGAATGGAATTGTTTTGGAACTAAAATTTAAATGGTATTTTACTATTAACATATTGATGTTACAGTAAATTAACATTTATTAATTAGCATGGGTCTTTCACTGTCTATTAACAAAAGTGAAGACATTTTTCCTTTTGTTTTTCCCCTCCTCTCCATCCAGGCCAGTCAGTTGGAGGAGCTTTTTCCAGTGCAAAGACAGCTATGTCTTCATGGCTTTCTACTTTCACCAGTCCCGGCCCCCAGAGTCTCACTGAGCCACCTGACGGGAAGCCTTGAGTGTCCAGAGACTGCTGTTGCTTCCTTAGGTTTAAGTGTTTCCTGTCTGTCTGCTGCTCCCAGACTGTTCCTCTTCATCGACCACAGGTCCACAACAGGGGACCAGCACGTCAAACTGTTTACATGGACAGTTGCCCTTTGTCTAAATGAATGTCGCACGATGCTGGAAAGATGAAATTGCAGCCGTAGCAGGGATGGCTCTCCAGGTTGGGGTTTAAATTGACTACTTTTTTTTCAGTCTGAGCCTGATTAAAACACATAATGAAACTTCTCATGAATTTTCAGTTCTGATATTATATACTTGTTTACTTTAGAAAAGGTTTTACTTATGTAAATTTTGTTCTCTTTTCCTGTTTGAATATCCAGATGGCCACTGTAATTTATATGTGCTAAAATTAAGTTATATTACTATTTGAATTTCTCTCAAGTTGGCCCTAAAATGTGCTTATAAAGGGGCCATACAGTCCAGCCCTTTGTTATTACTTTGTTGAGTTATATAATGATTTTTTGGTTTGTTGGCTTTCTACCTACAAGACACATTTATCAAGTCACTTCCTCCCAGAAACATGAAGCCAGAGGCAATAGTTCTGGGGATGGAGTGTTTTATGTTCTTAATTTATTCTTCCCCAGTAAACACTTGCTCTGAGGCATCAGAGAGTTTCACTGTGCTTTCCTCCGCTTCCAACTGTGCAAGTCAGTGTGCAGAGAAATAGCATGGTGCTGGTTACAGTGGTGTTCCAGCAGTTACATGCGAGCGTGTACTTAGGGCGAGACTTCGGAAGAGCTCAGTGTAGTCTGTCAACTCCAGTTATGTTGCAGCCTTTTATAAGAGTTTTTAAACCCGCACTTTGTGCCTTCTGTTTCTTCTTTTGAACCGTTTTCACTGGGTGTTTACAGACGTACAGGTTTTTTGCTTAGTGTTACTCTTCATATGGCGTTTCAAGGCATTTGGCCTTCCCACTTCCCTGATGGAAAATCCTCTTGTAATCAGTTCCTACCCCCTTATGAAAGTATGTATAAGGGAAAAACAAGATGATCTGTAACTATTAAGTAGAAATCTCATCTTTGCTCACATTTAGAAAAGCAAGAGGAGAAAAACAGAGCCATGACATCAGTCCTGTTTCACAAAGGACCTATGGTTTCACTTTAGACACATGCATGTGTGTGCTATCTACTGAGGATTTGTACACAACTGGACCTCATGTATCTGCTGTGCACAGCTCTCATTTGCTTTTCAAGGGGACTTTGGATGGGTGTTCTCAGGGAGTACTTACAGGGCACAGACTGCTTTTTCAGTAACAAAGGACACTTGGAAAATAAATACCTTGTAAGTATGATCTAACATATGATAGCATATTGGGAAAATGAGGGATCTAATTAAGGAGGACACTTGATTATATTTGATTTCTCCCTTAAAAGTGAGGCGCCTGGCTGGCTCAGTTGGTAGAACATGCGACTCTTGATCTCAGGGTCATGAGTTCAAGCCCCACATTGGGCATGGAGCCTACTTTAAAAAAATAAAAAAATAATAAAATAAAATAAAATCTTTTTAAAAAATTAAGAAATGTTTATGTAAGAAGTAAATTTTTCTAGGGCATGTGAAATGAACGTAGGGACATAACTAAATATCTCTAAATTTTCCAATTTGTGTTTTAACGCAAGTCCGCAAATCTGAAAGTGTACTTCCATTTGAGCACAGTAATTCAAAAATTCAGTGATGATCGATGCAAGGGCTTATTATGAGAACTCTATTAATTCCACTTGTGCTGGGAAACTTAGCCTTCTCAGGAAATATTATTTGAGGAGAAGAAAGTAATACCAAACAAAACCTTAAAAGGTACTTCAATCAGTGTTGCACTGAGACTATAAAGAATTCATTCTAACATCTTGTTTCATGAGGCCACGTCATTAGTCGGAGTGTCATAGTGCATTAGCGTGCGGTTGTTACTTCACATCTGCCTGACGTTCACAATGTGAGAGCACTGTGACCGGTTAGCCAGCACGTTGCTGGTCCATCCTTCATTCTGTATGGTGTGTGGTTTAGGGTAAACTCCCATCTCACTGTGCAGAAGCAGACCAATCCACACTTTGATATCCCACTGAAATAAAAAGAGTGAAGCTTTGCTTTAGGATCACTTGTTCCCCCACTTTAATATACACTTTTACACAACCTTTCTCACTAAGGTTTCTAGTTAAGAGTTCAACTCTTAAGGTGGTCATTTTACTGGCTTTCAGCACAAAGTGAATATCTCAAAAGATAGAACTTTTGTCCAAGAAGTAGTCAAAAGACTGTAACGATATTTCCTTCAGTTTTTTGGGGGTGTTGGAGTTTTCAGGGAGCATAAGCTAGTATGTTGTTGGCAAGGGCCTTGGGGCAGCCAGCAGTCAGTTTCTATCTATTTAATAATTTCTTCCCTGATGGCAGGAAGCCTGGCCCCTTGTCTCGTGAGCCTACATGCTTGTCTCTTGGATTCCAGGTGTCAGCTGAGTGGCCAGCCCCAGAGGCTGTAGCCTCCTTGGTTCTCTGAGCAATAGGAACCAACGTTATTAGGCCATCTTTGGACATGCCACTCAAAGAGGATGCATTGTTTAGCCATGCTTGCTCTGGTGCTTTTATGTCTAAGAACTGAGTACTTGTAAGTAGGCCTGAGGGGGCAGCATCAGCCAGGCTTTTCCAGGGTGTGCCAGGCACATGGACTGCATCTGTAGCTTGGCAGTGACCTCACTGTTATCTAGGTAACTTAAAGGTAGTGCTGGGAAGAAGTCCCTGGCATCATTTAGTTCCTACTAAGGCATTGTAATGACAGTTTACATGGGGGAAGGAAAAGAGTTAAGGCTACCAAGCACCTCTGGGCTAAGTGAATAGAAAAAGTTGCATGTCAGAGAGAGGCTTAGAGTTATCTTGCATATGGATTTGACTCATGTAGCCAGGATGAATAGCCTATCCCCAGATCTACCAGTGATTTACTAGTGCCCAAGCTCTAGAACAATCCTCATCTACTTTTTGCTTAAAGAAGCAGCAGAAATACCCTGGGGCAGCAAACCAGAGCATATGATGCGATTTCCTCAATCTTATCTTGCTTTCTGAGTTCTGTATTAAGCATTGGCTTTTCTTTCCTTAAGAATAATTTACTTTAGAAAGGCAAGGAGAAAGCAAATTCGCAAGGGAGACAAGTTAGAAGTTGCAAGGCTGAGGAACAACGTACTTCAAATCTGAATGAAGGTATCTTGAAAGCAGTATTTAATGTGCTAATGGCTACAAGAGCTCTTTTACAAAGAAGTTAGAATTTTTAATCTGCTAGTTACAAGTTATAAAATGAAGCTATAACATCTCCCTGGCAGGTTTTTTTCTTACTTTGTTTTGTGGAAGTTACAGCCAGTGGGTTTTTTTTTCTCCCCTCTGGGCCTGGTAATGAGCTGGGGAGCACTCAGCTTTGTGAGGGGCAGTGGACAGATCTTGAACCGCATAAACATTTATGTGTCAGTAGTTTGGGCAAGTAGCCTGTTAGGATGGTAGCTGCTAAATATTGCCATTGTTTTACAATGGAGTTGGCTAGGACTCTTGAAATGGCATCAGCATTTGCAAGCTCTGATTCTTTGACCAGAGGTGGTACAGCATTTGTGGCCTTTCCACCCTGATCAGAGGTAGCCTCTAAGGCTGACGGGGAACACGGCTCCAGCTTCTAGATTGTCATTCCACGTAACTCAGTATGCCACTAGGAGTTTTTCATTCCAGGTCTTTAGAATTCATGACATTGGAATTGTTTTGTTATAATTTCCAACATTCCATAAATATTTGTCAAGGACAAAGGAAAGGAATGTGGATCTTTATTCTTTTCGTATAAATGACTTTGTACACATGACTTCCTGCTTTCATACAAAGGGGAAGAAATTAGCTCAAGGGAGGAGCTCCTCCCTTGTGTGATAACTCCAGAATTAAACGATTGTGCACGTAGAGGGGTTGAGTATATTTTGTAAAACTCTAATGATTTGTATTTCTGTGCTGTTCTAAAGTTTACCTTTTTACTCATATTAATTAAAGATATAGAAACTATATATTTAAATCATGTAAGTGGGACACAATTTAGGGTTTTGGTTTTTTTTTCCAGTCTTATTTTTCATCAGCATCTCACACATAGTATGCTGCTCAAATTTTTTTGTGTGCAATATAAACATTTGAACATTTCAGTCAGGTACTGAGCCAGAAAAGGTAATTGAAGTTTTTTTAGGAAGCTTCTGTGCTTAGAAAATATTTTGTTTTCTTGAAATGTTAATTTATAGCTGGGAAAATGGGATCAAGACTTAATGTGTTTCAAGCCGCTTGGTCATTGGTTCCTAAATTTAGGAAGCATTTGATTAACAAGTTAGTGAAGGCATTTAGTGATCACAAAAGTAGTTTAAATATTTGAGATTAAAGGCTTCCCATAACCCTCCCCAGGAAAGTTTAGCTAAGAAGTCTTAGAAAGTTTTCTGAGGAGGTTTAGCAGTGGCACACGTTTTATCAGAAAGATAGTTTCTCTTTGCTCCAATAGTTTTATATAGTTCTTTGTTTCTGTTGTCATTTGTTTTTTAAAAAATGTTAAATGATAAATCACGTCTAATCATAGTGAATTGTAAAACTTCTGTATCTTTATTTTAAGGAAAAATAAGAATAAAATTATCCTGTTTGTCCTGCATACGGTCGTACTTGGCCTCTCTTTCTAGAAGTACCCTCATGTTGTTGGGGTGGTCTCTGGCCCCTTCACAGTTGGACAACAATGCCAGCTGTGTGTGAGAAACCAGCACACAGACTGAACTGGAGGACTCGTTGCTCCATTTAATCTCTTGTTTTGATATTGCTTATGATGATGCCTCTGTTTTTAAGGTGATGACCCCTGCAGGAAGAACCCCTTAGTTTCTCTGGAATCTAAGTGCACAACGTACAACCAGACAGAGATTGGTCGGGCGGTGATATCACATGCTCCCTGACAGAAACCCCCAGGGGAATAGAACATTGTCGAGAGCAGCCTATTTCCCCCACCTGGACTGGTAAGCTTCAAAATAGCCCTTGGCATCTCCACTGAGGGCTCCTAGCATATTTTCATAGATATTTCCATGTACTGTGGTCCTTCTTACAGCTGTTCTACAAAAGAGGAGCTTTGTGATGTGATTCACAGAAGCAGACAAGTTTCCTTGCCCCAGGGGAAGGTGCACTTCCTTGAGTGCTGGGTTAAGTTTAGGGTCCCAGCATCCTCGGACATGGAACATTAGCATCCTGGAAATGACGAGGTATTTGGGGACGGGGACAGTAGAGCTTGGCACTGCCGATATCTCCCCTTTTTCGAGGATCTCTGCCACCTGGGTATCAGGCTGTGCCATGGGAAGGTCCACGGTTCCCCCTCACCTGCAGGGTCACAACTGCCTGTCCTCTACTCCGATAGGATGGGAGTTGCAGTTGTTGAATCTGGTAACATCAAGAAGGATTGTGATTGCAGAGCCAGTTTTCTTCCAATGAACAACCCTTTGACAAACAACATCTTCTCTGCTGGCCTTAATCTCTGCGGGGTTGGGGAGCCGCACATAAACACACTCAGTGTGATCCTGCAGTCCAAAGCCAGGGAGCAACCTGGGGCAGGAGATTAAGAATGGTTATGCTCTATGCTCTTTATCCTATGAACACCTACATTTAGAGCTGCTGACCTCCCAACACAGCACAAGGAACCAAGAGTCAGATCATTTAAATGTATATGTTTCATATTTCACTGGGCCCAGCTACCCTCCTGGAGCATTTAGATACGGACCAGAACTGTAGAAAAAATGAAAGCCACCTGATGAAATCTTGATTATTATTGAAGCCAGGTGATGAGTGTGTTGGAGTTCATTAGACTGCTCATTCTGGTTTGGGATATGACTACCATCCTTCACTTGACCTGCTGCATCCTACACACGCAATTTTCTTCAGTCGTTGCAGAGAGTTTTTTTTTTTTTAAGATTTTATTTATTTATTCATGAGAGACACAGAGAGAGAGGCAGAGACACAGGCAGAGGGAGAAGCAGGCTCCATGCAGGGAGCCCGACGCGGGACTCGATCCCGGGACTCCAGGATCATGCCCTGGGCCGAAGGCAGGCACTAAACTGCTGAGCCACCCAGGGATCCCCCATTGCAGAGAATTTAAAAACTTAGGTCAGGTCCTCAGCACCAAGTCTGTATATCTGCTAGCCCTGCTCTGACCTTGGGTGGTTCAGTGCCTTGTCCTTGTAAAGCAGAATCTGTCTTGAGTCCCTCTTTGTACCCCTAAAGTTAAAGCTTGAGAATGGAAAAGAGCAGAAAAGCAGTTTTGGGGGAAACCTCATTCCATCCCTAAGTTCTCTTCTTAGGAACATGTCTGTTCCATCACTTTCTAGCTCCACTTCCACATTGCCAGGGGATTGGGTCTGACCCTTAACTGATTTCCCGATTTCCAGTCCTACCCAACCCACAAACCCAAGTACACCTTCCTAAAGCATGACAGTATTAATTGTGATGTGGTATCTACTTACTGTCTACAGAATTAAGGACAGGTTCCTAAGTCAGCCACGAGGGTCCAGCACACAGTAACTCATTAACTCATGCCACCGCCGCCTTCACCTCCAGAGCCCCCTGGCCAACTGAAACTTTGCTATGTATCACCTTCCCACCCCCTAATTGTTAGAGAAGCATTATTGAGGGACCCCACAATCAAAGACCCAGCTCTAGCCTCTCTTCCTTCTTAAAGTCTGCCCCAGGGCTACTTGGGTCCTTCTTAAAACACTCAGACTCAAGTGTTTATTGTTTATTTACACTACGTAAATAGGTGCTTCCCAGGTTTGGAGATTTACAATTAGTAAAACATTTTTTGAAAAGGAGATGGGCGACTTTAGTGAAATACACCTGCAGAAAAGAGCAAGGAACATTACATTAAAAGTAAATCTAAGCAACTGTTCACTGTAACCATGACCCACATAGGAAATGGCCTATTAGCAGCGCCTAAAAAACCCCACCCTGTGTGTCTCCCTGGTGATAATTCATCCTTCTCCACAAGTATTTTGTACTCTCACTTTTGAGATCATCATTTCTTTGTCATTTTACCTCCTCCTTCCAGTGTATGTATCCCAACCAACATAGTTTATTTCTTGTCTATTTTTGAACTTGTATGAATGGAATCAACCGTTTGGATTATGTCTTTTTCTGATTAATTTTGTTTTTTGGGAGATTTTTCTCTCTGATTGTTTTATAATTCCATGCCATCGTACAGCTGTCCCACTGTTCCCCTGGCTGGCTGGAGGCAGATTGGGCTGTTTCCTGTTTGGGGGCAGCTGTAAACGGTGATGCTGCCCTGGCCCTGGCCATTCTAGTTTGCTTGTCCCACTGCATCTGTGTGTGTTTCTTCCAGGTAAAAATGTGAGCATGAAACTGCTGGATGGTTTTTCACATTATGTCCAATGCTTAGGTATCACAAGGAACTTAAATTTTTGCCAATCTGATGAGTGTGAAATGATATCTCATTGTAGGTTTTAATTGACATTTTCCTGATTAGTAATAAGATCGAGTAATTTTTCACTTATGTATTAACCAGATGGATTTCTACTTTTTTTTTTCTACTTTTGTTAAATGCCTGTTCAAATCATTTACCCATTTGTCTGTTAGGTTGTCTGTTTCTTATTGGCTTGGGTGTTTCATGGGTGTGTATATAATGTATATATTCTGGATACTGTTTCTTTGTCAGTTATGTATGTTGCAAATATCTCATTCTAAGTCTATTCATTCTTTATGATCTGTTTTGATGACTATCATTCTTAGTATAATTAAATCTGTCTTTTATGTTTAGAGGAAATTATATCTTCTTGTGTCATACTTAAGAAACCCTACTCTACCTCAAGGTCATGATATTCTCTATAATCTTCTCAAAGTTTTTAAATTTTGCCTTTCATATTTATTCACTTGTACACCTGGATCTTCTTTTCTAGAGTGCTTTAGAGGTCCAATCACTCCCACCACCCGAACTCCCCAATGTGACTAGAAAGTTTTGGCATTTCTTCTTTTGCCAACTAAGGACCCTAATAACTCTCGTATCATTATCATGCCATACACAATTTAATACCAAAACATGAGAAGAACATAAGGTCAGACTAAGGGAGAATCCTTTAAATCAAATAATTAACTGTTTGAATTGTACTAATTTGTCTGTATTTTTCTCATTTTTGTTACAGGTTCTGTGCTCCGGTTCATGGGGATGAATGAAGGAACTTTATTTTTTACTCCGAAGGGCTAACATTCCCCACGTCTGACAATCACATAAAGGTCCAGTGTTTTCCAGAACTGTCCTGGGGAGCCACAAACCTTAACGGCTTTTCACACTGCCTCAGAGGCACACTGGCCTCCACAGACCCAAGATGTGCACATCTTTAGCTGCTTGCACTGGGAATCCACTCTTAAGACTAACCCAAGCCTCCCAGACTCCTGCAGTGTAAATTCTGTCCCTAGCAGGTATCTGAGGGTTACTATGTACACAGCACATGCCACACAGATGGTTCCTGGCCCTCTTGGAGCTTGCTGTTCAGCAGGAGCAGGTGAGCAGTTACCACAGGGGGCAGAGAGGGCCAGGTCAAGGTAAGCCAGGGTGTGTTCAAGCATATCGTGGTGGCCAGCTGCTGGCCGATAGGGATGAGTAGAAGTTTCCTCCCCTGGGAGACTGAGTTGATACCTGAAGGCTACACGAGCATTGTGGGGGTGAGGTGGGGATGAGGGAAGAGGCTGTACTCTACAGAGGGCTCCGGGGCTGGGAAGACGGCATCAGCACACTAGAAAGCAGTGAATGTTCTTTGGTGTGGCTGAGACCTCAGTGGCCAGGTGAGGAAGAGGAGAACTCTGTGAGCCAGGAGAAGGGGTACAGACTTGCTCGAGAAGGCAGGGGGAGAGCCTGAAGGGCTTCCCCACAGGCCAGAGGCAGGTTGGGTGCTGCCCTTGAGAAGGTCAGCCCAGGAGGGGGTACCCCACAGGCGCACTCGCCTTGGCCCTAAATGCAGTGATGTTTCTCTGAATCAGCAGTACCCTCTCTTTTCCCCGGTAGCCCAGTCTCACAGCTTTCTGCCGACTTCAGATCACATGTGCCCCGAACAGTGGGCCCGAGGACAGAACCCCTGTGATGCCACCCTCCCTCAGAAAGCAGTCACTGTAAGGACATGTGTTTTCCTTTGATTTCGCTGGAATTTAGTGGGGCCTGTTAATGAGAAGCAAGTCTGAGTGATTTCAGGGAACACGGGGGGGACACTCCAGCATCTAGCTTTTACTCTTGGCCTAGTGGAGACCCAGGATACCTGTCCTGCCAGCTCTGTGTCGGTAGGTTTAAACCTGGTTAGAAGTCGCTTTTCCCCCCATACAGTTTACAAGCAGGAAGGCAGTGTGCTGTGTATATTCAAAAAGTCCATCTGCGGTCACTCTGGATTTTCATTCATGTTTGCTCCAACCCATGGATTTTTTTTTTTTTTCTGACCAACTTTTTTTTTCCCGACCATCTTTCCCAGATGAACCACTTGCCTTTCCACCTGCCCCTCCTGGCTGGGCCCTAGAAGAAGGTCCTGCGGCAGCACTTCCTAGAAACCACTGAGACCCAGGTTAAAGCACACCGTCCTTGGCTGCAGTGATCCTGAACTGGCCCTCCCTTGTGAGCAAGGTCAGCAGGAGAGGCTGGTGCCTCCACGCCACTCCCACCAAATGCCTTTGAAGTGGAAATTCCCAGGTAAAGTTTCAACAGATAAAGATGCATGAGTATGTTGTGTGTGTGTCACCACTTTACGGTTATTTAAAATCACGGGCCAGCAGGACTGGAATTTTTAAATCTTAGATGTTTTCCCACTTTTGAAGTATGTTTTTCTATTAGTGATAGCTCTCTTGTTTTTGAGACTCAAAGTTTAAAACATTTTTATTCTGAGTGCTATTAATTCTACTCTAAGCATCTGGGCTTAATGAATCCTTAGAACTTTTCTTCTGTGTCTTTGTTGTAAATGAAGGATACTAGTCACTGCTGCTCTGGTTGGGAAACATGGTTTTTGTTCCCTTTTAAGTTATCAGGTTAAACCCTGTGACTGTTCTCCCTTGAAGAGCAGGCTGTGTTTCCAAAGTTTCTAACACAATTCCTAGGGGAGGCGGGATGGGCTTCCTGTATTGACAGTGGTGTTTATGGGGGCTGTGTCTCAGTTCATAGAAGCCTGCATGTCACAGAGCCATTGTATATATGAAAATATAGTATTAAAGGTGCTAGAGAACTGAAGAACTGAAAAGCTCTCTACAGCAGTTCAAAAAAAAATGTGTTAGCTTACAACCTGACAGGTAAAAACATAACTCTCCCCTGATGCAGCCCCAGCAGCAGCAAGTAAAGATTCACTCAGTCACAAAACCACTTAGTATGGTCCTGTATGGGGTCCAGAAGACAAGAAGAGACCTGCTCAAAAACTTGATATAAAATGAAGAGTGTCTTGAGAGGTCCAGTAAAGTGCTATGGCAGTCCTTACTGCTGGGACAATCCGAGAAGGCTTCCTGGAGGAAGTGGCATTTGCTCTCTTCCTTGAGTGAGTGAAGAAAGTAAGATTCTGAATATAGGCAGTAAAGAGCAGATTTTTAGGCCACTCTCGGGGGCCCATGGCCTGCGATGCAGAAAAGGAACAGGTCAGAGTGGGTACAGCTCTGGGAGGGAGTAAGAAGTGATGATGGAGGAGTACTATGGAAGAAATCCGTCTCTGGAAATGCTAAAGCCAGGAGGAGGCTGAGATGCATAAAAACCACTCCAAGTTACTCTTGGTGAGAATACAGGATTCAGGAAAAGAGAGCGAGGAGGAGGAAATCCCCAAGTGGCAGATACAGGAAGAAAAATAGTACAGCTGACCCTTGAATAATGTAGGGATTAGGCGCACTGACCACCCCCCATGCAGTCAAAAATTTGTAACTTTTGACTCCCCCAAAACTTTACTAATAGCCTACTGCTATGATACGTGAACAGTCCATCAATGTATATTTTCTATGTTATATGTATTATATACTGTATACTTAGGATAAAGTAAGCTAGGGAAAAGTATTATTAAGAAACATAAGGAAGAGAAAATACATTATAGTTCTGTACTGTATCAAAAAACTCTAAGTATAAGTGGATCCACACAATCCAAACTCATGTTGCTCAAGGGTCAACTCTCTCTGGTGGGAGACTGCTCAAAGTCTCCGATGAATGGTGAGGATGACTGAAGTGGACACCTTCTTGAGTACGTTTGAACATTAACACCTGTTTCATTGCTTTAAGAGAGATGCCCTTTTGTACCTGGGTGGCTCAGTCGGTTAAATGTCCGATTCTTGATCTCAGGGTTGTGAATTCAAGCCCTGCATTGGGCTCTCCACTGGGTGTGAAGCCTACTTTAAAAAAAAAAAAAAAAAATGCCCTTCTAAGAAGGAGGATCAGTCATTAAAGGTTCTGTACCTTAATTAAGAGAGCATCTAATTCATTTTAAATGGACTTAATCTCATCCTAAGTATGGCCAACATTCCATTCCTAAGGATTTATATCAAAGAAATAATCCCAAAGGAGGGGGAGGTATATGTATAGAGTTGTGTGTCATTATAACAAATAATGAAAAATCAGGAACAAACAACAGAAGGCCTGCCATGATACTTCAGTGTAGTACTGGAAGTATGGTGCTCACTGTAATGTTACACAGCAGTTAATCATTGAAAAGTGGGGTAGTGTGAGAAGAGAAAATACAGAAAAAAAGAACTTATCCAAAGATGGGGCGGGGAGGGGGGGAGTATGGGGGCCAGGAATCCGACTTTCTTCCCTCTGCATTTCTTGTCTTTCCTGTGTCTTTTCTGTTTCTCCCACGCAAGTGTGAGACGCTGGTTACCGTAGTGGAGGGGAGGGGACACTGCACATGAGTAAAAGCCTCTCGGGCCTTCTGCTACACCAGGGCCCTTCTTACTGTTCTGGGAGTAACTAGTGTTTCAATGGACAGTGAGGTTGGGGAGGCCTGGCACATAGTAGGCACTTGGTGAGTATCGTAACATGAACAAAACCTCCCACTCCAGTGCCAGGCTCTGTGGTTACAGCTTACCAAGCACAGTGTAGCTGATGGACTGAAAGAGTAAAAGGAGCTAAGGAAGCAAAATAAAGCAGTGCTTTCAACTATTTCTATTTTACAAAGTGCTTGGTGAAACTGTAAAAGGATATTATTTAGTACCACAAAAAGTAGGCCAAGGGTAAGAAAACCTCTCCATACCCAAGAGAATTCAGCTGACCAAATTAAGTCTGATCCAGAATAAACAGTTCTCATCTGGAAATCTAGCAGTTTCAGAAAGTACTGTCCAAGTGGAAAAAGGCCCACAATGCTGGTCTGCATAATTATGTAACCCTTTAGGAAAGTGGGAAGAAGTGCCACCGTCCTGGGGTACACAGGAAGGAGAATTCTCGGGCCTCAAAGAAGAGGACTGTGCTCCTGAAGAGAAGCCAGGCTCACATGCCCTTTCTCATGAACTTGACAACAACCTCAGTCGTTCTGCTCTGTGCTTATTACCCAATGTCCAAAACCTACAACAAGGTTTCTATTATCAGATTCCTCCAGCAGAAGTAACTTCCAAATACTCATATGAATAGCCCTGCACGTGGAGGAACTCACTAGAAATGAAACCAAAGCAGGATGCCTGGGTGGCTCAGTGGTTGAGGGCCTGCCTTTGGCTCATGTTGTGATCCTGGGGTCCTGGGATTGAATCCCTCATCAGGCTTCCTGCAGGGAGCCTGCTTCTCCCTCTGCCTGTGTCTCTGCCTCTCTCTGTGTGTGTCTCATGAATAAATAAATAAAATCTTTAAAAAAAGAAACCGAAGCTCAGCTTTAGTGGTCAAGACCATTTATACTGGTGTTTGATCAGGAAAAGCATTATCGTGGTCCCTTTAAAGATGACTTAAAACCATCAAACAGACTAAATCCCATATGGTAAGAGGAATTTAAAAAGCAACTTTCTCTAACAAATTGTAAAAATCCAGGCTTAAAAGTGAAAGCAGGGGATTCTAAGGGGTATATGTACACGGTGTACACAGCAGCATTTTTCACAATAGTCAAGGTGGAAGCAAGCAGTGCCCACCAACAGATAAATGGATAAACAAAATGTGCCAGTGACACACAATGGACTATTATTCAGCCTTTAAAAGGAAGCACATCCTGGCATGTGCCGCAGTGTGGATGTATCTTGAAGACTTCGGGCTGAGTGAGATAAGCCAGTCACAGAAGGACAAATCCCCTACGCTTCCGCTGGTGTAACATCCCTAGGCTAGTCCTGGTCCTAGAGACAGGAAGGGGAAGGATGGTTGCCAGGGGCTGGGGGACAGAGAGCAGTGGGGAGTTAACTGTTAAGTAGGTACAGAGATTCAGTTTTGCAGGATAAAAAGTTCTGGAGATGGGTGGTGCTGATGGTTACACAACATTGTGAATGTACTTTAAAAAAAAAAAATGCATTTAGAAAGAGCATGGAACCAGTGGGAGAGACACTTGGGATCTTCCAAGTTTGGTTCTCCTACTGTTCACCTATAGCAAATTTCAAATATATAGCAAAAGTAGTCAGAAAAGTTTAATAAACCTTTTACAATATACCATTCAGCTTCAGTGGTTGTCAGTTTGTAGTCAATCTTATTTCATCTTTACCCTCACTTTTCCCCTCCATTCAATGGAGTTATTTTTAAAACTTTATTTGGGAATAATTTCAAGGATAAAGGTACGTAACAAAAGTGAAAATAGTAAGACAAAACCAAGCACCTACTCCCTTATTCGAATTCATCTGTTACTAATACTTTATTTCATTTCCATGTTTTATATGTTCTCTCTCTCACACATGCACATCTCCCCCATTTTTTTTCCACCTATTGAGGCTAAGTTATGTATATCCTAGACCTCTACCTTTACTTTTATACCATATACATACCATATACCATATACCATATACATACCATATAGTGTAGTTACCAACTTCAGAAATTTAGCACTGACTCCATTTTATCTCTACACCATTAATATTCCAATTCTGTCAGTCCTGTTCTTTGTAGTATTTCTGTCCTCTCCAGTACGGGGCCAGGTATTATAGTCAGTTATCAGCCTCCATTTCCAGAATCTTTCTCTTTTATGACATTGATAGTTTGGAAAAGTAAATCCCTCTTCCTTTTTTAAATAAGGTGGTCCTTATTGCCGGGGGCAGGGGGGTATCTACCATTTTCTTACGATTAGATTCAAAATAAGCATTCTTGCCCAGAGTCCTGCCTGGATGGTGGCATGTCCCTCTCAGGGTATCACATGGGGGGAGGCATGGCGATGTTGATCTTGATCACTGATCAGAGTTGTCCGTTCGCATCACTGAGCAGTTTTTGCCCTCCTCCCATTCCCCACCAAATAATAAGCAGTCTCTGGGGAGATGCTTTAAGATCGTGCAAATAATCTTATCAAAATTTCCCTTAGATTCAGCATCTGTATTTATTTACCTATTGCCACATAATACATATGTCAAAACTTGTTTAAAACAGTATTTGTCATCTCAGTTTCTCGAGGTCAGGAAATTAGTGCTGGCTCGGCTGGATGGTCCTGCCTAGGACCTCTGGTGAGATTACATTTCGTTGTTGGCCAGAAGTTGGCCATTATCTGAGGGCTTGCCTGGAGCTGGAGAATCTATTTCCAAGATGGCTCATTAACACATCTGGCAAGTCAGTGCTGGAACTGTCACTTCCTTACCACCCGGTCTTCTCCCTAGAGTTGCTTCTGGGTCCGCATGGCATGGACTGGCCTCCTCTAGGGCAAATGATCCCTGAGACAACAGTGCCTTTTTTTTTTTTTTTTTTTTTTTTACCTATTCTGGGGGTCATGACACTCACTTCCACTACAATCTATTCATTAGAAGTGACCAAGTCCAACCCACATTTCAAGAAAGCACTAAGCTCCAACTTTGTAAAGTGACAACTCTTGTAGGGAAAATATCAAAGAATTTGCGGACATATTGTAAGATCACTAAAGCATCCTGTGATGATTCTTGCCTGATTTAGTTCTTACTCTGACACCTGCAAAATATTGACTTTCCAACTGCCCTGTATTATTTTTGAAGCAAACACCAGCGTTATATTTCATCAGTAAATATTTAAGATGTATCTCTAAGAGATTAATGTTTTAATGTCATAAGCTGATAACAGTGTTATCAAGTAGCAAATCAGTATTTAAATTTCCATTTGTCAGGGATCCCTGGGTGGCTCAGCGGTTTAGCGCCTGCCTTCTACCCAGGACATGATCCTGGAGACCCAGGATCGAATCCCACGTCGGGCTCCCGGCATGGAGTCTGCTTCTCCCTCTGTCTGTGTCTCTGCCTCCCCCCCCCCTCTATATATATATCATAAATAAAATCTTTAAATAAATAAATAAATTTCCATTTGTCTTATGAATGCCATATTTTTATTGGGATGCAATTCACATGCCATAAAATTCACCTGTTTAAGGTGTACAGTTCAGTAGTTTATAGTATTTTCACAGATTTGTGTGGTCATCATCACTGTCTTGATTCCACCACTCCAAATAGAAACTGTATCCACTAGCAGTCACTTCCCATTTCCCACTCAGCCCCTGGCAACCACTAGTATACATTCTGCGGATTTTCCTATTATGGACATTTTGTATAAATGGAATACTACTATATGGCCTTTTCTGCCTGGCTTCCTTCACTTAGCATAAAGTTTTTAAGGTTGATCCATGTTATAACATAAGTACTTCATTCTATTCTTAACTTTTTTTTTTTAAGATTTATTTATTTATTCATGAAAGACACAGAGTGAGAGAGGCAGACAGACACATAGGCAGAGGGAGAAGCAGGCTCCATGCAGGGAGCCCGATGTGGGACTCGATCCCAGATCCTGAGATCCCAGGATCACGACCTGAACCAAAGACAGGCGCCCAACTGCTGAGCCACCCAGGTGTCCCTGTTGGGTTTGTTTGTTTGTTTGTTTGTTTGTTTGAAGTAGACTTCATAACCAGCATGTAGCCCAGTGCCGGGCTTGAACTCAGGACCCTGGATCAAGACCTGAACTGAAATCAAGGGTCGGATGCTTAACCGACTGAGCCCTCCAGGCATCTCTACTTCATTCTTTTTTTATTACTGAATTCTAATGTATGGATACACCACATTTTATTTGCCCACTTCTTGGCTCTTATAAATAATATTACTCTGAACATTTGTGTACAAGTTTCTGTGTAAAGCCAGATTTATTTTCTGTTTGAATCAAGACTAAAGTCTACAAAATGCCATTGGTAGAGAAATCTTTTAAGTCTCTACTAGTGGTTCCTCCTTCCACAACTTGATACACTTTTTCAATTTGTTAAGAAATTTGAGTCATTTGTCCTTGCAGTTTTCCAAAATCTGGATTTTGTAGATTGCATTTCTTGGCATAATTTAACATATTCTTCTAACACTTATAGTTTCATAAATTGATACTTGTGTGTAGAAACTTGGTCAGGGATCCCTGGGTGGCGCAGCGGTTTAGCGCCTGCCTTTGGCCCAGGGCGCGATCCTGGAGACCCGGGATCGAATCCCACGTCGGGCTCCTGGTGCATGGAGCCTGCTTCTCCCTCTGCCTATGTCTCTGCCTCTCTCTCTCTCTCTGTGACTACCATAAATAAATAAAAAATATTAAAAAAAAAAAAAAGTTTAAAAAAAAAAGAAACTTGGTCAGATTCGTTCTTGATGAAAAAAGGGCAAGATGATTATAGGTAGGCTGTTGTCCTACCAACCTAATTGTCTCTCTTTTTTTTTTTTATATTATCGGCTATTGATAATCATTGCTCAGATCCATTTTGGCATAAGAAGTAATGATAGTCTCATGCTGTCATTTCTTATCCAATAGTTGGAATGTGATATAAAGAAAAAATGTGCCCTCTTTTGTTACTGACTGATTCAGTTTGTATATAAAAGGGAGGATAAAATGTTCCACCCTTTTCCTTTGTTTTATCCTCCAATGATGAACAATTTGTGGGTTTTGAAAATGAATTTGTGGATGAAACATACTTGATATATCCTAATCCACTGGAGCTTTTGTGTTTTGTCTTTTTTTAAAAAAACATCTATTTTTTAAAAGTAAGTAGCCATATTTTGGCAGGAACACATGAATAGACTGACATTCATTATATTAGATGATTAATGATATTTTTTGATACAAAGTCATTAAGATAATAATTCAGATATTTTAATGGGTATATTTTTTCCAAATAGTAAGACAAAATGTTTGAAAATTTTCATGCTAATGTTTTAATTTCTGAAGATAAAGAGGTTAAGTATTTAGTAGACCATTTCTAGGGAAAAAAGCATTGACCTAATTCATAGTGGTATCTTCCAGGAGTGTCAGTAGATGAATGTAAAATAGGTCTCTTTATGTACCATTAACTGGCATCCTCACAGAGAGGGAAAAAAAAATTTTAAGATCTTATGTATTTGAGAGCGTGTGGGGGACAGGCAGGGGGAGAGGGAGAAGCAGACCCCCCACTGAGTGGGGAGCCCCACTCTGGCTGGGCTCGATCCCAGGACTCTGAGATCATGACCTGAGCCGAAGGCAGACATTTAGCTGATTGAGCCACCCAGGTGCCTGCCCCCAGGGGAATGTTTTCAGTACAGGATATATGACACTACATGTGGTTGGTATTGGAAAAATGTCTACGTTCCAATACATATATTGTTTGCATTTTACTGTCCCCAACCCCCCCCCCCCCAAAAAAATAATGCTACTGGTAGAATGATAAAAGGCAGAGCAAACCACAAATGAGTGAAGGGGAAATATGATTGAGGAGCTTCAATTTTCAAAAAATTCTTAATGTGCGTATCTTCCTCTTACTGGGGTTGTTATTCTCACTGTTGCTCATATCATCCTCTCTTTGGCCAGTGGTGTGTTTTATTTTCTTGGTCTCTTTATTTTTTCTAAGAAATTCTGTGGCCCCATCTCTCCCTCCACAGCCAGACTGGGGACTGCTCCCACGGAGTTGTGCTGCCTCACACAATCTCATGCAGGCCACATGTGCGTTCCCCGCACCTGCCTTCCGGCCTTGGGCCTTCCGGCCTGTGAGATGGGGCTGCCCTCACACAGCATCACACCCGCGGCCTGCAGCTCCCCAGCATGGTGCCCTGGGGAGGAGGTTTGCCTGGTGATTGCTGTCATGTGCCCCATGACCCTGCTGTCCTTGTGGGCCCTCAGGCCTTTCCAGCAATCTTGAATCCTGGCTCTTTCCCATCCCATGGACCCCTCCCTGGTCAGGCCTGGCCAGGGGTTCCTGCTGGCTCCTTGGTTCCCACGTTTTTGGACATGACTGCGACCTCCTTTTGATAGCTTCCTTGATAGCTGGCGTAAGGTGTTTCTAGCCTCCTTTGCACATTTCTTGCCCCGTACCTAGAATCAGCCTTTTCTCCAAGAAACTTTGGTTCCATTTAAAAGGAAATGTTACCTCAAAACTGCAGTCCACAGCTATGGCTATGGACACTGCCATGACTGGGAAGTCCTTTTCAGACCTGTTCAGCAGAAAGGGGAAATTTGTGTTTTGTTTAGGATGTGAGTGTGTACAGATACCTGCACTGCAAACTTAGACCACAGGGATTTCACTTTCCCTCTGTCTTACATCCGTATGTCCTTTCTTCACTCAGAGACTCTAGTACTAACATCATTACTCATTCACTGTTACCCATGGTACATACACAACAGTCTCAGGATACTAATCCCAACACTACCACTAATAATGTGACTAAAAACAGGTAGATTTTTATTTATTTTTATTTTATTTATTTATTTTTTTTTTAATCTACGATAGTCACACACACAGAGGCAAAGGGAGAAGCAGGCTCCATGCATCGGGAGCCCGATGTGGGATTTGATCCCGGGTCTCCAGGATCACGCCCTGGGCCAAAGGCAGGCGCCAAACCGCTGCGCCACCCAGGGATCCCTAGATTTTTATTTATTTTTAATGTAGGCCCCACGCCAGCATGGAGCCCAACACAGGCCTTGGACTTAACCCTGAGATCAAGACCTGAGCTGGGATCAAGAGTCAGACACTTAACCAACTGAGCCACTCAGGCGCCCCAAAGATTTTTTTCCCTAGGCTTTATTCCACTAGAGATGCATAAATTACTGTTTTAAGAGTTACTTTTTGTGTGGTTATGCCACCCACTGGATACTAATTTAGATTCATTAGCTTCATCCTAAAGTTTTTAAATTTAATTTTGTTTTATAATTATGTAACATATTTACCTAGTTCTAAAGTCAAATTTACCAAACTAGATATATTCAAAGTCAAAGAAGACTTAATTTTGTCCTCCTCATGTTCCTTCTCCAAGTTAACCATTTAAAAATGTTTATAATTTATCTTTATGCTTTAAACACATAAATACAGATAAAATAGTATCTATTTTATCACACACACATTCTCCGTTTTGCTTTTTAATCTGGAAATCTGTATGGATTTGACATTAACCAATCCTCTTCCAATGGACATTTGTGTTGCTGTTGCAAATAATGTTATAAAGGATAACAGCCTTGTGCATATTTACAGTTAAAAAGTATTTTTTGCCAGTTTGTTTTTGGGAGAGGTCACTAGATAGGAGACTTCTGGTCAAAAGGATTAGTAATTTTACAAATATTGCCAAATCCCCAATAACCACAATGGTAATTTGCAGGACCATCAGCCATATGAGTATGCGTGTTTCTCCACCAATAGTTTGTGAAACTTTTGGATTTTTGCCAATTTAATATATGAGAAACAGTATCTCAGGGTTGGCTTTATCTTTGACTCTTTCACTTGACATGAATGGGATAAGCTTGTTTTCATATGGTTAACCATTTATTCTCCTTTTTTTTTTTTTAATTTATTTTCCTGTTCATTGTTTATCTCACAAGATCAATTTCCTGCAGAGTCTTTGGTCTTAACTTTTAAAAAAAAATTTGGGGCGCCTGGGTGCCTCAGTTAACCATCTGCCTTCCGCTCAGGTCATGATCCCGGAGTCCTGGGATGGAGCCCTGCATCAGGCTCCCTGCTTGGCGTGGATTCTGCTTCTCAGCCCCTCCCCCTGCTCATGCTCCCTTCCTCTCCCTCCCTCTCTCACTCACTCTCTTAAAGTCTTCATTTGTTTTTTTTTTTTTTTATTTAAAGAGCATGCATGAGTAGGGGAGGAGGCAGAGGGAGAGAATCTTCAAGTGTACTCCCTGCTGAGTGCGATCCCCGTGTGGGGCTCAGTTCACAACCCATGAGATCACAGCCTGAGCTGAAACCAAGAATTGGAGGCCCAACCAACGGAGCCACCCAGGCATCCTAGTCTTTTTATTTTTAAAAGCTCTTTAAGGATACTAGAAATAACTAACGATTTGAAATATTGTCATATACCAGCAGGTGAACCAGTATCACATAGATGTTCTAGTAATTCTATGAATATTCCTGCATATAAAACATACAGCAAATTGTTCAAGCATCATTTATTGAAAAGACTGTCTTTCCTTATTGAATTATCTTGGCACTTTGGTCACAAAGTTGACCATAAGGGTGCCCGGGTGGCTCAGTTGGTTAAGCGTTTGCCTTTGGCTAATGATTTCAGGGTCCTGGGTCTGAGCCCTGCCTCAGGCTCCCTGCTCAGCATTCTTCTGCTCCTGCCCCCTTTCATGCACATGCTCTTGCTCTCTCAAATACTTTTTTATTTTGACCCTAAACACATGAAAATATATTCAGTTCTATGATATTCTGTCTATATCCTCGTGCAGTACCACACTGTCCTCATTATAGTAAAATTTTGAATTTTTTAAAATTTTTAACTGATCTCTACACCCAATGTCGTCTCAAACCTATAATTCTGAGGTCAGTATTCACACGTCCTACCAACTGAGCCAGCCAGGCACACCTGAAATTTTTGGTGTAAGTGTTCCAACTTGGTTCTTTTTGTAAAAATGGTTTTGGCTATTGCAGTTCTTTTGCTTTTCTGTAAAAATTTTAAAATCAGCACATCAGTTTCTGTAAGAGAAAAAAGTATACTGGCATTTTGATAGGGATTGCATTGAATCTGTAGATCAATTTGGAGAGAATTGCCATCTTAACAGTATTGATTCAATCCATGAACATGCTCTATCTCTCCATTTCTTTAGGTCTTCATCAATCTCAGCAATGTTGTGTACGTCTTATATGTTTTTTGTTGAATCTATCCCTAATTTTGTTATGTTGTTAAGTTTTATGGTTAAGTACATAAAAACAGCTGACTTTTGTTTTTATCTGGTATTTAGTATTGATCTTATATCCTTGCTTAGGATACTTGTTAAGTGATTCTAGTTTTTATTTCTAAGCTGTATGCCTTTTCCATTTCTTGCCTTATTGCCTTGGCTAGTACAATTCCACGTAGAAGTGATGAAAGCTGGCAACTTTGTCTAGTTCCATATCTTAGGGGGAAAGTTCAGTCTTTCACCATTAAGTATATTAGCTCTGCGGTTTTCATAGATGTTCTTTATCAGATTGAGCAAATTTCCTTCTCTAATTTGCTGAGTTTTTATCATACATGGATATTGAATTTTGTCAAATTTTTCCTCTCTTTACTGAGATGATCATAGGATTCTTTTCCTTTATTCTGCTGATGTGTACTCTGTGATTTTCAGATGTTAAACCAAACTTTCATTCCTTGGGATAAAACTTACTTGGTCAAATCCTTTTTTACATATTGGTAAGTTTTCTTTCTTTTTTTTTTTTTTTTAAATGTCAGCTCATTTGATGTTCATTTATTTGATAAATCCTTTCTCCATAGTGTCAGAGGTACTCCCACTACTAATCACTATAATTCTAAAATAGTGGTCTGAATTCAAATTCCCTTTATGACCTAACACTCCTTTGTATAGATTTTATTTTTTTATTTTTATTTTTTTATTTTTTTTAAAGATTTTATTTATTCATGACAGAGAGAGAGAGAGAAAGGCAGAGACACAGAGGAGAAGCAGGCTCCATCCAGGAAGCCCGATGTGGGACTCGATCCCGGGACTCCAGGATCACACCCTGGGCCAAAAGCAGGGGCCAAACCGCTGAGCCACCCAGGGATCCCCAAGATTTTATTTTGCGTCTACTATGTGCCAGGCATTGTTAGGTGTTGAGGATACAGAAATAAGGTAGATGCAAGCCCTTGACCTCACAGCAGTGGTGAAGACAATCAAAACATGTTAACTGTAAGATAGTTGGAGGAGTATTAGACAATATTGGGGACAAATTGAGATTTAAATAAAGGGAACTCAAGGTAGGATTTTTTAAGCCACCTAAAGGAAATGAACATGTAAATTGAATTTAGCCGGGTTACCATAGCATTTACCATCCAAACAGGAACATTTTTAAAAGTCAAAGGGAAAACAAGTATAAACTAGGATGTATGGTTACCTTAGATTTAAGCAAAAGGGAAGAGTGTTTGAGGCAGATAAAAATGTATGTGAAAGAGAAGACTAGATCTATTAAAAGAACTAAAATTCTCCATTTAGGGAGACTGTAAACTGTAAGGAAGAAAAGTAGGCCAGAAAAGGAAGGAGAAATCAGATTCTTCAAGGCCTTACAAATCAAAAAGGAACTTGGACTCCATTCCAAGGACAATAAAAGTTCCAAGCAAAGACATGACATAAATTTTGGGAAATTATGTTGATTGCAGTGTGGTAAAAGTGTGAGCAAAAAAGATATCAGCAGAGATCATTTAGGGGGTAAAAGGAGAATGGAGTATGGGGTTTTGGCATCATGAGATGTTCTCTGATTATGTGACTGCAAGACTCTATGAATACACTAAAGACTACTGAACTGTTTGGTGATTGTGAATTACAGCTCAATAAAGTGTTTTAAGGAAATTTAGGAAATTAAGTCCTCCAGGTGAGATGGTAGGGGCTCTACATTAAGGTGTTAGAAATTGAGGATGAGTTCAAGAGATATTTAAGAGAAACTATACGGCCTTGTGATTCACAGTATATGGAGGTGAAGGAGAGGGAAAAATCAAATTAACTTCCAAGTAAGTGGCAGGATGGGGCACAGTGCTGTTTACTGACAGAACCTGAACCAGACAAGTGTGTGAGATGGAGGTGGGGAAGATCTTAGGACATGTTGAATTTGAGAGAACAGAGACTTTCAAGTGGGAGATATCTGTGTGTCCCCCTCCCTCTCCCCAATTCATTTGCTGAACTCTAATCTCAATGTGATGGTGCTGGGAAGTAATTAGGTCCTAAGGATGGAGTCCTCAGGATCTCATTAGTATCCCTGTAAGAGGCCAACGAAGTTCCTGTCACATGAGGATATCTCAGCAGTCTGTGTAGCCCAGAGGAGAGGTCTCACAGAACCTGACCATGCTGGCACCGTAACCTCAGACTTCACTCTCCAGAACAGTCCAGAACAAATTTGTTTATAACCCACCTAACTGATAGCACTTTGTTTTAGCAATCTAAGCTAAGACGACATATAAGTGTGGCTCTCAGGTGAACATCTAGGCCAAAGAAAACCAACATACGTCCCTGAAGTAAACAGCATTGCTTAAGGTGCGTGATTACAAAATCAAGATTTAAGAGATGGTTAGAGGTGAAATCATCTGAGGAAGGGCCCCAGACATAGGGAAAAAACCAGGGGAGCATCATGTCGCGAGTCCAATTCAAAGTCTTTCAAATGAAGTATTCAGGGGTGTAAAGTACTATTATGTGTCAAAAAAGACAAGCGGAGTAAGCTCTGAACTTCAAGACGTTTCAGTGGAGTGATAATGGCAGAAACCAGTCTCACTGGCTTCCCTGGTAAATGGTGAGGTGCTGTTTGTCAAGAGGCAAGTAATTAGGTTTTGAAGGGGGAAAAGAAGGGGGTTGAGCAAGAAAATATTTTTTAAAGAGGCTTGGGGGGATCCCTGGGTGGCACAGCGGTTTAGCGCCTGCCTTTAGGGCCCAGGGCGCGATCCTGGAGACCCGGGATCGAGTCCCACATCGGGGCTCCCGGTGCATGGAGCCTGCTTCTCCCTCTGCCTGTGTCTCTGCCTCTCTCTCTCTCTCTCTGTGACTATCATTCGTAAGTAAATAAATAAATAAATAAATAAATAAATAAATAAATAAATACTAAATTTCAAATAAATAAATAAATAAAGAGGCTTGGTCATGGTTAGAGAGAGGAAAGGACCCATTTAGAGAAGTTGAAGGTAGTGAGGGAACACAAAAGCTGCAGAGAGGGAGGGAGGACTGCCTCAAGTTCAAGGTTTGGGGACAGTCTGGGATCCGTGTTTTCAGTTCCTGACGGGATGCTGATGCACAAGCCAGTTTGGGAGGCAGGGTACTCAAAAGCAGACTTTGTAAGGAGCTTGGAAAAGATGGTACCTTTAATAAAGATCCTGGGTTATTCTGTTTTCTCTCTGAATAGGAGGAAGAACTTGCAGGGGGCGGGGGCAGGCAGACAGACTTGGTGATGCAGTTGAGGAAGTTTTCCACCATTTTTCCTGTGAAATCACCTGCTAATAGAGTTGGGGAAGGTGAAGATTTCCTAAGACTGGAGATTTCAAATTGCTCTGAATGAGGGGTAGCTTGCTACTGTTGAGGACCTAGCCAAGGATGGGGACTGCAAATTAGATAGTGGCACCATCTGTGCCCTCGTGTGGTTTTCTGTAGCAGTGCTCAGCAAGCCAAGAGTCACAGGCAGATCAAGCCGAACTCATCTGAGATTCAGGTTTTGCCAGTTGTAAAATAATGACAGTGAAACAAAGGAGTTGGGCTATTGCCAGGAGAGAGGCGGAAGTAGAAGAGGGCAAGTCTGAGCCGGATGGAGGGGACCACTAGTGGAACGAACGCCTGAAGAGAATAAAGAACTTGGTATATTGGGTTTGACTGTTCCAAACTCAGGGCCCTTCTGTATACCAGTTTGTATTTAGCACTTCTTTTATCACCAGCCCTGGTAGGGGGTGCGGCTCTAAGAAAATCCCTACCCTCAGAATCATGGGTCATTTTGTAGACAAGCGTGCCTCTAAGAACACTCGATAGAATGACTGGTACAATGAACAGATCAAGGTAAAAGGTACTAAGGACGTGTGACAACAGACTCTCGTCATCACAGACTAAGAGGTGGCTACCAGGGAAGCAGTCATTAAAAAAAAAAAAAAAGACTCCCCCAAGTGGATCTTAGGTATAGAAAGACCACGACAGACAGAATAGGGACGGAAGACCATTATGAGTAGAGCAGTAGCATAGGCAGCAAAGTACAGCACAGACCTGATTAGTAGGAGTTCAAGGTCATAGGACAACAATGTAAGATGAGGCTGTTAAAGGGATTTAAAGTCAAATTAGAGAGCCTTAAATGTGCTAAAGAATTTGGAACTTTATTCCCCAGCAGTGAGAGGCAGTTTTTGTGAGCCGGACTCCGATGTGCTCTAGGAAGACTGGGAATCCAGAATGAAATCCTTACTGAAGGCCTAAACCCACGGGTCTCTGGGACTGCACAGAAGAATCAGCAGTAGTGCTTTGAAAGACACTTCTGGGTCCACCCACCAGAAATCCTGCTTCATTTTGTTTGGGATGAGGCTCAGGCATTTAAAGGTACTCCAGATGATCCTAACCCAGGACTGGGTTAAAAGGCATGATGGTCTCTTCTGTGTCGTTGGTTGACGTTGATACAGTAAGGCTCAAATCAGACAAGAATAAAGGAAAGCCAGATATGTGAATGTCAAAATTCTGAAAAACGAAAAAAAAAAAACCCTGTAACAAGCCAAACTGACCCAACAAAATTAGAACTAAAAGCCCACCATTCGTTACACCATTCCCATCACAAAAGAAAGACAGATATTGAATATATACAATTTATTTAATAAATTAATGTCATTCAAAATACAGTGCCAGAACATTATGCAGTTGAACATGCTAGTAATGTTTGTCATGAAGCACCTGTGCTCATGTTAGATTGGCGGCGCCCGCTACTGCTAGTGGTTCCTGGGATTAATGCCAGAGCAGCACTAGTTATCTGCTCTTCTGCACGGCTCGTGCAGAGAATTCCTGAACAGTTCACCTTTCTAATCCTAACCCCCCCCACACACACACAACAGGTTAAAAAAAAAAAAAAAAAAAAAAAACAGAAAACAAAAAAAACCACACCCTGACAGCTAATGGGTATCTATACACAATCACTCTACAGTAATGCTTGTTATTAAATTAAGATGTAATGACCTGGTTAACCCACTCTAAATCTTTAAGATGGAGAAATACAACAGCAGCAGGTAGTTATATGCATGAGCCAATGTTAAGGTAATACAGAAAGTGGAGGCATTTACTGATTAAAGCTCCACACAGACCCGCACAACGAGGGACTAGCAATTCTTATTGCAAGCCCAGCAACTTAAGTCCACACCTGGTAAATGACCAGCTGATTGGAAGACCTGTATTCTAGATAGACAAGTATAAGTTAGTGGAAAGAGAGTACATGCACCTAATAGTATAGTTAGACTGATCCTGCAGTCATAGCTTTCCCTGTGCAATGCCATAAAGTGGAAGATCTTCCTCAACTATAGTATAGGATTTAGACATTTCTATACCAACATGGACACTAGTGTTTAAGTGCAGCTGAATTAATTACACTGAAAAAAAAACCATATTCCAGGACTTCAGAACAGAAGCACGGGAATGAAATACATATACTAAAATAACCTCGGCACAATTTGCGATATACCACACTAGGAACAGGAAACTACTTTAATAAGTGAACTTTTTGAACTGTACATAACACAGGGCTAACAATGTTAGATAATCCAGATTCTTATGCTCTCATGATACACGTAAAAGTTTCTCAATTATTGGATACTCTATTTCATATTATGGAAGCATATCTTTCTGTAAGACTCACTGATATATATTATACTGATGCAAATATTAAGTAGGGCATAAAAATAAAATTTATCAAAGATAGATTTTTATGTACTCATATTTAGTCCTTTCATAGCCTCTCTTGTTTAGCAAAGAAAATGACAAAGCACATAAATCAGGCGTGCACTCCCAAAACTCGCCAACTATACAGGTGGTAGTGCAACCATCTCTCCATCTAGTTCAAACTCCTCAGTCCCATCCGGTGAAAAAAGGTAAGTTGGTGGTTTCCACGGAGATTCTTCAAGGCAGGATGGATAAAGTTTCCCCACAGTGCACCGAAAATCTCTCCCCAAGTCCCAGAGTACACGTTCAGATATGTGCTGCCGCAGAGACCACCGGTCAAGTTCCAGATCATACTGGTAGGTGACATATTTAGCTCTCTCGTTTAAGTGGGTTTCTCGCATAAACACACACAGAGAATTTGAGATCACAACAGCTCTGACGCAGGGGTCTGAGTACCTCTTCGCAGGGATGTTGGCTGCCATTTTCCACTCGTTTTTATTCACATCATAAATCTCCACAGTTACTGAAGACCCATCTACAGTGCCAGAGGGCAGTCTTATGCCAGAATTGGTAGCAATGTGCAACCCTCCAATATAGAAAATTTTATCACCAAAAGCTGCAGCCGAAGCAAAAGATCTGCTAGTCTGTCTCATGGCCATTTCTACCCATGAATCAGACCTGGGGAAATAACAGTACATGAGGTTCAGTGTCATCACATAAATGCAGTCATGGACCACAACTGCTGCGCTCCACTGCCAAGCACAAGGCAAAGGGCTTACCATTGTCCATTCATCCTTCTCAGTATCGTATCTCTCCACGGTCCTCCGATTAAGTTCTCCACCTACACTGTCTCCTCCAATTGCATAGATATAGCCTTCACAGCAAACCAAAGATGGCTTTATGCGGACAAAAAGCATCGGGGTCTTTGGAAACCAGGTATTTTGCTGTGCATCAAACCAGTAAAAGCAGTTCACAGTTCTGAAGGCAGTTTGAAGTTTGCTTGTTTTACTGTGATTTGTTTTTGTGTTTTTCAGAGGAACCTGACCACCTGCTATATAGATGTCATTATCAGGAGTTACAACAGTCCCAACCTTATGCAAATCAGCGGGTGGGCTGCACAGCTTGTAAACTTTCTCTGCTTGGGGGCTGTAACAGACAGAAGAGTAAAGACTACAAGGATTTTCTGAAGATGCTTCAATGAAAATCATCATCTCCTCTTTAGTCATTCCAAGTCTTGGTTTGAAAAACTTGGGCATAGACTTATACAGACCTTGAACCACCACAGACTTGTCATTGGGCGGCAGACCTTGAAACCAAGCTCTCTGTGTTACTTCGGAAAGTGCATCGATTCTGATTTGGCTAAGAACTGAAGACAAATACTGGGATCGTGATTCTGTGTTGTATTCTAGCCACAGCATAGCAGCTTCTCGAACCGTCTCCTCCTTTTCAACATTTAAATTGTCACTACTGAGGATGTCTATCAGTAGGTCATGTGACAGCTGCATGAAAGCCTCCTGGTGATACACAGCAGTGAACTTGTGTTCTACCATTCTTTTAGCACTTTGTTTTAATTCCTCACAACTGAACAGATCAGCAAAACTCAACAATCGCACACAATTCTCTGCATTTATTTTTTTAATTAAATACTCCCGACAACGTTGTAATACATCTTCCACCTAAAATGGGAGGGGAAAAGGTTGATAAAAACAAATTTTACTTTTATGTAAAACACAAGTATTATTAATCAGCTCCCTAAACTATACTTTTTATTTTTAGATACTTATGCTTGGGCAAAGAGAGAATGCCTTCCAGTAATAATAAAATTAGAAAACTGTATAGTTTTGTATTTCTACTTCTTGTCCAATGGCCTACTTAAGTGCTCTATTTAGGAGCTAATAGTTTAACATTAAATAAGCTCTTAAAAATAAATGGTCTTAAAGGAAAAAGTATGGAAATTTATGGATATATTCCATACTTTTCTAGTCTTTAAAACATATGTAATCGAAGGCAGGCCCGGTGGTGCAGCGGTTTAGCGCCACCTACGGCGCTAAAGTGTGATCCTGGGGGCCTGGGATCGAGTCCCATGTCGGGCTTCCTGCATGGAGCCTACTTCTCCCTCTGCCTGTGTCTGTGTCTGTCTCTCTCTCTCTTCTCTCATGAATAAATAAATAAAATCTTAAAAATAAATAAAAAATATGTAATTGAGAAAATCAAATGGAAGCCATGTAAAAACTAATGATTATCATTTTTTCATTATAAATTTGTTATTCTGGGGCGCCTTAGTGGCTCAGTGGTTGAGCATCTGTCTTTGGCTCAGGTTGTGATCCCAGGGTCCTAGGATTGAGTCCTACATCGGGCTCCCCACAGGGATCCTGCTTCTCCCTCTACTTGTGCCTGCCTCTCTGTCTCTCTCTCTCATGAATAAATAAAATCTTTAAAACTGTTAGCCTAAATGATTATTGATGAGTAGCTGGCATCTGGTTTTCTCAACATGGACAAGAAAGTCCTATAAAACAAAGCTATGCACAAGAGTTAAGTATTTGCCTGCCTTATCTAGAGAGGTAACCAAAGGAACAATAAATACATTTATGTGCAGTTACAAATTACCTATGTTTAAATGACCCACCTTAGCCATTCTGTTTCCTAGATTTGTTTTTTCTTAAAAAGGAAAAGTAGAGATCTTGGCTGAATCAGAAGTGCTACCTACTATGCTTATTCAACATCATAGTAAGCTAACTAGAAGCAGTTTATAGTGACAAGTCAGGGTGCCTAGACTGGATGCTCAGGAGCAGACAGTATTAGGCAGCTTTACTTCTCTAAACCTGACCTTTCTCTTATATACAATGGGAGGATCCTTACCAATGATTATAATAAGGATTAGATGATATCTACACATCTATATATCTATAAGTAAAACATATATAACCTAAATAAAAGAGTAGTATCAGGAACATAAAAGCATTTTCTGTGGTTAATAATGAAAATCATGTTGCCAGTCATCCCAGGCTTGTCAGGACAACCCGGTCCAAGAGCCAGTCCTGTTTTGCCAAGTATATGCATATAGAGTTTAACAACATGGTAGGAAAAAAGTTATAAGGAACAGTGTCACTATTTACAGTAATAAAGTACTCTGGAATCCAAATTTCTTAAAATTCCTCAATTTTTTTTGCAACTCTAAAAAATACCTACTTTTAGTTTCTGGCTTTAAAGTACTGAAAATTTAAACTATGGAAAGACAGTGCATATTGTTGGCACTTCCCCCTTTCTCAAGTTTGGATCTAGGTTATGAATGCCTTTAATTTTAAAGCATCAGGAAGCTACGATGGCCTCAGTTTCCCCAGAGTTGCAGATATAGTAGAACACTGCATAATTTTATAGGGAAAAAAACAGTCCAGAATAAAAGTTATATACAGCATTGGACTGAGTTCTGGTTCCCAGAATTTCACCCAGGTGTTGGTGCTCAGTGTCATCATACTCAATGCAGTATGCATTTATGAAGCATCTACTAGGTAGCATGACCTGTTCTCTCCAAATAAAATCTTTAGTCTCAAGGTTCTTCCCTCAGAGAAACTTCCAGTTTCTGAAATATATTCCAAAAAAAGAGAAAGGGAGGAGGAAAATATTTTTATATTCTGTTTAAAATTGTAAATATTGAGGGAAAAACAGAGTAAAATAGTTTATCTGTAAGTGGATCAATCATCACTTTAGTTTAATAGTTCTTTAACAGCTCAAGATGGTCACACAGCTATTATAATATTTAGTTCGATCATTTCCATAAGAACTTCAAATTTTCTGTGAAAACCTGTACGATCAAAAATCAATACATCTCAGCCTTTAGCAAAAAAAAAAAAATCAAAGCGCTTAAATTTAATAAACACCTTTAAAAATTACTTTTATCTGAAATCTGAATTCTCAGGTATATTAGAATATGAAACCAGTATGAAATTTTCACCCATCTTTTCAATTCAGTTCTCTTCATAAAACTAAAGTTTACTGGCTGACCAAATCCTGTTTTTCCCTTGTTCATTATTTTTATATTTACTTAATCTCTACACCAACATGGGGCCCAAACCCAGGGTCCCAACATCAAGAGCTGCCCATGCTTCCGAGCCAGCAGGCAACCCTCCTTTGTACATTTTAAGAAGAGAAAACTTTCTAAAATCTGCAATAAAATTATATAGGTATAAGACAACACTGATGATGAAACACTGTCTCTTGAAAAAAATAGACCAGTTTATGTATATAACAGAGGAGAAACTGCTTACCTGCAGGAAGCAAGCTGTTTCATAAAGCTGTTCTACAGTGCTGTCATTTATTGCCAAGTTACCCGTGTATGCATAAGCTATTATTATCTGTAAGGTGGCTGCATCCACATTCCGCAGGTGCACATGTGTCTGTTTGCTTTCACTGAGTCCACTCATGAACATGGCCCTACATAGAGAAAGAACCAAGCTTTTAGGTTTAGTGTAAAACCAACGTAGACATAAGAAGCAAAACTAGACAACATGGATTTTTTTTTTTAACATGGATGTTTTAGAGTATTTGCTGATGGACATATTCTAGGAAAAGCTTTCGAGGGAAAGAACCAAAAAGCATAGTTCATTGCCAAAGATATACTAAACCATTCCACTATGCCATTCTGAGTGAAAATATCAAAATTCATGTATTCTTTATATTCCTACAATGGAATACTATTGGGCAATAAAAAGGAAGTATTGATGCATACTACGACACAGATGAACCTCCAAAACATGCTCAGCATAAGAAGCCAGACATAAGAGACCACATATTGTAGGATTCCATTTACAAGAAATGTCCCCCCCAAAAAAAACAAAGACACAGAAGAGAGATTAGTACCTACCCAGGAGTGTGGGTGAGAATGGGGAGTGACTGTAAATGGGCACAAAGGTGAGTGAAGTGTTTCAAATTACATGGTAGAGATGGTTGTACATCTCTGTAAATATACTAAAATGCATTTAGTTATACAAAATGGGTAGATTTTGTGGTATGTAAATTATGTCTCAATAAAGCTGTTAAAATGGGTCATTTACTCACATGTTTTCCCAAAACTATACAGGGTAGTTTCCTAAAACAATGCAAAGAATATTACTGCATGTACACAGGAGAAAAATCTATGTGATCAAAAGTGAGTATCACAACAGCACTAGGTTAGGCCCCTCAAGGACAAGATGAGAAAAGCCATCAACATGGATAAAATAGTGAATCAGAGCAGAACATGACCGTTTTTTCAGGGGTATAAGGGCTCATGCAGGAGACTAGAAAGCAAACTGGAAAGATGAGTGGCTGCCAGATCATAGAGGGCTTTTAAAGAGAAGAGTCTGAGCTTTTTCTTATAGTGAGGAACACTGAAGGGTTTTGTGCATGGATTTATCAGCACAATAAAATGTATTCTAGGATGAATACTCTACTGCCGGACCTCAAGGGCCAAAGGCTGGAACCAAGAAAACAGGACTAGGAGTCTGCTGCAGTAATCTACACTGGTATAAGAACCTGCCCAGGGTGGCAGAAAGAGATAAAAAGCTATCACAACGAATCAAGCTGGTGACTTTCTGAACACAGGAAATGGAACCAAGTAGATAGGGAAATGAAGTGCCTGAAAAAATACTGCTAGCCATTAAGAGAAAAATTTTAAGGTCAAGGAAGTGCAAAGTGAATTTAATCCTGGGAAAAGGGAGTTAAATTTTGGCTATATTTAAGGTAAGGGCAGTTGAGTCAAATGGAAATAATACCATAATCAGTTAAGCATTTAGAATCACTGAAACTCTGGGGAAGGTCAAGCATTAATACAATAGTCATTATCTACAAAGTAACACGTGTTAAAGCTGAGTAAGTTACCTGAGGGGAACCTAAAAAACTCAAAGAAAAATGCAACAGCAGTCCAGTACTATGCTACTTAGGACAAAAGAGGTAGGGTGTCAAAAACTGTGGAATCAATGAACGAGGAGCTCAGAACGAGGAGCAAGGACAGCAGCTAACCTTCAGGCAGTGAAGGAGAGGAAAAGTGGCACAAACAACATCAATCAAGGTGGCTGATGACATCCTCCCCAAAATACAGGATGGCCATAAATAAACCCAAGCAAGTCAGGGAGAACAGGAGGTGTTCTCTGAAAACATTCAAGACATGACAAGAAACCCTTTAAGAAAACCGATAAGCTACTGGCTTCACCTGTCTGACATGAGAGCATGGGAGGTAACAAAAAGAAACCTGAAAAAGAACTGTAAGAGCTGAGTTAACATGGAAGGTTAGGGATCAAGTGGTTTTTATGGCTCTTCCAGCAGGAGGCAGTAACTGGAAAAGAGAGGACAAGGGGACAGCTGGCTGTACAGATGACAGGCAGACAGGCTATTCTAGATTATGGTTTCTAACACCAGAATGATGGACACTCCTGTGAAGGAGCTGTGCTTCCCGAAAACCAAAGACAGAAGAAGCCTAGCCAATCTGATCATGAAAGTATTAAATAGACGTTTTTAAGAAAAGAGCAAATACTGAATTACATATTAGAAAAGTATCGCAGAGGAAGAGGTGCTGAGCAGTTCTCAGGTTACTGCTCTCTCATCTGGGGTCTAAATGTTACTAAGAAGTACTGTTTCAGAGGTTCTTTTGATTTCTGAGGCTCTTGATTCTTGGTAGGATATAACTGGGAATTTAAACCACAAAGCAAGGATGTATCTAAACCAAAAGGCAAAATTTGCATTGTGGGTTACGAAAGCGGCCCAGACACAGGATTTTAAAGATTTGATCCCAAAGACGTACTGGACTATTCTTTCTTTCTACTTGTAATTATTTCTACTTCTTAATATCTGATTTGCTTTAAGGAGAATATATTCTCTCTGAAGACCAAGGATGCTAACAAAGGGAACTGGCCAGTGATGAGGAAATAACAGTAGCCTTAAAAAACACTGTGTTGTCTTTAAGACAGTAACATTACTGAGGTGCCTGGGTGGCTCAGTCAGTTAAGTGCCCGACTCTTGATTTGGGAGGGAGCTCCACACTCAGCACGGAGTCTGCTGAAGATTCCTCTCTGCCCCTCGCCCCACTTGTGCTGGTGTGTGAGCTCGCTCTCAAATAAATAAAAATCTTTAAAAAGAGAGCACAGCACTAATAAGCAGCTTTGGTACTGACTGCACCTATAACCTCAAATTTCTAACACCATCTAACTAAGCAAATAGATCTGAAAAAGAAACTGACCATCAAAATCATCTGGGAAGCTTTTTAAACATAAAAATTCTGAAATGCTCACACAGGTCCCCTGAATCAGAATTCCTAGGTTTGAGATCCAAGAATCTGTTTGTAGAAGCACTCGAGGATTCTGATGATTAACCAAGTTTTAGAACCACTGTTTGCAAATATGCTAGCTTTCTAAGAAAATCAATGTCTGAAATTGTATGAAAAATCCACAGCTTAACTTGAAACTGCTGGCACAGCAAAGATAATTAGCATTTGGGCCTCAGCTTCTGCAATCATGAGATGTGTTACATTAAGAAATGTGACATTTCTACACCTTCATGTATGTTGACATTAAAAAATCAACATTAAACCTGTCCTTTCTAGAACTGTCACTAAAGGAGAGCAGAAATTAACTTTCACTGCTACTCTCCACTTATGACCACTAATACCTGTGGTAGGTGCACACTGGTCCACATTTACCTCATCTTTATTCACCCTGTTCCTTTTAGATATTAAGTAAAAATTCAACCTTAGGGCAGAACACAAAAGAATTTCTATGCATTGGCTTCTATTCCTCTCATGAAACATGTAATAAAGTAAAATCTATCTACATGTAATAAAGTAAAATCTATCTAAAAAGATTAAAAGTTGCAGATCATAAAAATGCAAAGTTACACTTTATTTATATGCTATTACAAAATAAATCAGCTTCTAAATTCCAAGGCACAGAGAAAAATGTTATTAATTACTTAAATCTGGCAAGGAGTCTGGTAAGGCTAACAATAATCAAAAGTGAGAAAAATATTTTTGCAAAGGAAATAAAGTCCTTAACATGTATGAATAGCAACAATGATCCTCTAAGTTATTACTTAGCCTACTTACATCTATCAACAATGACTACTCTTTTAGAAATACAGTATCTTAAAATCTCAATAAATAAAAATTACTCATTTTTCTTTCTCTTTTAATCTTTTTGTCTCCCCATAACTAAAACTTTACCTGAGTTAATTTCAACAAATTTCTTATATTTAAACTTTTGTAAAAACTTCTTTCATCTGTCCTTTACTTATACATGCAAGGAAGTGACTTCACCAACACTATGCCATCAGAATAGAAAAGTTAAGCAAAACGTGAAAACGTCTATTTTTTAAGTTTAAAAGAGTTCCAATTAAAACATTAAAATAAACTAACATTCTGCATTTGAAATTACAAAGCAAGCAAGATTAAAGTACTTACCTAAAATAAGAGCTACATGTTGCAAGAACCATCTTATGACAGGGGAATTCAGTGCCCTCAACAATTAACACTATGTCAGTAAACAACTGCTGTTCATAAAACAGTTTTAACTGTTCCAGCAAGGACACAGCATATTCAGTATTGATCTGCCTCTCGTCTTGAGTGGACATGACTGTATTCCATTAATATCTCCCGGAACAGATTGGAAAAGTCAGTCTTACTGATGGAAGGTCAAGTGAATGCTTCAGAAACAAAAAAAGGAGAAACTCTGCTTGCTGTTATCTGCAGCATTCAGAATCAAGACTGACACAGTTGCTAATGAAGAGTAAGTATCTTGTTATATGCTTAGAATCACTCCTAGGTCATCCTGTGTTAATTAGGTTCTTCAGTTCTTCAACACAGTCTGCAAACGTCTTGCTCAAATTTGCAATTGCTGTGCAGCTCATGGGTTAAAGAGAATAACACACGAGGTAGATTTTGTGGTGGCATCCTATGTTCCGTGGGTCCTCTGGAGTAATTAAAAAAAAAAAAAAAAAAAAAGGCCAGTTAAGAGTAGGCTAGTATATTTTTAGGATACGATGCTTAAAATGGCAGATTTAAATATAAATTATATTTATTTGAAGTTCAACTTCAGACATTGCCATAAAAATGAAACCTGAGAAAAGGAACATTTTGACATCTATTACATTTAAAATAAAAAGACCGAAAAAAATTAACATTCATAGTTTTATTTTTTTTACATTTATAGTTTTAAATTAACTTTTTGCCTTCTCTTCAAAACGTAAACATCCTAGAAAATAAGCACATCAGTAAGCACATATTTTTAAAGTTACTTAAAAATTAAAGAATTTAAATTACCAGCAAAGCCAAATCTCCTAGTTTTTTGTTTAGTGGCAATACGGAGCTGTAATTTAAGAGGAGGAAAAAAAAAAAACCCTTTCTCTTGCACAGAGAAATCTCATTTTGGGGATATATCCTAAATACACTCAACAAAGTTTTTATATTTAAATTAGTTAAACTACATGGTAAATAGATTCCATTAGTTTATTTCCAAAGCATAAACTATGTTTTTTAAATGTGTAGTTCAGTCCAGTAAGGGAAGTAGATGCAGTATATATCTCTTTGTATAGTGGTTCCTTCCTAAAAATCCTTTTGAGTATAAAATTTTACTGGGGGAAAAAAAAAACTTTTTTAAACTAAACATGGTAGAGACATGTGTAGGACCCTAAATGGAAGACTCCATAGTATACAAATATGAATTTAATGATCCAAGATGTGTAAATTTAATACAAAACCAATCTAAATCCTATTTGCAGAATATCTGCCTAGAAGAATGCGCAGAAGTTGCCAGGGTATTTGAGGGAAGGAAGGGCAAGTTTTTCCTCATAACTCTCATCAAATATTAAAATGTACTACAAACTACAAGAAGCCCAAGTAAATACAAGAAATTGGATATAAACACTGGCATTTTAAAATTTAAGATTGGTTTAGTTCAACAAATAATGTTGGAACCGGCTAACCACTTGAGAGGAAACCCTAGGTTTTAGTTATATTGCATACCATTCATCAAAAGAAATTCCAACTGAATTAAAATTAAAATTTTTATTTGGAAATCAGAAATTACAACATATGGCAAAGGAATTACAAATCAAGAAAGGAGGTAAAACTCATACAGAATTACTACATAGCTAAAAACTATCACTTCAAAAAAAATAAAAAATAAAAACTCACTTCTTTTCTAATTAGATGGTTCTTAGTTCCCATAATCAGAAAATCAAGTACTACTCACATGAAACCTATAAATAATACCATGATTGGAACCACTACCACTTTTTCTCACAAAGTATCTTCCATATGTCAAAAAGAAGATCACATTGTACTTCCTGCCAAACTATACTATTACACAAACTGCTAACTTGATATACACTGTCAAATTTCCAGCCAACTTAACTCTGAACATAACTAAAACAGGTGCAAAGGCAGAGTGAGATTTTGGGTCATTTAAGGTAATGACTTCGCTCTTCCAGATCTGAAAGTTACACTATAAATCTAAGTTCTACTACCACAACCTCTAAAGCTAATACCTAATCACCTAAAATCACTATTTTCATTTATCAACAATGCAAGGTCTAGTGTTAGCAAGGGTGTAGGAAAATGAGTATTCTTCTACTGGAGTGTACGCCAATTCATACCTACATGTTCTTACTCAAAACTCCTAGGGCTAGGTATGTTCTGGAATTTAGAATTTTTCAGGTTTTATAGTGGTACTGTGGTACATACATCATGTATTATAGGACTCTCTCAAGGAGTCTGGCGCAGCACTCCATAATCGAACATATTACTATCTTTGCTGTGGGAAATACGAATAGTGTGAATATAATACTATAAATAGCCTCATGTTACTTCAGGTTGAGTTTTGCTAGTTTCTCTTAAAACTTGATTTCAAGAGCTTTCTGAATTTCAGAATTGCAAATGAACTATTACGGAAAGCAAAGTACCTGGCATTGTAAATGTTGAATATCTCTATCAATTCTACCTCTGGAAATTTAGCTTATAGAAATGCATACATTGAAGGGCACCCCCGGTGGGCGCAGCAGTTTAGTGCCGCCTGCAGCCCGGGGACTGATCCTGGAGACCCAGGATCGAGTCCCACGTCAGGCTCCCTGCATGGAGCCTGCTTCTCCCTCTGCCTATGTCTCTGCCTCTCTCTCTCTCTGTGACTATCATAAATAAATTTAAAAAAAAAAATTTTTTTTAAAAAGAAATGCATACATTGAGAAATTAAAAGACTCAATCCTAGCTGCAAGACCCAAATTCATCCTCATCCATATTTAAGCCAGGTGACAGGAACTGGCAGCCAGGGCCAGGATGGATTTGGATCATACTGCTAGGCCCCAGAATTCCTTGCAGACTAGCTATACAGGCTCACTCTGGTCATTCCTTTAACCCAATAGTATGATTTAATTTTTTGTAGTGATTTGATTTTTTGCTGTGACTTTTTAAGACTCCATTTAATTTGTTATGTGTGGGTTTTACTAGATTTTTTTTTTAATTTTTATTTATTTATGATAGTCACACAGAGAGAGAGAGAGGCAGAGACACAGGCAGAGGGAGAAGCAGGCTCCATGCACCGGGAGCCTGACGTGGGACTCGATCCCCGGTCTCCAGGATCGCGCCCTGGGCCAAAGGCAGGCACTAAACCGCTGCACCACCCAGGGATCCCTAGATTTTTTTTTTTTTTTTAATTAATCATACCCATGAAACCATACTAAAACAAATGGTCTGCTTTTTCAAAATTACACAGTGAGCCAACCTCATGTAATCCTCATTCTGACTGCTTTAGGCATTCCTATTTCCCGCCCCTTACTTTGTAATCCAAGGTTCATTTTCTTCCTGACAAGGTAATTTTTATTAGGATATCTTAATACTAAAACAGAAAAAGGAAGTCATTTAGATATACTTAAAGTAAAGAAGTTTAATCATTTAAGCATATTTGTATCTAGTACAATTCAAAATAAAACTGTCACTTCTCTGAGAATATAGACTTCAAAATATACTAACTAAAAACATGAAAAGGTGCAAAGTTTAAAATGATCAAAGCTTCAAATGCCTGTAACATGAACATTTACTGTAACAAGATTCTTTCTCTCCCAAAAACAAAACTTGAAATCAATATCCTAAAAATATTTCATAAAGTCTGTACCGTATTACTTAGTGATCTGACCTATTTTATTAATTTTCCCTTTTTAATAAATTGCAATAGAACTATCATTCTGTGTTATATCTAAAATTAGCTTCAAAATAAGTCAAACATTCTGTTATTTGCAGAAGTTAGCACCCACAAATTCCCAGGTATCAAGGAAATCGTTTAATTTTCCATCATAAATTAACGTCTACTTAAATTTAATTCAACATATGTTTACTGAGTATTCATTAAGGGTTGGTCATTATACTCTGAAGTACTCAGACTGAGAGTTGCCAACCACTAGAGCTCCAAAACACCATATACATTTATTCTTATTATACAGATTACAGCCAAAACCATGATTTAAAAATCCAGTTATTCTAGGAGTACCTGGGTGGCTCAGTGGTTAAGCATCTGCCTTTGGCTCAGGTCTTGATCCCATGGTGCTGGGATCAAGTCCTACAACAGGCTGCTCCCAGGGATCCTGCTTCTCTCTCTGCCTCTCTGGGTGTCTCTCATGAATAAATAAAATCTTTAAATAAATAAATAAATACATACATACATACCAGTTATTCTAGACAAAAGCTAAAAGGCAGCTTAAAACAAGTTGGGTATAAGGAATGTTTCTCTTAAAATCTGTCTTGCTCTTTCATCTCCAAACTTCTGATAACACAAGAACAAGAAATTTTATTATCATTAGAAAAAGTGTAATACAAGTAATATAAGCAAAGGAGGTAGTTGGCACTTGGCTCCACTAACAGTGGTTCATACTTCAAAGAGGAAAAAGTTATTGAAGACCTTTTTAAGCCTTCTGAATTCTACTAGCATATGCAATGATTTTCTAATTTAAAAAACAAACTTTTAAAGGATATACTACTTCTCTTTTATTCAAAGACAAAATATTCTAAGAGGCTTTTTTGCAAGCTATAGTCTCTGTCCCAAATGCTTGACTCTGTTGTTACAGCCTCAAAGCACCAAAAGACAGTATGTGAACAAATGGACATACTGTGTTTCAACAAAACTTATTTCCAAAAACAGGCTGCAGGCCACATGCACCAATCTCTGCTTCAGACTGCTTCCTGATCAAATATTAAGAGTCTGTGATTAAAATGCATGACACAAGTTGTTTTTCCTAGAATATTTTCCCTCTAGATCACAAAAAAAAACAAGGAAAAAACCCTACAAGCCTGAATTGCCTAAAGGTTGAATTATATACAACTCTTAATCTAACTTGTATATATTACACTCTTCAACTAAAATATTTTAACATCTATTATGTAATCAACACAACTGCTTCCCTTACCTACTGCAGGTTCAGTGAATTTTTTTTTCCAAAGATTTTATTTATTTATTCATGAGAGAGAGAGACACAGGCAAAGGGAGAAGCAGGCTCCATGCAAGGAGCCCGACATGGGACTCGATCCTGGAACCCCAGGATCATGCCCTGAGCGGACGGCAGATGCCCAACCACTGAGCCACTCAGGCATCCCATTTAGTGGATTTCTGAAACACTTTCTCTTTTATGTACTGAGTACCCTTTATCAAGGTTAAAAACAAAAAGGACATTCTTCTACAAGACAATCTGTTGGAAAAAAAAACACAATGAGAAAATACTATAGAGTCAAAAACACAACCTATTTTCTATTTTATCAACTACAACAGTAACTACATACATTTGAAAACCACAAGATGTGTGAGATTTTTTGTGTAAAGGGATAGATTTTAAAATCTTGGATTTTAAAGCTGATCATTAGAATATTAAAACATATTCCACAATGAAAATGCCAACTAGAGCAAGAATTAAATGGGAGCTGTACAGACACCGTATAATGAAATTTTGAATCTAATAAAGTGCAATGTACTTTAACATAAAAACTATGCATATTCTAACTTCTTTTTCTAAGTTATGGGCTCAATTAATGTTTTTTACTGATCTACTTGATGGCAGAGAATAACAGCATTAAGGTTAGAATGCCACATAACAGGATGAGATTCTTCTATTCTCTAGCCACTAATTTTCTGCAAAAAATTAGGGGACAAAGTCCAACTTATTTTTAAATCTAAGGGCTACCTATGAAAATAAGAAATTTATAAATTACAATTTAAAAAAGCAAAAATTTTGGTTCTAATACAGTTTTTCTCTATTGAGTGAATTCCACCACACAAGTTTCAAAACACTGCTATTAAGTGATCAGGATTAAATCAGTCAGCAATCCAGATTAATATATACAATTCTATTTAAAAATATTAAACACCTCTTACAGGAACTTACTCCAACAGGTTTCTTCAAATAATCAGTGGGACTATAAAATAACAATACTACAAAAAAGGTGCTTAAGTCCTCAGGCTTTGAAATATGTCCCAAACTGTTTCTACAAAGAAAATCAACACAAAACAAATACTGCTAATATTCAAAATTAAATAATACTAACAAATATTTCATAGATTCTGAACACTGATATTAAAAGTACAGAACCCAAGATTAATCGGAGAAAGGCATGAAAGGCTGAAATTAAAAAAAAATAACTCCAAACACTCAGAGATTTCAGAGGCTGATGGCAGCAGATTTTATTAGGGGGAGGGGAGGTATCTGATTTCACTTTGATCCCACAGGTGTGTCATTTGTAGTATCCTTCCACTGAGTAGCTACAGAAACACAAATAGAAGCAAAGCAAGCTTTTCTTTTCTTTTTTTTTAAGATTTATTTGAGATAGAGAGCACAGCAAATGAGAAGAGAGTGCACAAGCAGTGGGGAGAGGCAGAGGGAGAGAAAAGCAGGCTCTCCCACTGAGCAGGGAGCCAGATACCGGGGCTTGATCCCAAGACCCTGGGATCGTGACCTGAGCCGAAGTCAGATGCTTAACTGACTGAGCCACCCAGATGCCCCCAAAGCAAGCTCTTCTAATGTTAACCAGGCAAAACCTGAAAGATCAAGGAAAAAATAAAGTATTAAAAAACTGCTGAACGTAAAAATGACTTTGATCAGCAATTAACTGAGCTGTATATGTTAAATGAAATAAAAAGATGGGAAAGAGGCTGCCAACTAGGACTGCACAGAAATTACATAAAGGATGAAGTAATGAGAAAGAAGAAGGGCAGCAGACTCTAGGTCATCATCTGTACGAAGCACTTTCCAGCTGTATATTATTAACTTAGACGGTGCTGCATCTTTTAATGCTACAAATGCCCAAACAGAAGATAGAAAACTTTTCTTGGAAAGGATCCAAAGCATTCTGAATGTCAAGTTATTGCCAAAAATTTAAGACCATTACTGATGGAGCCGTGAAAGCCCAATTCCTCAACTTACCAGTTGTGTGACCTTTGTAAGTTTATTTACTTTCTGTACCACAGTATGCTAATCTGCAACATGGAAGATGAAAATAGAACTCTTCTCAAGGAGTTGATTAAATGCAAATGCATTTTATAAAGATCTTAGGACAGTGCCTACCACATTACACTACTACATAAACATATGAAGTTGTATTTATTAATCCACTCAATGGCCAGGCTTTTTGTCCCACTTTCCCAACTCCTGAATCTCCATACCTATATACCAGGTCCAGGCGTCCCAATTACAAGATCTCAGCACTCAAATACAATTGTCTTTTTATTCTGAGTGAAGGGGATCTTAGACACTCATTTCAAAGATTTAGGGAGTATTTTGATGGTACAAATCACAAAACAAACCAGCTCAACAAAAGCTAATCTTGATTAGCTGATGGGGGGGGGGGGGGGGCGGGGACTCGACTAAGGGAGAACCAGGAAGCACCAGTGACAAAACAAAACATTGTTCGAATCAATGAGATAGGTTGCTCCATAGGGAGGACAAAATATTGGTGCCGGCAGGTTTGCTTTCAGGTTATCAAAACCATTCTGACAGTTGAGAATGTCTGGAAAACTACTTGGTCTTTCTTTACACTGATTGTCAACCACTACACAGATGTGATCCTGGAGACTCGGGATCGAGTCCCACATCGGGCTCCCTGCATGGAGCCTGCTTCTCCCTCTGCCTGTGTCTCTGCCTCTCTGTCTCCGTGTCTCTCATGAATAAATAAATAAAATATTAAAACAAAACAAAACAAAACAAAAAACCACCTTGCCTTTTGAAGATTTTATCAAGTTCGATAAATTTCAGTATAGCTCCCCCTACTCTAACCAAATGCAGACCTCAGATCTATTCTTACGTTCTTCATTTACAACCACACTGAAGAGTCTACAGGGCTCCATCAAGTAAATTCAGATTACAAGTATAAGCCTCCATACTACCTTACAATTAGTAAATTATTTCACTTCAAAAAAAAATTTAACAACAAAAAATGAGACAAGACCATAAAGGAGATGCCACCTGTGACAGAATAATTCTACGAGTATAGTATGTCCTTTTATTTTGGGTATCACTTTCCCATTTTTTCCTTTCAGCTCTGCAGTGACTTAAGAAAGGTGGAGAAATATAAGCTAAAGCAAAACTGACCTTAATGGTCTCACTGAGATTTCATTTTCCACCAAGTCAATGATTTTTTTCAAACACAACTACAGGAGAAAATATTTTTCACTCAAATATACTGGTGTGGTCGTTAAGGGTACAGCCAGTTAACACTGATTGTAACTACTGAAGTTTCTCAGTTTCTTCCAAAAAAGAAAAAAAAGGGGGGGGGGAAGATAAACTGAGGAATATTTAAAACCCTGTGCCTACCATGGAAGCTACAGCATGTCACCGCTTGTCAGAGGTATGGAAGTGGAGCAAAGAAAGCAAAGAATTTTAAAAGCTTTCATTAAATTACATTTTCTCCAAATCTTCAAAAATCCCTTCTTCCCACACTGAGGAAATCTAGGTACTGCAAATTCCTGGCAAGGGAACGAGGAGTAATCTTCAAATATTTAAAAACATTACTTGCAATCAACCTGTCATTGCTAATACTGAGTTACTTAAGTATTACTTGCTCTATTCAAACTCCACAAAACTGAAAACGAGGAGACTGAGATATAACGAAGTTTGACATTTTCATTCATATAGCTTATGACAGCAGCACAAATCCTTTTTCCTGGTCTGTGAGCAAAACATCTCTTGTCTAAATAAATGTATAAAACCTTTTGGCTTTTCAGACTACCTCCGAATTGCTAGGAACTCAACGTTCAATGTTTGAATCTTATGAGATACCTCATCATTTCCATTAACTGAAAGAAAAAAATGTACAGAATTGTGCGGACTTAGGAACTAGGATACTGCTATTTCCATCCACCTTCTTAGAGGCCCCAAGAATAAAGAGATTTTAGGCTTCCTATGAGAGCAAACAAAAAAAGGGGAGGAGAGTTATTGCATTAAAACTCTGCTTCCAAAACTCCGTGTTCAGGAAACAGCACTAGGTCGGGACAGTGTGAACTATAAGGCATGCTCCACAGAAACGCCACGGTCCTGTGCAGTTTACAGACGGACCAGTTCTGGGGGATTTAGGGACCCAAACCAAAGGGGTTTCGATGGGCACTAGACCAAGGAAAGGGCAAAGCGAAGCAGCAAGCTCAACGTTAGCTAGCAGCCAGGTGAGAACAGCAGCAGAACTCCACATCGTCAAGACTAGAGAACTGGCGGGATTGACTTTTCCATTTACTTTTAGATCGGGGGGCGGGGGGGGGGGGGGAATCCTTGTGAAAAAACGCTACCAAAGGTTAACCGAAATAAGTCAGTCACTCACAATGGCGAGAGAGATGAAGTCCGTGTTTCTCAAAATCGGGCAGAAAATCCACAACTCAGAGGGAAGGAGGAAAACCAACACCCACCCTGTTGATCAGTTGCCGCGACAGAAGAAAATACAATTTTGGTCAAGACCACGCTGCCGATATAGGGTTTTGTGTCCCGAGCGCTCAGGGAGCCGCACGTACAGATTCCTAGGTAAACAGCACGTGACCCGCCCTCACCCTACATTTTTATAGGGCTAAGGGATGGAGAGGAACACGAGCACTACCTGCACGCGTGCCCCTCTTAAAGTTAATTCTACATTTTGGGGTCCTTTTTCTCTTTTCTTCCTATTTTCGCTTGAAGGGAGCGGAGCGGTGGCCGACAACCCCCGGGCTCCGCAGGCTGACGGAGCGCGCGGGCGCGGAGGTCGGGGCGGCGGGGGGCGGCGGGGGGCGGTCACACCCCGGGAGACGTTCCTCCGCTTCACGGCCCGTCGGCTGCTCGGGGGAGGGGGTGGGCGAGTTCACGCGAGTTAGCGACGTCCGAGTCTAAAGCCAAATACGTACACGGCTTCCTGTCAAAGGGCGGCTTCTGCTTTCTTTTGAAAATCGTGAGACCGTAATGGGATCTCTGCTGATCCGCATCGCTCGTGCTTACTTCAGAGGTACGGGGGGAGAACCAGCACGCCACCACAGCACGTTCCCACCGGGTCGCGGGCACGTCAGGAGGCTTCGCTTCGGCGACGGCGGCCGCCGGTTGCGGCCAGGGCGCCGCCCGGGGGGGGGGGGGGGGAGCGGCCGGAAACGCCCCCGCGCGCGGCGCGGCCACCGCGGCCCCACACGCCCCGCACGCCGGCCGGGCGCCGGGCTGCCGAGGGGCCGCCGCAGGGCGCGGAGGGCGGCGCCGGCGGCCCGCGCCCCTCCCCCGCCCGCGGCGGAAGCGTCTCGGGTTTGAAAGATGCCGCCGCCGCCGCCGCCGCCCGCGGAGCCACAAAGGGCCGAGCCCCCTCCCACCGCTTCCTCCGCGGGGCCCCGCGGCCCCCCCGCCCGGCGCTGGCGACGCTGCTCACCCGTGTCCGCAGGTCCCGAGGACGGGGATCCGGCGCGGCCGCGGCCCCGAGAACACTGGGCCCCGCGGGCGGGCGGGAGGCGGCGGCGGCGGCGGCGGCGGGGGCGTGGCCCTCCCGCCTCGGCCGGGGCCGGGGTCTCGCCTCCGCCTCGTCTTCCTTCCGGCTTCCCCTCGCGCCCTCCCTCGTCGGTCCGCCCTGCGCGGGGAGCAGCGTCCTCTGCGGGCGCCGCCGCACGCTCCTCAGGGCCCGAGCTCCGCCAGACTCCTCCCCCGGGAGCCGCGCCGCCGGCCCGCGAGACGCCCGGCTCGCCGCTCCCCTCCCCTCCCCTCCCGCCCCTCCCGCCCCGCCCCTGCGGCGCGCGCTCGCTCGCTCGCTCGCTCGCCCCCCTCGCGGGCCCCCTGCGCGGCCAGGGGCCGGGCGCCAGCCCTCGCCGGGCCTCGGTTCCCGCCGCTCGCGTCCGCCTAGCGGCCCGAGCCGCAGTTTTGCAGTTTCCCGGGTTCTTGAGGACCCCCCCCGCCGCTCTTCTCCCGCCCTTACCCCAGCTTCCCCCGCCCTTTTCCTTTGCTGGATCCCACCGGAAAGCCAAAACAATTGGGTCCGCGCAAGCGCGAGAAAGGAAGCGGAAAGGGGAGGGAGGGGGCGGCGCGAGGTGACGGGGAGGCGCTGTTGGAGGGGTTTCCCGGAGAAGGTCAGTCGGTGGCCCCGGAGGGCGCGTGCGCGGCGCGGTGGTCGCCCCGAGGCGCGCGGGGCTGGGGCGCGGGGGGCGCGGGGGGGCCCGAGAAACCCCATGCTAGGAAATCCAGACGCCGAAGCACCAGATTTTATGCTGTAGGCTCTTCCCCCGCAGGGCGCCCCCCCCCCCCCGCGCTTGAAATACAAACATTTGCAGGCTGGGTCGGGAATTGGGAACGAGGAGGACTAGCCAACCATCAGGCCAGGGGAAGAAAGGGACACGTTGGGTGGCTGGCTGGCTGGCTCAGTGGGCTTTGTGGCCTCAGCCCCTGCTCCCCCAAAATGCGCCTTCCACTCTCAGAGCATGTTCGGCTTCCCCGATCGTATCGAGAAAGGCTTCCGTCTCCGGTCTTTCAAGGCCAAGGAAAGCCTCAAAAGCAGCACCTGAAAGGGCCCGCAGTTCTGGGGACGCCGCCGTTGTCAGGGTGCGGAGGGGAGCCGCTGTAGAGGAAGCCTTCGGAGAGGTTTGTGCTGCAATGCGGCGGCTACCTGCCCCCCCACCCCACCCCCAAGCAAGCTCCAACGAGCGCCTTCAGTTTCACGAGCTAAGCCTTTGTAGCAGCAGATGGCTTGTGGCCCACGCCGGTTTGGTTAACTTGGTACAGCTTGCTAGCAAGCAGAAAGTTGTAGATTGCCTCTCTCATTCGGTGGAAGTTATCCATGGATGCAAAATTGTCAGGAATGCCCACACAGACTTCACCTACCTTTGTAATTTACACGCTCGGCACAAACTCCGTGTGCAAAATGTACATGACTAATTATGCACTAAAAGCCTTTACGTTACCAAAGAGCGTCTTCCTGTAGGTTAGATCAACTGAATGCATGCCAAGATGTGTGTTATTTGGGAATACTGGTAAAGGGTTTTACAGTGGAGTCATTCAAAATAGATTCATTCAACCCATCTTTATTGAATGCCAGGTATGCTATCACTCTCCTTAGTCTGGTTAAACGCTTAAATGTTTTGATATTAAACAACAAAGAAGCCTTACAAAAGATTCAGTCATTTCACACACTTGAGCACCTACGCTGTGACAGTGGACGCGTGAGATGCAAAGTCTGAACAAGAAGGCACAAACCACAAACAATACCTTTGGTAAGAGTTGGTGTTCGGCAGGTTGCATGGTGCATGGTTAATTGACTGACTCTTGATTTTGGCTCAGGTCATGATATCGTCTCAGGTCACTATATTGGGGTCATGAGATGGAGCCCGAATTGGTCTCCACGCAGAACCGAGAATTGGCTTGAGATTCTCTCTCCCTCTCCCTCTGCCCCTCCTGCTTGTGCTCACTGTCTAAGATAAATAAAATCTTTTTTAAAAAGAAGAAAAAAGTTTGTGTTTCATCCTGTAAACAACAGAGAGCCATTTATGATTTTTAAGGAGAAACGGATCTTGATAGGATACAAAAATAATTCTGAAGCATGGTGGATAATCAAACTGGAAGTGAGGAACTTAGGAGACTGTTAAAATAGCCCAGATAGGAGATGGAGACAGTGTCTAAACTAATTTAATGGCAGGGAGGATAGTGAAACAGATAGATTTGAAACTAGCTACATACAATAAACAAGACTTGGTTATTAAGAGGATGGGGGAAATAAAAAGTGAGGGGTGGTTGAATTTTCTAGTTTGGGTGATTAGACAGTAATATCAGAACTACAGGAAGAGTAGCTAATTGTGAGGATGAGAGAGAGGACTAAAAAGGTGCCATTTTAATAGCTTTACAGTTGGGAATGCATTTGACTGCAAGTAAATATTTCCATAAGGATCTATTTGGTCACCTAACTCTGTAGGTAGTCAGTTACCCTAGTTTCAACAGCTCAGAAACACCAGAGCCACAATTTCTGTGATTCTTTTGACATCTGTCATGGTTGCAGGATAGCCACAGAAGTTTTAGCCTTCATATCTTTTTAGATTTATTTATTTATGATAGACATAGACAAAGAGAGAGAGAGGCAGAGACACAGGCAGAGGGAGAAAAAGGTTCCATGCCGGGAGCCTGACGCGGGACTCAATCCCAGGACTCCAGGATGGCACCCTGGGCCAAAGGCAGGCGCTAAACTGCTGAGCCACCCAGGGACCCCCGCCTTCATACCTTTATTGAAGGCAGAAAGATGGGGAAAGGAGTGGCCTCAGCCATCTATGCTCATTTTTATTTTTTCAGAAAGTAGAAGCCTCCTCAAGACAGTACCTCATATCCCCAACTCCACAGACTTCCACATTCATCTCAGTTTCCAGAGATATAATTTGGCCAAATGCAGCTGTGAAGACTTAGTTTTTCCCAGCTCTAATACGAAGTATAAGGCAGAAAAGCATTGGGAATGGATGTTGGGTCAGACAAATAGCAGTCTGCTAGTTCATTAATACTTAAAGCATCAATTTAAACATTTAAAACATGGAGCTGGGGTGCCTGGCTGGCTCAGGGAGTAGAGCATGTGATTCCTGATCTCAGGGTCGTGAGTTCAAGCCCCACATTGGGCATGGAGCCTATTTAATAAATAAATAAATATTTTTTAAGACTTTATTTATTCATTCAGAGACACACAGAGAGAGAGAGGCAAAGACACAGGCGGAGGGAGAAGCGGGCTCCATGCAGGGAGCCTGACATGGGACTCCATCCCTGGTCTCTAGGATCACACCCCAGGCTGAAGGTGGCGCTAAACTGCTGAGCCACCCAGGTGGCCCAATAAGTAAAATTATTAACAACAAACAAACACTGAGAACTAGCCAGCTAGATTGTAGTTTCTAGAGTTTCAAAGAGGTTAATTTTTTTGTTGTTTTAACTAGAAAAAGAACAGGTTGAACATTTTATCCTTAAATATTTCAACTTGTTTGCCATTTTTTCCCTTAAGGTTGCCATCCCCTTAAAAAGTCTCAGGGAAAAAAAAAAAAGTCTCAGAGGGGCTTTGAGCAAGAAGAAGGGGCAAGGGCACCTGGGTGGCTCAGTCTGTAAAGCATCCAACTCTTGATCTCCACTAGGTCATGATCTCAGGATCATGAGAAGAACCCCACAGCTGGCTCTATGCTCAACAGGGAATCTGCTTGAGATTCTCTCTCTTCCTCTCCCTCTGCCTTCCACCCCTGCTCTCATTCTCTCACACACTCTAAAATAAATAAATCTTTAAAAAAATAAAAAAAAAGAAGAAGGGGCTTGCTGTAGTAGAGGAGGCTGACTTCTTGTTTAACTTTCCATCCTTAGCTGCTATCATAGAACAATTTTATGTGCTTGGCATTATTAGCATCAATACCACCCTCATTTTTTCTTTTCTTTTCTTTTCTTTTTTTTACAGATCCTGCCCCTCAGCTTGAAAGCTGAACAGTCACAACTAGTTAACAGTGTCTAATTTAAGGAGATCAGAAATCAGTATTTTCTAACAATTACATTAACTGGATGGACTGTACAGCAGCTCCCACGTGATCAATATCCAAAACTAGGCATATGACATTGTTTAAAGCTCTCCTTTTTAGTCAACAAAGCATTTTTTAATTAAATGTCAACACCCATGAAATAGTATCTTTCTAAGACTGCATCTGAAACATTGTCATGATTCTAGAAAACAAAACAAATAATTATTGGAAAAAGTAAAGATACCACTACAAATTTTCTAAATTTGAGTCTTTTCTGTGCTTAATCATTTCTTAATGTTATAAGTCATAATCATTTAAGATGGTAGGATAATTTAAAACATTATTGTTAATTTTAACATTGTAACCTACTTAAAAATCTTGAATTTGGGGGAGGAAGTTCCCAGGGCCATCTCTGAAAGGGACACTGCATTCCAAAGCTGATATGCGATAAATCTTCTCCATCTTGCTTCCTTGTAATAATACAGAAAAAACCTAGTTATAATGGACATCATTATTATGGGGTAGCACAAGGGAGTTCTTTGTGGTAACAGAATCATTCTGTACCTTAATTGTGATATAATCACAAATCAATATATAAGATAGCATTTAATAGAACTATATATAACACCTATTTAAAAATAAGTGCAGGCAGTGGTTGGCTCAGCGGTTTAGCACTGCCTTCACCCCAGGGCCTGATCCTGGAAACCCAGGATCATATCCCATATCAGGCTCCCTACATGGAGCCTGCTTCTCCCTCTGCCTGTGTCTCTGCCTCTCTCTCTCTCTCTCTTTCTCTGTGTCTCTCATGAATGAATGAATAAATAAATAAATAAATATTTTTAAAAAATAATAAAATAAAAATAAGTGCATACAAAGGTGATAAAATCTGAGGTCTGTAGTGTAGTTAATTTCATTGTGCTAATGTCAATCTACTTTTGATAATGTACTATAGTTATATAAGATGTTACACTGGGGGAAGCTAGGTGATCAGTACACAAGGAACTCTATATTACTTCTACCTCTTCTGAGTCTATAATTATTTCAAGATAAAAAGTTGTTCTTTTTTTTTTTAAGTGGATGCCATTCATTGGACAAAGACTTATTTTAGTTCCCTGGGGTACAGAGATAAAAGACTCAGAGGAAGAGGAATGCTGGACAAAAAGACCTAAGCAAACCAACAGTGGGATAAATTCTGTGAAAGCAATATGATTTCAATATGTGAAAACAATGTGTATTATGAGAGTCCATTAGAAGAACAAGCAGGGGGGATCCCTGGTTGGCTCTGCGGTTTAGCACCTGCCTTCGGTGATCCTGGAGTCCCAGGATCGAGTCCACATCAGGCTCCCTGTATGGAGCCTACTTCTGCCTCTCTGCTTCTCTCTCTCTCTATCTCTCATGAATAAATAAATAAAATCTTTAAAAAAAAAAAAAAAGAAGAAGAAGAAGAAGAAGAAGCAGGTCAGGAGAGGCTTTTGAGAAAAAGTAGAGCAGGGCAGGTAGAAAAAGAAAGAATCCACAATAGGAAAATAGCATGGGTCAAGGCATATAGGTTTAAATGAGCTCTGATAGGTTTCACTGTTATGTGTTTTCATTTCGCATAGCATAGCATATTTTATCTCATAGCCCTTATGATGATTGTAACTAAATGTTTTCATAATATAAACTCCATGAGGACAGAAAGTACTTTTACATCTTGTCGATTGTCCAGTGCATTACACAGTTCTTGTCTAGGCACTCATAACTATTTGTTAAATGAATGAGGTCATTGGCCATGACTGAAACATGGAGTACATGTGGGGGAATGACAGGATATCTAGAGAGGAAAGCAAGTGATAGATACAGATCATGAAGAGTTTGACATGTTACATTTGGAGTCTATCCTAAAGGTAATAGAAAACTATCAGCAGAGGATGATTTCTTTTGTGTTATAGAATGATAATATGAAGGGTAATATAGACAATGCAAAATGTAGCAATGTTCCAAAAAGTCAAAATGCAACCTGAGTAATTTGTGTGTTAGCAGAGGAAAGCAAGCTAGGCTGTTAATAGTTACAGGTCCCACTGCAGGGATTATATATATGTCTACCAGCCTCTGAGTCTCCAAAGGCTTTGTTTTACACCATTAATAGTAATAATAACAATGACCACAACGACAACAGCTAACAATTACTGGGTGAGTACTTATCATGTGCCAGGCACGAACTCCTCTAGTCCTTACAACAACTCTGTGAGTTTGATATTGTCTCCACTTTGCAGCTGAAGTGACTGAGGCACAGAGAGGTTAATTATCTCACTCTAGATCATACTACTAATAAAGTAGCAGAGTTAGGATTAAAATCTAGGCTGTCAGGGGTACCTGGGTGGCTCAGTCAGTTAAGCATCTGCCTTCAGCTCAGGTCATGATCTCAAGGTCCTGTGTGCCTGTGTGGAACCCCATGGGGAGCCCCATGTGGAGCCCCGAGTAGAGCTCCCTGTCAGGCTCCCTGCTCAATGGGGAGTCGGCTTCTCCCTCTCCTTCTGCCCTTCCTCCCCCTCCTTGTGTTCTATCTCAAATACATAAATAAAATCTTTTAAAAGATAAAAATAAAAAAATCTAGGTTTTCTGGCTCCAGAGTTTATGATCTTTACTCTGTTTTATGGCCTGTCTTCCTCCTAGACAATTGCCTCCTTTCATCACTTCAAATATTAGGAACTACCACATTATCTCAGGAACATAGTTTAAGTAGTATGAACAGGAAGAAAAAAGAGATGATATTTCTTTTGCCTTCTCTTGGGTTATCAGAAAAAAATAATTCCCAAAATGCTCAGCAAAGTTCCTCTTACATCTTTTTGGCCAGAAAATCAGATTGCTATACCTGGTTTCCAGTCATTGATTGGGTTCGAAGGAGAAAAGTTTCACTTTCTCTGAGCACATTGCTTTCCTTTATCTAGATAAAATCAGGGTTCACCTAGCAAGGAAAAAGTGTTTGAGTGCACTAGTAAGACCAGCAACAATGCCTGCCACAAACACAATCAATCCATGAGACCAATGAGAATGTACTTCAGGAAGAACACTGGACTGGATTCTTTCTTTCTTTTTTTTTTTAATTTTATTTATTTATGATAGGCACACAGTGAGAGAGAGAGAGAGGCAGAGACATAGGCAGAGGGAGAAGCAGGCTCCATGCACCGGGAGCCCGACGTGGGATTCGATCCTGGGTCTCCAGAATCGCGCCCTGGGCCAAAGGCAGGCGCTAAACCGCTGCGCCACCCAGGGATCCCTGGATTCTTTCTTTAATGTGCCATTCAGTAGCTATGTCATTCTAACAAGTTATTTAACCTCTTTCTTCATATAAAGCTTAGACATATTATACCTTAAAATCATACAAAGACTTAAGACGATGTAAAGTGCCTACCACAGAGTGCCAAGGTGTTCATTGGTTGAATGTCTGCCTTTGGCTCAGGGAGTGATCCTGGGGTCCTGGGATCGAGTTCTGCATTGGGCTCCCCATGGGGAGTCTGCTTCTCCCTCTGCCTCTGTCTCTGCCTCTCTCTTTGTGTCTCTCATGAATGAATAAATAAAATCTTAAAAAAAAAAAAGTGCCTAGCACACTGTCATTTAATAAGTAACAGTTGTTAAAATTTTGTTCTATTCCACATGTTAAATATAAAATGACCATATGATCCGTCAAAATGACCATATGATCCATCAATTCCACTTCCAGATATATACCCAAAAGAACTGAAAGCAGGGACTCAAGCAGATATTTGTACACCCATATACATAACAGCATTATTCACAATAGCCAAAATGCAGAAACAAATGTCCATTGATGGATGAATAAATGAAATGTTATTTATACATTGGAATATTATTCATACATTGGAACGAATGAATATTGGAATATTATTGCAATGGAATAGAATATTATTCACCCTTATAAAAGAAGGAAACTGTGACATGCTACAGTATGGAATAACCTAGAAGATATCATGCTGAGTGAAATAAGCTAGACACAAAAGGGCAACATTATATAATCCCATTTACAGGAGATATATAGAATAAAATTCATAGGGACAGAAAAGTAGAATGATGGTTGTCAGGGGCTGGTGGGAGGAAAGAAAGGTTCTTATTTAATGGACAGAGAGTTTCTATTTGGGATGATAAAAAGTTCTGGATATGGTTAGTGATGATGGACGGTTGCACCACACTGTGAATGTACTTAATGCCACTGGATTGTATGCTTAAAATGGTGAAAATGACAATTTTAATGTTATGTATTTTTACTACAAAAAAAAGTTAAAAAGAAAACCTTGAAAAGAAACTGGCTTTGTCACTTGCTAGATCTGTGATCTGAGGCAAATTACCTAACCTACTCGAGCCTCAGTTTCCTCATCTATAGAATGAGAAAAATAATAATATCACCTAATTCCTGAGTCGATTGTGCAGTTAAAACAAGATGACTCGATAAAGCACTACTGTCTTTGATTCTTCCTAGCTGAAAAGAGAAATATTCTAATTCTAAAAACTCCTGTAAGTCCTTACTACTTTATTTAGCAAAATTGTTACTATCACTGTGGCAGAGAGAAAATGTACATTTTTAATTTGGCTGGATCATATGGTAGGAGTATGTTTAGTTTTATAAGAAACTGCCACAGTGTCCTCCAAAGCAGCTGTACCATTTTGCATTCCCTCCAGGAATGAATGAGAGTTCCTGCTGTTTCACATCCTCTCCAGCCTCTCGTATTGTCAGTGTTCAGGCTTTTGATCATTCTAATAAGTGTACAGTGGTATTTCATTGCAGTTCTAATTTGCAATTCCCTGATGACATAATGCAAATAAACATATTTTCATGTTTATTTGCCATCTATGTATCTTCTTCGGTAGGGTATTTGTTAAGGTCTGTACCCTATTGTGATTTTAATTGGGACGTTTGTTTTCTTAGTATTAAGAGTTCTTTGTATATTTTGGTAACAGTCCCTTATCAGATATATCTTTTACAAATATTTTCTTCCAGTCTCTGGTTGCCTTTTCATTCACTTGATAGTGTCTTTCACAGAGTTTTTAATTTTTATGAAGTCTGGCTTAATTCCTTCTGACATGGGTTGCATCTTGGTATTATACCTAAAACATCATCACTGTATCTTCTAGGAGTTTTATTGTTTTTGCTTTTTACACTTAGGTCTATGATCTATTATAAGTTAATGTTTGTGAAGAGGGTAAGGTCTGTGTCTACATTCACTTTTTTTGCATATAGATATCGAGTTGTTCCAGGATCATTTGTTGAAAAGGCTATCTTTGCTCCATTGTATTGTTTTTGCTCCTTTGCCAAAGATCAGTTGACTATATTTATGTGAGTGTATTTGTGAGTTCTCTATTCTGTTCCATTGATCTTTTGGTCAATTTGTTTGACAATACCACAGTGTCTTGATTACTGTCACTTTATAAATAAATCTTGGGGGATCCCTGGGTGGCGCAGCGGTTTGGCGCCTGCCTTTGGCCCAGGGCGCGATCCTGGAGACCCGGGATCGAATCCCACGTCGGGCTCCCGGTGCATGGAGCCTGCTTCTCCCTCTGCCTGTGTCTCTGCCTCTCTCTCTCTCTCTGTGACTATCATAAATAAATTTTAAAAATTAAAAAATAAATAAATAAATAAATAAATCTTGGAGTAAAGTAATGTCAGTTCTCTAAATGTGTTGTCGGGCAGCCTGGGTGGCTCAGCGGTTTAGCACCCACCTTCAGCCCAGGGTGTGATCCTGGAGACTGAGGACTGAGTCCCACATCAGGCTCCCTGCATGGAGCCTGCTTCTCCCTCAGCCTGTGTCTCTGCCTCTCTGTGTGTGTGTCTCTCATGAGTAAATAAATAAAATCTTTAAAAAATAAATGTGTTGTCCTCTTTCAAATTTTTTTTTTTTTTTAATTTATGATAGCCACAGAGAGAGAGAGAGAGGCGCAGAGACACAGGCAGAGGGAGAAGCAGGCTCCATGCACCGGGAGCCTGACGTGGGATTCGATCCCGGGTCTCCAGGATCGCGCCCTGGGCCAAAGGCAGGCGCCAAACCGCTGCGCCACCCAGGGATCCCTGTTGTCCTCTTTCAATATAGGGCTGACTCTTCTGGGTCTTTCCCTTTCCATATAAACTTAAGGATCAGTTTGTAGATATCCATGAAATAACTTCCTGGGATTTTGATTGGATCTATAGATCAAGTTTGAGAGAATTGACATCTTGACAATATTGGGTCTTCTTATTCATAACCATAGAACATCTCTCCATTAATTTAGTTATTTGATATCTTTCATTAGAGTTTTGTAGTTTTGGGGATCCTTTGGTGGCTCAGCGGTTTAGTGCTGCCTTCAGCCCAGGGTGTGATCCTGGAGACCCGGGATCAGGTCCCTGCATGGAGCCTGCTCCTCCCTCTGCCTGTGTCTCTGCCTCTCTCTGTGTGTGTGTCACTCATGAATAAATAAATAAAATCTTTTAAAAAATAGTTTTGTAGTTTTGTACATATTTTATATGTATTTCATTATGGGAATTGTCCATATAAATGGTCATGTGTTTTTAATTTCAAAGTGAACTTTCTCATTGCTGGTAAATGTGAAAGTGATTGGCTCTTATATAATAACCTTGTATTCTGCAAGCTTACTATAATCACTTCCTAGTTTCAGGAGTTTCCTGTCCATTCTTTCATATTTTCGACATGGAAGAGCATATCATCTAAAAAGACAGTTGTTTCTTCCTTCCAATTTAGTATATTTTTTATTTCTTTTTTTTTTTTAAGATTTTACTCATTTTTTCATGAGATACACACACACACACACACACACACACACACAGAGGCAGAGACACAGGCAGAGGGAGAAGCAGGCTCCACAAGGGGAGCAAGCCTGATGCAGAACCAGATCCCTGGACCCAGGATTATGTCCTGAGCCAAAGGCAGACGCTCAACCACTGAACCACCCAGGCGTCCCCTTCATTTTCTTATTTTATTGCTTAGCTAAAACATCCAGTATGACATTGAAAATTGGTGATGAGGGGTGTCAGTTAAGTAACTGACTCTTGATTTCCTCTCTGGTCATGCTCTCAGAGTCTTGAAATCAAATCCCATCTCAAATTCCACTCAGTGGGATTTGTTTGAACTTCTCTCTCTCCCTCTTTCTCTGCCCCTCCCAGCCCCATGTGCATGTGCGTGTTAGCTCTCTCTCTCTCTCATATAAATAACAAATCTTTTAAAAAGAAAAAAGAAAAGTGGTGAAAGGGGATATCCTTGCTTTACTGCAGATAGTAGTGGGATAGCTTTAAGTTTCTGACATATATAATGTTCCATGTGAGCTTGAATAGACTGTGGATTCTGCTGTTGTTGAACAATGCAGTCTATAATTATGCATTTTATTCAGGTGATTGATGGTGTTGTTGAGTTTATCTGTGTTCTTACTGATTTTCTGCCTGCTGGATTTGTCCATTTCTCATAGAGGGGTAGTGAAGTCTCCAATTATAATAGTGGATTAATCTATTTCTCCTTGTAGTCATATTAGTTTTTGCCTCACACAGTTTGGTATTTTGCTGTTGCACACACATACATGATAAGGATTATTTGTTTTTTATCATTGTGTAATGCCTCAAAGTGATTACTGATATAATTTAGTATCTACCATATACATTAGGTTTCTACTTCTTGCCCTTGTTTTTTTGTTCCTATTTTTGTCTTCCACTCTTTTCTGCTAGTGTTCATCAACCATTTTATATTATTCCATTTTCTCTTTTTTCTTAGCATATCAGTTGTACCTCTGTTTTTACTCTTTTCGGTGGTTGCCCTATAAGTTGTTATATACATTTACAAGTAATCCATGTCCGCTTTCAAATAATACTACACTGCTTCATTAGTAGTGTAATTTATAAAAACAAACTATTCCTAATTCCTACTTCCTGTCCCTTTTATCATTGCTATCATTCCACTTATACCTAACCACCTGTAAGTGTGTGCATATATACACACATAATTGAATACACTTGCTATTATTATTTTTCAAGATTTATTTATTTGATATATAGAGGGAACATGGGTGGGGACAGGCAAAAGGAGAATCTCAAGCAGACTTGGCTCAGTGTGGAGACCCACAAGGGGCTTGATCTCACAACAGGTTGAGATCACAACCTGAGCAGAAACCAAGAGTCGGATGCTTTACTGATTGTGCCACCCAGGCACCCCTTGCTTTTATTATTTTGAATAAAATATTACCTGATAGATCAATTAAGAATAAAAAAATAAACATTTTTATTTTACTTTCACAAATTCCTTCTGTAATAATCTTCCTTTATTTTTTAAGATTTGAGAGAGAGAGCAAGTACATGGGGGGGGGTGCATCAGAGGAAGAGGGGGAGAGAGAATCCTGAGCAGAGTCCCTGCTGAGTCCAGAGCCCAAGTCAGGGCTCAATCTCCTAACCCTGAGCTCATGATCTAAACCAAAATCAAGAGTCAGTCGTCTAATCAGCTGAACCACCAGAGCCGTAATCTTTCTTCCTTTATATGGATCAGAATTTCTGACCTATATTATTTTCCTTCTCTCTAAAACCTTTTAACATTTCTTACAAGGCAGAACTACTAGCAACAAATTCCCTCTATTTTTGTTTTTCCATGAAAGTCATTATTTTTCCTTCACTTTTGAAGAGTAATTTTGTGGCATACAGATTTCTAGGTTGATGGGATTGGTTTTTTTCTCTCAACACTTTAAATATTTCATTCCACTCTCTTCTTGCTTGCATGGATTCTGAGAAGTTGGATATAATCCTCAGCTTTGCTAATCTATCATTAAGGTGTTTTTCTCCTCTTATTTCAGGATTTTTTATCTTTCATTTTCTGTACTTAGAAAACGATATGCCTAGGGGCCCCTGGGCTGCTTAGTTGGTTGAGTTCTGACTCTTGGTTTCAGCTCAGGTCATGATCTCAAGGTCATGAGACTAGCCTCCCTAGTAGGAAGTCTACTTGAGGTTCTCTCTCCTTCTAATCCATCCCTCCACCTACGCCTGCTCTCTCTCAAATAAATAAAAAAAAATAAATCTTCTTTAAAAAAACTGTTAGAAAACTATATGCTTAGGTGTAGTGTTTTTGTTGATTGGTTAGTTAGTTGGTTTTGACATTTATCATGCTTGATACCCTCTGAGCTGCCTGGATCTGTGGTTTGCTATCTGACATTAATTTGAGGAAAATTCTCAGTTATCATTGCTTCAAAAACTGTTTTTATTCTTTCTGCTTTCTTCTTCTAGTATTCCCATTATGTGTATATTATACTTTTGTGTTTTTCCACACAAACACAACTTGAATATTTTTGAATATTCTTTTTCATTCTTTCTTCTCTTTGCTTCTCACTTTTTGAAATCTCTTTTGTTATATCCTCAAGCTAAGAGATTCTTTGCCCTGCTATGTCTATTGAGTTCATCAAAGGCATTCTTCATTTTGTTAATGTTTATCTCTAGCATTTCTCTTTTTTTCCTTAGAATTTCCATCTCTCTGCTTACATTACCCACCTGCTCTTGCATGCTGCCTACTTTATCTTTTAGAGTCTTAGAATATTAATCATGGTTGTTTTAAATTCCTGGTTTGGTAATTCCAATATCTCTGTAATATTTGTATCAGATTTTCATACCTGTTCTGTCTCTTCAAACTGTTTTTTGCCTTTTAGTGTCTCTTATAATTTTTTCTTGATAGTTGGACAAAATGTACTGATAAAATATATCATGGATACTGGGTAAAGAACTGCTGTAGAGGGGCACCTGGGTGGCTCAATTGGTTAAGTGTCTGCCTTCGGCTCAGGTCACTAACCCAGAGTCATGGGATGGAGCTCCACATGGGGCTTCCTGCTCAGCGGGGAGTCAGCTTCCTCCTCTGCCTCTGCCTGCCCCTCCCCCAGCTTGTGCTCTCTCTCTATATATATATATCAAATAAAATTTTTAAAAATCTTTTTTTAAAAGATTTATTCATAAGAGATACAGATAGAGAGGCAAAGACATAGGCAGAGGGAGAAGCAGGCTCCGTGCAGAGAGCCCGATATGGGACTCAATCCTGGAACTCCAGGATCACATCCTGAACCGAAGGCAGACGCTCAACCACTGAGCCACCCAGGTGCCCCAATAAATAAAATATTTTTTAAAAAATTGCTGTAAATAGCAATTTGATCATGAGATCAAGTCCCATGTCAGTCTCTGTAGCTGGCATAGAATCTGCCTGAGATTCTCTCTCTCCCTGCCCCTCTGCTCCTCCCCCCATTCATGCTCTCTTTCTCTTTCTCTCTAAAATAAATAAATAAATAAACAAAATCTTTGGGGTACCTGGATGGTTCAGTCAGTTAAAGAGCTGACTTTGGCTCAGGTTGGGTCCTGGGATAGAGCCCTGCATTGGGCTCCCTGCTCTGCTTCTCCCTCTCCCTCTGCCCCTCTCCCTGCTCTTGATGTCTCGCGTGTGCTCTCTTTCTAATAAAGAAATAAAATCTTAAAAAAAAAGAAATAGGAAAAAAATAAGACTTATGAACATTAAACTGCATCAGTAGCCAACTCTACCAAAATACATAATACCAAAACAAAACACACAACACATTCTTTCAGAGAAGTTCCACCTAACTTTCAAGAAATAGGTAAACAGGGGATCCCTGGGTGGCTCAGCGGTTTGACACCTGCCTTAGGCCCAGGGCGTGATCCTGGAGTCCCGGGATCAAATCCCACATCGGGCTCCCTGCATGGAGCCCGCTTCTCCCTCTGCCTGTGTCTCTCCCCCTCTCTCTCTCTCTGTCTCTCATGAATAAATAAATAAAATCTTAAAAAAAAAAAAATAAATAGGTAAACAATATTTCTCTTACACAAACTGCTCTAGAGAAAAGAAAAAACAAGTTATTTAACTTATTTTGTAAGCCTGGGATATCTTGAAACCAGTAAAAGACAATATGAGAATTGAAAATTATAAAACAATTCCATTTACAATCTTAGATCACAAAATTCTAAATAAAATACTAGCAAATAGAATCCTACAATGTATACTGAATATTAAAACTAAGTTGGGTATATCCCAGCAATACAAAAATTGTTTAATGAAAGAAAAGTCTAGGGGCGTCTGGGTAGCTTAGTCGGTTAAATGTCTGCCTTTGGCGCAGGTCATGATCCCAGTGTCCTGGCATCAAGCCCTGCATCAGGCTCCCTGCTCAGTGAGGAGCCTGTTTCTCCCTCTCCTCTGTTGCTCCCCCTGCTTGTGCTCTCTCACGCTCTCTGTCAAGTAAATAAATGAAATCTTAAAAAAAAAAAAAAAAAAAAAAAAAAAAGGAATAAAGAAAGAAAAGTTTATTAAGGAATCTACCTTACTAGCAAGGTGAAGGAGAAAAAATATGATTATTTCAATAGATTCAGGAAAACCATTTGCAGAAACTCAACATTTGTTCAAATTTTTTAAACTTTTAATTTTAAACTTATAATTTTTCAGCCTATTTGGAATAATAGAGACTCTCCTGATTTGATAAAGGATATCTAGAAAAGAACTTATCATAATTCTTTATGGTAAATCATTAGAAATGAAGTACAAGACAAAGTTATCTGCTCTCAGTGTTTTTAATTGAATATTGTGTTGAGGGTTTTAGAAGATTAAGATAAATGTGAGAAAGTATTCACTGAAAAGTAAGAAACAGGGATGCTGGGTGGCTCGGTGGTTGGGCATCTGCCTTTGGCTCAGGTCATGATCCCAGGGTCCTGGGATGGAGTCCTGTATCAGGCTCCCCATGGGAGGCCTGCTTCTCCCTCTGCCTATGCCCTGCCTTTCTTTCTGCATCTCTCATGAATAAATAAATAAAAATTTTTTAAAAAAAAAGAGAAGAAGCAGAATCATCACTATTTATAGATGATTTGAGTGTGCATGTAAAAAATCTGGTCAAATCTACCAAAACTTGAAGCTAATGAGAGTTTAGCAAAGTTGCTGGAATAAAAATCTCAATACACAGACCTGGAGGGTATTATGCTAAATGAGTAAGTCAAAATGATAAAGACAAATCTGCATGATTCACTCATAAATGGATGTAAAAAAAATTTAAAGACAAAAATAAACAAAAAGAATCAGAACTACAAATATAAACTGATGGTTGCCAAAGGGGAGGGGGGTAGGAAATTGGGCAAAAAGGGGAAGAGGGAAATAGAGGACTTCAGTTACGGAATGACTAAATCACGGGAATAAAAACAGAGCATAAGGAATACAATCAATGGTACTGTATAGCAATGTAATGGCACAGATGGTAGCTACACTTGTGGTGAAAATAGCACAATGTATAAACTTGTCAAATCACTAGGTTTTATACCTGAAATTAACGTAACATTGTGTATCAACTATACATAAATTTTAAAAAAAGGAAAAAAGTCACTTGTATTCCTATACACCACCAACACAGTTAGAAAATGTAATTTAAATGAAAGAAATAACTTTCAATAACAAGAAAAACTACAAAAGATATTTATAAAGGAAACTATAAGTTAGAACTTTGTATTTAAGATTTAACCATAGAAACAGATGTGATCTTCATTCATTCATTTAATTCCTGCCTAATACCCTATAATCTATCCATATAATAATTTGCTTATCTGTTCTCTTATTTCGTGGACATTTAGATGGTTTTCAATTCTTTTGTTACAAGCAATGCTACTGCAGGAAACAATTTTAATAGATAGCTCTTTGTATTTATATGTAGGATGTTTGTCTAGAATATTTCTAGAGGTAGAATTGCTGGTTTATGGACTATGACACATTTACAACTTTCTGATAATGTCACCTTGCTCTCCAAAGTGATTTAACCAATTTACACTGTCACCAGCAGTGTATACATGTTTCTAACACTACACTTTGTCTTCCTTAACCCATGGTGTTACCAGACTTGTTACATTTTTTTCCCAATCTGAGAGTTATAAGTGCCATCTCATTGCACATCCCACAAAAATGTAGGCTCCCTAGGAATTATAATTTTGTTTTTCTTCCCTGCTGTTTCCATTGGGTTACACTTGTGCTGGGTCCCTTTGTAGGTATTCAAATATTAGCAGAGGAAACAAGTGAATGAAGGTTCACTAGTAAGGCTGAGTGTCCTTGATCCTTGCTTAAAAGCAAGACTATTATTATCACACTTGTGTTTAAAATTTCAATCTGGGGGGCGGGGGGAGGAAGAAAAAAAAAGAAAAAAAGAAAAGAAAATTTCAATCTAAAATCCAGTGTGTTAACTGAGGGAAAGTATAAATCACTCTGCTTTAATGAGAAACAGAGATTGTCAGACTGTCAAAAGGAGGGTGTCAGGGACTACCCAATCAACAGAAAAGGCACTGGGCCTGGGAATCCAAAGACCTTAGCCCAATCTTCTTCCAATTCAACTTCATTTTATGGGCAGATTACTTAACCTCCTGAATTTCAGGTGCCATCATCTTAAAATAGAGATGATGATAATAATACCCATTTGGAATCCAGAGCAGAGAACACAGAGTTCACTAACTGGCCCTTAACATAAAAATAGCAACCTCCACCTAACCTCAGACACCCACTCCACACAAAATGCCACAGTTGGCACAAAAACGTTCTTACATCAGAGGTCACATTGATATATGGACAGCTAGTACCACTACAGGCCAAGTAGTACAAAACCAGGTAGTTTATCCTTGACATCTTCCAGCACTGCCCCAAACCCAAAGTTTTCAGTTAGTTTTTTCTTCTCTTCCGTTCTGCTCCCTAATGATCTACCTACCAACCCTCTCAATTATGTAAGTCGGAAGTCCTGTTCGGCTAAACACAACCCACCATATCCCTCACTCTATTTACTGAATAGTTGCTAAACTTTGCTTCCTCCCAAGGACACTCCTGTTCTGAGCTGCTCATAAAGGGGTTCCTCTTTCTCCCACTCTTCGTGCACTCCAGGGCTGAGGCATGGCCACTAGCTTGTGGAATATCCAAGTTTTCTGGGGACTGAATATTATAAAATTTGGGGAGCTCTCTTAAAGAAAAATATTGTAAAATTATAAATACAAACATCTTCTGATACTTCTCCCTTTCACTTTGCAGTCAATCTACCACATTCACTGAGGACATAGGAACCTGTAAATGACTATGATATGAAGGAGGAGGTGGATCATCCAAAATTCCCGGTTCCCTCATCTTTTCCTTCCTCAGTGTCACTGATTTCCACCCCACAGCATTTCAGCAAACCACTGCTTGGCCGCCCTATGGATCTTGCTATAATTTGCAACTGCTCCAACTCTAAAATCCTAAATTTAAATTTTCTGACCACAATACCCCTACTCTAACTCTTTCACTCTCATGTGAAAGATCCCCATATCTTTTTTCTCCATTTGATCAGTTCCTCCCCAACATTACTTCCTTTTTCTTCCTGACTATACACTAGCCACTAAGTAGGGTGGAGTAAGGTACCTAGGGTGAAAATTTAAGGAGGCATTCATGTTCAAGGTCATGCAAGTGCATGGTATACATTATGTGTCATAATGTATTATGTTAATTTCCCACCATTACACTGAACTTTAACTCTCTTCTTTCTACAAGCCTTACAAAACCACCCTTTATCCATCGAATCGTTCAATGTCTTTCCCAAGCAACAGAATATGACAGAGCAAGTGACATACCACTGCAGATGAGGGACAATATAAATTACTGATCCTCAGTCCAGGTCAGCCCTCAACTCTACCAGCAATCCTTTTGCACATCTGTAGATGACTGCTTTTTCCCCTCCCTGTAGCACTATGGTAGAGCTTGTTCATTGTCAGCTCAACTAATACCCATTTTTCTTCCTTAGTCACAGCAATCTTAATTTTTTTTTCAAGTGACAATATGCCCAGCGAAAAAAAAAACTGTATTTCAGCCATAGGAAGCCAATGTAGTATAATCTGAAGTTGGGCAGGTAGGTCTTCTAGTAAAGCTCCTTAAAACCAAAACTGAGGGGATCCCTGTGTGGCTCAGCAGTTTAGCGCCTGCCTTTGGCCCAGGACGTGATCCTGGAGTCCCGGGATGGAGTCCCACGTCGGGCTCCCGGCATGGGGCCTGCTTCTCCTTCCTCCTGTGTCTCTGCCTCTCTCTCTCTTTCTCTATGTCTATCATAAATAAGTAAATAAATAAATCTTAAAAAAATAAGATAAAATACCAAAACTGATGACAGAAGAGAAGCTGCTGTGTACCCTTTTGTGCTCTTTTTTCACCCTTTCTCTTCTCAACTCCCTGCTTTCTGCCTGGAACAGCCATCTTGAAACAAGTGCAATTTGAAGACGGAAACCATTGCTAAGGATGGTGGAATGGAAAGAGGAGATTGGGTCGTTGAGACAGCAAGGAGGTTCCAGACCAGCCGGTGATGAATGGCATGCCTCCAGACCTCTCTTTGTGAAAGAAAAACTTTTTTTTTTTTTTGAAATTAAAACTTTTATCTAGTTTCAGGCACCACTATTTCTGTTCAAACAGAATTTCTACCTGGTAACACAGTCATCCAAATTTTCAACGCTCCCTGCAAGTCTTATTCCTGGTCTCCATTGAAAAAAATCAAGGTCAAAAAAAAAAAAGAAAAAGAAAAAAGAAAAAAATCAAGGTCATCAGATGCTAAAGCACTGAAATCCCTGCCTTCAGGACTTCATGTCCCTCCTATGTGAGTTAACTTTCTTCTGTCCAAGGCAAAGCATTGCAACCAGGCTTAGCTAACCTCACAGTTTCCTCAGAACATCCTCCTAATATCCCTTCTCTCTCCTCTATAGGTAACATCTATCCATCTCCCCATTCTGGCCATAAAGATACTGAAATCTCAGGGATCCCTGAGTGGCGCAGCGGTTTGGCGCCTGCCTTTGGCCCAGGGCGCGATCCTGGAGACCCGGGATCGAATCCCACGTCGGGCTCCCAGTGCATGGAGCCTGCTTCTCCCTCTGCCCCTCTCTCTCTCTCTCTCTCTGTGACTATCATAAAGAAATAAAAAAAAAAAAAGATACTGAAATCTCTATCTTTAAAAAGCCAAAACATTTTTAAAAACTCACAATCCTCCTTCCAACCCCACGATTCCCGTTAACCACCCTCCTTTCTCCCACGTGCAAAGAACAGCAGAGTCGGGCAGCCCAGGTGCCGCAGCGGTTTAGCGCCGCCTGCAGCCGGAGGCGTGATCCTGGAGACCCTGGATCCAGTCCCACCTCGGGCTCCCTGCATGGAGCCTGCTTCTCCCTCTGCCTGTGTTTTTGCTTCTCTCCCTCTCTCTCTCTGAATGAATAAGAAAGAAAAAAAACAAAAAACAAAAAACAAAACAAACAAACAACAAAAAAAAAACAGCGGAGTCCGTGTGTGCCAGCTTCCCGCTCAAACTGCCCACCTGCCGGCCCACTGGCGGCCTCCCAGGCCCTCCGTCCCTCACTCTACCCGCCAAGCCTCTGCACCCCTGCTTTTTCTGTCCGCAGCGGGAAGCAGGCTGCACCCCCCCACCCCCCCGCCCCCCGTGCATCGCCTTCCCTCAGGCCTGCGCCGTCCAGGCCGCCTTCTCCCTCTCCTCCTAGGTCAGCTCCTCTCCCTAAGGGTCAGGGCGTTAGGCCCAAGGAGGGAAGGACGGCAGGAGCTCCGAGGAGGGGACAGCAGCTATCCTCACCGCACACCCTCGAATGGAAGGGACGGCCTGGGCGAGCGAGGGGTCCTCTGCAAGCGCCAGCACCCGCGCGTCCCCGTCCCCGCGCTGCAGCCAGCCCCGGGCAGAAAAGGGCCCCGAGCCGCCTCCGGTGCCCGCGGGCGGGGCGGCCTGGGTGCCGGCCGGCCCAGAGCGCATGTGCGGGCCATCTGCGGGAGGGCGGCGCCTGCGCAGTAGGCGGCACGTGCCCGCCAGACTATGTCAGGGCGGGAGCCGGGCCGCCGGGCGCCAGCCTGTCCGCGTGGCGGAGCCTGCTCGGGGGCAGGTGGGCGTGCGGGGACGCGCGTGTGGGGAGCGCGGAACAGACCGGTCGCGGGTCGGGAGACGCCGGGCTCGCGGCGCGGGCTCCCCGGCCTGGGAGGGCGCGGGGTCGGCCCCGGGCGAGGCCGGGCAGGACACGCCCTGGAGAGGAGCTCCCGGGGCTGCCCGGACCGTCGCGTGCGGCCTGCGCGCTCCTGCCGTGGCCTCCGGGCCTCAGCCGCCCTCCTGCGCGGCGGCGGCTGCTCCTGCTCGGGGAGCCGAGACTTGCTGCTGCTGGAGGGGCCCCGCCCGCGGGCGGCTCGGCCCAGGGCCTGGGGCGCTGCAGCCCGTGTCCCCGAGGCCCGGCGAGCGGCAGAGACGGTGGGGACCCCGCCCCCAGGCTTGGGGTTCTGGGCGGGAACCGACGACGCCTCCGTCGCGGCGGGAGGCGGGAGGCGGGAGGCGGGACACGGCGCTGGCCTCGCCTGAACGCCAACACCTGTTTTGCAGCCCAGGACATGAACTCCTCTTCGGAACACAGCGCTCACGGTGAGGGCGGTACCGCCAGGCCGTTTTTCTACGTGCACGCGGTGGGCCCTCCGCCGTACCCGAGCCCCTGGTACCAGAATCTCCCCGCTAATCCGTGCTGTGTTCCGGGGGCAGGTAAGAGATCTGAGGAGGTCGGCGGGGTGCGGTGCTCCCCGAAAGCAGCGCCTGAGGTTTTCTGACCCCTCGGGCCGCGACTTCTCTTTCCTCACCCTCCTGCGCGAGAGAGTATGACCGCATACGGGGGCAGGGTTTGAAGTTCACCTTAACAGATAAAATTTGAATTCTACCTGTATGCCAGTTCTTTTGCCAAATACTGGAAGTAGATTCTCTCCTTTGACCTCAACAAACCCATTATTGCTGTCTGTTTCACAAATGAGGCAACGGAGGCTGAGTCCAGGACTCACCCAGTTACACAGGAGTCAAACCGAAATGTTAGGGAACCACTCTGGTAGAGGCACCTGAGAGCTCATAGTGCCTATAGATTATCCCTTCTCATGTCTGCAGTAGCAAAGATAATGTTAAATCTAATTCTTCGGCGTGCCCTGCTATAGATCCAGCGTGTTGTGTACGTTAGGCAGCTGTTTTCCAAGGATCTGAAAACTAGGTGTGATAAGCACTGCTTTTGAGTTCATCAGTTACTGATCCCACCTGAATAGAATCTTCAGCCCAAGGAGCCCCTCAAGGCGGCCATTTTAGAATCGCAGTCCGAGCAATAAGGATTTTTGCCAGCAAACGACCTATGCTCAGCTCCTCACGGTCTCCAGCAGGACTGCCTACCTGACATATTTTGGACTTGTCCCTTCACATGAGCTAGTTCCTAAATTTTCATATATAAACATTCCATTAGCTTTGTTTCTCTGGTGACCCCTAACACAGATGTTGTAACGTGGTTTTGGAATGGTTCGGATGAAGGAATTGTATGAGGAAAACTCTTGAGGTCAGAGGGTGGGAAATTCCTGAGAGAAAGAGATGAATATTGTATCTTAAAATTTACTTGAATTAAAAGGCTGAGATTCTATACTCACGGACTTTTTTTCTTTTAATGGAATTCACCTTTAAGGTTTAAAATCTTGGTCCTGCGGCAGCCCGGGTGGTTCAGCGGTTTGGCACCGCCTTCAGCCCAGGGCCTGATCCTGGAGACCTGGGATCGAGTCCCACGTCAGGCTCCCTGCCTGGAGCCTGCTTCTCCCTCTGCCTGTGTCTCTGTCTCTTTCTCTGTGTCTCTCATGAATAAATAAATAAAATCTTTTAAATAAATAAAATAAAATATTGGTCCTGAGAGTTGAGGTTTAGGAGAATTAAAGTGGTGAGTACTGGGAATAGGAATCAGATCTGTATGCTTGTTTGCTTCCTTAATTGCAACCTAACTCAGAGATTTTACTGAAAAAAAGTTTATAGGATTTTACTGTCTTGTGCAACCTAGAATTCCAAGAAAGAAGCCATTTAGGGGCGCCTAAGTAGCTTGCTCAGTTAGGTGTCTGCCTTTGGCTAGATCATGATCCCAGGGACTTGGGATCAGGCCTCAGCCCTTGGAGTCCAGCTTGCTGCTCAGTGGGGAGTCTGCTTCTTCCACTCCCCCCACCCCACTTATATTCCTTCTCTTTCTCAAATAAATAAACCTTTAAAAAAAAAAAAAAGCCACTTCAGGCTGGCTAAATAGGGAATCAAAAGACATAATCCATATTAGAATCTATATCCCTTTATTTCTTTTTTTCCCGCCTTAGGTTTTGACTTTCCCTGTATTGACGTCATTTTCAGCCATTTCAAAGTGGCAAAAGATGGTTACAGCATTTCTGGGCCTGTAATGAATGATTTTATGGCTAGGGATCCCAGAGAAGAGCCTTCTCTTCCAGTAGTTTTTTTTCTTTCTTTTTTAAGATTTTTTTTTTTTTTTTTTGAGAGAGTGAAAGCGAGAAAGAACACAAGCAGAGGGAGGGAGAGGAAGAATCAGACTCCCTGCTGAGCAGAGAGGCCCATGCAGGGCTCTGATCCCAGGACCCTGGGATTAACCGATTGAGCCACCCAGGTACCCCTTCCAGTATTTTCAACAAGAGTTCCAAAGCTAACTCCTGGTGGTGTGGCTTTGTTACACGTTATCCTTGTTCTACTTACCAAGCCAGGAAAGACGGACTAGTCTCCTTAACCAGTCTAAGTTATATGCCCCATGTTGAAGGTGGTATGAAGGACAGAGAAGGTCTCTCCTTTTTCACAGGAGCTTGAAGGACCTATTGCCAAGAGAAGAATGGATGCCAGTACAAAAAGATGTTGACTGAAGATAATTTACATCATTTTTGGATAGAGTTAAGTAGGAAACTAGAAGAATGTATTAGAACTTGTTAAATAGCTTGGTGAAATTATGTATTAAACAGCGTATCTGTCATATCCAAGGTTGTAAAGATGGGGGAATATAACATGAGTCCAGTTGAGCAAGAAGACTCAGCATCCTGGCTGTCTTAACCCTACAGGGCAGATTATTGTGGTTTATTTTGTACCTAGTCATTTTGACTTGGAATTATTCAGGAGAGGCAAAACTATTCTATGAATAATGACATCTCTTTAGTTGAAACTGGTTTAAATTACTTTTTTATTGAAAAAGTAACCAAATGCATTGGCTAAAAATTAAAACAGTATACAAAGAATGAAGTCTTTCCCTCTTATCCCTTTTCTCAGTCTACCAGAAAATATGGCTAGTGATTTGGTATCTTTATGGATATATATTCTATGCATATTCAAGGATTTTTACTTGTATTTAGTAGGCTTTATTTTTTAGAGCAACTTTAGGTTCACAACAAAAGGGAGCAGAAGGCAGAAAGATTTCCCATATGCCTCCAGCATGCCTCTCCCATTATCAACATCCTTCACCAGAGTGGTATATTTGTTACAATCAGTGAACCCGCAGTGGTACATTTCACCCAAAGTTTATATTAGGTTGTGGTTGTGCTCTTAGAGCTGTATGTTCTGTGGTTTTGGATAAATATATCATGAAAGATACCTACCCACCTTTATAATATTGTATTGAATAATTTCACTGCCCTAGAAGTCCTTTACTGATTCATGCCTCCATTCTCTCTAACCCTTGGCAACCATCTATCTTTTACTGGTTCTGTAACTTTGCCTGTTCCAGAAAGTTGTATTATTGGAATCCTATAGTATGCTTTTTTTCAGATTTGCTTCTTCTACATAGTAATACGCATTTTGAGTTTCCTTATATCTTTTTGTTTCTCGATATTTTTTTTGTTTTTTTACTGCTAAATAATATTCCATTGTCTGAATAATGTTTATATATCCACTCATCTACTAAAGGATATCTTGGTTTCTCCCAAGTTCTGGACGAATATGTTTAGTTTTGTTAAGAAAGTGCCAAACTAAAAAAAAAAGAAACTGCCAAACTTTCTTCCTTTCACACTATATCATTTTGCATTTGTACCATCTTGCATTTCCACTAGTAATCAGAGTTCCTATTGCTGCACATCCTCGCCAGCATTGAGTGTTGTTAGTGTTCAGGATTTCAGCCATTCTATTGCTCCTATAGTATCTCATTACTTTTATTTCCATTTTCCTGATGACATGATGTGAAGCATGTTTTCATGTTTACTTGGTAAGATTTGTCTTTGTATTTTCTTTGAGATAAATGTTAAGGTCTGTAGTCTCTTTTCTTTTTAATTTTTATTTATTTATGATAGTCACACAGAGAGAGAGAGAGAGAGAGAGAGAGAGGCAGAGACACAGGCAGAGGGAGAAGCAGGCTCCATGCAGGGAGCCCGACGTGGGACTCAATCCCGGGTCTCCAGGATCGTGCCCTGGGCCAAAGGCAGGCGCCAAACCGCTGCGCCACCCAGGGATCCCTGTAGTCTCTTTTTAAATCAGGTTATTTTCTTAATGTTTTAAGTGGTTTTTTTTTTTTTATATTTTGGGTAACAGTCCTTTATCAGGTATGTATTTATAAATATTTTCTCCCAATATGTGACTTTTTATTCACTTGACAGTATTAGTATCTTTTGTGAGTTTTACATTTTAATGAAGTTTAGCTTATCAGTTCATTCTTGCATGGATCACGTATGCCACTGGTTTTGTGTCTAAGTAATCACCAAACCCAAGCGCTTCTAAGTTTTCTCTTGTGTTACCCTTTAGGTCTTAGAGTTTCTGTATTTTACTTAGAGGTGTGTGGTCCATTTTGAGTTAAGTTTTGTGAAGGGTGTTTGTTGTAAAGTTTGTGTCTAGGATCACTTTTTGTACGTGTGTCTAGTTGTTCCAAAACAATTTGTTGAAAAGACAACAATCTTTGCGCCATTGTATCATCCTTGCTCCTTTGTCAAACATTGGTTGATTATATTTATATGGGTCTGTGTGTGAGCTCCCTATTCTACATTGATCTATTTGTAATTTCTTTAAGATTTTTTTTTTTTTTTTTTTTTTTTTAGATTTTATTTATTCATGAGAGACACACAGAGAGAGACAGAGAGAGAAGCAGACTCCATGCAGCCCTGGACTGAAGGCAGCGCTGAACCACTGAGCCACCCAGGCTGCCCTTATTTGTAATTTCTTACGTGTTTGGTAGACTTCACCAGTGAACCTTTCTGGGCCTGGTGCTTTCTGTTCTGGAAGGTTATCAGTTAATTGATTCACTTCCTTTAATACAAAAAGATCTATAAAGATATCCATTTCTACTTCTGTGAGTCTAGTTTATCTTCCAAGGAATGAATTGGTCCATTTTTTGTAGGTTTTGAAAGCTGTGATAAGAGTTCATAGTATTCTTTCCATCTTTTTACTGTCCACAAGATTTGTAGTGATGTACCCTCTTTTATTTCTAATGTTAGTCATTTGTGTCTTCCTTTTTTTACTCAATAAGCTGGCTGGAGGCTTATAAATGTTACTGATCTTTTCAGTGAACCAGCTTTTGTTTTGTTTTCTATCGATTTTCTTTTGTCGATTTCACTAAGTATGCTTTAAATTTTCTTATGCTTGGATTTAATTTGCACTTCATTTTTTAGTTTCCTAAGTTACAGGCTAGATGATGGATTTTCAGATCTTTTTAGTTTTGTGAATTTTTCTCTAAGCACCACTTCCATGCCATCCAACACATTTTGAGAGGTTCTATTTCATTTAGTTCAAAATATTTTTAAATTTCTTCTGAGATTTCTGTATTGACTGTTACTTTAGTAGTGTATTTAATCCAAAAGTATTTGGGGATTTTACAGCTATATTCTGTTGTAGGCTAAGAGTAGATGCTGTATGATTAATATACATTTTAATTTCTAAAGGTGTTTCCTGGCTCATCGTACAGATATCTTGGCACATGCTCCATGTGGGTATATGTGTATTCTGTTTGATGAAGTGGTCTGTGGATGTTAGTTACTTCCATTTGGTTAAGGGTGCTGTTCAGTTCAATCATCCTTATTCATTTTTTTACCCACTGCATCTGTCCTGTTCTGATAGAGGAGTGTTAAGGTCTCCCAACAGTAATAGTGGGTCATTCCATTTCTCCTTGCAATTCTATCACTTTTTGCCTCACATAGTTTCACCCTTTGTTAAGGGCATACACTTTAGGGATTGTTACGTTTCAGTGAAGAATTGAGGTTTCATGCAATGCCACTCTTTGATCCCTTTCCTTGCTCTGAAGTCTGCTCTGTCTGAAAAAAATAGTTTGTTCACTTTCTTTTGATTCGCTTTAGCACAGTACATCTTTCTCCATGCATTTACTTTTCATCCCTGTCTTTATATTTAAAGCCAAGTTTTTGCAGACAACACAGGTTTTGCCTTTTAGGATATTTTGTAATATTTTCTTGATTACCAGGCATTCTGTACTGGATAAAAGGAACTGTTCTAAATAGGCCTTTAGTGATGTGTTAAGTTGTGGAGGTAGGACAGAGATCATAGTCCTCTGGCTATTGAAGGACTATGATGTTAGGTGTCTTTTAGTGAGATTGTGTCTTTGGACTTGCACAGTACTTTACCTTCCTCCTCCCGTGGTAGAGAAGGGTGGTTAGGATGGGTTTGAGATTAAGTGTTTGCCTACCCCCTTATCAATTAGGCTCTGGTTAACTAGCTTATACTAAGGTCCAGTATTTGTAAGAATAGAGCTCTTCTTGTGTATATCACAATGGTTTCTATTCCCCACTCTTCCTGTGAGAGTTTTTTCCTAGATTTACTCTAAGAAATTGGTTGAGCTAGTATAGATAAAACTCAAACCAAAGTAAGGGGGAGGGTTCCCTATAAATGGGTCCTTTAAGTTTAACTCTTAGATTTGTTCACCATGAGCCTGCAGTTCGTCAGTGACAGTTCAGGTTTCTGTACCCTACTACTAGTTCCTATGGAATTTTTATGTTAGATTTATATTCCTGTAAATTTGGCTTGTCTGCTTCACATATCTCTCCAACATGGGGGGTAGCACTTCACCTGTAACCTACTGCTGTGAAAGATCTGAGAAGAGTTCTTGATTTTTCAGTTGGGCTCTTTACTTTGTTCAGAGTAAGTGACTTCCAAACTTCTTAGGTAAAAAAAAAAAAAACAAACAAAAAACAAAAACAAACTTCTTAGGTATCCAAAATCAGAAGCTCTACCTGCTTTTAATATTAATTAGACATGCAGTACACATAGCTGTATAATTGAAATAGAAGGCCAAATTCATGCTTTATAAATACACTGATTTTGAATCAATATTAAATTCTCCTTGCCTTAGTACCCTGCTTTGTATAACAAGATGAATTAATTTTCTTTTGCCGTTGGCCAATATTTCCTCATTTCCCCCACCACCCAGCCTCTGGTAAACACTAGTTTACTGTTTCTGAGTTCATTTTTTCTAGATTTTACATAGAAGTGAGATGATGTAGCATTTATGTTTCTCTGTTCAACTTATTTCTCTTAGGAAAATACTCTCAAGGTCCACCTATTGTCACAAATGGCAAGATTTCCACTTAGAAAAGGTTTGGGTAGCAGTGGAAGAAGTAATAAAGGAAGATGTCCCAGAAAAGTGAAGAGGAGTTGGCCTGTGGGGGAACCCACAAACAGCTACAGCCTTAGAGGCTTAGTGGGAGAGTGATGATACAGTGACAAACCAGATAATGAGGGCCTTTTGGTATCCTAAGGAGTGGGATCATTGTTCCTTATTTCCTGATTGGCAGTGACAAGCCCTTCAAATACTGTCTCTCGAGTGAGGGGTCACAGTTGGGTCAAAAAGACAAATCTGGGAGTGCCTGGCTGGCTTAGTTGGTAGAGCATCCAACTCCTGATCCTCAGGGTCATGAGTTTGAGCCCCACATTGGGTGTAGAGATTACTTTCCAAAAAAAATGAAAAGAAAGAAATGAAAGAAAGAAGGAGGGAAGGAGGGAGGAAGGAAGAAAGAAAATAAATGAATTCTGGAACTAGTATGGTTTATAGACTTCTAAATATCAGAAAGATGGGTCAAGGAAGTTTCTAGTAGTAGTTACTGAGGTAAAAACATGGCAGATGACTTAAAGTCCTATGCATGTTAGCAGAGGGAGAAAGGTATTACAAAGAGTAGCCATAGATTTTGCTGATTAGTGAGGGACAAAATAACTCAAACACTTATGTTTTTGCAGTGGGTAGTTGAATAGGGTCCTGTGGTGGATGCTAGTGGAAGGGAATCTGCTATTAAGGTATTTTGGTCTATTGTATGATATAGTACAACTTTTGTGGTGGGAAGTTATCAGACTCATGAATTTCTTTCTGTTGGCTTCTAACCTCTTTAGACAGTGTTGAACTCCAAGCTGAGACTTATCTGTTCCCTTTCTATAAAGAAAAAAGAACATATACTTTTATGTATAAATACATTAGGCCAGGTCCGAGAGACATTTTGATGTAGTCTTAAAAAGAGTGAAACTGAGTTCATAGGATCAGCCATCAGTAAATTGTCTGATGAACACTGATCTGAATATAATTACTGTTTTCATATACTAAGTAGAAGTTTTAACTTCATTTGCCTTTTAAAGTCCAATCCTTTTCCCCACATGAATTTGTGTGAAAGAAATGTGTCTGGCATTATTGGCATCATTGAACTATTTACCCCTAAAGAGAGGAAAATGGGGAAAGCGGGATGTGTGTATGTGAATGAACAGTGCTGAATGAACAGGTTTACAAAGGCTTGTACGTACAAAGAACTTTTGTTCTTCTTTGCTCTATAAGAGCTGACATAATTATTCTTTCCTCAGCCACAACAATCCTGAATTACGCTTACTAGGTGCTTGGTCTCTTTGAAAAAGAGATACTACTAAGTAGTAGTGATTCATAATATGCTGAATATCTGATGGCCTGGTAACCAACTAATCAGTTCAGTTGCCTGCTTTAATGGTGAAGGAAGGTTCTGGAGGCCCCACCATTCTGGTCATTGCCCTTTCCCTTGTCGAATCCTGAGGATCTCCAGGGAGAAAGTAGAGGCCGTTAGCTACCAACTGGCATAGAAGAAACTGCATATGTTAACAAGTGGTGTGGCCACATGGCTGCATACTGGCTGAATGTTGTGACTGGCTGCAGGACACAGAGTGGCTAACTGCTGTGTTCTTCTCCTAGGTTTCAGAAACGGAAGTCTGTATTTTCCATATTCGGTGGTACTCAGTGAGTATCCTGGCTTCCTCATCCCTCAGTCCCCGTTGCCCACTGCATTTTACCGAAGACCTATGTTTTGTAACACAGCACAGTTCCGGCAGTGTAGTGGCTATGGACAGAAAACAAATACGAAAGAGACTCAGACTGAACCTCATCAGGCTGAAAATATGACTCAGAAACAAGACACCCACTCAGAAGGTGATAGGGTGACCAGTATCCTGACTTCTAATATTGACACAAAAGCCGGCAAACCTGAAGCAACAGGTAGGGTTTTGTCTTCTGTTGTCCAGAAGGAGCCACATCCTGAGAGCCCTTCTCATAACATCGTGTACAGGATATCACCTCAAGGACACTATGTACCTGAGAAGGCAAAAACGAGGCCAGAACAGAGCAAAGGATGCCCTGTAACACAGTTCTGGAAGACTTTGAAGGAAACTATCCGTTTATATAACCTAACTTATGGTAAGACCATGCCAGAGAACCTGGTGCAGCATAGTGGGATTTCACAGAGTCCTTGTGAAAGTAGAAGTGTGCTCTATAACCGTCATGAGGGTGCAGACAGCATCACAGGTAAAGATGATGAAAGCACTATCTGGTCGAAACAGTGTCATGATGTAAAACATGATGAGGTGGTAAAGTCAGGCTCCATCAGGGACATGAACTTGGGAAAAGAAAAAGGCTGTGCAGCTGTTCCCCAATTCCTGTCCTCTCCAGGTGAAGCAAAAGACAGAGATGAAATCCAGGATACACTAAACTCCAGTCTGTGCCAGTCTTCTAGAGATGGCAATCAGCTCCAGCAGGAAAGGCCGTTCTGCTCCAGCAATAAGGCCATTGAGGACCTGAGCCTACAGTCCAAATCCCAGAGTCCCATTAGCTTTGGGGAGAACATGCCAGACAATGGCAGTGGGGGCCATGGCCTCCTTGTGAAAGTGGATGAAGGTGAAGTGGTAGAGATGCACAGCTGCCCTCAGAGTTATGTCCCTCCCCCTACCTCTCTGGCCCAGTTCAGCCAAGTCAGTGAAGGCATTCAATGTGATATGAGCCAGTGGCAGGATGCAGAACACGAACAATCTCCTGAGTCATCACCAGAAAGCAGAAAGACCTCAGAGGAAGGGGCAGTCAGGTGTGGGGAATTGGATGAGGTGGTGGTGAGGGACGGCTTCCCCAAGTATGTTCCTAACCCCGCCTGGTTGGCCCAGATGAACAAGGGAGTAGATGCGGGGATTCAGTGTGATGGCAGCTGGTGGCAGGATGCAGAGCTGGAGAAATCCCCTGACCAAATGCCTTCCAAAGATGAGGAGTCCTCACCAGCCTGCAAAACTGAGGGCTCACAGGGAAAGACCATCAGGATTGGGGAACTGAACACAGATGAAGAAATGACCAGGAAGGATGAGACTGAGGAGGAGGAGCATGAGAACTTCAAGAAGTGTGCAGATATTCAAAAGTCTGTGACCGGCAGGAAGCAGACCTCCCTGAGCAACTTCTCAAGTGGGAACACAGGCTATTTAGTGAGGGAAAATGCTGCCTCGAACACTGTACTTCTTGAGGATTCAGAAGACTGTGACTTCGAAGAGGAAGTTGAAGGTGAAATGGAGGAGCTAGACTGCCTCTTTGCAGAATTTAGTCCACTGGGCCCTGTGGCCTCTTCAAAAGGACAGATTTATCACAAGGCCGGCAGGATCATCCGGATGCCACCTGAGTGCTGTCTCCCTTCCCAACTTCTTATGTGGCCCACCAGAAATAAGAACAGGTTAAAGCATGGAGAATATGAGAGCATCCCTGTAGTGTGCAAAGTGACAGGACAGGATGGCCAGTTCCGAGGGGAATGTACGACGGCCATGCAGGAGGGGTTGGAGTCCAAGAGAGCCTGTCATAAGTCCTGGGAACGTAAGTGACTAATGGGCTCATCCTATTTGGTGTCTCTGCTGGTTCCATACTGGGTCCTGGATGCAAAGGCAGCCATAGATCAATAGTGTTTCTCCATTTTGAAAGTATGTTTTTTGTTTTTTTTTTTAAGATCTTATTTTATTTATTGATGAGAGAGGCAGAGAGGCAGAGACACAGGCAGAGGGAGGAGGAGGCTCCCCAAGGAGAGCCTGATGTGGGACTTGATCCAAGGACTCTGGGAGCATGCCCTGATCAAAGGCAGGCACACAACCACTGAGCCACCCAGGTGCTACTGAAAGACTGTTCTTAAACAACTGTAGGTGCCCATGTTTGTAGGATTGGCAGAGATCCCAAGTTTGAAGTCCTGCATTCTAGGAATTGTAATTTGAAACAAAGAGCTATAGGAGATGATGCAGACCTGGGTGGTGGGAAAGGACAGGAGGCAGAGAGAGAAAAGAGTGATGGACATAGATCTAGGTAGGGTTGCTAAGAACGGGCAGTCCCATGTAGAGGTGGTGAATTTTGATAAAAATTTGGGAGCTGTTCTTTGGAGTGAGAATGGAGACAATAGCATGAGCTCAAATGGACAGCCAGGCCAGGTCAAGTATGTTCCAGGGATTGAGCCTGAGAACAGCCAGCCAGGGGGAGAACTGTGAGGAGTTGGGAAAGTGGTGCTAAAATAGATATTTTGGGGCACCTGAGTGGCTCAGTGGCTGAGCGTCTGCCTTTGACTCAGGGCGTGATCCTGGGGTCGTGGGATTAAGTCCTGCATCACGCTCTCTGCAGGGACTCTGCTTCTCCCTCTCCCTGTGTCTCTGCCTCTCATGAATAAATACAATCTTTAAAAATCTTAAATAAAATCTTTAAAAAAAATAGTAGATATTTTCCTTTTTAGATTTTGTCCTGTAGGCAATATGGGGGTGCCAAAAGTAAACTGAACAGAGAAAAGACAGGAAGAAATGTGCTCAATGCATCTTCACCTGGTGGGACTGTATAGAAGTTTGAAGTGTAGCTGTATGGCTGAAACTTCTATATAAAGTCAGTTTAGGGGGAGCCCTGGTGGCTCAGCGGTTTAGTGCCACCTTCAGCCCAGGGTGTGATCCTGGAGACCCGGGATCGAGTCCCATGTCGGGCTCCCTGCATGGAGCCTGCTTCTCCCTTTGCCTGTGTCTCTGCCTCTCTTTCCCTGCCTGTCTCTCATGAATAAATAAATAAATCTTAAAAAAAAAAAAAAAAAAAAACTAAAGTCAGTTTAGTTGAACATTAGATATAAAGTGATGAGGATCCTAACTCTGATAGGAATTAAAATATCTACATTCTCAGAGAATCCATCAATGAAATTGATTCTTTAAGAAAAAAAATAAATAAATAAAAAAGGGTTTGAACATGAGTACCAGGAGAAAATGGTAATAACATTCTTGGAAAAGTAAACTTGGGAAGGGGAGTTGTTTTGCTTTACTGTGTGGTTGTTGGTGGGAGGACTGGACTAGCAAGTCATGCAGACCTGGTTGAAGCTTGAGTTTGGACTACCCTATGATTAGGGAAGGGGCTCAAGGAGTGGGAAGGACCAAGAGTGGAGCCTGGGGGATGATTATATCTGGGGTGCAAAAATAAAGGGAAGCAAGTGATGAATGGGCTGCATAAGGGGCCCCCTGAGGAGACTGAAGTTCCAATCTTAGCTCCCAAACCAAAACACTGTCCATCTTACCTTTAGTCTTCTCAAAGTCTCATTTGCTCTGCTGTCATTTCCCATCAGTGTGTAGGAATCAGTTTTCCCCATCCTATCACAGCCCTGTGAAGAAGATAACTTTAATTTACTCTTGGTTATACAGTTAAGATGGTAATTTTCAGGCCAAATTCTCTAGATTGTGTCTCTTATTTTGTTTTTCAAATCATGTGATGATTTTCCTGCCAAGGACTGTAGAATGATAAAGAATAGTATCTTAAACAATAGATTTCTCATGAAGGATGTATTTTGTATTTGTTTTTTCCTTTGGTTTTTTAAGCAACTTGGGTTATTTACCGTATGAATCACTTCTTCCCTCAGGTAACTGTCAGAGGTGGAAAACCAAGGTACCTTACAAAGTTTCAAACAGATTCGAGGCAGATGCTGTAAAGTTTAGGAAATAGCAGGTACAGAGGTTGGTATCTGTGTCCAATTTGGATTTCTCATGATTGGCTTTTAGGGATTTGTTTGGGGTTTCCTACTCAGTGAATATTCTGCCCTCCAAAACTAGCATTGCTTGTGGGCAGTAAAAAATGGCAGCAGTCTGATTGGGTAATAGACCTGTTTTTTTGTTTGTTTGTTTTTGTTTTTTTTTTTTTAGACCTGTTTCTATAGATCCTCGCTTACTAGTAGATTGGAGCCAAAGCCTTTCAGTTCTGTGGAGTGTTTTTTTTTTTTTTTTTTTAATTTATGATAGGCACACAGTGAGAGAGAGAGAGAGAGAGGCAGAGACACAGCCAGAGGGAGAAGCAGGCTCCATGCACCGGGAGCCCGACATGGGATTCGATCCTGGGTCTCCAGGATCACGCCCTGGGCCAAAGGCAGGCGCTAAACCGCTGCGCCACCCAGGGATCCCTGTGGAGTGTTTTTTATGGTGGTTTTCCACATTTAATTCCCAGTGCTGTTGATGGTGGTCTGTTGTGGGTTATATGGGATTATGTAAGTTATCTGAGTGGCTTATCCAAGTGTCCAAGTGTAGAACTGGGAGAGCTAGGTACTGGAAGTTCAGGGTCTCCCTTAAGGAGCTAGTAGCATGACAGGTTTCTCTTCACACTGAGTCTTGGTGTTGAGTATCCTTGCCACACCTTCAGCCCCTAGGCCTGGAGTGTCAGGGCACAAGTGGTGACTGGCCCTTTCCATGTCATCCTGCCTTGCAGTGGTCATGAAGGAAAGCCTGATAATCACTCCCAGGCAAAATGTTAAGATCTTTAACTTTATCCTAAAAATGAAAACTAAAGATATTAGTAATGATTCTCTGCATAAGATATCTTGAGTTTGTTATATATCTAATTTAAGGAATTCTTTTATTGTTATTTCATAGGAAACAGATTACTGCGTTCCAGTTATATAGAAGAACTAAATAAGTGATGCATCATCATGATGGTTTAGATTTGAATTAAGAAAGCGATCATACCAACAAAAAGAAAACGTGACATTATAAAGCCTTTGGAATTAAATAAAACAGCAAATAAATTGAATTGCGTATGTGTGGGATTCTCAAGCATTTTCTTCCCCTCTCATAATGGCCACATCACTGATAACACCATCAGTGAAGTTGGGTCATTCATGAATACTTCTGCCGTGTATATTGCTGTCTTGTAATCTCCAGGGACCTTTAAATATGGGGAAAAGGATGGTGGAGTTGAGGACAGAATAAATAGATGAAGGATTTGCCATAAACAGCAACTACCCTGAAGATAGAGACTGACCTTATTTTCTTTATAGTATTTTCACTGATCAGTATATCCATTGGTGGGTTGTAGTATGTTATTGACTTCCAGCATACACTCAGAAACAAGGGGAACTTTAGGCAAATAAGAGTTCCTTATACCCAGAGCCTACCACCTATATGGTCAATTTGTGGAACCAATCTTTTCCCAAATAAGTGGCACAGGTTAAGTCTGTGACTAGTGCTAAAATGTTTCTATGTGGATGAAGGCTGTCCTAAGGGTATTTGTAAGATAGGGCAGATGTAGAAAGGCTAGCGTTGCCTCCTAGAAGGACACTCTGGGCGATTCTACGAATATTGTGATGCATATGAATGGATCAACTCTGACCCTCTGAGTTGCCCAGTGATGAGTTAATTCTATTTGTTTACTATATTTTTATGTTTTTAAACTATTTCTAACATCTACGGTAACAAAATTAATTAACAAAATTAACTCTCATGATGGGTTAAGGAGATGGTACAAAGCAGTAACACTGCATGAGATGCAAAAAGGCAAGCAAAAGATAATACGGTTTCTAAAGCTGGTCTTACAAGGTTTGTGACTTACCTCCCACCTAACCCCTACCTAAAATATTACGTAGATACTCTAAGAAAATATCTGTGACGCCCATCCCCATCCATGGCTAGAGTATGGGACTTTTCTGTGGTTTAGTAACACCTGCATTTTCACTTTCATAGTTTGTGATATGCCCACATGGGAGAGTTACATGAAAGAGTTTTCACCCTTGATATCCTGTATTCCTTACTGCTATAGTACCTCCATGGAATAGTTAGACATCATAGCACTCAAATATTTGTAAATGAATGGCTTATTGTGAATTTATATGAACAGTTTTAGCCTTGTGAGTGTTCCCACCATCATTCCAAGTCCAGAACATAACTGAAATGGGGAGGCTGAGTTAGGAATGCACTGGCTGGAGTAACTGAATAATAAGGAAGATTTGGATCCATATAATCCAACTTCTTATCTGGGAGCCAGGAAGGCATTCCATTACTCTGACTCCCCCCCCAACAATCTGATTCATTTACCTATAAATCCCCACGAGAAGTTAAAAGTGTGGTTTTCATTAATGTGTTAGTATGAGTTGAATCTCATCACTTTTTTGACACCTGTGAAATAGTTTCAAGTGTTGGTGAACTAAGGCACTTAAATGGACCATAACTTGGGCTCTCTGGCTACTGGGAAGACGTTGGACCCAAGAAGGTGGGGAAGATTGTAATACTGGTATATGGAAGAGCAAGCATAAAAAGAGGAGGATGGTCCAATCAACACTTTGCCTGCTTTGTAACCCCTCCCAAAGTCTTACCTTTACTCTAGAGGTTAGATGAGAAGTCAAGAGTAAGTCTGGTAAACGAAGTCCAAAATGAAGGGTACATCCTGACAACACCTTCCCTTTCATTTTCCCAAGTGGTTATTGGACCCCATGACACACTGAGTTCCTTAGGGTTAAACTCTGACATGAAGATTTGTGTGCAGGAAATTTAGTGGGGAGTGCTATGGGGAACAAACTCTCTGAAGTGGCAAAGAAAGCATGATTATGCATAGAGAAGAAATATGGATGTGATGCAGTAACAACAAAGACCTTGCCCAATCGCACTGGGAGCTCCTGAGCTGCAATGATGCTGCAGAACTATCTCAACAAGAGTAAGAAGCCATACTTACACCCCTGCACTGACCAGTCACTGATGCAGGATGCCCCTAGAAAGGAGGCATGACCTTGGGTACTGTGACTCTCTTCAAGAAAGATCCCTGGAAAGGGGAAGTCAGTTGCAACTTGTCAGTTGTTAACCATCCCAGCAGGTGGGAAAGTAAACACTTTAGTCCTAAAGTCAGGGTGGGAATTAAGAGGCAGATACTAGTGGCACAACACAGAATCCATTACAATTTCCATATCAGGTTTCAACTGGAGAATGTAACTGTATTTCTAATAAGTTTGCATTGAACACCACTATGCGTGACACATTGTGTTAGAAGCTGAGACTAGGGCAGCCCGGGTGGCTCAGTGGTTTAGTGCCGCCTTCAGCCCAGGGTGTGATCCTGGAGACCCAGGATCAAGTCCCTGTGTCGGGCTCCCTGCATGGAGCCTGTTTCTCCCTCTGCCTGTGTCTCTGCCTCTCTCTCTCTCTCTCTCTCATGAATAAATAAGATCTTAAAAAAAAAAAAAAAAAAGGAAGCTGAGACTAGAACATGCAACAAGAAAGATGGTGGTCTTTGCCCTAAAGAAGTTTCTAGACATGTGGGGCAATCACTAATTTCCACAAATGTACTGACTTAAAACAATATCCACCAACTTCTGATTTCTGGACTGGCACGTAAGGAGGTAAGTCTTCACTCTGTCCTAAGAAGTAAAAGTAAAAGCAGAACTAAAAATGATCAAATCTTCCTAAATTTGTCAAAGAACTGAGGTCACAGCAAAACCCCTAACCTGAAAATTGCAGACAGGCGGACTTGGAAAATCATAACAACCACAGCAGAAACCTCTGTGGGAGGTAGGATGTGCCACGTAGGATATCTACTGTAACAAGTGTACCATTCTGGTGTTGAAATAAGAGAGGGGGGTTGTGGGTATGTGGGGACAAAATACATGGTAAATCTCTGTAGTTTCTGCTTAATTATATTGTGAATGTAAAACAGCTGTAAAAAAAAAACAATTTTTTAAAAAGTGAAAAGATAGAAACAATGCCCATTTATTATCTCATAGGTCTGTAGGTCAAAAACCTGAGTAGACCATAGACCACCCTTAAGGTCAGACTCTGACATGAAGATCTGTGTGCAGGAAATTGACTGGAGAGTGCTATAGGGAATAAAATCTCAGAAGGGGCAAAGAAAGCATGATTATGTATAGAGAAGAAGTACGGATGTGATGCAGAAATAATAACAAAGGCCTTCACCAATTGCACTGGGAGCTCCTGAGCTGCAATGATCCTGTAGAATAATAACTGGCATAAAAGATCACACCTTAAAAAAATAAAAAATAAAAAGATCACACCTTAAAAAAAATTTAAAAAAAATAAAAATAAAAAAAATTTTTTTAAATTTAAAAAAATTAAAAAAAAATTTTTTTTAATTAAAAAAAGAAAAAAGGGATCCCTGGGTGGCGCAGCGGTTTGGCGCCTGCCTTTGGCCCAGGGCGCGATCCTGGAGACCCGGGATCGAATCCCACGTCGGGCTCCCGGTGCATGGAGCCTGCTTCTCCCTCTGCCTATGTCTCTGCCTCTCTCTCTCTCTCTCTGTGACTATCATAAATCAATAAAAAAAAATTTTAAAAAAAGATCACACCTTACATCCCTGCAGTCTTTGAATAGGTTAGTTATGTATTATAATCTAATCAGGGTAGAAAATCCATTATAGTAACAAGTTCTACAGATTTGGGCAAAAAATCTTGGAGGCTATTTTATAATTGTGCCTACTACCACCATAATGACAGGTAGATAGATACCTTGGTAAAAGGAGGTCTGGTGACTTCTCTTCCTTTTCTTTTTTTTTTTCTTCCTTTTCTATATAGGACTGGAGAGTACTGGGTCTGAAAGGAGAGATTTTAGGATGAAGAACTTTGTTCAGCTTTATAGGGTCAGTGGTCTGGGAATTGGAGCAGAGGAAGAAGAGGTTAGTTTGAGGTTCTTGTGGGTAAACTGGAGAAAAGGACTACAGGTCAAGGGATGTCAGACCAAACAAAGGACCATGGAAACTAGGCCAGAAACCTGAAGCGAGAATAGAGACGGGAATTAACTTGCAAAGAGGGATGCAGTGGATGGCAAGATCCCGATTACAACAGGAAGAGGAAGGAGGCTTCAGGAAGAGGTTTAACACTTAGAGCAGTGGTTCTGCAAGTCTGGCCCCCAGACCAACAGTATCAGTATCATTTGGACACTTGTCACAATTGCAAATTCTCCAGTCCACTCCAGACCTAAAATTCTAGGAGTTAAGACCCAGGAGTCTGTTTTAACAACCACTCCAGGTGATTTTGCTGCCCCATAAGTCAAGAATTATCGATATTATTCTCCCCTATTGTAACTGAACGTTTATCATGAATGGGTTTCCTGCATGAGAAAAAATTCCTGGAGGGTGAATTCCTGCTGCATGCTGAGCTAGGATGCCAAGGGTAAGTGTAAGACATGGCTGAATTAACTGGCCTTAGAGTTTTCAGAAATAACAAATCCTGGCCATTCCAATCTGGGCCAATTGTGTTACTCAGGTAAACTTTGTAAATAAGGCCAAGACTAGGGCCACTTACTGAAGAGAGCTGGAGGAGTCAACCTGGCCTGCATCACTCATTCCTTAAAGACAGGGGAATCTGGGGTGCCTGGGTGGCTCAGTCAGTTAGGTGTCTGCCTTCAGCTCAGGTCATAATCCTGGGGTCCTGGGATCTGAGCCCCACATCTGGCTCCCTGCTCAGCAGGGAGTCTGCTTCCTCCCTCTCCCTCTGCCCCTCCCCCCATGCAAGCATGCTTGGTGTCTATCAAATAAATAAATAAAATATTTTTTTAAAAATTAAAATACTAAAAAAAGAGGGGGGAGTCCTCAGGGAAAGTGGCAAAAAGTAAGAATAATGTGTTCCTGGGAACCTGAATGATGTAAGTAGCAACAGACGCTGGTGAAGGAGGACCACTTGCTTATGAGCAAGATCTGGCTCCACTTTGGCTCAAGGGAGGAACAGACACCCTCCCCTAGCTGTGGGCACCACCCCAAGCTGCTGAGCTGCCTCAGCTGTGGCACAAAGAGAGAAGTTCTCAGGTGGGCTATACTTAGCCAAGAGGATGAGATGAACTTGGGGATGGGGGTAGTTGGCCCAACACAGTAACCTCTATATCCTTAAAAGTATTCTGAATCTACTATTCTGAAAATAGTCTTGGGAAAATAGCAGTAAGTGATGGGAATAGTCATGGGAAAATAGCAGTAAGATCTAAGCAAGTCAAACACATGATTTTTAAATGTTATTACAGTGTATTTCACTCCTCAAAAAAACCCCCACAAAAAACAAAAAACTCAAGCAATCATGCCAGGGGTTTAAGAATATGGGTCTTTGAGTATAGGAAGGCCCAACATGCTTTATATTGTTTGGTTAAAAAATGAAAAACAATGGTGCATATATTTATACTATACTAAAAAGAGAGAAAAAAAATTTTGATACATAAGTACTTCCAGATGACTTTACAAGAAATTGGTAACATTAGCCCTTGGGGAAGGGAAACTGAGTGGCTGGGGGAGACAGGAGGAAGGTTTTCCCTGATTAAACCTTGTGTACCTTTTAAATTTGGACCATGTAAGTATATTGTGATTCAAAAATAAATGAATATTTTTTAAATAAATAAAATAATGAACTTTTTTTTATGGAATAGATTTTTCTTTCTTTTTTTTTATTTTTTTTTTAATTTTTATTTATTTATGATAGGCACACAGTGAGAGAGAGAGGCAGAGACACAGGCAGAGGGAGAAGCAGGCTCCATGCACCAGGAGCATGAGTGGGATTCGATCCCGGGTCTCCAGGATCGCGCCCTGGGCCAAAGGCAGGCGCCAAACTGCTCCGCCACCCAGGGATCCCAAAATAATGAACTTTTATTATCCTGACAACAGAGAAAAGTCAAGCCTGAAGTCTCTGGGAACCAAGTAGTGCCCTGGTGGGGGGTGGGAGAGGCTGGGGCAGCACCTGGAGCTTCCTCAGAGCTCATCCCCAGTCCAGCTGCCTCAGCACAGGCCCCTCCAAGGAATCACAAACCTCGGGGCTCAGCGGGAGGAGGGCACTGAACAAAGCTTTCCTGCCTGAGATCAGCTGCTGTCCAGAGCCAGCGCCTGGGAAGGTACAACTCACCCTCCTGGGGTCACATCTTTGCTGGAAGGCAGGTGAGGATTCACACGGGTGACGTCGAATCCCCTGCTCTCTGGCGGCTCCCTCCTCGTCCTCCCCGCCTCCACCGTGGCCTCTGGTCTTTGGCCACAGTGTCTGATCTGTGGGGAGACAATGCTCAACCAGTCAAGTCCTCATCAATCCGAGTCTGAACTCTCATTCGACTTGGAAGACTTATGCTTTCGTTTCTTCTTCTTCTTCTTGTCTTTCTTCCTTTTCTTATGTTTTTCTTTCTTCTTCTTTTTCTTGTGTTTCTCTTTGCATGCTGAGGAACTGGAGCTGCTCCCATCTTCCTCGGAGGTAGAGTCCTCCAGTAACTGTTTCAACTGCTGTATCCTACACAGAGAAGATTAACCAAAACCATATTTAACTCTGAAAAGAAACACAGATAAAAACGATATAAGAGGGCAGCCCTGGTGGCTCAGCGGTTTAGCGCCGCCTGCAGCCCAGGGTGTGATCCTGGAGACCCCGGATCGAGTCCCACGTCGGGCTCCCTGCATGAAGCCTGTTTCTCCCTCTGCCTGTGTCTCTGCCTCTCTCTCTCCTCTCTGTGCATTCTCATGAATAAATAAATAAAATCTTAAAAGAAAAATGTTTAAAATAAAAAAAAAGATATAAGAGCAGCAGCGAGAGTTAAAAAAAAAAAATCACGAATAACCACCTTACTGAAGACAGTATTCACTTTTATTTGTGCATGTCTTCCCCATTCTTGTTCACACCCATGCCTCTCTGACGTGACGGTAACCAGTGTACAAGTCACTCTGTAGTCTCTTCATCATCCTGAATTCTTCTGCATGTTTCTCCAGTCCTTAGTACAGAACTTCGGACAAGTTCCTACCTTCCTTCATCACACCCCACCCTCCCACCCACAGCTGCTCAAGGTCACACTAGGTAATCTATCTCCCTAAACACTTAGAATTCCATGTAACCAGTTTGAGAAGAACCAACCCTCCTCTTCATTCACCTTATCTTTATTCTTGTCTAAAGCGAATTTTTAACAATAGCTCAGACACTGAAACTAAGTCAGCATCCATCAGTGGTGTGAGCAGGAGCAGCCAAGCCCACTGCTTTAAGCTAACCCAAGTAGAACAAGGCTGGCCTGCCCATTCCCCACCCACTGGCCTTTCTGTGATTACTCCTGCCTTCCAAATATTTCACAGCTAAAGTACCATAGTTACCAAACCACTCATCTAATACTAGAAGGGGTGTTTCCAACTTTATATAATTTCAGACCTTAAGAGGGTATTGGTATCATTAGAACCATCTCACCTTACATCCTTTTCGTGTCTTTTGTTCTCTCGGATGATGTCAAACATGGGATCTTCATGTGCCTTGAGGATGACAAAAGGTTACAGTTCTGTTAGGCTCCATGGACTATCAGCTAAATAAAAATTCATATTTCACTGAAAGCAGTTTGGTGTAATTTTATATTTAACATATTCTAAAATAAAATAAAATAAAATAAAAAATAAAATAAAATAAAATAAAATAAAATAAAATAAAATAATAAAATAAAATAAAATAAAATAAATAAATAAAATAAAATAAAATAAATAAAATAAAATAAAATAAAATAAAATAAAGGAATGAATGAATGAATGAATGAATGAAGTTCTAATCCTTCCTAGGGGTTACTTTTGCTGCAAACCCACTGAAGCTGTAACAAAGGATTTTCTGATTAGAAAAACATAGATTACAATTTAAATACCCTTTATAAGAACATATGCCATGGCAGAAACATGAAATACTTTTCAAGGTAGAAATATCGAGGTAGTTTTCTTTGTTCTGTTTGGAGAGATGACCAAGAGATAGTATTAAGAAGAACAAGTGGTCAGGGTGCCTGGGTGCTCAGTTGGTTAAGCGTCTGCCTTCTGCTCAGGTCATGATCCCAGGGTTCTGGGATTGAGCCCCTTATCCTCAGCACGGAGTCTGCTTCTCACTCTCCCTCTGCTGCTCCCCTTGTGCTCTCTCTTTCTCTGTCAAATATATAAATAAAATCCTTTTTTTTAAAGTGCATATATAATTTATATACACACTTCTAGCTTCTAATTTAAAGACATCTGGTCTTTAAAGACTGGGAAACTAAAACTCTAATTTTAGTTATAAAACATGATTTTTTATATAAGTTAAAACAAATGACTGAATAAATAACAATCTGCTTTAGAAAAAGAATCATTATTCCCAAGGTAAAAGCAAATAACACTTTAATAAAAAGTTGGGTTTTGTTAACTAATCTGTCACATAAATGTAATTTTCTTAAAGATTTTATTTATTTATTCACAAGAGACACAGAGAGAGAGAGAGAGGCAGAGACACAGGCAGAGGGAGAAGTAGGCCCCAGGCAGGGAGCCCAATGTAGGACTCGATCCCGGGACTCCAGGATCATGCCCTAGGCTTAAGGCAGGCGCTCAACTGCTGAGCCACCCAGGGATCCCAATAAATGTAATTTAATAAAAGATGTAGTCAACACCAGATACTCTGACCAAAAAACTTCTGGGAATATATTTTATGCAAACTTCCAGTTCACTGACTACAGCCTGTTTCATTAATATTCACTATTTCTAAAAAATGTAAATTGACAAGGTGGAATTCTACTTACTACTCTGAACTGCTCTAACTTTTGGTTGCCTTTGATAAAAAAAGGACATTCTTTGTCGCCTGTTCGGTGACCATACCGTTTACAACGCCAACCTAAAAACAAAGAAAAAAGGAAATATTTCTGTAAGATAATTTCATTTAATGAAGAATCAGTAGATCACATTAAAAGTTTTCCTTCATTATACTCTAATTCCAGAAGCTAACACAATGAGTGAATGAACCACGTAAGATCCTAGAAAATAAAGGGAAACTAACTGCTTCCTCAAACAACTTTTATTAGTGTAGCTTTAGAAATATTATCTCATCAGATAGGTATTCAGTAATCCAATGTAAAAGTATTGTAAAGAGTGAATTTGCGTGTGTGTGTGTGTGTAGCTTACTGTATTTTTCAAAGAGTAGGTCTCTTCTATGTATCAAGTGACTTCTGATTCTCATTTACCATTTTAGACACTAGAGCTAACAGCTTCGTTCTCTGATTTAACCACCACACATTTCTCTGATTTAACCACCACACAAAGCTCTTACCTTTAATTAAAACAGATCACAAATTATCTTCAAATATTAATTCCATTAGTACTCTAATATAGCTTTACCTGCTGAATAGGAAAATTGTCCTTTGTAAAAAGATCTGTTATTAGAAGCAGGAAGCCCTGATGAGGAACTGAGAGGAGATACAATAAGAAAATGCTTACACGCGCTCTAGGGCAAAAGACAGAAACATGCACCTTCGTGGAATTTCAATGACTAATGACTTGACATTAGGCGTTGATGTGTGGGAAAAATGAAGTGGTGAACAAAGCAGGAATGGGTGAGACCCTTGTTACATCTCTCACCTGTTTTCGTCCTCTCAGAACCATCAGGATTTGAGGCAAATCAGGAAGTCATATGAGAAAAGTGAGCTAAGTGAGACCTTGTGTTTGAACATTAAGGAACTCCAACCAAGGAAGTCAGGAAGCAGGGAGAGGGATTAAGATCTTTCAGGTTTGCCCCATGCTGGCGGCTACTCAAATATGAAGTGAAAGAGAAGGGAAGTTTTTCCTGTTTAATTTTGAGGATAGGATACAGGAAACCACTGAAAAAGAATGAAATCTGGAGATTCTTTATTGGTTGCCTCTGAGCTGTCCCTGTCTTTAACTTCCCCAACATTTCAAGTTCAGGAAAGAAGGATTGTACTCCTTCAAACCAAAGTCTTTGTGTTCAAATTCTCTTAGTGTTAAAGCAAAGGTGATCCTTATTTAAAATGTGTTCATGGGCAAACAAAATCAGCAACACACAGAAGATTGTTAGAATGCACAGTATTTGACCCATCCCAGAAATATTGAAACATACTACAATTTTAAAAGATTAATTGGTGACTTATAGACATGCTAAAGTTTGAGTACTACTGTTCTAGGGGATCCCTGGGTGGCTCAGTGGTTTAGTGCCTGCCTTTGGCCCAGGGCGCGATCCTGGAGTTCCGGGATCGAGTCCCACGTCGGGCTCCTGGCATGGAGCCTGCTTCTCCCTCCTCCTGTGTCTCTGCCTCTCTCTCTCTCTATGTCTATCATAAATAATAAATAAATATTAAAAAAAATAAAGTTTGAGTACTACTGTTCTAGATAACACTACAATCAATAAAATCAATGAAAGTGTGTACATGTACATGGGTCTTTTATCCCATTTAGGTTGAGTCCAAATTTTGTGGGGCCTGACTTAAAAATATGGGGGAAGGACTCTTTAGGAAAAAAAAAAGTCTTGCCCTGGAGAATTTCACAAAATCATATGACCATATCAACAAATCATTGTGTCTGCTGCAGGCCCCTGAAAATCACAAGTGAGTAAAACTGGCTCTGGTCCCAACCCAGACACTTATTTTCCAAGTCAATGCAAATAACTATAAGGTGGTAACTGAAATAAGGGCACCTGCATGTCACATTTGGTTAAGCATCCAAGTCTTAGTTTTGGCTCAGGTCATGAATGCATGGTCATGAGATCAAGCCCTCAGTAGGGCTCTGGACCCAGCAGGTAGTCTATGAAATAGACTCTCTCCCTCTGGGGCACCTGGGTGGCTCAGTGGTTGACAGTCTGCCTTTAGCTCAGGTTGTGATCCTGGAGTCCTAGGATAAGTCCAGAATCCGCACTGGGCTCCCTACAGGGAGCCTGCTTCTCCATCTGCTATGTCTGCCCCAATCTCTCTGTGTCTCTCATGAATAAATAAATAAAATTGTAAAAAAAAAAAGATTCCCTCTGCCCCTTCCCCCACTCATGCATGCTTATTCCCTCTTTCTCTCTAAACTAACTAAATAATAAATTTTTACTTAAAAATAGTAATTGAGGGAGCACCTGTGTGGCTCAGCGGTTGAGTATCTGCCTTTGGCTCAGGGTGCGATCCCTGGGTCCTGGGATCAAGTCCCTCACTGGGCTCCCTGCAGGGCGCCTGCTTCTCCCTTTGCCTATTTCTCTGCTTCTCTCTCTGTGTCTCTCATGAATAAATTAATACAATCTTCTAAAAAAAATGGTAATTGAAATATAAGTAACCACCTCATAAAACAGCAGTGGTTTTCAAACTTAAAAAAAAAAAAAGCTGTAGACTTCTGGGTAAAGATGACAGACTATGTGCATTTACCTGCTTTCATTTCCTTCCTGACACTCCATAAAAAGGATATGAAGAGGATTCTTTTCAAAGAGAGTAAGCTGGGCAGCCCAGGTGGCTGGCTCAGCAGTTTAGCACTGCCTTCAGCCCAGGGTGTGATCCTGGAGACCTGGGATCAAGTCACGCATCAGGCTTCGTGCATGGAGCCTGCTTCTCCCTCTGCCTGAGTCTCTGCCTGTGTGTCTCTCATGAATAAATAAATAAAATCTTAAAAAAAAAAAAAAAAGAGAGAGAGAGAATAAGCTAGGAAGCACTTCAAGTATGGCCAAGTGACAACCTCCATAAAAACAATGAAAATTGGGCAGCCCGGTGGCTCAGCAGTTTAGCGCCTGCCTTGGGCCCAGGGCATGATCCTGGGGTCCCGGGATCGGATCGAGTCTCGCATCGGGAGCCTGCTTCTCCCTCTGCCTGTGTCTCTGCCTCTCTCTCTGTCTCTCATGAATAAATAAATAAAATATTTTTTAAAAAACTACTGAAAATTGTTGCAAACTTGCCCAAATCAACTTACTTGAAACCCTGGAAATTAACTAAAGGTTTGCCACAATCTGAGGAGCATTAATTCAAAAAAAGCTAGTGAAGCTTGGTAAGAGCAGCAGGATTTCTGACATTTTAACCAGGCTTACTCCCAACCCTCTCTTCCAATTTCCATAATCTTGGAAATCAGCAACCTTGTAACCATGACAGCTATGAAAAGCAATAGTCCTGCACCCTCAATAGGAGTAAGACCCGGTTTTAAGGTCCCCAAAAACCCCTAACCTCAGAGCACAAAGCCACACTAACACTGACAGGGCGTTGTTGCTATTTAACTAGTCAGGTAGTTTACTTTACAGGAAAAATCCAGTCCCTCAATTGTTGAAAACAATTACCTGCAATTGTTAATATTACAGTTGCCAGTCGCTGTGATACCATTGGATAAATAGGAGCTCAGCTAAAAATGTAAAAGACCCAGGGAATGCGATGTCCATAGAAGACTTTCAAAAATTCTGACCTACTCCTGGGAAGCTTGAAGGCATTGCACATGTGCCAACATTTGTTATTTTCTGATTTTTTGATAGTAGTCATCCTAATGGGTATAAGGTGGTATTTCACTGTAGATTTGGTTTGTATTTCCCTAATGATTATTGACACTGAGAATCTTTTCATGAGCTTACTAGATCCTCTTTAGAGAAATGTCTATTCAAATCCTTTGCCAAATTTTAATCACGTTTTGTTTCTTCATTGTTTTTAGGAGGTCTCTATATATTCTAAATATAACCCTTATCAGATATGAATTACAAACATTTTCTCCCATTCTGTAACCACCTGTCTTCTTACACTATTGATAATGTTTTTATTCACAAAATTTTGAAATGTTCATGAAGTCAAATCTGTTCATTTTTTTTATTGCCTGTACCTTTGGTGTTTTATCCAAGAAATCACTGCCAAATCCAACTTTCTGCAGCTTTGTACTATGTTTTCTTCTAAGAGATTTTATAGTTTTAGGTTTTACATTTATTTAAGTCTTTGATCCACTTAAATTTTGCATATGGTATTAGATAAGGGCCCAACTTCATTCTTTTACATGGGGATATCCGTTTTTGTTGTTTTTTTGTTGTTGTTGTTTTTTTTTGAAAAGACTGTCCTTTCCCAATTTAATGGTCTTGGCTCCACCATAAGAGATTATCACAACAAAGAAGATGGCTCACGTACAGGAAACAGGAGATTCAATGTAGGAAAGAAGCTAAGGGAAACTGCAGAATGATCCTGTCTTAGTCAGTTCAGACTTTCCCTAACAAAATACAGACTGGATTAATTACACAAAAGGAATTTATTTTCTCACAGTGCTAGACACTGGATATCTAAGATCTGGGTGCCAACAGAGTTGGTTTCTTGGTTTCTGAAGATTAATCTCCTGGCTTGCAGACAGCTGTGTCCTCTCATGGTATGTCCTTACCCAATGGAGAGAGAGCAAGCTCTCTGGTCTCTTCTTAAAGGGAACTAATCACATCATCAGAGCCACCTCATTACTTCATCTAATCCTAATCACTACCCAAAGACCCCATCTCCAAATACCATCCCACTGGGGATTAGGGCTTCAACAATGAATTTGTGGAGGGACACAAACATTCAATTCAAAACACAAAGTCAAGGGAAATCCCTGGATTATAAGCATGAGAGCAACCATTTTCAGAGGGGTGAAATTAAGAGAATACTTTTGAAGGTCTTAAGATTCAACCTTCAGACCAATTTGAAGTTGGGTAAGAAATCAGTACATGGAAACTAAAAACAATAACAACAACAACACACACACACACACACACACACACACACACACACACCAAAAACCAGACAACTGTTAATCCAGGGGGAAGGAGGGAATTCTTAAAGATGCATGAAAGGAAAGTAATGAGTTGACTATATGACTCAGCTCTGAATATAATCATAATAAAACATCAAAGGCTTATCTAACCAAAATTATGAAAAAACCATTTTGGGGAAGATGTGATAATAGTAAGGGTACACATGTGTGGTAAGACCAGCAAAGAGCTAAATTCTCATCATCCATACAATGTTGACATACAATGTCAACAAATAACACCTAAACCTGAAAAATCAATGCAATGTATGTGTGATCTTAGACAGATGAAGACAATATCAAAATAACCAAGTAAAAGAGCTGTAAGTGGAAATGGAAGAAAAAGAGACTGGGAACTATTTTAATTATGTGTATAAAGAATCTCTGTATAAATGTCTTTAAAAGGCAGCAGTATCCTTTCTTCAAATACCATCTTATGCTAGAGGAAAAGTGCTGGAGCCCTGGTGGGGTGGGGGTGTGCACGCACAGCACATCTGTTCTGGACCCACCCTCAGGGGCCCACAGCTCCTCTCAGGGTTACATGGATGGAACCTTAACACCACTGGTGGGGGGCAAATGATGCAAGACCCAAAGGGACCTGCCCTCCAATACATCTCTTGTCCCTCAAGGCATTTCTACAACAGAATATCCTATTACTGGATATTACCAAAGAGTGAACTCCAAAAGTAGCTATGTTTCTGTGGAAGACCATTGCCCTTGGAGTCAGAAGCCCTGGAATCAAAGCTCTGCTCTACCTCTCACCTCGGACCACTTACTAACACATGCAGGTCAGCTTCCTGAACTGTAAAACAGGGATCATACTTTGACTTTACAGGGCTGCAGTGAGAACAAATTAAAACAACAACAAAAAGAAGTAAACACGCTCTGTATAACTTGCGTGTATTGAGGAGTGTTACTTGAAACTCTCCCATGCTCACACTGCATAACTTTGACTTCTTTCCCCAGTGGCATCCAAAGTCCTTTTGTTGGAGCATGAGCCAGAAATTCCCTGGCATGTTCATTGCCTGGTACATCTGGTATACAGTCTTCTGGCTTCGTCTCATCTTCCTAAAAAAGGAAACAGCGTGTACACAACTTGGCAAAAAAGCACAGGAATTCTCTCCCTCCTGCTTCTGAACACAACACTGCCTGGCTTTCTCAGGGGCTGGACACACCCGTGTCATCCTACGTTACCCTCTCAAATGCGAGAAAGATAAATTATACCTGACAGAAAAACAAGAAATAAATGTACCAGAAGAACTATATCAGGAACATGACAGAGCTATTCTTAGAGAAATATTACTAGTATTGTTCACATAGGAATGATTTGTGAGCTCCAAATCCTGATTCTAGATCACAAAAATTAGATTCAGACCACAAACTTTTCTGTTAACTTAAAAGCCTTGTGCAATGAGGCAAAGTATAGAATTAAACAAGAGTTCCTAAAATGATGAGAATAACATGTTAAATTTAAAAAGATTATTATCCCTTGGAGACCACAGTCATGTTGTACAATCTCACACATGCTGTATTTATGAAGTGTGCTTTCATCACCAAATAACTTCATTATACAATTAAGGTGTTATTTTTTTAAGCTACTGATTGCAATTCCTATAAACATTAAATTTATACAAGAGTTTTATAACAATCTTTTCCTCTCAGTGAATGTGAACAAGAAGGCTGTCCTGGCCTCTACTGAGCCCTCTAGGTCTCCCTCCCGCAGAGAGACTGGACCCTGGGGCCAGGTGCTGCCGGGAGACAGGGGGGTGCCTTGCACTAGGGACTGGACCAGGGGACTTTCCAGTCCCCTTAGAGACTACTGTTCTCTGAGCTGATGACACTCGGGAAGCCAGCAGCAAGTCAGAGGAGGAACACAACTATGAGAAGATGCAGCCACGGCAAGAGAGGGAGCGAGGGAGAAGGGGACTGATCACTGAGGAATGTGCGGGCCCCAGTTCTTAGGGACAGACACAGGGCTGAGGACATTTCTACAAAGGCACAGGCTGGACCAGCCCAAAGTGTATGAACTGACTGGAATCCGCAGGGTGGAGCGGCGTTATCATAAAAGGATGTTCAAACCTTATGCAACAGGTGTTCATAACAAGTTACTGACTCTGAGCACCGAGTCAAATTCATCTAAGAGAATAACCAAAGGCACAAACTTCACACTGACCTTGATAAGCCCAGGAGGAGGTTTTTCATAGCTAGAAAAGAAAAGACATCGTTAAAAACATTAACAAGAACATAATACGTTTTAGTGAGCAAAAAGCAACTGCAGGCCAAAACAAAAAGGATGCTTTTAGTAAAACCTTAAAACTACATTATATCTAAAGCAGTTGGGGGGGGGGGGGGGGCGTGATCCTGGAGTCCCACATCAGGCTCCCTACCTGGAGCCTGCTTCTCCCTCTGCCTTTGTCTCTGCCTCTCTCTCTGTGTCTCTCATGAATAAGTAAATAAATCTTTAAAAAATAAAAACAAAAATAAAGCGGTTGATAAAATATGCCCAGCAGTCGGGGATCACCTATAAATAACCTGATGCTGCATCACTTCCTGTGGCGATCTAGAACTGAAATTCCCTGAATTTCAATTTCAATTTCACCTGAATTTCAATCAGGTGTCTGAACATGGTGATTTTACTTTTGAAGAAGAGAAAGCAAGAGATTGCAGGGGAAATGCGAGGGAAGAAAACCTATGAGCTGATCAGGGTTCCAAACTGTCACAATTAGGTTGTTTACCTGACACACCGTCTACCTACTCAACACTGAAGAGGCTCATGGGGGTGGGGTGGTGGCAGGTGGAGAAATCTGTACTGACTTGGTTGGGGGCAGAGCAGAGGAGCAGGAGCAAAGCTGGAGGGAAGGGCCTGTTGCAGGGGAAGGAGGTGAAGGTGATCTCTCTTAGAGGCTTCCTCTCCCATTTCCCCACAGCTCCCAGTTCAAATCCTGCCCACCCACCCACCCTGCCTGCAGAGTGAGCCAGCTGTCTGCCCCTCGGCTCTCCGACAGCCCTCTGTGTACTTTGGACCTTGCTGGACTCGGAGTCCAGGACCCCTGCAGGTGCCTGGACCACAGGCAGCATTCAGTAAAGAACACGGCTAGAGGAAGCAGATATATGATGGGTGGGAATGTACTTTCCCTTTGAGCTCTCAGACCCCCAAGGCTCCTACGGGAACATACACATCATCCCTATGCTCCCCATTCATTTTCCCTTCCCATCACTCTGCCGGAACTGCCCCAAAAGGCTTCTAGTTTCCAAATCTGGAAAATTAGTTCCAAATGCTCATGTTCACTTGTCAGTAGTGACACACTTCTAGCTATAACATACACCACGTGGGTGTTTATTTGGCTTTTAACTGTGAATGCCTAGGGAACCATAAAGGAAAATAAGGAAAAACCATAAAGGAAAACATGATAACCAAACATCATGGGTCCATTCAACATCCCTACAAAGAACATTTTACTGAGGACATCTGGGCATAGCAGCTGGCTTAAAAATGTGAAAAGACTCCAGAAACATGGAAATGTGAGAGCTTCAACACTGCTGCACCCAGATGGTGAAGCAAGGGTGACTAATTAGGTTTTCTATAACGAAAATGTATTACTTTTATCAACAGATAAACATTAATAAATATTTAAAAAGTGAATTAGATATTGAAATGGGACAATTTCCATAATAGTTTTAAATTTTAAAAAAGGGTGGGGGGAGGGAATAGAAAGCAAAATAATGTATTTGGTAAGCTTCTATTTGTGGGGGGGGGGAGAAGGAGACTATATATGGTCACATACACACACACCTTTTAGGTACCTCTGCAAGGAGAGCAAAGAAACTAGTTATATCCTTGCCTCTAGGGAGAGGCACTAAGGATTATAAATAGATCTTTGTTTTTCATTCTACTCACATCTACATGCATGAGCCTGCAAAATGCTTTTTAATTGCAAAAGAAAAATGAAATCAGTGGTAACTACATTACAGCTCTGTTGGTATAAGCCCAGCTTAATATAGCTCTGAAAGAAAAACTAAATATAACTTGGGAGTAAGAAAAATGGAGTCAAATATATGCTATTAGGAGTTCATATCTGCTCTAGAGTTGTATATGCTAGATTTCTGTCTGAACAATCAATGCTACTTCTGTAATTGTTTCAGGAATATAACCTGTTTGGTCTAGCCCTAAATTTGGTATTTTCCTCTCACGAAAAAGGAACAGGTATAATAGGCAAAACTAAATTTGATATTCAGATAATATTAAAGGTTCCATGTAAAAACTTACTCCTTGCAGAAGCAACCAGTCAATTATTGTGCCAGGCACGTTGCTAAGTACTAGAAGGGAGAACTAACGGCATAAGGATATGACTAGTTAAAATCAGAAAACATATAAAATGAAAACTGCTCTAAGAAGTGACAAGAAGTTTTTAAATAGCTGTCCTGATAAAAGGAGACGTTCTATCTTCTTCGAGTAGAAGACCCCAAATTCTAGCAGGATTATTTTTCAGTTCTAAATCCATGTTAGGGACACCTGGGTGGCTCAGCGGTTGAGCATCTGCCTCTGGCTCAAGGTGTGACCCTGGGGTCCTGGGATGGAGTCCCACATCGGGCTCCCTGCATGGAGCCTGCTTCTCCCTCTGCTTGTGTCTCTGCCTCTCTCTCTCTCTCTCTCTCTCTGTCTCTCATGAATACATAAATAAAATCTTAAAAAAAAAAAAAAAGAACCCCAAGACTGAAGCAACCAGCCTCACAGAGGTCAAGATCTGAAGCAACAGGAATGGAAGAAAGCAACCTAACAGGTGGTAAATGACATATGCCATGAGTCTCTAATCTAAAGCTTTTCTGGGCAGATAGAGGAGGATCTGCCCAGTGAAGACTACATAGTAAATAAGTAGGCATAAATAGACTTAACTTCTTAGGTGTGGTACAGTGGTTTCCCAAAGCAAATGCTTACAATACTCTCCTTTTTTAAAAATTTTATTTATTCATGAGAGACACAGAGAGAGAGAGAGGCAGAGACACAGGCAAAGGGAGAAGCAGGCTCCATGCAGGGAGCCTGATGTGGGACCTGATCCAGGGTCTCCAGGATCATGCTCTGGGTTGAAGACGGTGCTAAACCGCTGAGCCACCCGGGCTGCCCCAATATTTTCTAACACAAAGTGGTGGCATAACCTAGCAGAGTGATGGAAATCCGCATAAGCTGAGGAAACGATACAGTTCATCTGCAGCCATCCATTTAAAATACTGATGCCATGGCTTAGGCACTGACACCAAAGGGAGTTTGGTAGTACAGTCTATGAATCCAATAATCCAGTAATACATCCTTTGAGCTGCAAGAGTTGTACAAAAACAACATATGGCCAATCAAACAGAAATCCAAATTCCTGAAAAATATGTAACTGATTGCCAAGATGAAAAGGAATGTGATAGAACTACACACTTTGAAATCTACTACTAGCAATGGCATTCCCTTAAAAAAAAAAAAAAAAAAGTCCATTCACAACTGTTTTCACAAATTTAGAAGAAGGTAGTTGATGGCTCAAGGCTCACACTGAAGAGCCGGCCGGCCTCCAACAGGCAAAGCTCCGGGTTAATGACCAAGAATCTGAGCCCTCTAAGGACTTTCCCTTACACCTTCCCATGGGTCATGCCAGTGCCCGACCCCGGGGACGCCAAAGAGGGGACCTGGAAGGCCGGGAATCCGCCTCCCACCCGGGGGTGCGGCCCCCGTCGCCACCCGCCCTGCCCCCACCGGGGGGTCCCGGCTCGGCCCGTGGAGCTGCCCCCGGCCTCGCTGCAGCCCCTGCACGCCCCGACGGCCGCGGGGTCTCCCCCTGCACCCCCCACCCCCCGCCCCGGCCGCAGAGGGGGCGAACGCGGCTTCGGCGGCTTCGGCGGCTTCACCGTCGGCCCCGCGACCGGCCCCCGGGGAGGCGCAGGGCGGCGGCGCTCACTGCACCTGCCGCGGGCTCGGGCCCTGCGCAGGCCGCTCGGCGCCCCTCCCCGCCCCTCCCCGCCCCCCCGAGGCGCGCCCGCGGGGACCCGGGCACCCGGCGCCCGGCCTCCCCGCCCCCACACCTGGCGGAGCAGCGGGGCGGCGCGGACTCACAAGGACTCCAGGTGCTTGAGCTGCTGCAGCTGCTGCGCGTCGTGCCGCCGCCGCTTCTGCTCCCGGCGCCGCTGCAGCTCCTGCTCCGCCGTCTCCCGCGGCCGCCGCGCGCCCCCGTTCCCCGCGTCGTCGCGCCCGGGCCCGGCCGACATCGCGGCCCGCGTGGCGGAGGCGGCCCCGCGGCGGCCCGAGGCGGTGGCGGCGGCCAAGACGGCACTTCCTCCGCGCCCCGCCCCGCCCCGCCGGCCCCGCAGCGCCCCCTCCCGCCCGCCCCGCCGCGGCCTCCGGGCCCCCGCCCCCCGCCGGGCCGCCCCGCGCCGCCGCCCCGAGTCCGCGCTCGCCGCGCCGGGGCCCCGCCGCCGGGCCGGCCGGGGTCGGAGCGCGCCCCCTGGCGGCGGCCGCGGGCGGCGGAGGAGGAGGAAGAGGAGGAGGAGGAGGAGGAGGAGGAGGCGGCGGCGGAGGCCTGCGGGGAGCCCCGGCCGCGCCCCCTCCCCGGAGGCCCGGGACCCAAGGCGGCCCCTGTGCGGGCGGGGCTGCTGCGGGGCGCTGGGCCGCACCCGGCCTGGGCGGCAGCGACGCTCCCCGGGGACGTTCTCTCATTTCCTTTTTAAAAGATTTTATTTATTTACTCATGAGAGACACAAACAGAGAGACACAGGCCGAGGGAGAAGCAGGCTCCACGCAGGAGCCGGGCGGGGGCCCCGATCCCAGGCCTCCAGGATCACGCCCCGGGCTGAAGGCAGATGCTCCACCGCTGGGCCACCCGCGCGCCCCTGATGCTCTCACTTTCCCGCGCGCGGTCACCGCCTCGTCTGCGCGGACCTGGACCCGGTTCGGGAGCTGGACGGAGAGCTCCCTCCGCTGAGCGCTTTTATGCGCTGGTCGTGGAGCCAAGCCCTTAAGTGGGTTTAGCCTTTAAAAACGTACTAAGTGCTGTATTACCCGTATGTATTACCCCTATCTTAAAGATAAGAAGGAGGCCTGGGTGGCTCAGTGGTTGAGCATCCGTCTTCGGCTCAGGGGTGATCCCCGGCTCTTGGGGTGGAGCCCCGCATGGGGATCCCCACGGGGAGCCTGCTTCTCTCTCTGCCTAAGTCTCTGCCTCTCTGTCTCTCATGATTAAATAAATCTTAAAACAAAACAAAACCGGGGATATCTGGATGGCTCAGCGGTTTAGCACCGCCTTCAGCCCGGGGTGTGATCCCGGAGTCCTGGGATCCAGCTCCACATCGGGCTCCCTGCATGGAGCCTGCTTCTCTCTCTGTCTCTCTCTGTCTCTGTCTCTCTCTGTGTCTTTCATGAATAAATAAATAAAATCTTAGTAAAACAAAACCAAAAAAAAAAAAAAAAGAATGCAGAAGTAGAGGAGCCAGGCTGCAAAGTGTTAAAGTGCTTAACTAGGTTGCATTTTGTAAAAGTATCTGATATGTAAAGTTATGATTGTTGTTTTAGCCGTAACATAATGGAAAAAAACACAAAGGAAGTAAAAATAACATTCCCCTCAAATGTGGCGTTCATTATAATTAATTAAGTCTTAGCTCCTTCACTCTTATTAGGGAAAATCCAAATGAATCCAATCCAAATGAATGAGCACACAAAGGCTATGAACACAAACACAGTTATTACGCTGACATGTCCTAGAGCTTGGAAATCAGGTTTCCCTCTGAGGGAGAACTGTCATGGGCCAATCCAGTTGTTGATGTAAGTACCTTTACCTGGGCCAGTAAGTGGCCTGTAAATAATTATCTTGCAAGATGTCTTCATCTAGTCAAGAAAAATGTAGTCTAAGGAAGATGTGAGAAACAAAGAAAGTGTAACTTGATTGTGTTACAGAAGGAAGATGATCTATAGAATCTAGAAAAGGAGGGATCCCTGGGTGGTGCAGTGGTTTAGCGCCTGCCTTTGGCCCAGGGCGCGATCCTGGAGACCCGGGATCGAATCCCGCATCAGGCTCTGGGTGCATGGAGCCTGCTTCTCCCTCTGCCTATGTCTCTGCCTCTCTCTCTCTCTGTGTGACTATCATTGAAAAAAAAAAATCTAGAAAAGGAGAACCAAGAGAAAACAATCAGGTGGTGTTTGTCCAGCATTGTCTACTGAAGACACAAATTATGTAAACACACAAGTTTTCTGATCCCTAGAGAAATGTGCACCATTTGGAATAAGGCATAAATTTGATCAATCTTAGCCCCATCTTTTCTTTTTTAACTGAAGTATAGTTGGCATACGGTATTGCATTAGTTTCAGGTATACAACATAATGATTCAACATTTATATACATCAAGAAATGTTTACCTTGATATGTGTAGTTACCACCTGTCACTATGCAAAGTTATGACAATATGATTGACTATTTTCCTTGTGTTGCACTTTTCTTCCCTGTGACTTCTTTAATAGTTAGAAGTTTGTGCCTCTTAATCCCCTTCACCTGTCTCACCCATCCCCCCTCTTCACCCCTCTAGCAACCACCTATTCTCTATGAAACGTTCTGTTTGTTTCTAGATTCCACATGTTAGTGAAATCATGGTATTGTCTTTTTCTGTCTGACCTATTTCACTTAGCATAATACTTTCTATGTCCATTCATGTTGTCAAGAATGGCAAGATTTCATTCTCTCTATGGCTGAGTAACATTTGACTATATATATATATATATATATATATATATATATATATATATATATCACATCTGTATCCATTCATCAATGCATGGACACTGATTGTTTCAGTGTCTTGCTTGTTGTAAATAATGCTGCAAACCTCGGCCCCATCTTAAAGGCTAGCCAAGCCTCTGTGCCGATTCCATTCTCACCCAGCAACATCCTGACACCATATTACACCATATCCTAATATGAAAGAATGGTGTTTTTGTCAGGTCTGAATATTGGGGTTAGTGGAAAGGTAGGTCTCCTACTGTAAATCAGTAACTTGACATTACAATTTGTAATCGAATTTGTCTTTAGTTATTGTGGCAAATGGTATCATCCAAGTCACCTGCAATAATCTCCCTCATCTCACATGACCTTGATACTCCTCCCATGGAAAAGTGGGGTCTATATCCCTTTTCTTGAATCTAGAACAACCTTAGCGATTTGATTGTAACTGGTAGAAAGTAGTGGAAATGATGCCTAATCATTTTTAAGGTTATGTCAGAAAAGATTGTATAGCTTCCACTTGGTTCTCTTGAAATATTTGCTCCTAAAGCCTTTAGGAATGTAAGCTGTTCAATGGCCCTGAAGCCACCATGCTGTGAGGAAGCCCAAATTGACGCACAAGGAGAGATCACATGAAAATATTTTGAGATGCAGTAACAGAGGGATGCCAGACCAGACCCTAGGGCCTAACCACCCCAAACCCTGGTCAGAAGACCCCACAGTGCATACCAGAGTAAATCTAAGGGTCTCACACCAACCAAGTTGAACCACAATTGTTCCTCCCCTCCTCAAGAGGCTTTTTTGCTGGCCAACCTATGCCCCTAAAGTAAAAGAAAAGGAGGAAGAAGAAAGAAAAAGGAAGAATGAAAAGATAGAAAAAACACCAAATGTTCTCTAACCATAACCTTATAGCAAGCCAGCAGATAATCTAAAAACCTTAGGATATACTTCTATGCAGAAGTCAGTTGAATTGGGTTTCTCTCACTTGCAATTGAAGGAACCTTGACTGGTTCAAATATTTGCCTAACACAATGATTTGATCTCTCCCTTTGAGGTGGTTTTGGGGGAGATAGATGCAAGAAGATCCAAGGATTGATAATTCCACTTTAGCAAGTATTAGTCAAGAGTTTTTGGCGAACAACAATAGACCAAAATCCAAATCAAGCTGTTTTAAGAAAATAAATAAGTAAAGGAATTTGTTAGGCTCACATATGTGAAATATCATTGGGTGGAACTTTAGGAATGGCTGGGTGTAGGTGCTCAAATGTTATCACTAACAATTTCTCTTAACTTCACTTTCTTTTGTATCACTTCGTTGTCATGTTGTTTCTCTCACTGTGGAGGCAAAGATGGCCACCAACTTGGCAGCCCCAGCTGGAAGAAACCTCTTTCTCAGTTCCAGTAGGGCACCCATCTATTATACTTGTTAGCTCGAGAAGGATTATGTAGCTGTCATGGAAACAATCACTGTGGTCAAGGAGGTGCAGCACTCTGACTGGCCAAATCAGTGTCATACACCCACCTTAACACCTGGGTGGCTCAGCGGTTGAATGTCTGCCTCCGGCTCAGGGCATGATCCCAGGGTCCTGGAATCGAGTCCCACACCGGGCTTCCTGCAGTAAGCCTGCTTCTCCCTCTGCCTGTCTCTGCCTCTCTCTCTCTGTGTCTCTCATGAATAAATAAATAAAATCTTTAAAAAAAACAAACAAAAAAAGGGCAGCCCGGGTGGCTCAGCGGTTTAGCACCATCTTCAGTCCAGGATGAGATCTTGGAGACCTGGGATCAAGTCCCACGTCAGGCTCCCTGCATGGAGCCTGTTTCTCCCTCTGCCTGTGTCTTTGCCTCTCTCTCTCTCTCTTTCTCTGTGTGTGTTTCTCATGAACAAATAAATAAAATCTTTTATTTTATTTTATTTTATTTTTTTCAAATAAATAAAATCTTAAAAAAAAGAAAGAAAGAAAGAAAGAAAAATTTCCTGGTCACCAACCCAGTGTGAAATGCAAAGCGCTGTGATCACTTCACAGAGGCATGATGGACCCCTACCCACCCCAAACTGGTTTACCATCATGACTGATGATGCCACATATGCACCATGAGGTAGAAAGAAATATATTACTCACATATTGAGACTTTCTAGAAGAGCATTTCAGATACTTAAGCTAGTCCAAAAATGGCTTCAGCAAAACAAAGGTGAGTGGGCCTGGGTTTTATGCTGCACATAGGAGGTGGAACTGGGTGAGTGTTCACACTCACAGGCTAAGATTTTGTGTAGTTTGAACTTCACCTCTGGTGCCACATGGACTTCCCTATCAGCTTGCCCCCATGTGGGGCCAAAGGGGTAAAATGGAGGTGAGGATTGAAAATTATCAGTGGTGAGCATCCAAACTGGAGTGAGACGATTTATTACACAGGGCCATCTCTCAGATTCAGTCCAGTTTTCTGGTTGTGATAGACTCAATGTAGTAACATCTCACCCATTAAGTAATGAAACAAACAGGAATTCTTTCCCTGCTGGTTATAATTTGAAAACACTATTCTTTTTTTTTTCTTTTTTGAAAACACTATTCTTACTTGCCCCTCTATATTTATGCCTATAACATATGGAGAGGTGTGCAGATATAGTTTCTTTCCAGAAAAAGAGTAAAGTGGTTATTACACAACCATGAATACACAGCAAGTCAGTCTTTACTTTGTACCAAGGCACCTAGCCCAAGTGAGAGACGCTTTATTTGTTCTCCTTCCCTGTCCTACCCCGTCTCCATCTCTTATATCCTCTCTACCCTATCCAGATTCATTCTCAAGCCCAGCCATAGGGCTTTGGTGTCGGCCCAGTGGTAAATGGGTGGCTGCAGTTGGTCCTGACTCTGTTTTACTGGGTAGGCTTTAAGCCTTTCAGAATGGAACAATGTAAAAAAAAAACTAGACCTTTTCTTGCTTATCTTGGTCACCTTTTGCAAGCATAACTGTCATAAATGCCATTATTTTGCTCACAGGATATATTATTTTACCTATTTATTTTTTGCCAGAAAAATCTACATGAGTTTGCTGTCATTCAAATATTTCATATAAAAAGGGAACGTAGCAATAGGCTCAGGGTAGTATGAAAAAAAAACGAAACAAACCCCTGCAGGTTCATGTTCCTCTATTTACATCTGGGAGCAAGCTCTCCCTGATAATTAGGCATAGGCGCTGCGCTTGTCGTATGTCCCCTTTGCAGGTGCAGCCCTGGGCACACTTGGCACAGTCCATTGGCAGCAAATGCAACTCCTGTAAGAAGAGCTATTGCATTCTTACAGGAGATGCATTTGCATTCTCTGCATTTGCAGGGACTGGCACAGGTGGAGGAGCCACCGGTGGAGAGGGAGCAATTGGGGTCTATTTTGGGGTCCAATGCAAGTGGTAAAGAGAGGCCCTTGGGCTGGCTGGAGGTATGGTGTTCCACAAGGTATATTTCACTAGCTTTTATCTTACCAGTGACCTTTTCTCCACTAGGAAGATGGAGGAAGGAAAAAGTGAGTAAAAGAAAGATCACGTTCTATTATATATTAAAGAAACATGGCTAGCTTAGAGGATAGAATGCAAATCTTTTTTTTTTTTTTTTAAGATTTTATTTATTTAATCATGAGAGACAGAGAGAGAGAGAGAGGCAGGCTCCATATAGGGAGCCTGACATAGGCCTCGATCCCGGGTCACCAGGATCAGGCCCTGGGCTGAAGGCGGGGCTAAACCGCTGTGCCACCCGGGCTGCCCTGTCTTTTTTTTTTTAAAACCAAAAACCAAATTCAAAGAATTCTTATAGTAAAGGAGGCAGTAAACCCCCAGGGGTACATGTTCATAGTCGTCTGTGGCATAGTGGAAATGTGAGAAACCCTGTATTATTTCTAACAGTTTGTTTATTTATTTATTTTAAAGATTTTATTTAGGGATCCCTGGGTGGCGCAGCGGTTTGGCGCCTGCCTTTGGCCCAGGGTGCGATCCTGGAGACCCGGGATCGAATCCCACGTCGGGCTCCCGGTGCATGGAGCCTGCTTCTCCCTCTGCCTGTGTCTCTGCCTCTCTCTCTCTCTCTCTGTGTGACTATCATAAATAAATAAAAATTAAAAAAAAAGATTTTATTTATTTACTCATGAGAGATACAGTGAGAGAGAGGCAGAGACACAGGCAGAGGGAGAAGCAGGCCCCATGCAGGGAGCCTGATGTGGGACTTGATCCCGGGACCCCAGGATCACACCCTGGGCCAAAGGCAGGAGCCCAACTGCTGAGCCACCCAGGCATCCCAATTTCTAACATTTTTAACTGGTGTTCCATTAACAGTTTAGTAGTTAGTAGGATTGGAGGGAGAAGGGCAGACAGCCCTTTATTGGAGGCTTGAGGTAGATAAGGTTGAGGGAAGAAGGGGAGGCACCAAATGTAATTGCTAATCTGTGGCAAACCTTGTTGGTCACCAGCCCAGTTCCCCTTCCTTCCCTGCTAAGAGCACTCTGATTTCATTCAGGAGTCCAAGGCAGCTGTCTACTTCGGAGAAGACTGGTTAGAGAGGAGGGACCCCTTCCATCCCCTCTGAAGGTGAATCTTGATTAGTCTTAAGGGCTTTCATAGTAATCCTATTCCTCTTCCACTGATTGGTTCAGCGATGGGCACGTGATGCAAGTTTAGTCAATGAGATATTTGTCTGAGGACAGCTTTATGGAAAGCTCCCCCATCTTAATAAGTGATTCTTTCTCCTTCAGGATGGCTCTGCCCACATGTGGGGGCCAGTTCTGGGGCAGCCATGAGGGGGCAGCGGCAAAACCAGAGGATGACTGAGGAGAGGAGACACTTGAGGTCTTGGGGATGTTCTGGAGACACTTGATTAACCTGGAGCTGCTTCCCACCCAGACTTCCTACTCTAAGAGACAGTATATCTCTTTTTGCATTAAATGATTTTGTGTTGGGTTTTCTATTACTCATTGGTTAGTGTGATTCCTCAGATTTACATAGTATTTAACAATAGCCTTTTTTTTTAAGATTTTTTATTTATGTCATGAGAGACAGAGAGACAGAGAGACAGAGAGAGAGGCAGAGACACAGGCAGAGGGAGAAGCAGGCTCCATGCCAGGAGCCCAACGTGGGACTTGATCCCGGGACTCCAGGATCATGCCCTGGGCCGAAGGCAGGTGCCAAACCGCTGAGCCACCCAGGGATCCCCAGTATTTTGCAGATTTCCATCCCTCATGTGTTGCTTCAGGTGATCTTCACAGAAACTCTGGGGAGGTAGGGAAGACACGTCACAGACAAGAACACTGATGCTCAGAGAGTAGGGGGAGGGGTGGCTCTATAAGCAAGTCTAGGGCTTTTCATCTGAGCACATGGGAATTTCAGGAGTGTTGTCAAATAGTGTGAGTGGGATAATTTGCTAGAAACTTCTGGGAGGGAAGAAGAGGGGGCGCTGCTGGAAGCAAATTTCTCCCCCTTCATATTTGCCTCAGGCCAGCTCAGATGGACTTTCCAGGGATGTTTTTCTTAATGCTGGCCTTTTCTTTATCCCTGCTCTGTGTGTGCCAAGTTAACAGCTTACCTAGCTTAGCCTCCAGGGTTTACTGCTCTTGGAAGATGTGATTCATGGGACTTCCTTTATTTCAGGCTCAATGAAAAGCGGAATTCTTTCTTTGGGGCCCAGCTTGTTTGATTTTCCTGATAACATTTTGACTTCCTGTATAGAGGGGATAGGACGGAACCCAGTTTTTTGACTTTCATCTGGACCAACCCTTTTCCAGATTTCCTTTCGCATCCTCCTCCAGCATGTGTTGCTCCACACTTCCGTTGGCCTCGGACCTTTTGTATGTTTCTCCTGTTTTGTCCTTTTCTTTTTTTTTTTAAAGATTTATTTATTTTTATTTATTCAGAGAGAGCGAAAGAGAGGCAGAGACACAGGCAGAGGGAGAAGCAGGCTCCATGCAGGGAGCCCGACGTGGGACTCGATCCCGGGTCTCCAGGATCACACCCCGGGCTGCAGGCGGTACCAAACCGCTGTGCCACCAGGGCTGCCTGTCCTTTTCTTTGATTGTGTCACAGTTCTTGCTTACTGGGTCTCTATTCTCTCATTGATTCTCATCTATTTTTCCCTTCTTACTATCTTTCTCTCTCGCCACCCACCCTCCGCCACCCCAAGCCCTACATTTTATTTTATTTTATTTTTTTCAAGCCCTACATTTTAAATCCAACACCCTCCCTTTCTTTCTGGTCCCTGTCTCACCTTCCCCTCCTCTTTATCTTTCTGACTTTTGAGTCTACTTGATGACTCTTCCTGACTATGAATAGAGTTTTTATTTTTTAGACTTGGAAATCCTTACAAAGTCACCCCCAGAAACTCAATGGAAATAATTTTTTTAAATTATTTTTTAAAGATTTTTCTATTTATTCATTTGAGAGAGAGAGAGAGGGAAAGAATGAGGGACAGCATGAGCAGGAGGGAGGGTCAAAGAGAGAGGGAGCAGATTCCCTACTGAGCAGGGAGCCTGATGTGGGACTCGATCCCAGGATCCTGAGATCATGACCTGAGCTGAAGGGAGATGCTTAACAGACTGAGTAACCCAGGCACCCCAGAAATCATTTTTTAAAGTTTCAGCTTGGGGGTGTTCGGCTGGCTCAGTCGGAGGAGCACGTGAATCTTGATCTTGGGGTCATTTGAGTCCCATGTTGGATGTGGAGATTACTTAAATAAAACTTAAAAAAAAGTTTCAGGGGTGCCTGGGTGGCTCAGTCAGTTAAGTGTCCACTCTTGGTTTCAGTTCACATCATGATCTTAGAGTCCTGGGATTGAGCTCCAAGTCAGGCTCCATGCTCAGCGCTCAGTGAAGAGTCAGCTTAAGGATTCTTTCCCTCTCCCTCTGCCCCTCTCATGATCCCTCTCTGTCTCTCTCTAAAATAAATAAATATTTATTTATTTTTATTTTTAAAAGATTTATTTATTTATTTATTTATTTACTTATTTATTTATTATAGAGAGAGAGGCAGAGAGACAGGAGGAGGGAGAAGCAGGCTCCATGCTGGGAGCCCGACATGGGACTCGATCCCAGGTCTCCAGGATCATGCCCTGGGCTGAAGGCAGCGCTAAACCGCTGAGCCATCCAGGGATCCCCTAAATAAATCTTTTTTTTTTTTAAAGTTTCAGTTTGATTTTAATTAGTTCTTTTTTTTAAGCGAGAGAGGAAGGGTGTGAACACGTGGGGGGAGGGGCAGAGAAAGAGGGAGAGAGAGCCTCAAACAGACTCAATGCTCAGTGTGAACCTGACACAGGGTTTAATCTCATGACCCAAGATCATGACCTGAGCCAAAATCAAAAGTCAGACGGTTAAGCAACTGAGCCACCCAGGATCCCCTTAATTAGTTCTTAGTATAATGCTGTCATTAAAGCCAAGAGGTGAATTTTCTCTTTGGTAGATTGCTACAAAAGTCCAATGCAAAGAATGGTTGGGATTTAGGGATGTTGAAGAGCACAGATACTGTTTGATCACGTAATTAACATTTTTAAAGAAGGACAAGAAATCAAAGCACTGGGAAACCATTAAAGGCAAAATGGGAGTGGCAGTCACTACTCAGCCTATCTCTTCCTACATGTGTCTTCTTTCCTATCCTGGAGTATTTTCTTTCTCATATCTCAAAGGATTTTAGAATTGGTATGTCTTGGAAATCAACCCCTTCTTTTTATAGAAGAAACTGAGGCCCAGACAGGTGGCACATGTCACCCACAGTTGCAGTAAGAGTGGAAGATTCCTGACTGGAACCAGGTTGGCTTGTTTCTGTGTAAAACTGAATTTTGTTTAAAAAAGATCTTATTTATTTATTTGAGAGTGAGCAAGTGAGAGAGAGACAGAGAGAGACAGAGAGAGGGACAGGAGGACAAGGGGAGGGCAGAGGGAGAGGCAGAAGTAGACTCCCCAGTGAGCACAGAGCCCCACGTGGGGCTTCATTCCAGGACTCTGGTTTCAGGACCTAAGCTGAAGGCAGACCTTAATGGACTGAGCCACCCAGGTGCCCCAAACTGGATCATTTTTAATAAATATGTGGCACAGTCATTAAAAACCATAAAAGAACATTGAAAAGTACAAAGAAGAAAGCAAATAATTACCCCAAATTCAACCGCCTATAGATAGCCTGTGGTAATAGAATGAATTATTTTAATAGGTTTTCTATTTCCGTAGAATTAGCTCTATTAGGAACAAAGAACACTTATTTAGTGCGACATGTAGTTTCTCATTAGATCCTGGGATCTAATGAAATCTAAAATTATCTTACAATTACCATGTTTTCTCTTCATCTTGCAGGGCACACACTGTTTATTACTTTGCCGACGGTCACCTACCTAGGAGCTAACTAATCCACATAATGGTGTATTATTCCCTTGATAAATTGTTGAATTTTATTGCACACATTTTATTATCTTCGTAGCTCTATTTATAAATTAGAGTGGTGCCCAGTTTCTCTCCCTCTCCCTGCGTTTGCCAGGTTTTGGTATCAGGATTGTTTGCTTCTAAAAGCAGCTGAAGGATCCCTGGGTGGCGCAGCGGTTTAGTCCCTGCCTTTGGCCCAGGGCGTGATCCTGGAGACTCAGGATCAAATCCCACGTCGGGCTCCCGGTGCGTGGTGCATGGAGCCTGCTTCTCCCTCCGCCTATGTCTCTGCCTATCTCTCTCTCTCTCTGTGTGACTATCATAAAAAGAAAAGAGAAAAAAAAATTAAAAGCAGCCGAGAGACTCTTGGTGCGTTGCTTTCATGAGTTAAAATTTTTAATTAAAAAAATTAATAAATAAGAACCACCAACTCTAAGCTAAGCATGCATTTTTTAAGTACTCTAATGACCCTCTTGGGGCTTCTGGGTCTCTATTGTGAGGTCCTACCTAGCTGAATCACGTGTGTGCGACCATTTGAGATGTTTGCTAGTTAAGTCCCAGGTCACAGTGCATCCACTAATGGCTTGGGGAACGCTCACAGTAACTTAAAACCTTCTCCTATCGGGGGAGTCTCGAAATACATGCCTCTCCTTTTCTCTTTAAGTATTATCCTGGGGGCCGCCTGGGTGGCTCAGCGGTTGAGCGCCTACTTTCGGCCCAGGGCGTGGTCCTGGAGACGCGGGATCAAGTCCCATATCTCCATGCAGGGAGCCTGCCTCTCTCATGAATAACTAAATAAAATCTTCTTTTATTTTTTAAGATTTTATTTATTTATTCATAGATACAGAGAGAGAGGCAGAGACACAGGCAGAGGGAGAAGCAGGCTCCATGCAGGGAGCCCGATGTGGGACTTGATCCCGCGTCTCCAAGATCACACCCCGGGCTGCAGGCAGCGCCAAACCGCTGCGCCACCGGGGCTGCCCCAACTAAATAAAATCTTAAAAAAAAAAAAAAAAAAGAAAAAGAAAAAAAGTAGTATCCTGGAAAAAAAAAAACCTAAAGAATGATTTTGGTCTTTTTCTTGTAGAATCTATTCTTCTTCTTTTTTTTTTTTTTTTTTTTTTGTAGAATCCATTCTTGTAACTAAGTTAAAAAAAACACAGCAAAGCATAATACCAATCTAAGTTTCCCTCGCTTCCCAAAGCAGCCCGAAGTCGCTGGATCCGCGGCCACGTAGGAGCCTCCGGCGGCGCTAAGGCTGGAGTCTCCGGGGACAGGCGGAGGCGGGGCCGCGCGCGTGCGCTCTCGCCCTCCAAGTCTGGGCAGAAGCCGGGTCCCGAGGAGCGGTCGGAGCGTCCCTCGAGGACAGGTTGCCTCCGGCGTTGCCGGCCCCTTCCCGGGGCGGGGCGGGGCGGGGCGCGGCTGCGGCTCCTCCCCTGCTCGGCTATGGCCGGGGGTGGGGGTGGGGGTGGGGGCGGGGGCGGGCGCCGGCGGAGGGGGTGGCGGCTGCGGCCCGGGGAGGGCCCGGGGAGGGCCCGGAGTCTTTCCACGTTTGCAAGCGCCGCGGCGCGCCCAGCTCCGACCCGCGCCCCGCGAGCTCCGCGCGCCCTCGCCGCCCCCGCGCCCCCCGCGCCCCCCGCGCCCTCCTCGCCCCCGCGATGGCGCCCAGGGCCCGGGGCCGACGGCCGCCGCCGCCGCCGCTGCTGCTGCTGCTGCTCTGGGTGACCGGGCAGGCGGCGCCCGTGGCGGGCCTGGGCCTGGACGCGGAGCTGCAGGTCGAGCGGCGCTCCGTGCCCGACGAGTGCCCGCGCACCGTGCGCAGCGGCGACTTCGTGCGCTACCACTACGTGGGCACGTTCCCCGACGGCCAGAAGTTCGACTCCAGGTACCGGCCCCCGCCGCAGCGGCCCCGCCCGCCCGCCCGCTCCCCCGACCCCGCGTCCCCGGGCGGGCCTTTCCCTCCCGCCGGCCCTCCCCCGGCCCCGCCCCCGCGAGCCCCGCGCCGCTCCTTCCCCCGCCTCCCTCCACGCCCGCGCTCGGAGCCCTACATCTCGGGTGACCCTACCTGCGCGGCCCTGGCCCGCCCGCCCGGGGCCCGAGCCTCCCGTAGGACCGGGCTCAGAGCGCTTGGAACAGGTCCCGGCCTTCCTGTCCTCCCAGCGCGGCCACACAGGGCGAAATCGGCCCCTCCGCAAACACCCCCCCCCACCCCAAGAGTGAATGTTGATGTCTGTCTGCCACCTCCCTTTACGGGCCCTTCCACGGGCCCCTTGAGCCAGGGGATGCCTCTCGCAGTACATGATGATGATGACGACGACGGTGGTGATGAGCTGCCGATGACACAGCCGTTAACGTTGTGGAGCTATTGCCCTGAGCCAGGGTAGCGAGAGCTCTCCGTACAATGAACTTATTCAGTTCTTACCTTAGTAGGTACCATTATGTTGCCACTGAGGTGACTTGAGGCCACTGGGGCTAAGGAACTTGTTTGAGTGGAGTCCCACCGGAAAACCCTGACAGTCCGAGGCCAGAGCCTGTGCCTGCTGGTACTACTGCCCTTCGTTTCTTGGCTCTTGGGCTTGGGGTGGTCCAGAGCAGGTCTCTCAGCTTTGCCCAGGGGCCCTGGAGTATGCCCAGGATTCCTTCTCTCCTCTCTGCCCCAAGATCACACACCAATACCTGCCCCCAGCCTCTCTCCAGTTGAGCGTTCGGGTTAGGAGACCTCTTCCTCCAGCTACCCTCTGCTCTCCTCCCCGAGGCTTTGTTACCAACCCAGGTCTGTGCCTGTGCTTCTCTCCGTCAATGACCAGTCTAGGCAAAGACAGCGTTTGTTGAGCCTCTGCTGTGTGCCCTCCGCTGACCTAGGCTCACTCCAGAAGTTATCTTCCTAAAGATTCTTGTTGCCTCTCTTGCCTTTTTTGGAAATTTCAGACAATGAATATCCAAGAGCTGTTCATGCTAAGTGGTACATAGCAAGTGCTTAGAAATGGTCTGTTGTTTCAGTTGCCTTTTTTTTTTTTTTAAAGATTTTCTTTATTTATTCAAGAAACAGGCAGAGACACAGGCAGAGGGAGAAGCAGGCTCCATGCAGGAAGCCAGAGGTGGGACTCGATCCTAGGTCTCCAGGGTAACACCCTGGGCCGAAGGCAGTGCTAAACCGCTGAGCCACTCGGGCTGCCCCCTCTGTTGCTTTTTAAAAACAGCTTTATGTATCTATCATTCACATGCCATACAGTTCACCCATTTAAGGCATACAGTTTGGTGGTTTTTAGTATATTCATAGATTTGTGCAACTATCACAACTATCTAATTCTAGAAAATTCTCATCACTCCCAAAAAAGGCTGGACCCATTAGCACTCACTCCCCTCCCCTCCATCAGTCACCACTAATCCACTTTCTATCTTTATGTGGAATCATAATTTCTGGTGTTTTGTATCTGGCTTTTTTCCGTTAACGTGATATTTTCAGGGCTCATCCATGTACTGCATTCCTTTTTCTGGTTATATAATATTCTGCTGTATGACTGTGCCATATATTGTTTGTCCACCAGTTGATGGTCATTTGCATTGCTTATACTTTTTGGCCAATGAACATTTATGTACCAGGTTTTGTGTGGATATATGTTTTTCTTTCTGTTGGATATGTACCTAGCAGTGGCATTGCTGGGTCCTATGGTAATTGTTTAATTTTTTAAGGAACTGCCAAAACTGTATTCCAAAGTGTCTTCACCATTTTACACTTTCACCGGCAACGTATGAGTGAGTGGTCCTAGTTCTCCACATTCTCCCCCAACAACTGTAATTGTCTATCTTTTTTATCCTAGCTCTAGCTATCCTAGTAGGTGAGCAGTGGTGTCTCGTTGTGGTTTTGGTTCACATTTCCCTCATGACTAAAGATGCCGAGCATCTTTTTGTGTATTTATTGGCCATTTGTATACCTTCTTTTATTTGCTTCTTTAGTTAGAAATAAGGAAGAATTTCCTGCTTGTGCTGTTGGTAATGAATAATTCCCACTAAAACAAGCTGTGTGATTGTTTTCTACCCTCTAGTTGTGGCAGCCACTGTGAGGCAGTGTGGGACAATGGAAGACATTATCACTACCATCCATTCAGCAAATGTGTGTGTAGTGTCTGCCCCAGAAGATGGTATCTTTCCCTGTCCCTACAGCTTATAGTCCAATTACATAATGTGATATGTACAGAAACAATAATAGCATACACTTTGGTCTCATGTGGAGTTCACACAGTTTTTACCATGTACCTTTTGATGTATGAATTCATTTACTCTCAAATTCATTTAACCTCACAAGACAATGAAGGAGGTACGTCAACAACAAATGAAGAAACCAGGGCTCAGAAAGTTCAAGTAATGTGCTCAAAGGACCTGGCTACTAAGTTGTAGAATGAGGCTTTGAATTTAGGCAGTGTAGCACCAGTCTATGGTTTGGGGTTAATAGTCGGTGCATATATATATATATATATATATATAATGAAAGAAAGGCAAGGAGCTGTGGAAACACACAGAAAGCTTAACTATTTGTCGTAAGGGGTTGGAGAGAGGGAGAGTGGTCAAGATGGAGTTCTAGGATTGCAAGGATAAGACTGAAGATGGGGATCCCTGGGTGGCGCAGCGGTTTAGCGCCTGCCTTTGGCCCAGGGCGTGATCCTGGAGACCCGGGATCGAATCCCACGTCGGGCTCCTGGTGCATGGAGGCTGCTTCTCCCTCTGCCTATGTCTCTGCCTCTCTCTCTGTGTGACTATCATAAATAAATAAAAATTTAAAAAAAATTTAATAAAAAAAAAAAAAAAGACTGAAGATGATTAAAACTGACCAGGGCTGGAGTGCCTGGGTGGCACAGGTGGTTAAACTTCTGACTCTTGGTTTCAGCTCAGGTCCTGATCTCAGGGTCAGGAGATGTAACCCCACGTAGGGCTCCACGTTCAGCTTGGAGTTGATTTGAGATTCTCTTCCCCTCTCCCTAAGCCCCTCTTATGCATGCTATGTCTCTCTAAAATAAATAAATCTTTTTTAAAAAATTAAAAATTATATCAGAAAGGGAGACAGAACGTAAAGACTGCTAACTCTGGGAAACGAACTAGGGGTGGTAGAAGGGGAGGAGGGCGGGGGGTGGGAGTGAATGGGTGACGGGCACTGGGTGTTATTCTGTATGTTAGTAAATTGAACACCAATAAAAAATAAATTAAAAAAAAATTTAAAAATTAAAAAGAAAAAAGGGGGATCCCTGGGTGGCTCAGAGTCATAAGCCACAAAGAGCTTCTCCTCTCATAGAGCTTTCTTCCTGAGTCTCTGCCTGGCATTTGGGAGCAGTTAGTATCTTTTCAGCTTATGGACATTTGCACTTGCCAGGAGGCCCAGCCCGATAGTTCTTGGCCACTGCCTTGGACCTGGTTTCATTTTATTTTGGAGCCTCCATGGCCTTGTTAAAATGCTCCTGTGGCTGCTTGCTCCAGACGGAAAACAGCAGCTTCCCAGCTACGGTTTCCAGGGGGCTCCTGCTCCCACTTTCTAGCTCTTGGGAGCTCTTTGTCAGCCATTCCCGATTCAGCTTTTTTAGGAGTTCCATAGGGTTCCTAGCAAGAAGGGCAAGGGGGGCAGTCTGGACAGTCTTTCTGTTTGCTCTGTCTTCCTTCTAATGACTGAAATTGAATGTGTTCCTGTTAGCAGGCAGAGCTAGCATCCGGTCAGCATTTTCACAGCCTCCAGGCTTGTCTGCAAGCCCCTCAAGGTCCTGGTGGTCAGTGTATTATTGTGTGCCTACCACATGCCTTGTTGGGTTGGATGCTCCAACACAGTGGTGTTCAAACTATACATGCATCACAGTCACCTGGAGAGCTTGTGCTACACAGTTCCTGAATCAGTAGGTCTGGGTGGGGCCTGAGAATGTATTTGGCTTTTCTAAGTTCCCAGGGGATGCTTTTGCTGTCGGTCTGAGGACCACACTCAGAACTATTGCTCTAAAACAATCAAAGACTTATGAACAGAGGTCTGCTTAACTTTATTTTTTTTTTAATTTTTTTTATTTTTATTTTTTTTTAATTTTTATTTATTTATGATAGTCACACAGAGAGAGAGAGAGAGAGAGAGAGAGAGAGACAGGCAGAGACACAGGCAGAGGGAGAAGCAGGCTCCATGCATCGGGAGCCCGACATGGGATTCGATCCCGGGTCTCCAGGATCGCGCCCTGGGCCAAAGGCAGGCGCCAAACCGCTGCGCCACCCAGGGATCCCCTGCTTAACTTTATATGTGTATTTAGTCATTTATTCATTCAACAAATATTTGTTGAGTATGTACTGTCAACACCTGGTGGGTATTGGGGAAAGGGGTGTTAAGGCTCACCCCTTCTGCAGGATTGGTTCTGAGAAGAGCCAGGGAGCCGGGCAGCACCCCCGATGGAGAAGTTAAGTGGTAACAGGGAGACTGGCCTGGTGGTGACATGGCTCACTTAGGCGAGGCGCTTTTACCATGTGAATCTGCATAGCAGCTCCTCCTATGGAAAAGCTACGTGCGGGATCCCTGGGTGGCTCAGTGGTTGAGCGCCTGCCTTCGGCCCAGGGTGTGATCCTGGAGTCCCGGATCGAGTCCCAAATCGGGCTCCCTGCATGGAGCCTGCTTCTCTCTTTGCCTCTCTCTGTGTCTCGTGCATGAATAAATAAATAAAATCTTAAAAAAATGAAAAGAAAAGCTATGTGATAAAAGGGAAGTTGCTGCTTGTCTGTTAGTCCAGTGTGGCTCTGCCAACTTTAGGTGAAGAGCCTAGCCTCCAGGCAGTTCTTACGAGGGTATCTTGAGGCCATTGCCATGCTTACTAAACACCCTGCAGGGGCACCTGGGTGGCTCAGTTGGTTAAACATCCGAGTCCTGGTTTTAGCTCAGGTCATAATCTCATAGGGTGTGAGATGAAGCCCTGTGTTGAGCCTGGTTGCTTGGGATATTTTTCCTCCTCCCTCCCCCTCCTCCTCTGTTGCCACCCCCCATGCTTGTGCGCTCTCTCTCTTTTTCTCAAATAAATAAATAAATAAATAAATAAATAAATAAAATCTTAAAGCCTGCTGTCTTTAAAACAACAGCAACAAAACACCTTGTGAAGACTCACTCAATGGCATTGCTTTTATTTTGTTTTATTTTATTTTTTTATTTATTCATGAAAGACACCGAGAGAGAGAGAGAGAAAGAGAGGCAGAGACACAGGCAGAGAGAGAAGCAGGCTCCACGCAGGGAGCCCGATGTGAGACTCGATCCCAGGACTCCAGAATCATGCCCTGGGCCAAAGGCAGGCGCTCAACCGCTGAGCCACCCAGGGATCCCCAGGCATTGCTTTGAATATTCAATTGTGGGTCATTGCGAGCGACTGCGCATTCATATTGAGTATTTAATTTGGTTATATTTTACTGGCTGAGAACTTATGTAGAATAAGATCTGTAAAGATCTTTTAAAAGATATTTTAACTTGTGCAGTTGCTGAAAAACGAAGATCCACTACAGCATTAGAATGATTTCACTTTGCTTTGCAGTTTTTCTCATAAAGATATCTTAATGTGCCAAAGACCATCGAGGCCAACGGCTCGCATCTCGGGGCCTGATCCTCTGTGGAGTTAGAATGGATGTGTTTCCCTCCTCTGCTCTTACTCCTTCCTCTCTTCTGTCTCACCTTCTTTCTCTATTGCAACGTTCTTCTTTCCAGCTGGTAGCCCATAGCTAGTTTGCCACTTCATTATGGGCTTGCGTTTTCCGCTTGCCATGGCTGGACGAGGTGGTGGTTTGGGGGAAACAGTCTGGGAAGCCCAGAGTCACCTGTGAGAGCACGTGGTGTGGGGAGAGAGGTGGGAGCCAGAAAAGTCAGGTTTTTCAAGTCTGTACGTGAGCTCAGGCTCAGTGGTAGGACTCAGCCAGCAGAGGGTGTTGAATCTTACCTCGGTCATCTCAGAGCTGGGCTGACAGCTAGGGGGTGAGAGCCTGCTTTCGTGCATTTCATGCAGGTTTCAGTCCCATCCACTGATGGCTCTGGCAGGACCACAGGCCTGTCAAGCAGGCCCCAGGTGAGCCAGTCATCTGAGTTGGCCTGAGATGGGACCAACTCTCAGGCACCCCAAAGATGGTTCCCATGCCCAGTGAGCTGCCTCTTTATTTTTTTTAATTTATTTTTATGATTTTATTTATTTATTCATGATAGACATAGAGAGATAGAGAGGCAGAGACACAGGCAGAGGGAGAAGCAGGCTCCATGCCGGGAGCCCGACGCGGGACTCGATCCCGGGACTCCAGGATCGCGCCCTGGGCTAAAGGCAGGCGCTAAACCGCTGAGCCACCCAGGGAACCCGAGCTGCCTCTTTATTACCTTGCTTCCCCGCTGTTAGGAATTCTCAAAACATGCCACTCTCTTTAATGTTCAAAGAATGAATTCAGTCTAATGTATGGCATCATGAATACAATTAACGATACTGTACTGTATACCAGAAATTTAACTATACTTTATTTATACTTGAAATTTACTGTCAGGGTAAACCTTAATTTACTATTAGGGTAAACCTCACCACAAAAAGAGAGAAAATGGTAACTGTGTGAGGATATGTTAATTAGCTTGATTGTGCTGATTATTTTACACTGTATACACGTATCATACACATATACATATATGAAAATACCAGGTTATACTCTTTAACTATATGCAATTTTTATTTGTCGATTATACCTCAATAAAGATGGTGGGAAAGTATTGTATTAACATTTATTTGTCTAACCTGATTCTAAAACTGGCATATAGAGCAAGCTGATGTGTCCTCTCATCGCTGATCAGGACTTCAGTTCTAACCTCAGGGCAGTTTTCTCTCCCTTCTGAAATGGCCATTTCTCCTTTGTTTCTGGATCTGAGAACAAAATAATCTCAGCAACAAGTAGTATAAACACACATAAATTTTTATCAAAAGTTTTAAAGTTAATTTAAAAAAATAGTACCATAAAAAATAGTACCATATATTTTGCATATATTCGGAGTTTTAAAAACCAGTTAAGTAATTCCATAAAGCTTAAAACTGTAGCCGCCAAGCTGCTAGGAGTGGGGAAGGGGCTTGGAGTGGGGTGTAGCTGTAGCTTGGATGTTTTCAAGCTCCAGGCTTCCTTCTGCCCGGGCGCCTTCCACGCTGCACCTCTGCAGGCAGGGAGGCACACGGCTCTACCTGTGGCCAGGTCTCCTTTCGCTTCCCCTAGATTCTGTTTCTTCCCTACTATCTCAGATCCTACACTTCTCTTTCCATTCCGTCTTCCCAAATGTTGTTGCCAGCACTGGTCTCCTCCGTTTCCCTAAGTTGTGTTCTTTTGTTTTTCTTTTTTGTGAAGAGGAGCATAGGAACTTGGAGAAGGAATGGGCTTTGGGGACTCTAGGGAGGAAGTACGTTCAGTTTGACATATGTTCCTTTATTTTTAATTTATTTTTAACAGTTACTTATTTAGGTAATCTCTACACCCAATGTGGGGTTCAAACTCAGGACCCCGAGATCAAGTTGCATGCTTTTCCAACTGAGCTAGCCAGGCTCCCCATGACATATGTCCTTTTAAAAGTTCAGGGGGATCCCTGGGTGGCTCAGCGGTTTGGCGCCTGCCTTTGGCCCAGGGCACGATCCTGGAGTCCCGGGATCGAGTCCCTTGTCGGGCTCCCGGTATGGAGCCTGCTTCTCCCTCTGCCTGTGTCTCTGCCTCTCTCTCTCTCTCTCTCTCTCTCTCTCTCTGTGTCTATCATAAATTAATAAATAAATCTTAAAAAAAACCAAAAAACAAAAAACAAGTTCATCCTCGGGGTGCCTGTGTGGCTCAGTGGTTGAGCTGTCTGCCTGTGGGTTGGGTCATGATCCTGGAGTCCTGGGTTCGAGTCCCATGTTGGGTTCCTCGCAGGAGCCTGCCTCTCCCTCTGCCTGTGTCTCTGCCTCTCTCTCTCTGTGCCTCATGAATAAATAAATAAAAATATGAATAAATAAATGAATGATATCATGAATAAGTAAATAAATAATAAAGTCCTAAAAAATAAAATAAATAAAAATAAAAGTTCATCCTCACTACAGATTGAAACCCATGTTTAGAAATAGAGCCATGGGGGCGCCTGGGTGGCCCAGCTGGTTGAGCATCTGCCTTTGGCTTGGACCCTGGTCAGGGCCTTGGGTTCCAGCCCCTGCATAGGGCTCTCTGCTCAGCAGAGAGGCTGCCTCTCCTCCCTCTGCTCCCCCTCCCCCACTTGTGCTCTCTCTCAAATAAATAAAATCTTTAAAAAAAAAAGGAAAGAAAGAAACAGAGCCACAGTATTTATGCTTCAGGAATGCAGCCACAGAGGTAGTTACTCATCCTGGGAAATAGGCTGCAATCATGTGTGCTCATGGATAGACAGTTTAATGACTTGGATATAATGGGTTTTATGTAATGTCTCCTGTCTTAGTGATCCTTGGGCTGGTAAACCTGAAGAGCATCGTCAGGGAGTGCTGCAGCCACTTCTAATCACCGCCTTGGGGCAAGGGACAGTAAAAGTGTCAGGGACAGCAATAAAAGGGTTTATAGCAATGAATGAGCAGGAGAGAAAAATAAGCTGATGGAGAGGAAACCTGGGTGGAGGGGTGGGGGTGGGTGTTGAATGTGCTGGATGATTTCCGTTTACCTTTCCAGGTCTCCTCTCCACTGATCCACTTGCTTTTTGCCCCGTGAGGCTACACGTGCATAGTATGGGTTATATCTACGACCCGTCTGTTGGGTTGAGCCAGGGGGGCATCACCAGGAGATCAGAGGGAGGAGGGTGAGCTGGAGATCTTTTTCTCTTGTCTCCCTACCTGTAGAGCCTCCACCATCTGTGTCCCTAGACTGGAGGTCCTAGCTAAGCTTTGTCAGGTGGCCCTGAACCACCACCTTTTCTGCCCCTGGATCCTTCAAGCCCAGGTTTGACAGTAGCACTCCTAACTTGTCCCCAGAGGTACTACATTGTCCCCTGTGTTCTCTGCACCCTGCACACTCCTTTATACTCCATTACAGTTTCCTGGAGCGGCCTAGTTTGGGTGTATCATCTGTTTCTTGCAGGATGTCAGATGGGACATCTGCAAAAGGTGTAAATCAGCTAGATACTGGGACAGGCTCTATTAAGTGCTTATTCCAAAGCTTGCAGAAATGATTTTCATAACCGGTCCTGGGCTTGACACTGTGTATGAATTTGTGCCAGTTGTGCTGATCAGCACAGATTTACTTATAGAGCACAGAATGGCTAGTTTTGCAGATGGTCAGTTTTAAGCAGGAGATAAGACTAGTCTTGCATTGTAAGTTCTCACATTTTTAAATTTTTTTTATTTTTTTAAAATATTTTTATTTATTTATTTATTTATGATAGAGAGAGAGAGAGAGGCAGAGACACAGGCAGAGGGAGAAGCAGGCTCCATGCTGGGAGCCCGATGCGGGACTCGATCCCGGGACTCCAGGATCGTGCCCCGGGCCAAAGGCAGGCGCTAAACCGCCGAGCCACCCAGAGATCCCCCCTCTCACATTTTTTAAAATAGTTTTGCATTATTTTCTTTAAATACACATTATGTGTTTTATTTTATTTTATTTATTTATTCATTCATGAGAGACAGAGAGGCAGAGACACAGGCAGAGGGAGAAGCAGGCTCCATTCAGGGAGCCCTATGTAGGACTTGATCCTGGGTCTCCAGGATCTCACCCCGGGCCAAAGGTGGCGCTAAACCACTGAGCCACCGGGGCTGGCCAGTTTCTCACATGTTAAATTATGACTCTTCTTTCAGAAAGGTGTTATTTTTGTTTGTTTTTACCATTTTGCTTAGGTTGTCATAGGAAGATATTAATACTGCAAGGCAACAACAGGTTTTTTGTTTTTGTTTTTTTTAAAGATTTATTTATTTATTCATGAGAGGCACAGAGAGAGAGAGAAAGAGAGAGAGGCAGAGACACAGGCAGAGGGAGAGGGAGAAGCAGGCTCCATGCAGGGAGCCCGATGCGGGACTCGATCCTGGGTCTCCAGGATCACGCCCTGGGCCGAAGGCAGGTGCTAAACCACTGGGCCACCGGGGCTGCCCTGGTTTTTGTTTTTGAAAAAGAGAGCACACAAGCGGAGGGAGAGGGAGAAACAGGCTCCTCACTGAGCAGAGCCTAATGCTTGCGAGGCTTAATCCCAGGACCCTGGGATCCTGACCTGAGCTGAAAGTAGACGTTTAACTGACTGAGCCACCCAGGTGCCCTGGCAACAGCAGTTTTTATGTACCACCTGGGGTGGGAGGGCCGTGCTGGGAGGTGAAGGGTCAGACAGACTTGGGTCCTAGCTGCTTTCCCACTTGGCTAACGTTGTGAGCTTGAGAGATTCACCTCCAAGGAGCCTGAGCATCAGCACCTACCTTGAAGTTTTGTATGATGATTAAATGGGGTAGCGTGTGGAAAAGCTTAGTCTGCCGCCGTGCCTGACACATAATAAACATTCTCTAACTAGTAGTTATTATTAAAAACTCATTACATTTGGGAACTGTGGGATGCCAGGGTGGATCAGTGGTTGGGCATCTGCCTTCGGCTCAGGGCATGATCCGGGTCCAGGGATCGAGTCCTGCATCAGGTTCCCCGGGGAGCCTGCTTCTCCCTCTGCCTGTCTCTGCCTCTCTCTCTCTGTGTCTCTCATGAATAAAAAATAAAATAAAATAAAATCTGTTAAATTTGGGAACTGTAGGGCAGCCTGGGTGGCTCAGCAGTTTAGCGTCGCCTTCAGCCCAGGGTGTGATCCTGGAGACCCGGGATAGAGTCCCACATCGGGCTCCCTGCATGGAGCCTGCTTCTCCCTCTGCCTGTGTCTGTGCCTCTCTCTCTGTGTCTCTCATGAATAAATAAATAAAATATTAAAAAAAAATTGGGAACTGTATTCCGGTTCCATGGATGAAAGACTTATTTATAAAGTGGTTTCCAGCCTGTGCATTGTAGTTCTTTGCACATGTTCTGTACCTGGGGTGTCTTTGAAGCTTCAAGTTCTGGTTCATTGTTGGATGATGGTTCAGGGCATGGCAAGTCCCCAGCCGAGTGAAATGAGAGAGCTGGCATTCCAGGGGGCAGGAGGTGGAGGGTGGAGGTGCTAAGCTGTCTTGGGCACAGAACTGACCATGTGTTTTTGTCCTCTGGCTTGCTGACCTGAACTTGGAATCTTGCTTTCTTTTCACTGACCTTGCGAAAGGAAGGCTATTAAAATGAGTCGTAAAACTTGGAGAAGGAAGCCAAAAAAGGAGCAGGCCTGAGGAAGCTGCCCTGATCAGTGGTGAAGTAGACAGTGTTGCTCTTCCAGGCTGTTGGTTAGGGAAAATGAGGAGGTAATTTACCAAGTGAGGGGCAGCACATCCTAAGGAGGTAACTTTGAACAGCTCTCTTTTCTTTTCTTTTCTTTTCTTTTCTTTTCTTTTCTTTTCTTTTCTTTTCTTTCTTTTCTTTTCTTTTCTTTTTTCTTCTTTTTTCTTTTTTTCTTTTCTTTTCTTCTTTCTTTCTTTCTTTCTTTCTTTCTTTCTTTCTTCTTTCTTTCTTTCTTTCTTTCTTTCTCTCTCTCTCTCTTTCTTTCTTTCTTTCTTTCTATTTTATTAATTTAATTTTATTTTATTTTCCTATTTAAGAGAGAGAGAGAAATGTGAGAGGAGGGACAGAGGGAGAGAGAGAATCTCAAGAAGACTCCACACTGAGCATGGAACCCAATATGGGGCTGCATCCTACGACCCTGAAACCACAACCTGAGCCCCAATCAGGAGTGGGACACTTAACTGACTGAGCCTCCCAGGCGCCCCCCCAACAGTTCTTAATATTTTATTACATGAATATTACACGGTCATTTTGAAAATGAAGAGAGTATTAAACCACCTGAAATCCCCTACTCCTAGATTACCATTGGTAATGTTTTTGTGTATCACCTTGTGGATTTTTTTTGTATGCATCTATATGTGTAAATTCAAAATCGAATTATTGTATACTGGGGCATTGTAACCTGCACTTCTCTGTTACTGTATATGTCCTTCTGTGCCAATGGATATAAATCTGGTATTTTTAAATGGCCATAGAGCATTTTATTGTATGACTTTGCCTTAAATGCAATCGGTGCCATAGCCTCAAAATTTGTAAATTATTTCCAGTGTTTCATTATTAGAGAAACAGTATTTGAAACTCTCTGGGTATCTATGCTAGTTTTATTTACTTTTTAAAAGGCAAAATCCATGCCTTGGGCTTTTTTATATCCCCCAAAGCATCTAGCACAGTCTTCTAAGAGGCAAACCCTTATTAGTTGCAGAATTTGACATTAGAGAGGAAGAGAGCATGGATGTTGACCACACTTCCATTATTTATCTTCCAACCTAAATCCATCACATGATTTAAATCACATGATTCATGATTTCAAGACCGTATTAGACTTTTCACTATCTGTAATAATTCCAGTAATATTGGCATAACGCTGAGGTTTTCAGAGCTCTTACCAGATTGTAATATCATATAGATCTTGGGATGGCTATTATTGTTAACTCCCATTTTGTGGTGCAAGAAACCACTTAAGAGAGTTTAAGTATCCTTTGTGCTACACCATGCTGAGTCTTTAACTTAATAGACCTAAAGGAGAAAAAGAAAAATTAGGTATGTATGTTAACTGGAGCATTAATATCTTATGTTGTTGCTTTTAAATACCAATCACGTAGAAATGGAATAAATGTTTTTCATGGAAGTATTGGTAGCTATTTTGCAAAATGATATATATAAGGGGGGGTTATACCGATGTTTATCAAATTAGATTTGCTGGCAATATTCAAAGAAATTAAAAAATTCCAACTCTGCAAGTATAATTAGTGAAGACCTTTCCTGTATCAATAACTCCTTTACGGGATGTTTTTGCTTTCCAGTTACATCACTCTGTCCACGGGTACATTTTCACTGACTGGTTTCACTAAGGGAAGGACTAATTTATACTTTTCTTTTTCTCTACCTCTTGGGTCTTCAGCTATGACAGAGACTCCACTTTCAACGTGTTTGTGGGAAAAGGACAGCTGATTGCAGGGATGGACCAAGCTCTGGTTGGGATGTGTGTAAACGAGAGGCGCTTTGTGAAGATCCCCCCAAAGCTTGCCTACGGAAGTGAAGGAGTTTGTAAGTTCTTGTTCCATTTTGTCAACACATCTGCAGAAATAACCAGAACATTTAAAGGGTATTCAGGCCGACCAGAGAATCTTCAGAAGCTTTAAATTGAGGAAAATGAGAAGCAGTGAACATACACAGCAAAAATTTCATCTTTGGTTAATTTCTTCTAGATATTAACACAGGTGTATCGAATGTCACCCTTGTTGAGAGGAAGACAATTTTTTCTCATTTGGAGGAAAAAGGGAGGGAGCATGGTCTGTTTCTTAATTGTTTCGTGACCCCCTTGAACACCTAGGCAGCATCGTAGGTCTTTATTCGTCTGGCCTGAAAGGCAGCAGCTTCTCAAGTGTGAATTCTCTTTAATTTTTAGCTGGTGTGATCCCCCCAGATTCAGTTCTTCATTTTGATGTACTTCTGATGGATATTTGGAACTCTGATGATCAAGTTCAGGTTCACACTTATTTCAAGCCCCCCAGTTGCCCTCGGACCATCCAGGTATCTGATTTTGTAAGGTACCATTACAATGGAACGTTCTTGGATGGGACACTGTTTGATTCAAGGTAAGTGCCACCATTCATGGTAATATTGGTGAAATGCTTGTTAGTTCCTTCTATCTCACTTGCTTTTTATGCCCATGAAGACACCAGAAGAGAGACTCTTCTCAACTTCCATCAGTGCCAACTCCTTTACTTAAGGCTTTTGGTTGATGTTTCATGCTCTGTAAAGCCAGAGTCAAAATTTTAATACATTTCATAGAAATGCAAGAAAAACGTTTATCTGAATAATAGTATCTTGAGAACTCGTCATTAAGTGAAGGGCCCTATTTCCAAGTAGATTGATGCATTTTTTTGCATCCATTTTTATAGTTTTCCCATGGAAGGAAGAGGGAGAGGCTGAAAGTATATGAAGCTATAGAGAAGTACCAGGAGTAAGGTGCTAAGCTAGAGAACAGTGAACACTTTGGGCTTTCTTGTTATAGTGTGTTTGGTTAGAGAGAATAGCGGGCTTATTTTTGTGAATCACAGTGGTTTAATTACACGATTTTCATTTCTTCTAAATTTGAGGACTTCTGCTGTCTTTCTTTGGGAACAAAGACCCAAAAATGCCTGTCTTCAGGGATGGGTAGAGTTTCACTGTTGAGCTGTGTATCTAAAACCTTATTGAGAAATGAGTTGGAAACACCCTCATGGCATGGAACTTCACCCCTTTCTCATTGGCTTTCAGTCATAATCGCATGAAAACATATGACACATATGTGGGCATTGGCTGGCTGATTCCTGGAATGGATAAAGGGCTGTTGGGGATGTGTGTGGGGGAAAAGCGCATCATCACCATACCTCCTTTTCTGGCCTATGGAGAAGAAGGAGATGGTAAGTCTTTCTCATTCTTCAAGCTACTCTCATCTGTCCTTTTTTTTTAATTTTTATTTTATTTTTCAGTAATCTCTATATCCATTGTGGGGCTGGAACTCACAACCCTGAGATCAAGAGTCGCATGCTCTTCCTGTTAAGCCAGCCAGGCGCCCTTCATTTGTCCTTATTTTTATTGCTGTGATTAATTCAGCTTACCACATGAAACCCACCAGATTTTTTTAGTCTAGACTTGCACTATCCAGTATCGTAGCCACTAGCAACATAATGGCTATTTATATTTAAATTGAATATAAATTAAAATTAAGTAAAATCTAAAATTCTGTTCCTTAGCCACACTGCCACATTTCATGTACTTAAGAGGCACATGTTACTGAGGGCTCCTGTACTGGACAGAGCAGTTACAAAGCATTTCCATTACTGTGGAAAGTTCTGTTGGGCAGTGCTAGTCCAGATCATCTACCATCTCATCACCGAATTGTGGAAACTTCTACTTATTAATGGTCATTGGCATTCATAAGTAAGCATCTGCCACTGCCTCCTAAGCTGTAACCTTGGGCACCAACCTCTCCAGCCTATATTTTCCCATCTATGAAATGAGATTTGAACTAGAAAGTCCAAAGGTTGTAGATCTCGAGATAACAATTTAGTATAAGAGGCCAGAATTGCCGTCCCCCCACCTGCATTTGTACCTCCGTGGTGGATTTTACCTGTGACATTAGTTCCCTGCGGACAGATGTAAAGCACAATGTGAGAAAAAAACATTAATTTGAACTAGTGTCATTTTCGCAGAGAGAAAACAGAACATTGGCTCGTAAATGGAGTTTTGCAGTTATTCATATTTTAATTTCGGGCATATTTAATCACATGGACAGGCTAACACAACAAAGAGAACTTTCTGGTATTTAAATAAACAGATATCTATAGTTAAGAATTGAAATGGAGGGATCCCTGGGTGGCGCAGCGGTTTGGCGCCTGCCTTTGGCCCAGGGCGCGATCCTGGAGACCCGGGATCGAATCCCACGTCGGGCTCCCGGTGCATGGAGCCTGCTTCTCCCTCTGCCTATGTCTCTGCCTCTCTCTCTCTCTCTCCGTGACTATCATAAATAAATAAAAAATTTAAAAAAAATCTTAAAAAAAAAAAAAAGAATTGAAATGGAAACATAATGCATTTAAGAAGTTTACTGACTGTGGTACCCGACTTATAATAACCCTAACATAAAGTTTCCCAAGCTATGTTTGGCTCTGTATGTCTATGGATCAGGAGGAGAAAGGAGGAAAAGCAGCTCAGCCTTCTTTCCTGTCCACCTCCACTTTTATTGCTGGGGATCTGCAGTTTCTTTTTCTTTTCTTTTCTTTTCTTTTCTTTTCTTTTCTTTTCTTTTCTTTTCTTTTCTTTTCTTTCTTTTCTTTTCTTTTCTTTTCTTTCTTTCTTTCTTTCTTTCTTTCTTTCTTTCTTTCTCTTTCTTTCTTTCTCTTTCTTTCTTTCTTCTTTCTTTCTTTTCTTTTCTTTCTTTTCTTTCTTTCTTTCTTTCTTTCTTTCTTTCTTTCTTTCTTTCTTTCTTTCTTTCTTTTCTTTTCTTTAAGATTTTATTTATTTATTCATGAGAGACACAGAGAGAGAGGCAGAGACACAGACAGAGAGAGAGCAGGCTCCATGCAGGGAGCCCGACATGGGACTAGATCCCGGGTCTCCAGGATCATGGCCTGGGCCGAAGGTGGCGCTAAACCGCTGGGCCACAGGGCTGCCCAGCAGTCAGTTTCTTCAAAAAAAAGCAGGGGTGGGGATTCCTTGCTAAGAGAAGAATAAAATTTGAAAACAACTGCTGTAAATATGTCTTAATTCTCCCCTCATCAAGACATTATGCTATTCTGATACTCAAGTGGTCTCATCCTTAGCCAGTGGAAGGTCATTTTTCTTGGCTCTCAAATCTTTTTGACATCATCCAGATGCATACATCATATGTAATAAAACTAGATGCCTGGCCTTATTTGAGGAATATTCTTTATTTATGTTAAATAAACAACATGTTATAAATAAATAAACTATTTATTTTAAATATTTATTTAATACTTTAATACTGTGCTCAGCTATCCAGGTATGACTTTATTTATTCATTTGTTTATTTGTTTATTTTAGAGAGGTTGGGGAGGGGTAGAGGGGGAGAGTGAATCTTAAGCAGGCTCCATACCCAGCGCTGAACCTGACGTGGGTCTCCATCGCACAACTCTTGAGATCACAACTGAGCCAAAATCAAGAGTTGGATATTTAACCATCTGAACTATCCAGGCACCCTATATATATTGTATGATATGGAAATTATATCTTGATAAAATTGTTATTAAAAAAACAAATATTTGGGATGCCTGGGTGGCTCAGCAGTTAAGCGTCTGCCTTTGGCCCATGATATGATCCCGAAGTCCCGGGATCCAGTCCCACATCGGGCCCCCTGCATGGAGTCTGTTCCTCCCTCTGCCATTGTCTCTGACTCTCTCTCTGTCTCTCATGAATAAATAAATAAAATCTTAAAAAAAAATTTCAATTAGTATATGATAATGTTAGAAAAATTTTAAGCTCTACTTTTAAGGCTTTCTTTTTTCTAATAAATGAAAAAATACAGAAAAGTACAAGATTCATATTCTATCACACACACACCCCCATACACACACTTGGAGGATTGACCACACCTTACATTCCAGAGACTGACTCAGCAGCAGTTTTCAACAGATTTCATTGTTTCCCTGAGGTGAAGGGGGGGGTGATGGGCTCTGCCAAAGAACCTATTGAAGGAGCTCAGGCCTGTTGTGCTGTCATTCACTTGCGGGTCTACTCCTTTGCAAAGGTATATCGAATGACAAGAATGTTGAGGTAGGTGGTTTGTCAGTTAACTTCCTTTATCTCAAAGTACTGAATTGAGGTATTTATTGGTTGATGTTGATCCTTGCAAGAAGAGCTAGTACCCAATAATCTCTTCAGGTAGATTATCATTTTGTGTATATTCACTAGGTCCCCACTGTTGGGAACATCCCAAAGAAGCAGTACCATCCAGAAGTGGGATAAAAGGAATTTGAGGATTTATATTTTGCATTGTGGGTACCATTTTTCCTCCCTCTTAGCTAGCTTTAATTTTATTTATATCTTGTTTTGGATGCACTTAATAAATTGATTTTTTGCATTTTGCGTCTTCAAAACATTGGCTGATGGTTCCACAGAACAAGTCTGTGTAATATTCTGTAGAATCAAGTCCAAGGTTTGGAATTTATGCCTGTAAATGTCTGTGATTTGCATTTGTACACAGACAGAAACCCACAGAGGCATGTATTTGGGTTTTCATGTGGGTGCATAACCACCCACATAGAGCCTTGATTTGTCAGCACAAGCATAGAAAATACGGTCATGGTAGTCTTGTGTGTCATCAATATTGGTTTGCTCCTTTTTCTGAAGAAGTCAGGCTTCATATTATGCCCGCAAGCGCATGGTTGGGCACCATAGACATGGTGGTGGCAGAAATAGTTGAACACCAGGGGGCCACCCAACATGTGAAAGAACGTTTATTTCCTCAGCTTGGAAGCTTTAAGGAATGAGTAACACCAACACAGTGGGAGTTGAGTTGTAGTTAAAAGCCCTTCCTAAATCTCATGTCCTGATTTCATCATCTTCCTCCATTCTACTCTAGGGAAAGACATTCCTGGACAGGCATCTCTGGTGTTTGATGTTGCTTTATTGGACCTCCATAACCCCAAGGATGGCATTTCCATTGAGAATAAGGTAGTCCCAGAAAACTGTGAGCGGCGAAGTCAAAGTGGGGACTTTCTCAGGTATCATTACAATGGCACCCTTCTGGATGGCACCTTCTTTGATTCCAGGTAAGGAAACTACTGGAGCCTTCACTCACCAGAGCATCTTATTAAAGATAGTCTACCTCTGGCTGGACCATGATCTGAACTCTGTCAATGCTGATTTGTAGTTAGCATTTTCATCTCTAGCATAGATTGTTTTCTGACATTGAATTCCTTCAGAGGCTGTTAGAACAGTCTCCTTCTTGGAGCCTGTGGGATATAAGTCTGCAGGAAAACGGGATAGACTCAGCCTACACTCCCACCATTCCTTATACCTTGCTCAACTATCCAAGTAGGGAGCCAACTATGGGATCCAGGATGGGAAGTGGCCAGAACTGAGGTCTGGGTGGTCGGAAGAGGGGACAACAGACTTGGTGCCAGGAAAGGTGGGTTCTGGTCCCGGTGTGTGGTGACTTTGGACGGCATTTGACCTCCCCGAAATTTAGTCCTGTGCCCCCCGCTCCCCCCCCCCACTGTAATTAGCACCTTTCTCAGAGATGGTTAAAGAGATAAGGTATGTAAAGCAAGCTCTGTGAACTTCAAAGGCTGCTGGAGGAGACAGGTTGAGTGCTTGTGGCTTCCTTCCTGATGCTGCAAAGGTTAATTACCATGCCTCTGTTGTTATTCAGTCCTGTTTTGCTTAGTAGCTTGCCCTTGTACAGGTGGCTGGAGCAGGCGGCAGGCAGCTTGCTAGGTCTTGCTCTTTCAAGTGGCATGTGCCCTTGGGAAACCACCTCTTCAGCTTCCTGTAGAGCGAACAGGTAGAGACAGCAGCCTACCTGTCTCTCTGAGGTAATAGACTTCTGATTTCTTTAGTCATCCAAAATAGTACAGAAGAATTTTCATATGGCATTATTTTGCTTGAATATTTTTTTTTAAGATTTTATTTATTTATTCATGAGAGACACACAGAGAGAGGCAGAGACACAGGCAGAGAGAGAAGCAGGCTCTCCACGGGGAGCCCAATGTGGGACTTGATCCCAGGACCCCAGGATCATGCCCTGAGGCAAAGGCAGTCGCCCAACCGCTGAGCTATCCAGGCGTCCCATTTGCTTGAATAATTTATCCTTCCTGTTCTTAGGGTCTCTTCCTTTATAATTTTCATTTGATCTTTTTGGAAAAAGTAATAGTCACATGGTTCAGAATTAAAACTAAGTGTGTATTAAGATATGTCCTATTACTTGCCCCTGCCTACCTTCCATCTCCCTTTTCTCTAGCCACTTGGAATTAACTTTCTTTCTTTCTTCCTCCCTCCCTCCCTCTCTCCCTCCCTCCCTCCCTCCCTCCCTCCGTCCGTTCGTTCCTTCCTTCCTTCCTTCCTTCCTTCCTTCCTTCCTTCCTTCCTTCCTTCCTTTCCTCCTTTCTTCCTTTCCTTTCTTTCATCTCTATGCCCAAAAGGGCTTGAACTCAAGACCCTGAGATCAAGAGTTGTACACTCCACCAACTGAGCCATCCAGGCACCTCTAGAATTAACCACTTTTATTAATGTTTCTTTTTTATTCTTCCACTGTGCGGATTTTTTTTTCTAATGTAGATATATACAAATACAGATGTGTGTGTGTGTGTGTTTTAAGATTTATTTATTTATTTCTTCATGAGAGATATATATATATATAGAGAGAGAGAGAGGCAGAGACATAGGAGAAATAGGCTCCCTGCAGGGAGCCCGATGCGGGACTCAATCCCAGATCCTGGGATCACGCCCTGAGCCAAAGGCAGATGCTCAACCACTGAGCCACCCAGGCGTCCCAACACAAATACAGATGTTATCTTATTTTCTCCCCTTTATAGTATATAGCAGATGGAATACACCACCCTGCCTCTTCCTTTTTATTTTTCCATCTTGGGATTTTTCCATATTGATATATAGAGAGACAGCTCAGGTTTTGATCTCACAGTCATGAGTTCAAGCTCCTGGGTTGGGCTCCGTGCTTGCGTGGAGCCTACCTAATTAAAAAATTCATACATAAACAATTTATACTGTACACATATAAGAGAGCTAATTTGTTTTTTATGTCTGCATAGTGTTTTCATTGGGTGAATATTCTCAATTTATTTAACCATTCCCCTACTGATGAACATTTGAGTTGTCTTTATTTATTTATTTTTTTCTATTACAGAAAACATTCAGTGTGTGCATGTTATTTATTACCCGTTACTTATGAGCTTGGTTCTGTCCTTTATTTCCTGGAATTCTATTTCTTTTTTTTTTTTTAAGATTTTATTTATTTATTCATGAGAGATATAGAGAGAAAGGCAGAGACACAGGCAGAGAGAAGCAGGCTCCATGCAGGGAGCCCGATGTGGGACTCGATCCCAGGACCCTGGGATCACGCCCTGAGCCAAAGGCAGATGCTCAACTGCTGAGCCACCCAGGCATCCCTGGAATTCTATTTCTAATTAAAAGACCATTTTTTCTAGTGTGCACCAGATTTATTTCCATATTAGAGGAACCACAGGGTGCCTGGGTGGCTCAGTCTGTAAAGCATCCAACTCTTGATTTTGTCTCAGACTATGATCTCAGGGTGTGAGAAGGAGCCATGAATTGGACTCTGTGCTTAGCAGAGGGTCTGCTTAAGAGTCCCTGTCTCCCTCTGTCCCACCCCCACCCCCCCAAATAAATAAAACTTTAACAAAAAAATAAAGGAGTGACAATTTTATTAGGTTTTAAAAATGCTTTCCACTTTAGTGCATTGGGATCTAGTCCATCCTAATGGCTACAGAATTTTCTATTATATGGATTTGCCTTAATTTAGGTAATTAATCCCAGTTGTTTTCTTTTTTATTGTAGTTGACAGAGTTATATTAGCTTCAGGTGTACAACATAGTGATTTAACAATTCTACACGGTACTCAGCACTCATCATGATATGTTAGTCACCATCTTTGTTTTCTTCCTTTTGACAGTCTAAGTAGGGCTGCAGTAATTATTTTTGCAGCTAAATCTTAACGTGTAAGATTGTTTCCTTGGGATAAATTTCTAGAAGAATCTTTGGGTCAAAGATTATGTGTATTTTTATAGTTTTTGATATACACAACCAAGCTGTCCTCGGGGAAGCTTTTATTCCCCAACACTCTAAAGGAGCTTCATTCCCTCAAACTCTCTCAACACTGAGAATCATTTTTAAATAATTTTTGCCAATTTATAGGAGAAAAATGGATAGTTTTTTTTTTTTTAAGATTTTATTTATTTATTCATGAGAGGCACAGAGAGAGAGAGGCAGAGACACAGGCAGAGGGAGAAGCAGGCTCCATGCAGGGCGCCCGACGTGGGACTCGATCCCGGGACCCTGGGATCACGCCCTGGGCAGAGGGCAGGCACCAACTGCTGAGCCACCAGGCTGCCTGGAACCTTATAGTTTTAATCTGAATTTCTTGATTGCTATTGAGGTTGAAATTGTTTCAAATATTTATTACAAGACCATTTGGATATCTTCTTTTGTGATTTATGTGTTGTATCTTTTGCCTGTTTTTATGTTGAGGGTATTGGTATTTGTCTTTTTCTTAACAATTTTAATATACAGAGGTATATTAAAGATAGTAACCCGTTTATGGCTGTATATTGTCCAAAGCATATTCCATGTTTATTTGCATTTTTATTTTGGTTATTGTGACTTTGTTAAATACATTTAACTTCTCTTTTATGATTTCCTTTATTCTTATATAAATTCTTACATAGTCTGTCTTTGGGAACTTGCTAAAAATAACAAATCTGTCCCATCCCCTAGAGTACATGAACATTTGTCTATATTTTCCTCAGCCCCTTTTAAGGGTTTTATATTTTTATCCTTGGAAATATTCTTTATTAAAATTCCTATTTTATTTTATTTTTTAAAAGATTTTTTTAAAAGATTTTATTTATTTATTCATGAGAGACACACACACAGAGAGAGAGAGAGGCAGAGACACAAGCAGAGGGAGAAGCAGGCTCCATGCAGGGAGCCTGACATGGGACTCGATCCCGGGCCTCCAGGATCACACCCCGGGCTGCAGGCGGCGCCAAACCGCTGCGCCAATGGGGCTGCCCTATTTTTAAAAAGATTTTATTCATTTATTCATGAGAGACACAGAGAGAGGCAGAGACACAGACAGAGGGAGAAGCAGGTTCCCTACAGGGATCCTGATGCGGGACTAGATCCCAGGACCCTGGGATCATGCCCTGAGCCAAAGGCAGACGCTCAACTACTGAGCCACCCAGGCTCTCTTAAGTCTTCTTTTAAAGTTATTCAGAGTGCTCTACAATTCCCGGCGGCCACTCTGCTCCTCCGTTCTCTTCTTCTGAGGCTCCTTTGTGCCTCTTGGCCTCAGCCCCACTGTCACCCCAGTGCTTTCCCTGGTGCAGATCCTACCTCCTCGGTGTCTGCTGTCTCCCCGAACCCTATGGGATCTTTGCTGACTCTTCCACCCAGTGGCGCAGCCTTCTCTGAGGCACCTGCCATCTCTCCCACTGCTCAGTGTCCCTTTATGAGGGACCCCATCAGGCAGGTGTCCTCCTCTGCCTTGAATGCCTGAGGTCTGGAGTGCCACCAAGGCTGTTCTCTGCTGATGATCTCCAGGTACTGGCCAGAGAGTCAGTAACCTGGGGAAGGCAAAAGGCTGGCTCATGGCGAGAGGATGCTAGGGAGCCAAGCCTGCTTTCCTGCCCTACTGTGTTCCCATCCTGGCCTTCCTGGTTGTGTGAGGGCTGAGGTCTGGAGCTGCACAATGTGGGCAACAGGGTCTTTCTCCATGGGGGCGAGGGGTCTATGTAGATGACCGGCTTCCTGGGTGAGGAGAATCATCTGTTCTTGTGATTTTTCACATCCTTTGGCTTTCTGTTTGGTCTCTGAGAGCTACTGTAAAAGGGGAGCCCCTCGCAGCTCAGTCTTTTCATCCCCCTGGCCCCACTCGGCTGGCCATCTTCCCGGAGGTGGTCATCCTTTGGCTGTGTTTGAGGTCATGGTGGAACAGACCAACTCTTTCATGACAGGCTTTTTGCCACCTCTGCACCAGGTGGGGGTGAGGAATGAGTGCAGGTCCCTGGGTAGCAGACGTGGCGTGTGAAGTTTTATTATTTTATTCTGGAAACATCTGGCTTTGGGGAATTGATTCCTGTCCTCACCAAACTCACAGGAATCGGATTCAACTGGCAGTTTATACAAAGGCTGGATCTCTCCACTGAGCAGAATGCTTGGGCCTCCTGCCCATGGCACTTGGGAAACCCAAGTACTCCCCAGAAGGTGGCTTGGTGAGCAGGGGTTACAGTAGGAAGACTTCCTCTGGGCCCTGGTAGAGACTGCACAGTTCAATTGTTTTCTGTGTATTTGTTACTTTCCTGGCAATCCAAATATCCATGCCTCATATATACAGATATTCTCTGCTTCAGATACTGGAACGTTGTCTTGTGACACATTCTTAGTTTCTAAGAAGGTCCACCTTTGATGCTTTTTTAAAATTAACTTGACATGGTTACCAAGCACAGTCCGATTTACATTAGCTACATTTCTGTGTGGCTGCGTCTTGTCTGGTGCATCCCATCCATAACCTGACCAGACCAGAGGGTTGGAGGCTTGTTTCTGGGAGTGGTTTTGTACCCAGCTGCTCCCACACCGTGTGTGAGTTCTAGGGAGTGTGGGTTCCCTGGGAGCATGTTTCCAGGCTGTGTCCTCACAAACTAAGCTTCAGCCTCTTCCAGGGTCTGGAGTCTTCTGGCTTCCTGCTGCCTCTCATGCCCCTAACATGCACAGCTGCTGTGGTGTCGCTTGTGAGGAACCTTTCTGTCCTTCCTTCTTTTCCAGCTACTCACGGAACCGCACCTTTGACACATACATCGGGCAGGGCTACGTGATTGCTGGCATGGATGAAGGTCTACTTGGTGTCTGCATCGGAGAGAAGAGGAGGATTGTGGTCCCGCCTCACCTCGGCTACGGAGAGGAAGGAAGAGGTGAGTGCTCGCTGCTTCCAGGCTGCTTCCAAGCAATCAGGGCTTCTTGAGAGCCAGAATGTGGAACCTGATGTCCCATTAAAGACTTGAATGTCCAAATAGCGTTGGTTTCTAGAGATGCTCTATTCTTTCCTCTTGTCCCCACTGCCCAATTTCCTCTTGGAAAATTCTTAGACTTGTGCCAAAGTTGAAAGAACTAGGAGTCAAACTCATAGATTCATCAGCTGTTAACATCTTGCTGTTTATTTTTTCTCTCTAATTACATTTTTTGTTTGTTTTTGTTGTTGAGTCATTTGAAAGTATATTGCAAACCTCTCCCCTTTTTTGTTTTTGTTTTTTTTTAAGGTTTTTAATTTATTTATTCAAGAGAGACAGAGGTAGAGACATAGGCAGAGGGAGCAGGGAGCCTGACGCGGGACTCGATCCCAGGACTCCAGGATCATGCCCTGAGCTGAAGGCAGACGCCCAGCCACTGAGCCACCCAGGTGTCCCTGGTTTTTGTTTTTTAATAGTTTTATTGAGATGTAATTTATGTGTCATAAAATTTACCCATTTTAAGTGTACAATTCCGTGAGTTGTGAAGATTTATTTGTTTTAGGGAGAGAGAGAGCACGAGCAGGAGGGGCAGAGGGAGAGGGAGAGAGAATCTCAAGCCGACTTTGTGCTGGACATGAGCCCAATGTGAGGCTCACTCTCAGAATCCTGAGATTATGACCTGAGCTGGATGCTTAGCCAACTGAGCCACCCTGGTGTCCCAATTCAGTGACTTTTAGTAAATGTGGGGAGTTGAGTTAACCATCACCTCAACCCACTTTGAGAACACTTTGTCACTCTAATAGCAACCTCCTTTTAAGCGTTATACAAATGATACGTGTTGACTTTAGAAAAAAGAAAGTAAGGATAACGAAAGAAAACAAAAATCTCCCATTATCTCACCAGGCAGGAATAAACATTGAAATGTGGTAGGTGGGATAGCAGCCCCAAAAGATGTCCCCGTCCTATCCCTGGAACCTGTCAATATGTTACCTTACATGGTGGAGGGATTTTGCAGATGTGAGTAAGGTAAGGATCTTGAGATGGGGAGATCATTCTGGATCATCCATCCAGGTGGTCTTGATGTACTTACAAGAGCCTTTGTAAGAGGGAAGCAGGAGGTCAGAGGGAGGAGAAAATGCTAAGCTGCTGGCTTGGAAATTGGACAAAGGGGCCACAGGTCAAGGAGTGAAGGCAGCCACAGGAAGCTGGAAAGGCGAGGAAGCAGATTCTCCCCTGAATCCTCCACGAGGAACGCGTCCCTGCCAACACCTTGAATTCAGAATTTTGACCCTCCAGAGTTATGAGAATAGATCTGCATTGTTTTAAGCCACTAAATTTGTGGAAATTTGTTATACTAACAATAGGAAACTAATACAACCGTGAATTGAAAATACACATCCACCTCCACTAATAAATACTAACAAAAATGGGATTACCTAGGGACACCTGGCTGGCTCAGTCGGAGGAGCATGTGACTCTTGATCTCAGGCTTATGAGTTTGAGCCCCACATTGGGTGTAGAGATTACTAAAAAATAAATAAACTAAAAAAATGGGATTATCTATACATATTACTTTGTAATTTTTCTCTTTACCTAATTTGTTGTGAACAACTGTCTATGCCAACAGGTATTTTTTTTTATCGTTGCATAGTATTTTAAACCATATTTCGCTCTTAGGTTTTTTACTCACGCATATAGGCATACTTCATTTTATTGCGCTTTGCTTTATTGTGCTTTGCAGATAGTATTATGGTTGGGTTTTTTTGTTTGTTTTACAAATTGAAGTTTGTGGCGACCCTGCATCAAGCAAGCCTATCATTGCGATTTTTCCAGCACTATTTGCTTGCTTCATGTCTCTGTGTCACATTTTGGTAATTCTTGCCATATTTCAAACTTATTCATTGTTATTATATTTGTTATGGTGGTCAGTGATCAGCGATTATGACTCTGAAAGCTCAGATGAGGGGCGCCTGGGTGCTTAGTGGTTGAGCATCTGCCTTAGGCTCAGGTCATGATCCTGGGGTCTGGAATCGAGTTCCGCATTGGGCTCCCTGCATGGAGCCTGCTTCCCCCTCTGCCTATGTCTCTGCCTCTCTCTGTGTTGTTTCATGCATAAATAAATAAAAATTTAAAAAAGCTCAGATGATAGTTTATATTTTTTAGCAATAAAATACTTTTAGTTAAGGTATGTACATTGTTTTCGAGACATAATGCTATTGCACCCCTAATAGACCACAGCATGGTAGAAACAAACTTTATTATATGCACTGGGAAGCCAAAACAATTCACCTGACTCGCCTTATTGAACTATTCACTTTATTGCAGTGGTCTGGAACCAGACCCACAAAATCTCTGAGATATGCCTATACCATTTTTTGCTAACCTGCTTAGGAATAGTTGATACAGTATTAATTTTGCTTTTGCATTCTTTTCGCTGGTGAGCTTGTGGCTGGCCTGGCTGGCTGTACACATTAATTTTGTTCTTCTGACTACTACTGATATATGTGTCTTCAGAATTTTCTTAGTAGGGTCTATTCAGAGGATCTATGAGGTATCAGGTTGGTTGGAAGCTAGGGTGTACTGTGGAGAAACATTTTTTTTCTCCCTGACCTAAATTTCTTTCTTTTTCTTCTTTTTTTTGAGTAAACTCTACCCCCCAGTTTAGGGTTTGAACTTACCACCCCAAGATCAAGAATCACATGCTCTCCAGGCTGAGTCAGCAGGGCACCCCATTTAATTTCTGATGTGTAAAGCCATACCAGCTCACATCTTAAGACACATTCAATAAACCTGGCTTCATTTCCTGTTTGTCTAGTGTCTTGATGCTCCTTGGTTTTGTATCATGTAAACTTCTACTCAAATACATACAGAAATAGACAAATATTTTCTGAGTATTCAGGCTTTGTTATGCCCTCAGGATTAATCCTTCGTTTCTCTAAAAATAATATATTAATGGAAAACATTTGCTTAAGTTATTTTATTTTTTTTTGTTTTTGTTTTGGCTTTCTATCAAGTATGTGACAGAGCTCTGCAAAGAATTATATTATATAAGACTCTGGGAAGCATCTGAAGACTCATAAATTTTGTGGGCATGAGGCTGCTTCATCCCAAATCATATGTTGTTGTGGGGGCAGGGGCACTCTGACAAGGACCACCCAGGTGCTCTTGCACAGGGGTGGGGGGGGGCACCTCTGTCTTCTTTTGATAAGTGTCTCCCTGGCCTCCTTGTGGGGTTTGCATAGGACCTAGTGCTAATCCATCAGGGACTGGCCCAGAAAGGGTGTCAGGACATGGAGGACATACCATGGGGCCAAGCATGAAGTAAACAGTGAATAAATACTTGTGGAAGGAATGAAATGCTGGGCTCCCCGTGGGGTTCTCCAGCTCCATTCTTGGCATTTCGTTTTGTTGAGGCCATTTTTCCCCCACAGGGTTAGTGGAAGGAGGGAGTAGGCCTTCTGGAAAGGCTCTGGCCCACTCCGCTGCCTACTCTGTTCCACGGGGTCAGCTCTGAAATTAGGATGCTTGGCTATGTTTACAGTCCTAATGGGGAAAACCGATTCTGTCCGAGGGATTGTGGAAGCATTGCTTCCTCTCGTTCTGTTCCCCAACTTCCAGATTACCTTCTAATCACTCTTAGATTGGGAATGTAGGGTTATCATGAGAATTAAATAAATCAAAACATAGAAAGCACTTAGAAGCGTGCTTATTACTTTCTAGGCATCCATTATGTGTGTGTGTGTGTGTGTGTGTGTGTGTGTGTGTGTGTGTCAGAGGGCAACCAAGAAATGGACACAGAGAAGTATGTGGCAGGGGTGGGGGGCGGGGGTTGGTGTATACCTATCTCTCTTTGAATTCTTTCTGTAGCTGTGCTGTTTTCTTGAACAAGTTCTATCTGAGTTGGTTTTCTTATCTGTAAAGTGCTAATGAAAGTATTATGCATCCTTGGTTATAAGTAACACTATTTTTTAAAAAGATTTATTTATTTATTTATTATTTATTTATTTATTTTAAAATTTATTTTAGCACATGTGAGTGGGGGTGGGCAGTGGGGGAGGGATAGAGAGAGAATCTCGAGCATAGAGCACGACGTGGGGCTCGATCCCAGGACCCATGAGATCATGACCTGAACTGACCAAGAATCAGATGCTTAACTGACCAAACCACCCATGTGCCCCCTTAGTAACACTATTTACAAAAGTTTTATATTTCAACTTCTCTGAAATGATCTGGGTGTGTTTAATCATTGGTGCATATGTTTAAGGTGTCCCCTTGCCCTTCTCCAGCTCCCTGAGAAGCTGTCATTAAATTCATGGAGCATCTGCTAATCCTGGACTTAGGGAAATACCCCACAAGGTGGCTTCAGGGATTTAATGAGAGAGTATAGGGGGCGCCTGGCTAGCTCAGTCGGTACAGCATGCAACTCCTTTTTTTTTTTTTTTTTTTAAGATTTTAAAAATTTGAGAGAGAGCACAAGCAGAGGAAGTAGAAGGCAGAGGCAGAATGAGAGGGAGAAGGAGACTCCCTGCTGAGCAGGGAGCCCAATGCGGGACTCCATCCCAGGACCCTGGGATCATGAAGAGCTAAAGGTGGATGCTTAATGGACCGAGCCACCATGTGACTCTGATCTTGGGGTTGTGAGTTCGAGCCCCCGCTGGGTGTGGAGATTACTTAAAAATAAAGTTTTATTTATTTGTTTGTTTATTTAAATATTTTATTTATTCATGAGAGACACGGAGAGAGAGCAAGAGGCAGAGACACAGGCAGAGGGAGAAGCAGGCTCCATGCAGGGAGCCCGATGTGGGACTTGATCCCGGGTCTCAAGGATCACACCCTGGGCTGAAGGCGGCGCTAAACTGCTGAGCCACCTGGGCTGCCCTAAAAATAAAGTTTTAAAAAAATGAGAGAATGTGTCTGAAAAATACTTTGGTAAACTGTAAAATGCTATTCAGATGTGAGATAACGTTTTCAAAAGTGGAGATGATGGAAGAGAAAAATATACTAATAGTTTTTTTTTTAAGATTTTATTCATTTATTCATGAGAGACACAGAGAGAAAGAGAGAGAGAGGCAGAGACACAGGCAGAGGGAGAAGCAGGCTCCATACAGGGAGCCTGATGTGGGACTCAATCCTGAGACTCCAGCATCATGCCCTGGGCCAAAGGCAGGCACTAAACCACTGAGCCACCCAGGGATCCCCTATACTAATAATTTTGTGTAGAACAGAAACGATGTGTTATAAGAGTACTTTATGAACTGTTAGATATATTGTATCATAGAGGAGTCTATATGGGCCGCTTTTGGCTGGGAGCTTTTCCCCTGTGACGTTTCTGCTAGTTTCTCTTGCACAGCAGTAGCTGTCAGCTGATTTTCTCATCTCTTAACTTCAGTGGGAGCCAGGTGAACCTTAATTTGGCTGCGTTTAGTTTCCGCATCTGTGATGAACTTAGCCATACATCTTTCAGGTTCAGCGATCCCATGGGGCTGTAGCTCAACGTCTTTAACCATTGTTCAAACTGTGTTCTATAACTGGCTGCATGACCGTGGGCAAGTCTGTGCCTCAGTTTCCCCATGAGGGTTAGGTTACTTCTAACAGCTCTTCCAGCTTCGATCTCTCCGTATTCTCTAGGTTTTTAATTTTCATTAAAGATTTTTATTTGTTTATTCTTGAGAGACACACAGAGGCAGAGGGAGAAGCAGGCTTCCCGGGGAGCCTGATGCAAGACTCGATCCCTGAACCCCGGGATCACCACCTCAACCACCTGAGCCAAAGGCAGATACTCAACCCACCACCCAGGTTCCCCTCTCTAGGTTTTCCTATCGGCAGTCCCGGGTCTCTCCCTGGAGGTTCGTGGGAACGTACCTGGTGACACCGGGGTCCCTCATTAATTGCCTGTGTCTGACCTTTAGGGAACATCCCTGGTTCGGCCGTGCTGGTGTTTGACATCCACGTGATTGACTTCCACAACCCTTCAGACTCCATCAGCATCACCTCCCACTACAAGCCCCCGGACTGCTCCGTGCTGAGTAAGAAGGGGGATTACCTCAAGTATCACTACAATGCCTCGCTTCTGGATGGGACTCTGCTGGATTCCACGTAAGGGCCCCTGGGGATAGGAGGGGAGTGAACTTGGTGGATAACAGCCATAGGCTCGCATGGTTCTCCTTTGCTCTTCACCACATACTGGTTGAGGGCGTTTCTCTCCATGCTTCCCCACTGCGTGGAGCTAGCTGATATCACTACTCAGGTGCATTATTCTACAAGTTCCCTATGAATGGTCTTACCTTGCTTCTGTGAAATTGTCTTTCTGAAAAACAGATGTCATCTTCTAACTGCTGTCTTTAAAAATTAACCCACAGCTACATTACAAACTCCATAGTCTGGCACATTAGGCTCTATTTGTCAACTCCATTCTGCTGGACTGGTCTCATCTTCTGCTAGGTGGAAGCTTTTGCCTCCTAGGTTTCCATGTGTAGTGGTGTAAGATGTGCGCTGCTTAAACCCTTCTTTCCAGCCAACTTCTGCCCTGGCTAAGATGTCCTCCCTTTTCCAAGTCTTTCCTTAATTCCTAGGAAGAATCAGCTGCTCCCACTTCTGTGTCTCATGTTTTTTTTGTTTTTGTTTTTTAAGATTTTATTTATTTATTCATGAGAGACACAGAGAGAAAGGCAGAGACACAGGCAGAGGGAGAGGCAGGCTCCCCACAAGGAGCCCCATGTGGCATTCGATCCCGGACCTGGGGATCATGCTCTGAGCCAAAGGCAGATGCTCAATCGCTGAGCCACTCAGGCGTCCCTGTGTCTCATGTTTTAAGTTATTATTTAACATAGTTATTTATTTTTGTTTCAGTCTCTGTTGCTGGTCTGAATACCTTAGAGAAACCCAACATGTTTATTCATATTTTTATTCTTTACACCTAGCCCAGAGCATAACTAATGCAAAGGGAGCATTTTATAAATGTTAACTGACTGAGATGAATCTGATATTTTATTAATAGGAATCAATAGTATAAACTAGTATCATTAGCCAGTTTGGGTAAAAAGGAGCTTTATGCTTCTTATGTTTCTGAATCTTTATTTTTTTATTTTTTATTTTTTAAAATTTTTATTTATTTATGATAGTCACACACAGAGAGAGAGAGAGAGGCAGAGACACAGGCAGAGGGAGAAGCAGGCTCCATGCAGGGAGCCTGACGTGGGACTCGATCCCGGGTCTCCAGGATTGCGCCCTGGGCCAAAGGCAGGCGCTAAACCGCTGCACCACCCAGGGATCCCCAGTTTCTGAATCTTTAGATGTAGTTGTATGTTAGTAAAATATTCTCTTCTGGGAAAGAAACATTTTCAGCCTTTCTTTATATCTCCGTATAAGTATATCCATTTTCATACAGAGCCTGACTCAAGATTCCTAAGTTTGGGCTTGGGGAGAGAGAACGGCTTCATGTAAATAAGTATGTGTTGCTGTATTTATGCTGCGTGGGGAGGGCCTTCTCTCCCTCCCACCCGCCCCTCTGCCTTCTAGTTTCAGGGGACATTGTGTGTGGCTGGCGAGAGCCAGACATGGAGACGGAGCCCTAGGGACATGCTCTTCAGAGCATTCTCTCTGCTGCTATGAGAGCCTGTATACTAATGGATTCCTGTTTTTCATCAGATCTAGAATGTGTTGATTATTAGATGCATCATTTTATGCATCTTTAAGATCTGCATAAAAATGCTGCCCCCAAATTAACATGATGTTAATGATAAAGTGTATCCCAATTACAGAGAGGTTAAAATGTGAAAATACATGCATTATAGAATCAATGAACTATGAATTAGCTTCTGGGGCTCAGATATACCAGGACCTCTTTTATAGCAAACCTCCTTGCATTAGTATTAGAATACTAACACTGCCCCTTTGGGGGGCAGTGGAGAAGAAGCATGGCCTGTCGTTTGGGGGATCAAGGGACCATATGCATATGAGAATGATCCACAAGGTTAGAGTAGTCTGTAAGGTCAATGGCTTGCTGTCCTTGCTCTTGCTAATGCCCATATTCTTATCTGGGGCTCTGACTCTGGGGCAGGGGGTCGGGAAGCGGGGGTGGGGGTGGTGGGGAGTGGGGGGTGGTGGTGGTGGTGGTGGTGGTGGAAAGTGAACAAAGGAATTCCTTCCCAGTGGGTTCAGGATATGCTTCTCATGTAGGGCGGGGGTGGGGGGGGAATCAGCCTTCCTGCCTTCTCATGTTTGGCGGATTCACAACATTCCCACAGAGCATCCGGGAGCCACGTAATGTTCCTTGGTCTTATCAGACTCCACCCTCTACCACGAGAGTCATTTGCGGTCCCTGTAACTCTATACTGCAGAGTAACATCCGGCATCCCTGCTGGTCTGGTCTGAGTGTAGCTTCAGTATCAAGGGGAAATGGGGCCTGTGGTGGGTGTGAGGTGGGAGAGGAAGGGGGTGAGACCTGCCCCACCCCGGCCTTCCGGCCTTCGTGGGCTCTGTAAACAGGGGGGCAGGTGCTGCTGAAGCTGGCTGCTGGGAGGAGGAAGGGGACCATGGGCGAGAGCCAGAGGGCGGCAGGTGGGGAGCAGGAAGCCTGCAGTGGCTGGGCCGTGGGAGTGCGCGGAAGGAATGAGGAGAATGTCAGAGGCAAAACTGGCAAAACAAGTAAATAAATAAAAATAAAATAAATAAGAGGCTGATCTGAGGGGGAAAAAAAAGAAAGACTTAGTGGGGCACTCAGAGGTGACCCGGGAAAGCAGAGACATTTGCTTGGAGGATTTTCTTCATGTGTGTTTAAGTTGGCCTCAGACTTTGGTAGCGGAGAGCTAAAGGGGTTTTTGAATATTCTGGGAGACTGTGAAACAGAGTAGTCCCTGGAGAAAGGCAGTGCCAGGGTGCCTCCGCCTGCTGACAAAGAAGGAATTGTGCCCAGGCAGGAGGGCCCATCCTGCTCCCTCCCACAGGCCTTGGGCCAAGGCCTCCCGCGCCAGAGTGGACTTTGTTTTGACTTTGTCCCAGGTAAGACAGGTGCAAACCCTGGTTTGGTGTGTCGGTGCCTGACGACCAGCTTGAGGAGGCAAAGTGGCGGTAGCCCTGCACCCAGGGGAGGCTGGGGAGCCTAGAAGGGGCTGTGACCTGGAGGGGCTGTCCCTTGCATGCTGTCGCCACCTGGGAAGGGGTCCCCATGGGGCTCTGAGGAGCTTGGAGAGGCTTTTCCAGCCTGAGATTGAAGAATATCTCCATTGTTCGTCTTTAGGAGGTGGGGGAGCGTACTGAGGTACATGTGGAAACATTTATTTTCAGTAGTGACCGAGGTGATAGAGCCACCTTTGATTTATGTGGATTTCCCAGGGACCGTGGACATCCAGAGTAATTTAAATCATGGCTAAAGTTAAACTTTCAGTTATTTTTCTAACGTCAAACCTATTACAGATGCAAGCATTTCACATACTCAAGGCCATCCATTTACTGAGCTCTTTGTATTTGTTCTCCCCCGTGCCAGCATGGCCCATTATTTACCACTGAGAATACCCCTGTGAGGTAGCTACTATTATCTGCAGTTTATAGATGAGGAAATGGAGGGATTTTCTTTTTCACGGTCCAATTAAGTGTCAGAAGCAAGATTCAGACTCAGGTCTTGCTAAATCCAAAACCCAGGGTCGTAACTATATTACAAATTTTTCAAATTCTCATGAAAATTCCTTACTAGGATAGTGATTAAAATATTGGGCACCTGGTGGCTCAGTCGGTTAAGCAGCTGCCTTCGGCTCAGGTCATGATCCCAGGGTCCTGGGATGAGTCCCGCATCAGGGTTCCTGCTCAGTGTGGGGGTGGGGGTCTGCACCTCCCTCTCCCTCTTTCCTCCCCACCCCCGCCCCCACTCCTACTCTCTCTCATGCTCACTCTCTTTCTCAAATAAATAAAACTTTAAAAAATAGAAAAGTTGTAAGAACAGCACAAAAAATTTCTTTCTCCCTGGAATCATTGGAGTTGCCACCATGATATCCCACCACCCCGAGTACTTCAGTGTACATTTCCTACAAATACAGACATTCTCCTGCATAATTTAACACATACTTCATAACCAGAATTAACACTGATATGTTACCATCTTTAATCCTCAGACCCCACCTAAGTTTTGCTAGTTGTTCCCATAAGGTCTTTTATCCTTTATAGCAAAAGGATCTCACTCAGTATGCTCTAGTGTTCTGGAATGGCTTCTTGGTCTTCCCTTGATTTTCTTCACACTTTTGAAGATTATAGGTTCGTTATTTTGCACAGTGTTGCTCAGTTTGGGCTTGTCTGATGTTTTCTCCTGATTAGACAGGGGTTCTGTATCTTTGGCAGAAAGATCACAGAAGATATGTGTTCTTCTCATGAAAACATTCAAGGACCAGTGGGTTGTTGACCTAATCAGGGACTCCCCTGTTTCATTTTCAGGTGGAATTTAGGCAAGACGTATAATATTGTTTTGGGATCCGGACAAGTTGTGTTGGGAATGGATATGGGTCTCAGAGAGATGTGCGTTGGAGAGAAACGGACAGTGATCATTCCACCCCACCTGGGCTATGGGGAAGCTGGCGTGGGTGAGTAAGCAACAGCATTACGGAATGCTTGGGGCATATTCACAATCTGAATGTTGTGCTTTTGGGGTGCCATATTTAGAACCGCAATATGCTCTTTCCATTTGTTATTATTATTTTTTAAAGATTCTACCTATTTGGGACGCCTGGGTGGCTCAGTGGTTGAGCATCTGCCTTTGGCTCAGGGCATGATCCCAGAGTCCCGGGATCGAGAAGTCCCTGCTTCTTCTATTTAAAACCCAAAGAATCAGGGCCATCTTCTCCAGTGTTTTATGCTCCAGCTCTCTGGAGATGGAGGAGGTAGGAAGTGCTAACTTATAAGAAACATATACTTTGGATCGATTTTCTCTTTTTCACATTTTTTAAATGATTGTGAGTATACTGTCTGTTAGGGGTACCTGGCTGGCTCAGTCTGTGGGGCATGTGACTCTTGATCGGAGTCGTGAGTTTGAGCCCTATATCTGGTATAGAGCTTACTTAAAAAAGAAAACAAAAACATGCACAACTGCCTGCTAGTCCCCCTGGTCTAAGAAGAAACACAAAAAATGTGTACCCTACATGACTAAGTAATATTAATTATAAATAATTATGACATATAATAATTTCAAATAAGACATTATATATATATATATATTCACGTACTCATATAATCTCTTTTGGGCCCATTCTGTATATACTGTTCTCAGATTTGTGTTTATATCATATTTTAGCTTAGGATTTTAAGGCATGCTGTACTATTTTTAAGGTTCTATTACAGGATTTATTGAAAAGTTCTACAATTGTAGTCTCTATTAGTGGCTTTCAAACTTTTTTTCACCAAGACATATAATAAGAAATACATTCCATGGGAGCACCTGGGCGGCTCAGTTGGGTAAGCACCTGACTCCTGGTTTCGGCTCAGGTCATGATCTCAGGGTCCTGAGGCGGAGCCCCGTTTGGGCTCTGCTATCAGCAGGGAGTCTGCTTGAGATTCTCTCCCTCTCCCCCTACCCCACATGTGTGTGCACACACTCTTTCTCTCTCTCTCTAAAATAAATAAAATTTAAAAATCTTGGGGAAAAAAATACATTTTGTCTCCCCATCTGTATTACACATTAACACACAATTTATACGTATGTACATAGACATTTAGTTTTACATATAAAGTTATTAAACTCAAGTTCCATAAAACCATACCTATCCTTTCTATGTGCAATGTACCCTTATCTATTTTATTCTTTAATTAAAAAAAAAAAATGCTGGGATCCCTGGGTGGCGCAGTGGTTTAGCGCCTGCCTTTGGCCCAGGGCGCGATCCTGGAGACCCGGGATCGAATCCCACGTTGGGCTCCGGGTGCATGGAGCCTGCTTCTCCCTCTGCCTGTGTCTCTGCCTCTCTCTCTCTCTCTGTGTGACTATCATAAATAAATAAAAATTTAAAAAAAATGCTGGTTGATATCCTGTAAACGGATTTCATGACTCACTAATGGTCACCATCTACAGCTTGGAAAAAACCACTTGCTGGCTTAGAACTTTCTTGCTCTCACAAGAAATGTTCGCCATCCAGGAGGCAGCTGGAGCCCTGGTCGGGGGGGAGGTTCAGATGGGCATGCTTGCCGTCTGGTGGCACTAACGCTGTCCCCTCCCCTGTTGGTGAGACAGATGGAGAAGTGCCCGGCAGTGCTGTCCTGGTGTTTGACATTGAGCTGCTGGAGCTTGTGGCCGGTCTGCCCGAGGGGTACATGTTCATATGGAATGGCGAGGTGTCCCCCAACCTCTTCGAAGAAATCGACAAGGATGGTAATGGAGAAGTCCTCCTCGAAGAGGTAACTGACCTTTGAAGGAAGCAGGACTTCTAGGAGCCTGGGGAGCCTTACTGGGGCAGGAGATCCGTTCCGAGTGTGAATGCTTATTTCTCGTGATGATGGTAACTGCACACGGTCGTGTACCACGCAGTTCTATACACACTCTCTAAACTGAAGCTCACAATTCCTCTTTGAAGAAACCGAGGCCCTGAGAGGTACAGGGCTTGATTCCAGGGCTCATAATTCAGTTCTCAGTTCCTGGGTGCTCACTGTGTGCCTGCATTGTGCTGAGTGTTTTTCACATATATCATCTTGCCTGGCCCTTGTGGCAGCCGTGTAATCACCATCCCCGTTTCAGAAGCAGCAGCTGTGCCCAGAGAAGGTAAAGGACTTGCCCAGCGTCACGTAGCTACCCAGTGGTTTGAGGCAGGCTACATACCCCTGTCTTGATCATCTAGATCCTGGGTGGTTTCTTCTGCAGCAAACACCCCGTCGTGGAGCGGGACAGTTAGAGTCGCCTGTCCTGTGATACCCTGCTGAATGCCACGACTCTGCCCACCTACCTCTGCTTATTCAAGGCCGTGGCTCCAGCCTTTTCCGCTTTCTCTCATGTCAGTCACATTTTCCCAGCTACTGGATTGTTCCCATTAGCCTAAAACCATGCTATTCTTTTCCCTTCTCTTGGTGCATCTTTCCATTTTATTTTTTTGCTTCTTTTATAGCAAAAATGTCCAAACTCTTTTCAACCCACTCCTGTCAGACCTTTGTCCCTCCATGTCACTGAACCTGGTCTTGCTAAAGTGACCGGTGCCTTTCAGGTTGCTGCAGTGGTCATGTCTCATTCTCCTTGTACTTGGGCATAGCTAACTGCTTTGCAGGATGCCTTTTCCCTGGCCTCCAGACCACACATTCTTGGTGTTACTTCTACCTCACGTCTAAGTCCTTCTCAGGAGTCTTCAGGTTGGAGTGCCCCAGCCAGAGTCCTGAGCTTGTTGTCTTCCCCACCTTATGTCACTTTTTGGGTGTTCTCACCCAGTCCCAGTGCTTTGTCATCCATAGCCCCATGGCTTCCAAACTTGTAGCTCCAGTCCAGTCTTCTCTCTCTAGAGACAATTCATACATCTAACTGCTCACCTGATAGCTTCACTTTTGGAACCCCTGATACCTCCCTCCCCTGAACTTGCTTCACCCAAAGCCTTCCTCATCTCCTTTGATGGCAACTCTGTCCTTCCAGTTGCTCAGGCGAGAGCACTCAGTAATCTTTGACGACTCTCTTTCTCACATAGCCTATCATAAATCCACCAGGAAGTCATTCTAGCTCCATCTTGAAAATGTATCCAGAGCCTGACCGTTTCTCACCATCCATCTAACTCTGCAGCCTCGTGGTCCAGTGCCTCCTGGCTCTGGCTTGGACCTCTATGGTCTTCCTGCTTTCGCCCTTGCCCCTCACAGCAGCTAGAATGATCCTTCTAAAACTTAAATTGGATCATGGCTTGCTTTGTCTCACAACCCTGCAGAAGCCTCTGTTTCCAAAGTCCTCACACTGGCCTATAAAGGCCCCACAAAGATTCTCCATGACCTGCTCAGTGTAACCACTACCAGCCATGCTCCCCCCTTGGGCCTTTGCTCCAGCTGTCTGCTCAGAAGACACTTCCTGGATAACTGTTTGGCTCATTCCCTCCCTTCAAGTCTTTGCACGAGTCTCCTTTATGCATTGGGGTTTTACCCTGACAGGTGGATGGGGACCTCAACCTGCTTCTCTACCTGTACTCTTGATCTTCCTTGCTTGGCTCTAATCTTTTGTTTTCTAGAGCATTTTACTTTCTAACTTAATATGTGACTTACTTATTTTTATTTATGTTCATTTCTAATTGTGTGTTTCCCAATCTGATATGCTAGAATTACAAGGGCAGGATTTTTTTTTTAAAAAGATATCTCTTGGGCAGCCCCAGTGGCCCAGCAGTTTAGCGCCGCCTTCAGCCCAGGGTGTGATCCTGGCGGCCCGGGATTGAGTCCCACATCGGGCTCCCTGCGTGGAGCCTGCTTCTCCCTCTGCCTTGTCTCTGCCTCTCTCTCTCTCTCTCTCTGTGTGTCTCTCATGAATAAATAAAATCTTTTAAAAATTAAAAAAAAATAAAGATATCTCTCTAGGATCTTGAATGGTGCTCAGCACACAGTAGACAATGTTTTTACTATATGAATGAATGAATGAGTACAGGCAGCAATGTTCTCAGAGGCTCAGGTGGTTAGATCACCCTTTGATGGAGAACTAAGTGTTGATTGGGAAAGAACAGATAGCTCTAGTCCCTGCCGTGTATTAGCTGCCTGGAACCTAGGGGCTCCTGGAGTCATTAGCCAGGGGTTTTCATCTGCATCTAAAGAAAAAAACAGGTGGTGTAGCTCACAGAATTTTGTCTGTTTTGTGAGCTCAGACCCCAAATTCTAGCCTCTGGACTCCCGATGCCCTGGGGATGCTCTCTTTGTTCGGGTTCCGTTCGGGCCCGGGTTCGGCATCTGTGTCTCATGGTCTGTCCTGTTCCCTGTCTCTCTAGTTCTCAGAGTACATTCATGCCCAGGTGGCATCTGGCAAAGGGAAACTTGCTCCTGGTTTTGATGCTGAGATGATTGTGAAGAACATGTTCACCAACCAGGACCGGAATGGAGATGGAAAGGTCACGGCAGAAGAATTTAAACTCAAAGACCAGGAGGCCAAACATGATGAACTCTAAACCTGACTCGGGCCACTTGTGTGACACCAAGCCCCCTGTCGTGGCAGAATGAGAAGTGAGGGCGCGAGGGTCTCTCAGAAGGTGAATCGTCCACAAGTAGCAGATGGTCACATAGTACCTGGGGCATGTCAGGGATGGGTCGATACACATGGTGAGAATTTTAGGCCAAATGCCAGTGATATGAAACAAAATTGGTGCAAGGTGCTTTAGCAGGGGCTGCGTAGAGGGTGAAAAGGCTGTACTGTACAGTCAACCGCTGTTTTGTGAGCCTTTCAGGTAGTTTTGTTGTTAAAGGAAAATAGTGTCATACAGAAGTAACAACCATCTTGGAGGGAACAGAAGTGTCCAGAATAGCCACATAAAGAGGATTAACCTTTTTTTTTTTTTTTTTTAACTTGCTGGTGTTTTAAAAAGTGTTCTCCAGATGAGCAGAAGAGACAAGGAGCATATCCCAGCAGTATTCCCCCAAAGCCCCCAAAACTGTATCAGTGGCCTGTATAGGCTCTGGTAATGCCCAGCTTCCACCTTCCTGCTACACACACACACACACACACACACACACACACGCTTTATAGTCAGTTGTGCCTACCTATCGTGGTCTTCCAATTGGCTGAATAACTTGGAAGTTAAGAAAATTAGTGGACCAAACAAAAGGCATTGTGGGCTACGAGTAGAGCATTTGATTCTGTGTTTGCCATGCAAGATTATCTGCTTCACTGTTTCTTATTCCCATTGCTCTGTCCTCCCTGAATCTTTCGATCAGATAGATATGCACAGGGCTGGTGGCTGAGCCACGCTCCAGAGTATTTCATTATGACCAAGATGGAAATGTCACCCCAACAGGTAGATGAGCATAAACAAGGAGACATATTTCCACTCATTCAGTCCTGGAGGGGGAGGTGCTTTACAGCCCAGGGGTGTCAATCTATGTAGAACAAGGACACTATTACCTGCTAGCCTTTCCCCATGTTATGCGGTAACCACCTTGCTGCCTTACGTCCTCTGTTCCAAGTGGTGGTGGCATCCACCCTGAAGTAATCCATGGTTTTCCTTTTGAAACTGCTTTGTTTTACTAATTTAAACTGTTTTGTACTGATGTAGCCCTGAGATAGTTTGTGAAAATGCTGTGCACTCATTCAGTGGAATAAATGTTGGAAAACAGATCTTTTCATATATAAAAAAAATTGAATAACATCAGGTTTTGTGGAGTTTTATTTGAAGGCCAAGAGGAGCCCATGAGAAAAACACCTTGATTAGCCCTTGAGAATTCCCTTGAGGACTGCATCTCGTTAATTTGAAGGCATGTAAGGTCCGGGATACAGGGGGTGCGTCAGTTGGCATCCTCCTGGCAGGAAGCATGCCCTCCCGTGGGACTTTTGAAGAGAAGCTACCTAAAGGACTTTACAGAAGGGTGGGCAGGGCTCAGAGACCTAGTAAGGAGGTCATGATACCTGTTGGAGAGCAACATAAGAGGCCCTTCTCCCCCTGGGCCTGAAAGGTGAAGGGGAGCCACAGCCATGCCCACAACTGTGGCTGGCAGCATAGCAGAGTGGTGAGGGCAGAAACACCCCATTCTGCGTCCTGTCACTGGTGCCCACTAGCTGAACCCAGTCTGAAGCCGAAGGAAGAAGAGGCTAGGGGCTGGTATTCTTGGAGGCCAGCTTTTTGGGGTGCAGAGAAAAGTGGAGAATGACTATAGGGGTTGGAGTCAAAGCAAATGGAGAGTAACTGCACACGTATAAAGAAAAATGTATGTTTTTCTAAAAGCAGATGTTACTATTTACTCTGCAGAAGCAACCTCAGAGACTCTACGCTTCTAGAAGGCAAAGGAGATGCCTGCCATGGCCTTCCTGGCTGCTGCTGTCATGGTAACTAACGTTCCATGACCTGTCTTCTACATAGCACACCGTCACTCAAGATTTTCTGTTTCACAGAATTCCTTCAGTGTACTAGATAGGTTGTAATCTAGCTAAACTGAATCGCCTTTTGGAATGCATTTGGCCTATAACACCTCATTATCCTTACACATCTCCATGAAGATAAAAACCTGATGCTTATTCTCTGCCCCAGATTTTTAGTTGGTCCTGTTTGGATTTCTTCACTGGCTATTTTCTTTGGTAGTGGAGATAGGTTGGCTGAATAAAAGATTTCTCTGGGGTAATTAAGGACTGTGGGCCCCAGAGCTTCAAGACTGGAGGGATTTTTTTTTTTTTTTGAAGATTTTATTTATTTGAGAGAGAGACAGCATTATTTATTTTGAGAGAGTGCGAGGGAACAGCAAATACCCCCACACACACCAGCTGAGCAGAGTGCAGCCCCACATGGGGCTTGATCCCAGGACCCTGGGGTCATGACCTGAGCTGAAGGCAGATGCTTAACTGACTGAGCCACCCAGGTGCCCCTTGTTTTTGTTTTTAAACTCTGCTGGCCTGGCTGCTGAGCTGAAACCTTAGTCTCCTCTGGCCTTCAGACTTAGATTCAATACTGGGTCTTCTTGGGTCTCCAGCCTTGACACCTGGGTTTTTGTTTTTTCCTTCTCCAGCCTTACTGAGGTGTAATGAACAAATAACATTATAAGATATTTAAAGTGTACATGATGATTTAATATAGTATGCTTACTTCTGAAAGGATTTCTCGGATGCCTGAGTGGCTCAGTGGTTGAGCGTCTGTCTGCCTTCCGCTCAGGTTGTGATCCCAGAGTCCTGGAATCGCGTCCCACATCAGGGTCCCCTCAGGGGGCCTGCTTCTCCCTCTGCCTAGGTCTCCGTGGAAAAAAAAAAAAAAAGGATCTCTCCCACTTAGCGCTTCTTTTTTTTTTTTTTTGATGAGAACATTTAGGTTCTACTCTCAGCAAAGTTTAAAACTATACAATATAGGTCACCATGTTACTCATTAAGTCCTCAGACTTTATCTTATAGCTGAAAGTTTGTGCCTTTTTATCGACCTTTATTTCTCCTATCCCCCAATAACCACTTTTGTATTCTATGACTTAAGCTTAAATTTTGTTTTAATGCCACATATAAATGATACTGTGTAGTATTTATGGTTCTCCACATGGGGGTTGTTGTTGAGTGCTACCTGGGTGCTTCCATTTTTCCTGTTGCTAAAGAGGACATTCAATAATCTGTGACTACGTCAGAGGCTTTAATCTCTGGAAGGACCAGCTGCTCAGATGGCCTCACTTTAGAATGCTGCTCCAACACTTGTTTACATTTGCATTATGATTGTAGGTTACAGCTATGCCAGCAGGAATGTGAATGCTCATCAGGGAGCCAAATATAGGGTAGAGATGCCGCAGAGCATTTCTCTTAATCATATCTTATACTCAATTTCTGTGTTGCTGCTTGAGGCTGCTTGGATCTCTTGATAGAACGGCTGTTCACAAGCTACAGATTGTGACCACCTAACTTCTGACTTACACATATTCTGGACTTCAGGCTCTAAAGATGACATAGGTAACTGATGCCCAGTGGGAGAGTAAAGTATCTTCAGGAAACATGACATATGAGTAGGCATGTGACCAGTGTGCTTGAAACGCCACTAGGCTACCTTGCAAGCACAGGCAATCTGCATTATTTTGTTAAAACCTGGTGAGTTTTGATCTCTTATTATGGAGGAGTTTATAATATCTTTCAAAATTATTACTTAAAAGACAAAAAAATTTCATTTTGTCAGGAGAGCTGACGCAGGAGTCTATATAATAAGTGTTTACACATAGCACTTCAATGTCTTCGGTTTCTAGGAACAAGTTTGCTTTCTTTTTGTATGTATGTATGTGTATATTTGAGAGAGAGAGACAGCATGAGCTAGGGTAGAGGGAAAGGGAGAGAGACTCTCAAGCAGACTCTGGGCCCAGTGCAGAACCCAATGTGGGGCTCGATCTCACGATCCTGAGATCATGACCTGAGCCGAAACCAAGAGTCAGACGCATAACCACCTGAGCCACCCAGATGCCCCAAGGTTGCTTTCTTTGAAGTCTTTTTCCTTGCCTTTCTTGGGGATCTGCATCTTTTTATAAATCAGTAATACCACTCCTTGGGATGGCTGGGTGGCCGCTCAGCAGTTGAGTGTCTACCTTTGGCCCAAGGCATGATCCTGGAGTCCCAGGATTGAGTCCCATGTCAGGCTCCCGGCATGGAGCCTGCTTCTCCCTCTGCCTGTGTCTTTGCCTCTCTCTCTGTATCTCTCATGAATAAATAAATAAAATCTTTTAAAAAAAATTAAAAAAAGAATACTGCTTATTTATTGCTAGCTGCAGGTATAAAGCTTTCATGCTTATTAAAATAAGCTTATTAAAATAATGTGTTTGATTCCATGTGGTCTTGGCCATTAATGTTGGAATTCTAATAGGTCAAGGCATTCCTTCCAGCTTACACTGGCCATATTCGGATCTCATTTAAATGCAGACATATAATGCATGAGTCCAGCCAAAATTTCTCCTTTAAGCTCTGGTCTATTTGTTATCTTCCCTTGTGTTCCTTACAGGCACCTCGAGCTTTGCATGTCTAAAAGAGAATGTACATTCCCACTCCCTTTCCAACACCCTCCCCCCAAGCCTGCTCTTCTTTCTTCCCCCACCCCCATTTGCTTAAATGAGACATCTGTGAGACCCTTCCTCCTCTCTCACCCTACACATTTAATCAAAAAGCAAGTCTTGTCATTTCTAAACCTAAACTACTGAAAATGATCCACTTTTCTCTGAATCCTACTATAATTTCTAGTTTAGGGGCACCTGGGTGGCTGTCGGTTGAGCATCTGCCTTTGGCTCAGATCATGATCCTGGGGTCCTAGGATGAGTCCCACGTTGGACTCTCTGCTCAGCAGGGAGCCTGTTTCTCTCTTCCTCTGCCTGTTGCTTCCTCATATGCTGTCTTTCTTTCTCATTCACTGTCAAATAAATAAAATCAATTAAAAAAATTTTTGAGTTCAGACTTCCGCAGCAGCGCGCTGATTCACTGGAGTGTATCTGCCTCAATGAATCTTCCACATGTCAGCTGGTGTGATCATGGCAGTCCGCTGCAGGGAGAGAAAACCAAACTCACGACCTACAAAGACCTGTGTCATCTGGCACCCTCACCTCCCATTCATTATTCCATTCTTCCCTTTGCTCAAAATACTACTAAACCAGTTCTCAGTTCTTTGAACACCTAAAGTTTTTTACTCCAGACCGTTTTCCCTCTTCCTGGAATGTTTCTGCTTCAGTTCCGCTCATGGCTGGCTCCTTTTCCTTCAGGCTTTGGCTGAAATATTATCTCCTCAGAGCTTTCTCTGGCTACCTTATCTAAAACAGGATCCTTGTCATTTGTGTTGGTTTCTTTTTTTTTTAATATTTTAAAAAAGATTTTATTTATTTATTCATGATAGACATTGAGAGAGAGGCAGAGACACAGGCAGAGGGAGAAGCAGGCTCCATGCCAGGAGCCCGACGCGGGACTCAATCCGGGGACTCTAGGATCATGCCCCAGGCCAAAGGCAGGTGCTAAACGACTGAGCCACCCAGGGATCCCTTGTGTTGGTTTCTTCACAGTATCTTATTTATAATAGCCTACCTCTTTTTCCTGTCTCATCCATTAGGATGGAAGCTACACGAGGGCAGGAAGCATGTGGAATGTATTCATTATCGTGTCTCTAGAACCTAGCCCGTAGTAAGGACTTCAATATTTGTTGGACGAGTGACTGTTCATTTAATCAGTCCTCACCTCGAGTTCAGGCCCCACTTTAGAGATGAGGAAACCAAGGCATAGAAAACTTAGAAACTTACTAAATGTGGGGCACCTGGGTGGCTCAGTGGTTGAGCATCTGCCTTTCGCTCAGGTCGTGATCCTGGGGTCCTGGGATCGAGTCCTGCATTGGGCTCCCCACAGGGAGCCTGCTTCTCTCTCTGCCTGTGTCTCTGCCTCTCTCTGTCTCTCATGAATAAATCAATAAAATCTAAAAAAGAAGAAAGATGAAGACGAAGAAGACGAAGACGATGACGACAAAGATGAAGAAGACGAAGATGACAAAGACGACTACAAAGAAGACAAAGTAGACGAAGACAAAGAAGACGAAGACGACGATGACAAAGAAATAATTTGCTAAATGTCCTAGAGAGAATCTAAGACTCATCCAGGTTGGACGGACTTGAAGGCCTGTGACTCACACCTCAGGCATTTTTATCTTATCTATTAAAATTGTACCGAAATATTGGAATAACTATAAAACACAGCAGGACTGGTGAATCTTGAGTTAACCCTGGCCAAGTTTCAGGATTATTCAGATCCCACATATCTTTTCCTCCCTGATTCTCCATGGGGTATGCCAAAGAGAGAACCCTGAACCCCAAGTCTCTTTAAAAAAAAACCCTTTAGGGGATCCCTGGGTGGCTCAGTGGTTTAGCGTCTGCCTTTGGCCCAGGGCGCGATCCTGGAGTCCCGGGATCAAGTCCCGCGTCGGGCTCCCGGCATGGAGCCTGCTTCTCCCTCCTCCTGTGTCTCTGCCTCTCTCTCTCTCTCTTCTCTCTATGTCTTATCATAAATAAATAAATAAATCTTTAAAAAAAAAACCTTTAATAACCTGCCTAATCAACTCTGGTGTCTACTAAACATACCGTGGAATGCAGAGCCCTTGCAAAACCACTCTCGAATAAACTAGTATCTCTGACAATTGTTTCTGTTTCTCAGTTTCATCAAAATTGTTCATCTCAGCAACGAAACTGCTTTACCTCATAAAGTAAACTTCAAAATTGAAAAAAAAAAACACCCCACAAAAAACCTAATTGCTTGTCACTTGTCCTTACCCCTAAGGGAAGGTTGTCTTGCCCAGATCAATCCTTTTATTTGCTAGTAACTTTCTTCTCCTACCGGCCTTCCTTTTTTTTTTAAAAAAATTTTTATTTATTTATGATAGTCACACACACACAGAGAGAGAGCGAGAGAGAGAGGCAGAGACACAGACAGAGGGAGAAGCAGGCTCCATGCACCGGGAGCCCGACGTGGGACTCGATCTTGGGTCTCCAGGATCACACCCTGGGCCAAAGGCAGGCGCCATCTCCTTTAGAGAATGTGGTAGTTGCTACACGCTGCCAGTGTTCACTAAGGCTGCAGAAGAGCTTTCCGTTTCATCCATCCATCCAGACTGTGCTTATACTTTTGTGGATGGGTCATAGCTACCAATATTGAATACTTGTGCTTAGTTGTTCTAAATGCAAATATCAAACTTAAAAGCATACAGTGGCGTTGGTGAGTACATGTCACCCTCACAATGAAATATCGAGGATGTATCATTACCTTCACTTTACAGATGAGCAAGCTGGGACACAGGTTAAATAATGTGTCCTGACCACAGTTACTGAGTGGTAGAAAGAGGATTCAAATCCAGTCTGACTCTATAGCCCATTTCCTTTTTTTTTTTTTAAAGATTTTATTTATTTATTCATGAGAGACACAGAGAAAGGCAGAGACATAGGCAGAAGGAGAAGCAGGCTCCATGCAGGGAGCCCGATGTGGGACTCGATCCCGGGACCCCAGGATCACGCCCTGAGCCGAAGGCAGACTCTCAATGGCTGAGCCACCCAGGCGTCCCTATAGCCCATTTCCTAATGGTGACACTGAACTGTTCTGAAAACTGAACTTGAACACAAATTATTTTAAGCATCAATAGAAACAGGGGCGGTGAGATGTGACAGTGTCACAGGTATGTAGTAAAAGCAACAGGGGCCTTGGCTTGATAACCAAGTTAGATAGAGGCTAGAAGGGGCTATAGAGACTGCATGCCCTCAAGGCCTTCACTTTATAGGGAGGTGCCTGACCTATAGTCTTAGTAAAGGGTTAGGCCATGATGAGAACAGAGGTCATAACTTCAGTATTCTTTACATTTATGCCACGCACTATGCTTATTTGCAGAAGCATGCTATAATTGTAAAACAGTCAATACAGCAAACTCTAATAGCAATATGGGATAAAAAGCTATCATCAGATTAGAAATTCCCAACTCAAGCAGGGAATAGTCTACTTTTGGCCACTATAAACTCTGTTTTATTGTTTATTATAGAAAAGAGAGGTAGCGGTAGAAGATAAGAATGGGCTGCCCCAGGGAAAAGATTTTCATTGCAAGACCTTGCCTACCTGCCACATCAAATTGTACTAGAGACTGCAGACTGCACTGGATGTCCAGTACTAGTTGGAACATGCTCTGTATCACAGCTCAGATGCTTTAAGGAATTAGCAGCTTGTAGACTCTGGAGTGAAATAGAGTCAGGGTCAAATTTATCACAATGGCAAGTCTAAACCTTGTGGAAACCAATTATTGGGCAGCAGAAATTTGGAATGGGAAGTCAGACTGAAGACAGGAATGTTGGTTCCTAATTTAGCATACTCAGTTTTAGTTGACAGGAGACCCAGCTACACTTTGTTCCCTGCCTGTGGCCTATTTCTGAAACTCCGAGACTTAAAACAAAGTACTCTCTTTTACCGGTACTTTCAATGAGGGATAACGATTTTCCCTGTCCCCACCATTTTCTGAAGGGTTAATTCATTTCTTCTGCAACTATCTATCCTTAAACTTTTAATTTTAAGTTTAAAAATATTCACTCTAAATAGACATTATGACCATGACACTTGGACTCATCCCACAGCCCCCCACACCCCCAACACAGACACAGGAAAAACACAGCAGGTGCTTAATAAATATTTGTTGAATAAATGATTAATAATTTTCTTGACAGTACAATTTAAAAAGGCTTTGCATTTCATGTGTATCATCAGTGCTTCCATACAGAACATTTTGTAATGATTAGTGACAGACATGTGGATACCAAACTGAGTGCCAATATTTTCAAACACTGAGTGCCAATATTTTCTGGTTAATACTGACTTTCACAAAACGAAATAACCAAACATAACACAATTTAAGGAGATGGTGATATCATCAACATAAGTCACCCAAATTACAAAAATGGCAACTTAAAATCATGCACATTATTTCACCATTTCATAAAATTTCTTTTTAAACTTATACAAACTCTCCCAGAGTAAAAAGTTTCCTCAAAAACCTCATGATAACATTACAAAATTCACTCTGGAAATGCAGGGAGTTATTTTTCAAATTTTGGCTTTATGATTTTCTTTTTAAATCTGTTAAAAAATATAGTTGAGGAGTGTGTTGAGAGAAATGAGGAAAAAAAAGGAGCTTCCAGTTGATGGATTCAATGTCCGAAAATACCTCAGTAACAGAGAGAAAAAACTTTAAAAGCAATAACGCATTATAAATAGAAGTCTTTCAGCAAGATGAATAGGTGAGCAGTTCTTGCATCAATTGCACCCACAGGTGAGAGGTCTTCTTGAAGAATGCTTGTTTATAGAATCTTCTGTAAGATAGAGTTGGCTACATCCAATGACTCGTCTTTTACTAGAACAATGTCATAAGAGTCCATATATTTTTCTAAAAGCTCATCAACCTAATCAACAACAACAGAAAAATTAGATGGATATGCAGGAAGGAGAAGTAAATAGTTTCAGTGTTAATCTCATTGTTAGGTTCAATCTTTTGGGCAAAATGTAGTAAATTTAATTTACTTTCATAAAACTTCTGAAATGAAGAAATACTTTCAAACTTTTAAGACTCATGGACATAGAAATTATCCCACAGGGTGGCTTTACTTCCAAAGTCATTTCTCTCTAGGTAAGTGGTTCTCAACTGGGGAGACTGTGCCCAAGCAACACCTGGTAACATTGGAGACATTTTACACTCTCAAGATTAAGGAGCAGGAGAGGTTTCTTGTGGGGAGAGGCCAAAGAAGCCATCCCAGTACCGACAGTACACATGTGCATCCCAACTCCCTTAACTACACCAAAACAAAGGGATAAAGAGCAATCAAAATGTCTCTACTTTCTCACACATGTATAGTTAACAACTGCCTATTAAGTTCCACCCTTATTTTTCTTACAAAAAAATTAAATGACAGATCTATATACTTACTCTATCGTTTAGATATCCAATTTTCAGGATATGTTCAACGTTGGCTACTCCATCTGCCATTCTTATGTCCCCTTGGGAATCTCCCAGCAGAATGATGTTGCTATTGTCTTTTAGTCGATTGAAATATTCTGTGTTCTTCAAGGCACCATCATGTTTGTTAAATACATGAATTAGTTCGCCTTTAAATCCTTTTAGCACCCCCTATAAAAAACATAAATTCTATTGTTTTTTTTTTCACATTCATGATAAGTAAGGAGGGCTCTGAGAAGTTAATGACTTTCTAGAGACTACTTTAAATGTCAAACACAATAAATTGAAAATCCAATCTTTACTTTTCATTTGATTCCTAACTGGAAATGTATATCACAATGTACTGTTTTTTTTTTAAACATTTTTATTTATTTATTCATAGACACAGAGAGAGAGAGGCAGAGACACAGGCAGAGGGAGAAGCAAGCTCCATGCAGGGAGCCCGATGTGGGACTCGATTCTGGGTCTCCAGGATCACACCCCAGGCTGCAGGCAGCGCCAAACCGCTGCACCACCGGGGCTGCCCCTACAATGTACTGTTTTAATTAGAAGAGCCTGTTCAAATAGTATCAGTTCTAATTCTTTTTTTTTCCACCTATGGATGTTGTCTGAATTCAGAGTTGCTGCACTGAATGACATTAAACAAACTTTTTCTAATTTTAATATTAGTCTATAGCTTGGGAAGCAAGAGTTTAAGAAAAGCATATTATTTTTAAAACATGGACATGTATATAACACTAGGAGATGATGAGTCCCACAGTAGGCCTACTGAGTGACCTAGTTTAATGAATATACATTAAATAATAAACACATTTACATGATTAAATATATTCAGATTTTAATAGTAATTATGAAGAATGATTTGCTGTTCTTACATTGTCATCAAAATCCATGAAGTTGGACACTACTGTGATGTTTGGGTGATAAACGCCAGCTTGATGGATCACCTCCTCTAGTATATCACCAATACCAGCCGAAAATATGAACACAGGGATACCATATTCTTGAAGTTTATCAAAGAAATTCTCATACCCTTCCCTGCAAGATGGAGGTAGGAACTGATTGTTAAAGAGGAAAATATATCTCCTTTTCACCTAGAAAAAAAAAGTAAAACATGTCTACCTAATTCCATGGCTCATTTATATTCCCTTTTCAGATATTCCCGAAAAGCATGGTTATCCAAGTCTATAACACTAGTGCAAGATTCTCAAACAGTTAACTCTTTGCATTCCTTTTAATTTTTTAAAAACTATTTTTATTTATTTATTCATGATAGACACAGAGAGAGAGAGAGAGGCAGAGACACAGGCAGAGGGAGAAGCAGGCTCCATGCAGGGAGCCTGATGTGGGACTCAATCCCGGGTCTCCAGAATCATGCCCTGGACCGAAGGCGGGCGCTAAACTGCTGAGCCATCTGGGCTGCCCTCCTTTTAATATTTTTAAGAGTACAAATTAGATGATTTAGATTCAAATTAAATATGGATATAAGTCTACAGTTCACAGTTTACAGCATTTAACAGCAAATAATGAACCACATCTTGAAAAACCAGACCCTGAAAAACCCATTTAGGGTGAACTGGTGAATTGGAGCACTTCCTGCTTGCCATCCTGCTCAACTACTTTCTCTTAGAAAAGCAGAGGAGGTAGGAACTGAGCTGCATTCTCTTTACATCTGGCATCTCTCCTACCTAAAGTGCAGCAGCTGTAGGTAATATTATTAATCTAAGTTTCTTTCCTTTTTACTCTTCCTGGGTTACAGGTTAAGTTACCTACAAAGGTATAAAATACTAGCTGTCCTCACATGCTTTCTGACATATGCTTCCTCTCCTCCTCCTCCTCAGAAGTAGATCACCTTAAAATGTAGCATCCAAAAAAAAAAAAGAAAAAGAAAAAGAAAGAAAATAGAAAAAAACATGGCCTCATCATATTTACCTAATGAGTTGAAAACTGTTAGAGGTGGTAACAGAAGAAGCTTAAAAATATTTTTATCTTATCATTCATGTGTTACAAATATTTTTGTTTGCTAAATCATATTTCCTTTCCTAGAGATAGTTTTCAAGGAAGTTTGAGAATACAGAAAGTAGATTCATGTAACTTCATAAACAGGGTACTGAGCAAAATATTTTTTTCTTGATTTATAAACTTTTTTTTCTTGATTTATAAACATTCTTTTTATATTTTATGTCTTTCAAAAGTGGTGTTAAAAAATTTCAAAATGGTTTTGAAAACCATTTTGAAAATGGTTTCATAAATTTCTAACATTGGTCTTGAATTTCTTTTAAAGTATTATTTATTTAAGAATCTCTACACCCAACATGGGGCTTAAACTCATGACCCTGAGATCAAGAGTCATATGCTCTTCCAAATGAGCCAGCCAGGTGCCCCTACTCTTGAAATTTTCAGTGTGGAGAAAGGAAATGTAGATTAGAACTTAAATTTCGGGGTGTGTGAGTGGCTCAGTCGGTTGAGCATCTGACTTAACCTTAGTTGTGAGTTCAAGCCCTGTGTTGGGCTCCACGCTGGGCATGGAGCCTACTTAAAAAAAAGAAAAGAAAGAGTTTTTTTTTTTAATTTTATTTTGAAGATTTTATTTATTCATTCACGAGAGAGAGAGAGAGAAGTAGAGACACAGGCAGAGGGAGAAGCAGGCTCCATGCAGGGAGCCTGACGTGGGACTCCATCCCAGGACTCCAGGATCACACACTGGGCTGAAGGTGACGCTAAACTGCTGAGGCACCCAGGATGCCCAAGAAGAAAGAATTTAAACTCCATAAAGCTCTTATACCCTATACTAGGATCTAATATGTCGTTCTAAATTCCTTACCTCACTCTGTTCTGTGACAGGTGTCATATTTCGGCTGTTTTTATATGCAATATAGTTATAGATTATTTTAATAAAAACAGATACTTAGAATACATATATAAGTCTACAGACAATTAACAGCCAAGAAACTTACTTGAGCATAACATCAGATTCTGCTACAATTTCTTTAAGTTTAGCTTTTGGTAAAGCCTGTTCAACAAGCAAACCGTGTGATTTAGTATACCTGGAGTTTATGATGAAAGAAAAAGAATTATCAATTAAAGCAAATTAAAACTATCATCTTCATTAAAAAGCATTCTTCAGTGACAGATAATGCAGTATTTCATTCATCATACTTTGGACTTAAATTTCAGAAATTTAAATTCATCGCTAATGAATGTATGTCCTATGTGTCTCAAAATGTAATAGAACACGTTCTTACTGCATTTCCCAGTTCTCTCCAAAGTCTCAGTTTAAATCTGTTAATAAGATAAAGAACGGATACTACATGTAAACCTTTCCTCAGTCTACAGATAAGGAGGCATAATCATTTCTCTGATTACAAGAAGAATTAGAGCAAAGCTGTTTGTTTCATGTGTTTGTAGTCTGAATCATTGTGAAATACCTAAGTACTGAAGATGCTAACCTAGTGACAAGTTTGATATATGGATGCTTTATAATCATATCAAAACACTTATAATCACTGCATCTCAGTAAGAGACCTTTAGAACCTCTCCACCTGATATCCAGAAGCCCTTACACTTACAATATTCCTAAGTGACCCTCCACTCTCGGTCAGCTCCCCTCAGGTTAGTGAACTCTGCCAAGGAAGCTTATATTATTGCTAGAAAATTCTCATTACTGGACAGTCCTTTTTTTCATTATGCTGAAATCAGTCTTCTTGAAACTTGCAAGTCTACTCCCAGCTCTGTTTCCTCAGGTATGTGGCCTCAATCCAACTTTTCAACATTTTGTAGCATCAACATTAAGTGTGCAAGGTATTCAGGTTAGGTCACAGTATAAGGAAGATAAATAATATCAATCCTGGTCTCTTAAGATTCTAAAACCACAGTTGTTGCTTCTCAAATAACAGCTTTCTCATTTACGTGAAATCTTCCCCAAATGGAATGGTTCCAGTTCCTGGGACTTTCTTAGTGGGCTCCTCTGGCACATTCTAAGTTTGTCAACATGTCTCTTAAGAGCATTCTCTCTAGACTCAACTTCAGTGTGGTCTGCTTGGAAGGCTGCATTTCCATTAATGCAGTCAGTACCAGGGGGTCCATTTCTCAGCAACTATGTCCACCTGTAGGCTCCTACTCAGTTCACAGTCGATTTAAATCCCAATTCTTTTTCTTTACACATTCAGCTACATTTTGTCCATATACTTAAAAAAAAGTGCTTGTTTTTAATTTAAGGCTTAAGCACAGGATCTTAAATTTATCCACACTGACCTTCATCTTAAAAAAAAAACAAGACAAAACAAATTCTAGACTGTTAGAGTGCTTAGAAAATTATAGTTCATTTTGTTATATTTAATCACTGCTCTAACTCACTGGATAATTTATGCATCTATTATATACAGTACAGGGGGAAAAGAAGCCATTAGTTGTAACTGCAATGTTATTTTATTATATTTTTAACCCTCCCATTGCCTGATACACACTTACCATTCTACCATATAGGGATACTTCTCTTCCATGGTAAGAACAGGATCAATTTCAATAGCATAATATTTTTCCTTTAGTTGCAGTAACTAGAAATAAATGAATAACTTAATCATGAGGATGACACACTTGTCCTTCAACTGCTTAGTTTTACAGAAAGCAAAATGATGTAAACAAATGGTTTCCATTAACTGTTGTTGAAGATTAGAGCATGAGTACCTAGCTAATGCATATATCAAGTGAAGAGATCTTTGTTGATCCAGTTTACATGTAATAAAATATATCTGCAAAAAAACTCTTTTTTTAAGTACTTTCTGGTTAGCAATTCAGCGAAACTGACTAATAATCAAATTATTAGTACAAAAAAACCCTTTTGTTTTCATATGAAAGTATTAAATTTGATTCACCTTTGGTGTCCTGTGTGAACACAGACACAAACAGATACTTAAGGATAGAAGAGAACTGAGGCAACATTCTAGTTAATTTAAAGGAGCAAAACCTACACAAAACCAAAGTACTTTTGTTTTAATGTACAGCCGAAGTTAGGACACCAAAATATTTTGATAATCAATTAAAACTTATTTATGTAAATTTTATTGTTTTTGTTAAAAAGTTATTTTTTTCTTTAAAATAATGTATACTGTATATAGCCCACACAATAAAACTAACATTTATTCAGTGTTTGCTATGTGCGATGTATGGTTAGAGGCACTTTATATCCATTGTTTGTGTGAATGAACCTGAAGAAATTCTCAGGCAAAAAGGCTAATGAGGTCTCCAAGTAACTCTGCATTACTGTTAGTATTTACCTTTTTTCGACATTCATCTGTAACCAGCTTACTGTTGTCAATGACATCTGAAGAGTGAAAGCAAACTAGCATTAAAAGTAATATTCTGATTGATGCTACCACTACTTTAAATAACTTACTACTTTTCTTTTAAGTTTAAATGTCAAGTCCAATAGCATGGACATTACAACTCTTGGCCTAAGTGCTATAATACACGTGGCATTCCTAGAAAAATCTAATGGTTTTAAAATCTAAACTTTGTTTTGTTACGATTTTATTCATGAGAGACACAGAGAGAGAGAGAGACAGAGACAGAGACACAGGCAGAGAGAGAAGCAGGCTCCATGCAGGGAGCCTGACGTGGGACTCAATCTTGGAACTCCAGGATCACGCCCTGGATGGAACGCAGGCGCTAAACCGCTGAGCCACCCAGGGATCCCATAAGATCTAAACTTTGGATCTAAAGCTTTTTTCCTACGTTTGAGAGTATTTCATTAGAAATTCTTCAAAGAGTTACTGGGTCAAAAGGTATGATTTCTATTAGTTTTAATATAAATTATCAAAATGATTTCTCAAATTACATATGCACCTCCAGTAAATGAGAGGCCTTATACCACTGCTTCTTTGTCAAATTGAAGAGTATTATTTTTAAAACCTATTGCCAAGTTGGGAAAACAGAAAAAGTATCTTATCTAGCAACACGTTTTAGCTTGATATTTATTTAATCACTCTTAAATTTATATATCAACAATAAAGAAATTCAGTAACATTCTCAGAAAACCAGAGTGGTTGATAAATGCTATTTCTTTAGGTTAATCCAATGTTTATTTATTTATTTTTAAAAGGATGCACGGTTAAGTGGACTCTACATGTTTTTTTTTTTTTTTTTAATGATTTTATTTATTTATTCATGATAGACACAGAGAGAGAGAGAGAGGCAGAGACACAGGCAGAGGGAGGAGCAGGCTCCACGCAGGGAGCCTGATGTGGGACTCAATTCTGGGACTCCAGGATCACGCCCTGGGCAGAAGGCAGGTGCTTAAACCGCTGAGCCACCCAGGCTGCCCCTAATCCAATGTTTAAAATCCATGTAAATATTTCTTGAACAAATAATGAACCGACCACATTTGGAGAAAAATTTCAGAAGTCTTCAATCTGCAACCAAAACCATACTTGAAAATAGCCATTTTGGGCAGCCCAGGTGGCTCAGGGGTTTAGCGCCTGCCTGGGCCCAGGGCCTGATCCTGGAGACCTGGGATCGAGTCCCACGTCGGGCTCCCTGCATAGAGCCTGCTTCTCCCTCTGCCTGTGTCTCTGCCTCTCTCTCTCTCATGAATAAATTAAAAAAAAAAGAAAAAAGAAAAAAAGAAAGAAAATAGCCATTTATATAACATGGGGGGAAATCCTCAAAATATAAAAAGAAAAAGGCAGGTTTTCTCACTTTCAATGTCCAAATAGAAGAAAAAAACCTCAATCTCATAGATCATTATAGGTAAGAAAAGATCTTAAAATAAGAATTACTTTCATGAATTTGCTTATGAATGCACACTTACAATGACATGTTGGGCATCTTTTCCCTTCATAGGAAAATCTACTCAGTGTCATATCAAAGTCTGTTATTATCTGTAAAGAAAGGGAGAAAGATATTATGGAACACACAGCCACCAAGGCCAGACATGTACTGCACCCGTTCTGGAGGTACAGGACTATGCTCAATCCCTGACCTGTTCCAACCACCACCCCCACCCCCGCACCTACAGGTCATTCTTTCTGCATTCTGTTTTCTTTTTTTCTTTTTTTAATTTTTTTATTTATTTATGATAGTCACAGAGAGAGAGAGAGAGGCAGAGACATAGGCAGAGGGAGAAGCAGGCTCCATGCACCGGGAGCCCGATGTGGGATTCGATCCCGGGTCTCCAGGATCGCGCCCTGGGCCAAAGGCAGGCGCCAAACCGCTGCGCCACCCAGGGACCCCATGCATTCTGTTTTCTAATGCAGCTCTCTATTGAGAACAGCAGCCCTATCTCCTGCAACTGCAAATTCCTGTACTGATTAACCAGATTTTATTTGGTGGCAATGCTAGGGTATCACCTTATAGTTATGTCCTGAGAATCATCTTAAATTACACAGTGATACCTTAAGTGCCCTAGCATTGTCGCTGATTAACTGATATAGAATTTTGCAGTTGCAGGTGATTGGGCTAGTGTTCTTGATAGATATAAAATGTTGCACAATTTCAACCCACCTGGTCAATGTACAAAAATACAGTGGAGGCAGTTAAACTCTATGAAGCTCACAATTAAAAAGAAGGAGACTCATATACTACAACATGGGAACCTTGAGGGAACATTATGCTAAGTGAAATGAGCCACTTATAGATGGAAAAATTATGATTCCACTTATGTGAGCTATTTAATTAGTCAAACTCATAGAAGCAGAATAGAATGGTGGTTGTCATTGGCCAGGGGTTGAGGCGAGAAGGAAATGAGGGGTTGCTATTCTATGGTTATACAGTTTCAGTCATACAGGGTAAGGAAATTCTAGAGATTGGCTGTATAACAATTCACATAGAATTAACAATACTATATGCTTAAACATTTATTAAGAGAATAGATTTCATATTACATGTTTTTACCATAAAAATCCCATTTGTGCAAAATAAACTATATGAAGTTCTTATACTATTACATTTGTTTTTTAAAAAAGGATTTATTTATTTGAGAGAGAGGGAGAGAAAGCACATATGTGGGGGGCGGAAAGCAGAGGAAGAGACTCTCAAGCAGACTTCCTGCTGAGTGTGGAGCCCAATAGGGGACTTGATCTCAGGACCCGTGAGATAGCTGAAACCAAGAGTCAGCTGCTTAAACCAAATGAGCCACCCAGATGTCCCAAAACTATTACATTCTTGATTTAACTTGCTATTTAGGTAAACTCTAACAATGAATGAATGATACCGACATGATAGTTTACCAGTTCTTGAAATTTAGGAGAATGGGTTAAACACTTTTCTCAAAGATGTTTTAAAAACATTTAAAAAATAATTTTTTTTTACTGAATATCCAGATTATTAAATTTGCATTTAAGACATCCCTTTAAAAAGAGAGAATTAAACAAAAAATCAGTTACCCCCTAATAAAGCACATCTTAATATGAACTTGGTTTGAAATTTGAATTTGAACATTATTGTTTTATTTATTTTATTTTACTTCTTTTTTTTTTTCTTAAGTAGGTTCCATGCCTAGCATGAGTACAATGTCGGGCTTGAACTTATTAACAACCCTGAGATCAAGACCTGAGCTGAGATCAGAGTCAGATGCTCAACCAACTGAACCACCCAGGTGCCTCAAATTTGAGTATTTTTTTTTAAAGATTTTATTTATTCGTTCATGAGAGACAGAGAGAGACAGAGAGAGAGGGGGGCAGAGACATAGGCAGAGGGAGAAGCAGGCTCCGTGCAGGAAGCCTGATGCGGGACTCAGTATCAGGATTCCGGGATATTAATCAGATTTTAAGCAAAATATGAAATGAATAAGTCTCTCTGAACATTAAAAATAAAGACTTAATCATAAAGACTTCTTGATAATTATTCACCTGAAGTTTGGCTGCTCCTCCCTTAATAAGACCACAGATAATTTCTTCCACTCTTGCAGGGTTCTTGATTCGAACTGAACTTCTTTGGAATTCAGGCATCTAAAAGATAAAAGGAAGTTAATTAACTATTTTTAATCCTCTTTTCCCAGGTTCTTTTGATTCTGAGAAGAAGATTATATTAAGATGTAAAAATGTTGAGGTATTATTTTTTTAAAAAAACAAATCATATCAAATTACCATTTATACACATAAAAAATTTGGAAGCACATCAACAGTTTCCATCTGGAACATTCAGACAAAATTGTATTTGTAATATATTATCAGAAAGTATAATTCTTCTAATTATAAAAATCATGCATGGTTACCACAGAAATAATAGAAAAAATATAAAAAGAAAACATGGCTAGGAATTCTACTACCTGAAGTAAATAAGTAAACATTTAAATTTATTTTCCATTATTTTCATTTCTATGATTACAAACATGGATGTATATGCACATAGTTTATCTCATTCTCATATATTTTTTCATTTGACTTTCAAAACAATATTATTTCATACAGTTATAAAAATGAGTTTAGCAGAATTCATTAATAAAAATAAAGCCCTAGAGTGGAATGGAGAATAACTGAGCTTTGTGATAAAGAGTTTTCTTATAAGATCTTTCTGCTTAAGGGGTGTCTGAGTAGCTCAACTGATCAAACATCCGACTCTTGAACTCAGCTCAGGTCTTGATTTCAGGTTGTGAGTTCAAGTCCTGTGCTGGGCTCCACACTTGGCATGGGGCCTACTTAAAAAAAAAACCAACCAACCAAATACCTTTCTGCTTAAGATTTAGCATACATATTTACCTCTTAAAAAAATGTAAAAAAAAAATCTTAGCAGAAAGGTAACAAATGTTACATGAATATTCCCCAGAAGTGTATCTTTATACAGGTAATTAAAATATATTTTAAATAATTTAAGTAATATTATATATTATATATGTAAATATATTTAACTTTATATTTAAATATAAATATGTTTAACTTGAAAAGGTGCTTCAAGATCTTTGTTACTTTATTGTACCATATCCCAAATAATTTCATTGTTCTTGGCATAAATTTTACAACAGATTTATTTCAAGTTAAGATAACTACTAAAAAGTATGAGACCACCAGCATGAGACTCTTGATCTTGGGGTCTGGAGTTCAAGATTCAAGTTGGGCATGGAGCCTACTTAAAAACAAACAAACATGTTAGAACACCTGGGCTTCAGTAGCTACTAGGCTGGTTTATTCAGGATTTAGTGCTCCTCAACAATTTAATGTTAAATATTGTTTCTTTCTTCAACCCTATCACAGAGAGAATGAAACTGATCAGAGTAAAATGCACAGGCACAGTGCTCTTACAGCATGTGTACAAGAAGACTGGGGGGAAGGAGATTATAGGGCATTTGATAGCTTCACAGTATAAAAGACATTAAGGTTCTATACTGGTTTATACCCAGTAACTTTTATTTACTTTATATGCTTTTATTCTGGGTATGCTACCACCGTTTTTAACATACTTTATGTGTATCACAGACATGGTTATGAAAAATTTCCTAACCTTATAGCTCTGCTCCAAGAGTGAGCTGAGTCTCTTGGAGATTATGCTGTCTCTGCATAATAGACAAAATTAGAAAATTGGAAAAAGGCTAAAATGTTTTCCTAAGACTGAAAGATAAATATGGAAGTGTATGGGAAAGAGAAATGCTAACGTTGAAATTTTCTCCATGAATGAAAGATGCTACCATACACTTAATTTTAAAAACTCATATTTAAATAGCATAGGATAATCAGCAATACAACTAGCTTTTATACAGTGATTCTTCTAAGTTAACTGGACTTTAAAGGTATCAATAGAATAATGATTATCTAAATATTTATTTTACAGCAATTTTTCAAAAGATGATAAAAGCATATGGCACTTATTCCTACATTCCTTTTCTTCATTCATCAATCCATTAACTTGCTTAACAAATATTTACCTGTATCTACTTTGCATCAGACACTAGATGCCAGGGATATGACGATTAGCAGTTACAACGTTTTCCTGTTGAGTTTTAGAAACCGTAGCTGTTTTGGAGTATCACTTCTATAGCTCCCTTACAAATACCTTAACTAGTTAAGTTCATCTCCAAACAATTAAATTCTGCTCCTACCTCAGCCTTAACTGGCAGATGCATAGTAATTAGCATATGTTTGACTTAATAACTAACCCATTACCAAAAGCAACAGAAGATGTTTGTCACTATATTTTCACCAAGAAAATTAAATATTTTTTCAGTGTGTCCATACTGACAAAGATGTCCTGTCTCATGCAAATCATATCCTACAATACATTTAATTAATTAATTAATTTTTAAGAATATTTTATTTATGAGAGACACAGAGAGACAGAGGCAGAGGCACAGGCAGAGGGAGAAGCAGGCTCCACACAGGGAGCCTAACATGGGACTCAATCCCAGGACTCCAGGATTACGCCCTGGGCCGAAGGCAGGCGCTTAACCACTGAGCCACCCAGGGATCCCCTACAATACATTTAATTAAAAAAAAAAAAAAAGAACACCCATAGTTAAATAGAATAGGATAACCTGTTTCAGATGATGGATAGGAAAATATATCAAAGTTACTTCAAAGTATGCTGGTTTCCACTAGGTTAACAACTATCAGATTGGATTATAATATCAATAGGGCCTGAAAGACAACCAGGGGCTGGAAGCATTGATGTACAACATGAATGTACAACAGCCATTCATTTTCTGATAAATAAGCAGTGAATACCCAAATAGCACCTGAGTGAAGTCACAGTGATAAAACAGTTGAAAGAGCAACAGAGAGCATGATAGGAAAGCAAACACAGGTACAAGAAATTTTAAAATGATAATTATAGCTGTTTCGGGTTATATGGTCATATATTTACACTGCCCCCTCCCCCCACCCCACCCCCCCCTCCCCGCTTCCATGATACACATACAATGTCACCAAAGTATATCATAAATACTTCTCAGGAACTTGAGATGTTGGGTATTTTACTCAAATATTTTAGAATGTAACCTAAGAAATGTATTTTTACAATACAACATGAAATGTGTCAAAGAATGTCAGAATATCAGAACATTAAGAAGTATACTGCAGGCATATACATTTCATCATACATCATATACTTTTGTTACCTCCTCAGATCCCTTTTTCTGGATTCCTCTTGGACAAAACCACACTTGTTTGGTAGTACTTAAAATAATGATACTTAAAGTCTGAAGGGCAAGTGATTTTGAGTAGTCGGAAACTTCTCAGTTCGATTACAGCAGAATTTTATGGTAAACAGGGGCTAAAAATGTCCATCATGGGATCCCTGGGTGGCTCAGCGGTTTAGCGCCTGCCTTTGGCCCAGGGCGTGATCCTGGAATCCCGGGATCAAGTCCAACATGAGGCTCCCTGCATGGAGCCTGCTTCTCCCTCTGCCTCTCTGTGTCTCTCATGAATAAGTAAATAAAGTTAAAAAAAAAAAGATAAAATCTTTAAAAAAAATTAGCCTTAAAAAATAAAAATAAAATAAAAATGTCCATCATTTGCAAACAAAAGAAAATAAATTCATTTTATAAAATGCTAAAGGAGCAAAGCTTTCCTGATAAGAATCAGAGCATTTTTGGTTGACTAGAGCTAAATCTGACTTAATACGAAAGATGATTAACAAAACCCTACAATACATATATTCTGGCTGTAAAATGCATTTGTGCAGATGGAATGAACTCCTAATCTCATTAGTCTACTTCCATCACCAAAAAGCAATGATTTCTGGGGCACTTGGGTGGCTCAGTGGTTAAGAGTCTGCCTTTGCCTCAGGGCGTGAACCCGGGATGAAGTCCTGCACTGGGCTCCCTGCATGGAGCCTGCTTCTCCTTCTGCCTGTGTCTCTTGCCTCCCTCTGTGTCTCTCATGAATAAATAAAATCTTAAAAAAAAAAAAAAAAAAAGCAATGATTTCTGAAGAAGTTGATTTCAAGGTTATATAGTTTTATTCACAACTCTACAACAATATTTGATTATTTGAGATTATCTTGCAGATATATTGAGACAGGATATCACAGAGTATCTGCGTGGTATAGTCACAAAATTGTCCTAATAATGTTTACCTGTATTTCTCTGAAAATGGCCCACATAAACATTAGTTTAAATGACCTATGGGCAGCCTGAGTGGCTCAGCGGGTTAACGCCGCCTTTTGGCCCAGGTCACGATCCTGGAGACCCGGGATCAAGTCCCACATCGGACTCCCTGCATGGAGCCTGCTTCTCCCTCTGCCTGTGTCTCTACCTCTCTCTCTCTGTTTCTCATGAATAAATAAATAAATAAATAAATAAATAAATAAATAAATAAATAAATAAAATCTTTAAAAATAAATAAATAAATGACTTAAGGATCTTTGTAGTTCTCAGGGGAAATATTTTTTTTTGTTTTCCGATGTTCATATCTGGTCCAAGCAAAAGACTTCATTAACTACGTTGGTACAGAGGAGTGGGGACTACAATTTTCATGTACTTACATAAAAAGTACAGATCCAAAGCCACCTATTCAGATTGGTATGTTCACTCACATATATGGATGATTCTACGATTTATTTAGAAGATTATGCATTACTAAAGTGTAGTGATAGCCAGTTCTCCCTGCCTACCACATTTTTGTCTCCCCATCTCCACATTAAGGGAGAGTAGGCCAAACTCATTCATTCAACATACAGTCATTAAGTATAAGGCAGCTCTGTAAGATATACAAAGGTTTTAGTAAGATAAACATCTTAAACTCAAGGCACAATGTACTCTTACATGGATTGTAATACAGGAGCCCAAACAAGTAATACATTGCTCAGATGTCCAGATAAAACGTAAGAGGAACAGAAGAAACTGAAATTACTTCTGCAAGGGCCAAAAGAGGAAGAGCCAACTGAGTTAGGCTTTCAAAGAGAAGCAGGATTTGTATATGCTGAGATCATGAGCCAAAGTTCAGGGTCAAATGTGGGAAAAAGATAAATAGCTCTGCCTAGAACTTCAGTGTATGTGGTGGAGAGAGATTGTGTGTGTAAGGTATGGAAAGAGATTTGGAGCCAGATTATGAGAAGTTAAGAACAACATCTTTTTTTTTTTTAAGATTTTATTTATTTATTCATGAGAGACACAGACATACACACAGAGAGGCAGAGACACAGGCAGAGGGAGAAGCACCCTCCATGCTGGAAGCCCGATGTGGGACTCAATCCCGGGATCATACCCTCAATCCCTGATCATGCCCAAAGGCAGACGCTCAACCTCTGAGCCACCCAGGTGTCCCAAGAACAGCATCTTAAGGAGCTGCCAACTTAAAAGATATACCAACATTTTAGAAAACCAAACTCCAATTTAAAAACTATGCAACTTAATGCAATGATAGAAAATATAATATACATATATATATGTGTATATATTTATGTACCATTTAGGGGCTGGTTTTCCTTTAACAGTCTCTTTGTGGGTTAACTACAGTGCTACTTACTTCCAAAGAGACATGTTAGAGATGGGACCCAAGTAACACCCATGTACATGGTAGGACATTCCTACATCACTTGTATTCATTTTGGTTAAAAATCATCAACTCACACACACACACAAAAGTTTAGATTCATGTAACTTTATATATCAGAGATAAATTTCAGTGTTAATCATGCAATGGAAGCAGAGATCATGCTGATGTATTAAGCTGAACCAAATGAAACTGCCAACGTTGGACTATTCAACATAAAAACGCACAGCAATTTCATATGTTCCATCCTAACAGCAATAACTACATCGATGGCAGCTTAATCAGCACTTTGAGGCATCTTTCACCTCCTGTCACAGGCTGGTTGAGGACAGCTAAGCTGAACAAGAGATTTATTAATTGTGATACAAAGCTGTTTGCATGCTAAGTCATGTTCTGGTTTTTGGGCTCAAATGAAAAGAAAACTAGAAAGAAAGAAGAAGAAAATACAAGAGAAGAGAAAGAATGGCAACAAAACAACAAAGAGAAAATATAAGGTGATCATGGGGGCAGTTGTCCTCTTTAAAAGAGAGGGAAAAATTGTGATTTTTAGGATTTTACCACTGTGAATATGGAAAACAGATATAATTTTTTCTACACATACAAATAAATGCATTTGCATAGTTAAAACACTCACTAACATAACATGAAATTGACATTTACTGAGTGCTTACTGTGTGCTATTAGGCACTTTACATACTTTTTCATTAAATATGAATAAGAATATTTCATTTACAAGACGAATAAGGTATGAAAATCCAATGTATGCTATGATGACTATAGTTTATAACTGTAACTATAACTATAACTATAACTCTATTGTATAACTGAAATTTGCTAATAGAGTAGAATTTGAATGTTCTCCATGGCCCCCCACCGCCAAAAAAGGGTAAATATGTGAGGTGATGGATGTGTTAACTAGATGGGGGAGGTGATTCACAATGTATATCAAATCTCACATCATCACACTGTACACTTCAAATATCTCACAATTTTGTTAGTTATATCTCAATAAAGCTGGGAAAATATGAATAAAACACGAGTTTGGTGGTTTCATACAATTTCTTTTTTTTTTTTTTTTTTTTTTTTTTAATTTTTTTTATTTATTTATGATAGTCACAGAGAGAGAAAGAGAGAGAGGCAGAGACATAGGCAGAGGGAGAAGCAGGCTCCACGCACCGGGAGCCCGATGTGGGATTCGATCCCGGGTCTCCAGGATCACGCCCTGGGCCAAAGGCAGGCGCCAAACCGCTGCGCCACCCAGGGATCCCCATACAATTTCTTAAAGGTGAGATTGTCACCCTCATTCAAGGGTATCACAGCTCTTAAAGACTAAATTAACAGCTGAAGTCAGTTCTGACTCCAAAGGCTATATTCTTCCTTCCTCATTCTAATGGCAATAATGCAATGAACTCTAGTATTATACAAGAAGTTTTTAATTTTAAAAATTTAAACATTTGTCATTTTAATTCAGAAGTTAACGCATCTCATGCTATATAATTTGTGTTATTGCTGAGCAAGGAAAATTTAGCACAAAAAGGAATGGGGTAACCATTTTACATGCTGAGAAACACTAATACACGTATTTCAAGCAAAAAATTTTTTTCTAAGGTAAGGTGAAATCCAATTATACAAACAGTTGAGGTTCTATTGTGTATCAAACACTGTGAAGAAAGACCTATATAAAGGTACAGTCCCATAATTAATGATCTGTTTAGAGACAAAGGTAAAAGTGGTGAAGGTTCACCATTAATAAATGGAACTGGAAATACTCAAATACCCACCATTTTCACATGTACAGCAGAATCTTGATTAGGCATTTCTTGGTTATCCAATCTTCTGGATTTCCCCAGGTGATGTCACAGTAAAAGAGAGAGAAAAAAAGTACACGTGACGTATATATATTTCAGGCTGTTCCTGTAGGTTAATGACATAGTAAGGTGGTATTTCTGGTTTGACATAAATACGAAGGCACCTCTATTTCTTACCTAAGAAGCTCAGCAAAGATTTCCTCTCTGTCTTACAAACTTTGGAGTTAAAAATTTTGTATGAAAAATTTGCGCTCTCCTATGGGAACTTTTCTTTTTAATAGTGTTTATTTTTTTAAAGATCATTTATTTATTCATAGAGACACAGAGAGAGAGAGAGAGACAGACAGACAGACATACAGACACAGGCAGAGGGAGAAGCAGGCTCCATGCAGGGAGCCTAACATGGGATTTGATCCCAGCTCTCCAGGATCATGCCCTCGGCTAAAGGTGGCACTAAACCGCTGAACCACCCAGGCTGCCCTGTAAGAACTTATAAAGTGTTGGGACACCTGGGTGGCTCAGTGGTTGAGCGTTTGCCTTCAGCTCAGGGTGTGATCCCGGGATCTGGGATCGAGTCCTACATCGGTCGGGCTCCTTGCATGGAGCCTGCCTCTGTCTCTGCCTCTCTCTCTGTGTCTCTCATGAATAAAATTTTAAAAAATTAAAAAAAAAGAACTTATATAGCATTGATAAGATTTAAGTAAAGAGTTAAAGTGAAGTTTGTAATTGTAAGAAAAAGCTTTATTTACAAGAATATTTTATCAACATTTTCTCTACATATAAGGATGAAGTCTGTGGGAAAATTATGTAATATTATTACTGAATCAATGAAGGAAGATATGAATAGAACATAAAGAGAAACATAATGCACATAAGCCAAGTTTAGTCTTCAATTTTCCCATATTAAACTCTAATTTTGTGAAATGATGTGACTTCTATCTGAGTCAGTATCTGAATCTAGCAGTGTCTGGCCCAAAATAAGTACGTGATAGTTTTTTTTTTTTAATTTTTAAAAAATTTTTATTTACTTATGATAGTCACAGAGAGAGAGAGAGAGAGAGAGAGAGAGAGGCAGAGACACAGGCAGAGGGAGAAGCAGGCTCCATGCAGGGAGCCCGATTTGGGATTCGATCCCAGGTCTCCAGGATCGCTCCCTGGGCCAAAGGCAGGCGCCAAACCGCTGTGCCACCCAGGGATCCCAGTACGTGATAGTTTTAATTAAACAATCATTTTATGGGTTTGGGTGGGATTTATACATATCAATTTGTTAAACCAAAAGAAGTAGTTTAAAAAAAATCTCAATAAAATAAAATCTCTTATCACTATTCTTTTCTCTCTCTCTCTCTCTCTCTCTCTTTTTTTTTTTTTTTACTATTCTTTTTTCTTTTTCATTTTTGCAGTATTGATCTTAGGGAAAATTACTTACTTTTATTCCTCCATGACTTTACTTTTATTTTAGACTAGGTAAGTAAAATTTTTTAAGAAAAGCAGTTTTTAAAAAGGGCAACTTTATTGAAATGGAAAAACAACTTTTTCTTAAGAGTTGGACATTATAGGGGTGCCTGGGTGGCTCAGCTGGCTCAGGTCAGGATCTCAGGCTTGTGAGATCGAACCTTGCAACAGGCTCTGCGCTCAGTGTGGAGTTTGCTTAAGACTCTCTGTCCCTCCCCCTGCTCTCTCTCTCTCTCTCTCTCAAATAAATAATCTTAAAAAAAAGTTGGACATTAGATCTATGTTCTTTATAATTAAAATGTATTATAGCAGATACATAAAATGTTCTCAAAATCTAAAATTCATTTCTCCCCTTGCATTTTAAATGCATAAAATTGGGAAATGTCTTATAAAAAGGTATTCCTGTCCCCCCCCCACCCCACCACTAAGAAAAGCTAAGTCTTATAATTGATGGCATCTTAGAGCTGAGTAAGCAGTACTTCCAAATAGTAAGATAACTCAATTTTTCACATCTAAAAAATAATCTAGTATCTACAGAAGTATTTATTTATCTATATACTCTATATAACTCATAAGTACTTTGATCACTACCCCTAAAACGTAATTGTAGTGGTGGTTTGAGGGTTAGTAGTATTTTATTATTTTATTTTATTTTATTTTATTTATTGTATTTATTTATTTTTATATAGGAGCCTCCGGCCCTTGGCGGCCATGCTGGGGGCGTGGCTAGTCTTTTATTTTATTTTTTTAAGATTTTATTTATTCATGAGAGACACAGAGAGGGAGAAGCAGGCCCCATGCAGGGAGCCTGACATAGGATTCGATCCTCGGGACTCCAGGATCACATGCTGGGCTGAAGGCGGCGCTAAACCGCTGAGCCACCGGGGCTGCCCTGGTTAGTAGCCTTTTAGAGGATTGTAGTCAAATTAAAGTAACCCTTCCTTTTTGTCAATCCTTGATCTTGAACAAAGAAGATGCCATAGAAGTTGTTTACAAATCTGTTTCTTCAGGGCACCTAGGTGGCTCAGGGGTTGAGTATATCTGCTTTTGGCTCAGGTCCCACATTGGGGTCCCTGCAAGGAACCTGCTCCTCCCTCTGCCTGTGTCTCTGCCTCTCTCTGTGTCTCTCATGAATAAATAAATAAAATCTTTTAAAAACAAACAAACAAAAAAAATCTGTTTCTTCATTTACAGGAACCAAAGCATACAATATGCTTATGGTTTTCCTTTGATGTTTACTATCTGAACAGGGGTCTATATTTCTCAGAAACCACTATTTAAATAAAACCATTTTGGGACGCCGGGGTGGCTCAGTGGTAGAGCATCTATCTGCCTTTGGCTCAGGTTGTGATCCCAGGGTCCTGGGATCGAGTCCCACATATGGCTCCCCATGGGAAGCCTGCTTCTCCCTCTGCCTGTCTCTGCCTCTCTCTCTCTCTCTGTCTGTGTGTGTGTGCCTCTCATGAATAAATAAATAAAATCTTAAAAAAAATCAATCAATCAATCAAACCACTTTATCAGCTTGGAAAAGAGGAAGAAGAATGTGGAAAAGTACTATAGAGTTTGCAGAACATCTGAAAAGCCCAAAGAAAAACAATTCAAGCAGTGCAGAATACATTTTAATATCTGGGAATCTCAAATCTTGTTATACAGAGCCAGGCAGCCCAATTCCTGTTCCCACCACCACCAAGTTTGGCTCATTTATGGTTATGAAGAAAAATAGAAAAGAGGGGGAAAAAAAATCCACCATCAGTAAGTAAAAAAGTAACTGTCTTTCTCATAGTCTCTATGTATTTTCTTTAAATGAAACACAAACAAAAACAAAGAGTCATCAGAAATTTGATAATGGCAAATTTTAGGGCATTATTTTTGATAAACTAATAGTTCATGGATACTATGCAAATCTCAACTGAAGGTTGGCAATCTGACCAGAATGTATCCTTGTTCGGGGATAATATCACATAAAGTGATACTGTTGTTCCAACGCAAAAATCACCCCATTGTCTCTATCATTACAAAAGTGTCAGGAGTAAGGCATAAATGCCAGCATTCTGGCACTAATCTAAGGAAGACACTGAAAATTAGGGCAGGGTATTTTTAAACCAATAGACTTGTAAACCTATACTTGGTATATAATGTTCTGGCTCACTTTGCCAGCGGTCATCTGTTGCAGATGCTTCAGGAGAAGGGCTGTTGGAAACAACACATCAAGTGTAGAAGACACATTCAAAAATAGAAAATGCCAGCCTTGGAAGTATGAACCGTCTTCATAGGAAGTTTTGAAGTTTTAAAGTCTTTGGAATTTTTCATGTCGACTAGTAAGCGTGGAAATGGGAAAAGAATTACTCTGTGTGCTTTCACTATGAGGTTAAGTGTTCATTACACAGAATATGTAGGACAAAGCTAAAGACGGAAGCAAGAGGTAAGAACTTAACTGGAATAGCACAAAGTTGATAACAGAAAAGTTTTAGCGATTGTGGTATCTATCTCCTTCTGAGATCATTAACTTAATCTTGAAAAGATGTTAATCAAATCAATGACTTAAAATTTCTATGTCTACATGAAAAAACTACTTGCCTTTATCTGAATGCAAACTGAATATTTTTAAATATCCACCTGACTGTCTTATGTGAAAGTGAGAAAGATTATGTTCACCAATATCTTTGGCTTAAAAAGTTGTGATTCTGCTTCAATTGTGATACTTGCAGAGACAGTTACACTACACAACAATAAGGTAATGAAATTTTGAATGGTAAACTGTACATTACTTACATAAGAAAAGGGCACGTATTACTATAATTTGGACAGGGTACCAGCAACGGTATTAAACTTCCAAATGAATCCATTTTTGTTACATTTTTCCAGCAACTGTATTACTTGACCTAAGCTTATATTTTTAATAATGACACTTTCTTAGGGTGATTAGCACAAGAAAGATCAAACATAAATTTGTCATTTCAGTAGCATTGTAAATCAGTTTCTTGGAGCATTTAAATAATTCTCCCTAATTAGACTTTTCAAGGCAGCAGTGAGAAAAAACAAAAAACAAAACCCAAACTGAAAAGTGAAACTTTCTCAATACACACGTAAGACAAAAATGAAACTGAATATTCTCAGGTCTTTCCTGAGCCTGTTGGGCCGAAGAAGAAAAGATAGGAAGGGAAGAGAAGGAAATAAAAGAGAGGAAAAATAGATTTCAAAGGCTAGTTATTTAAAAATTGGCAATTTACACCACTTTTCTTAGGCAGTAAAACTTGGCTTCTTAGTCAGAATTTGATGGATACTTAAAAAAACACATGATTTCAGAACTTAGAATTTATTCATATATCCTCTCCACCCCCACTGTCCTAATATCTAATAGCATTTTTCAAGCGGAGTAAACCAAGACACATGGAAATTAAGTAATTTATACTGATTACACTTAGGGCACTCTGAGTTCTGTCCTTGAATTTGTCCTAGAACAGCAGCACAGGTGGTAAGCAATATCTAGAGATGCAGGGCTTGGATATAGACTGCCAATAAAAACCAAATAAACTGTTTACAGAAATGGTCTGCTGCATTATCTAATTTTCCTCATTAAGAAAAAAAAACTATAAAAAATAAGGTAAATTCAATTATTTAAATCTAAGCCACAACATTCTAGGGTTTTATAGTAATATATGTTTGAACCATAATTTTCTTTTTTTTTGAACCATAATTTTCAGTGTACAATTCATTAAACTTTAGAGACTATAATTCAGCTTTTATCAATTCATAAAACATATCATATAATCCTATTCCATAGTATCTTAGATAAAACGCACACGCACAAAATAAAAATTAATTATTACTAGGCATTATATATGATTCCAAGGCATAATATATGGTTCCCAGTCCTAGGGACACAAATTTATGTGGCAATCAGCAAAATCAGTCACAGAGCAACTAAATGAACAACAAAATTGGATCTTACAGTGTTTTTTTTTCCTTTGAGATTTCTGAGGGTACATTGCTTTTTCTCAATATTTACATATGAAACAAGAAGCTCTGAAAATTAGATCCTTTAAACTGTAATTTCTAAGACCCAAGACACTGCAAAGTTTTACATATTCATATCTTTGTAAACTGTGAAGTTTTACATTATACTGCTTTATTCTATTTTTATTTCCTTAATTTGTATTTTTTTTATTTTATTTTATTTTTTTTTAATTTGTATTTTTAAATGCCTAAAATTTCAACAAGATACTGAGCCAAATAAGGGTCAGATAAAGAGAAGCCAGAGAAACTTCTTTGTTGACATGAGCTGTACACACTTACCCTGCAGGTAACCGGACGAGCTACGCCAGCGAAAGAAAATTCTTCCTGTCTGAGAAGCACTAATATAGCACAAGGTGCACCCGAGGGCGGTTCCAAAAGCCTTGGCTAAGCTCTATGCAAAAATGGTCTTGTGACGCATTACTACACAGTGCTTCATTATGCTCTGGGTGACACTTGCTAGCTCTGAGCTACTCACCGGCCAGTCTACAGAAAATGATCAATTGAAATAATGTGACAGTTAAGAGAAGGTAAATCTGTATTATTAGAGCTGGCAAACAGCTCTGCAAGAAAACTGGAACTTCCATATTAATACTTAAAATACTCCCCTTCCTCATCCTGTTTTTTGGTTGTCAGTGTACTTGTGGTATATGTATCTTTCTGTATGAATATTATATTTCAATACAAAGTAAAAAAAAAGTAGGTTTTGTTTGCTAGGGCCTGGGGGGAGGGGAAAGGGAGCCATTGCTCAATGGGGACAGAGTTTCAGTTTGGAAAACGAAGAATTCTGGGGATGGATGGTGGTGATGGTTGCACAATGTCAGTGTACTCAATTCCACTGAATGGTACACTTAAAAACAGTTAAAATGGCAAATTTTATGTTGGTATATTTTAGTCACAACTTTAAAAAAGGTTACCTCATTTAAGACACAGGAGAAAAGACATGATGCATGTAAGTGCGGTCACTAGAATGTTAAGAGCCTTTATTGATTTTAAGGTTTTTCTTCATATTGCCTACACTGTAAATTTTATTTGCTAAAAAAACCTGAACACAAACAATGAAAACTAAGTTTTAAGGTTAGAAGATTGAAAATGTTACTTTCCTGTTAGAAATAAAAACAGTGAAACTGTTGTGAAGAAAAATATTTTTAACTTTTAAAGAGAACCAGGCTTGCTTTTAACCCGAGTAGCAGGCTGCAATATGCAAATACCATATGTCAGGGCCTGATAGTTAAGTTATGCTACGGGCTCTCTGGGAAGCTTTATCATTAGGAACACGAGGAGGCTACACTTACATAAATATTTATATCTGCCTTTTCTCTTTGCTCAAGAGAAATCAAACCCACATAGCATTTCAGTAGTCAAACTTTGTGAAGTAGCATACTCTGTTAAAAACAATGCAAAAAAATGTTTAAATGATTTTTTCAAAGGTCACTAGCAAATTATCCAAACATGGTACCTACCAAAGGTTAAAAATTTGGCACTGCTGTCTTATTTTAATAAGATAAGAAGACTTACAACAAAACATTCCTCTACCAAGAAAATCATTTATATTCTACTAATAGAGGCTCAAGGGCTACCAGGTGATCCTTTTTGAAAATACGCCTGTATTACGTATGAATACGATGACTTAACTGTCCTATAATATATTAACATAAGTAGCAATGATAAGAATTTTAAAGCTAGCACTCAGAAAGATGACTCAAGATAAATCATTCTTAACAACATAAAGAATGCTGGAGTCAGAGTTGTTTTTTGAAGAGCTATTTAGAAATATTATTATAAGCTTCAGAAATATACATTCCCTTTGACATATCAATTTTATGTCCTGAGAATACTAACTTAAGGAAATAAGGCAGTACACAAAGATTTAGTTGCAAAGATATATTCTATAGACTTTTTTTTTTTTAGGCCCAGAGTGGTGCCCAACACAGAGCTCAAATTCATGACCCTGAGATCAAGATCTGAACTGAGATCACGCGAGGGATGCTCAATTGACGGAGTCACCTAGGTGCCCCATAGACTGTAAGCAACCTAAATGCCCAATATCTAAATGTTCATTAATATAAGAGAGGTGAATATATTGTAGTATACACATAAAATACAAGATTATACAGTTCCCAAAAATGATTATTATAAATAGCTAAAATTTATTGTATGTTTACTATGTGTTAGGTACTTCTAAGCACTTGACATACTTCATCTCCTATAACACTCATAACCCCAGAAGGTATGTGCTATTATTATCCTCATATTTCAGGTGAATAAATTAAAGTTGTAGCTGAGAAGTAGCAGAAATGTATTCAAACTTTCTGACTTCAGAATCCATGCCTGTAAATCAATGGGTGGGGTCTATGAGATGGATATTTACAGATATACTCAGGATACATGATCTATTGAGTGAAAAAAGTTATGAGAGTATCTATAGCAAGAGTTAATTTGGGGGGAAAATTCTTTATACAAGCATTGGAAAGTCTAAAATAGAATATATAAAAGACAATATCAGATGGGATTAAGGGGCTATTTTTATTATTTTATTTTTTAAAAGATTTTATTTATTTATTCATGAGAGACACAGAGAGAGAGAGAGAGAGGCAGAGACACAGGCAGAGGGAGAAGCAGGCTCCATGCAGGGAGCCCGACGTGGGACTCGATCCCGGGTCTCCAGGATCATGCCCTGGGCTGTAGGCAGCACTAAACCGCTGCGCCACCGCGGCTGCCCCTATTTATTTTATTTTTTATTTCTGAGTTTTATAAAATGAGTTCCTTAGGAAACAGAAAATGGCTTATTACAAACATTACAGTAGTAGCATCAACCATGTCCATAATCAGAAAAGTAAGTTAAAAATAAAGTAAAACAACCAGAGTCAATCATGGGTGGATAAATTGAAACAGTACTTCTAAAGTGGAGACAGAACAAGGAATTCAGCCAGTTGGCTCTATAACAAAACAAAATACAGCATGAAAAGAAACTTGGCTAGTATGTTATCAAGGGGGTGGAAGATGACTTTGGCTCTGCGGGTGTTCTGCTCTGCTAGCCCAAGGAGAGAAGAAAGGCAACAGGAGCATTGTTCCCTGCTTACAGGGAACTTCTCCCACAAGATCAGTTCCACCCAGTGTGCATATGTGCTTGGGGTGTGATGGGATGCCTGGTGAGCAATCCTTTCAGGAGGGACCAACATTTTTCAAGCCCTTTTCTTACCCTCTCAGAATCCCAGAAGCATGCAATGGCCTGTTATATACTGTGGGACCAAGGGCAGGCTGCCCTAAAATGGCTCACTTTAACATACAGATTATTTTGAGTTAAAAGCAATCAAGACCTAGCAGATTTAGGAAAAGCTATTTACCCTGACCCTCCCACCCCCCAAAAGTGCCTAAAAAGAATTTAGATAAAGGACCTGCTCCAGGAAGAGAGCTATCCCCATAGATAACTACATTATGCTATGAATTAGGTATAGTAGACAGAGAAGAACCTAGCAAGGCCTCTTTGATCAAAGCCCTCTCTTGGTCCCACCGTTTCTAAGTGACCCAACATATATTTGTTTACCAAACACTCTTTTTCATTTTTCCTGAGGACTGCATTCCTTCCCTTTGAAGACCCAAACCCCTACACCCCCTTCTCCTTAGTTCAGAATGACATACATACCTCATTTTGCCTGATAGTCTTCAGAAATTCCATGTCTTTGTGGATTCCCTATATGTATGCTACTAAATTGGATTTTCTCCTGTTAATCTGTCTCATATCAATTTGATTCTTACTCTAGCTAGAAGGACCTTGAGGGGACAGGGTGTTCTTAATCCCTGACAATACATTCTGTTTATTCAGTAAAGCTTTATGAGAAAGAGAATACTTCTCTTATTTATTGATAAGGAACCTAAGGTCTGGAAAAGTTACTACTAATGTGACTATTCTTCTCATTATATCATGCTGTTTCTAAGCAATGATATACACATAACTTACATGATAGGGCTAGAGATGTCTGTGAATAAGAATAATGTTTTGAGGGGTGCCTGGGTGGCTCAGTCGGTTAAGCGACTACCTTGGGTTCAGGTTGTGTTCCCATGGGCCTGGTATCGAGCCCTATGTCCAGCTCCCTGCTCAGCGGGGGAGTCTGCTTTTCTCTTACCCTCTGTTTCACCCACCTCCTGCTCATGTTTTCTCCCTCTCTCTCAAATAAATAAATAAAATATTTAAAAAGAAAAAGAATAATGTTTTGAAACGATGCCACAAAAAAAGAACAAGGACACAAATACAAAGTATGGAGTAAAAGAAAATGAATTTTGTTTCAAATAGCTCTAAGATATTGTGTTCTGTTTTTGAAAGGGAATATAGAAGATTTAGAAGTTGTAAAGAGGCTCTTTTAGCAGCACAATTAACTGTGATCTCTGGAATCAATGACTGGCCCCTGTTGTCCTGGAGTTTCTTTACTCTTGGTCATGGAAACAGAAATCACTCATAAAGCTCTGAAAGGAAACTCTATACCTGCAACTGACACACCAAAGAGCAGGGAACTTACCATACAGGACTCAAATCTTTGGAAGATTTTTCTCCCCTTTTAACACTGTAACTAGGTGTCTTTATCAGTGGAGAAAGAGATAGCCATTTGTACTTCTGAGTAACCAGCTACAACTATTTAGATAGTTTATTCAATCAACTTGAAAAGCTAAAAATGATCACTTCGTATTTTGCCATTAAAAAGTTTCTCAAGGGATCCCTGGGTGGCGCAGTGGTTTGGTGCCTGCCTTTGGCCCAGGGCGCGATCCTGGAGACCCGGGATCGAATCCCACGTCGGGCTCCCGGTGCATGGAGCCTGCTTCTCCCTCTGCCTGTGTCTCTGCCTCTCTCTCTCTCTCTCTGTGTGAATATCATAAAAAAATTAAAAAAAAAGTTTCTCAAAAATTTGAAATGGAAAAAAAAAAAAGCCCGTTAAAAATCAAATCTACCCAATTTATTTTTTTACAGATGGCATTTTTGTTTTAAAGATTTTATCCATTTATTCATGAGAGTCACACAGAGAGAGAAAGAGAAAGGCAGAGGCACAGGCAGAGGGAGAAGCAGGCTCCATAGGGAGCCTGACACAGGACTCGACCCTGGGTCTCCAGGATCACACAGGGGGCTGAAGGTGGCGCTAAACCACTGAGCCACCTGGGCTGCCCTTTATCCAGTTTAAACCTTAATAACATATTGATTGATTTTGCCTTTAATCTGGGGGCACGGAAGTAAAGGGAATAAAAGTACCACATTAATTAATAGTTGTATGTGAAAGAAATCACTTCATAATTCTACACAAAACCTACATAGTAAGGATAGTTTATTTCTCAATTACCCAATCTAAGAGTCAACTACTAACTCAGTTTACCACAATCCAATCATCATTTGGCTATAGAATATATTTTTATTTTTTTAATTTTTTTTTAAAGATTTTATTCACTCATGAGAGAGAGAGAGAGAGAGAGAGAGAGAGAAAGAGAGAGAGAGAGAGAGAGAGAGGCAGAGACACAGGCAGAGGGAGAAGCAGGCTCCATGCAGGGAGCCTGACCTGGGACTTGATCCTGGGTCTCCAGGATCAGGCCCTGGGCTGAAGGTGGTGTCAAACTGCTGAGCCACCAGGGCTGCCCTAGAATATATTTTTAAACTTCAATCTGAACTTGACTGACACCTAGGAAATTATTCCAAACAAAACAATAAAATCACATAAGGAAGCCCATTCAGTAGTAGGTGAAATGCAATACTCTCTCTATAGACTCTTGCAAAACTTGTTCCTGCTAATTGCTGTAATTGCTGTATGATATATACACCAGGTGATTCTTTTAAACATGCAAAACATCCATTTAAGCATCTGACTTCCCTTAAAACTTCTCTAAAGAAGGCAACAGTCAGCTAACTTCAACACTGTGACTGTCCAGAATTGAAGCAGATGCTACCAAGGTTTGTAAGAGTATGATTTAATTTTTAATTTTTAAATTTATTTTTTAAATTCATGTTCAATTAGCTAACATGTAGTACATCATCAGTTTCAGATTAGGTTCAGTAATTAATCAGTTGCATATAACACCCAGTGCTCATCACATCATATGGCCTCCTTAATGCTCATCACCCAGTTATCCTATCCTCCCACCCACTGCCCCTCCAGCAACTGTTTCCTATAGTTATATGAATATGATTTTATTTTATTTATTTTTAAAATAATTTTTAAAAAAGATTTTATTTATTTATACATGAGAGACACAGAGAGAGAGGGGCAGAGACACAGGCAGAAGGAGAAGCAGTCTCCATGCAGGGAGCCCAAAGTGGGACTCGATCCCCGGCCTCCAGGATCACACCCTGGGCTGAAGGCGGTGCTAAACCGCTGAGCCACCCAGGCTGCCCTATGAATATGATTTTAAATGTTTAGGAGCAAAAATAGAGATGGAACAATGAATTATTACATTTTGGGGAAATGAACAGGAAACAAAGATTTTCTGTAAGTTCTTCTCATTTAAAATCATTCTAAAAACCTATGCTATTAGGTGATTACTAGTGAAGTTGATTGCTGCATTTATGAATTTGTACACAAATATGCAAATTGAGGAAAACCTATGATTCTAATCTAAATGAATTTCTTTAAAAACTCTGCAACAATCTAGGATTAATTTAATTTTCAGAAACCCAAATGAGGTTCTTCAAAATAGTTTATATCTTTTTAACTTAAAAAGTAATAAATTCAGGGGATCCCTGGGTGGCTCAGCAGTTTTAGCGCGCCTGCCTTTGGCCCAGGGCGTGATCCTGGAGACCTGGAATCAAGTCCCGCATCGGGCTTCCTGCATGGAGCCTGCTTCTCCCTCTGCCTGTGACTCTGCATCTCTCTCTCTCTCTCTGTCTCAAATAAATAAATAAATAAATAAATAAAATCTTAAAAAAAGAAAAAGTAATAAATTCTGTAGTTTAAACTCCTTTAGAGGAAATGATATTTATGTTGCAGTAGGTAGGTCAAGTTCAAGAAACCTGGGTATAATACAATACCATAAACAAAGAGAATCTTTCCTAGCTCTCCTCTCAAATGCACTATGTTCTAATATTTCAAGATGCTTAGCACTGAAATCGTTGTTTCCATTTTATTATATCTGGACCTCTATGCCCAAAATGGAATAAGAAAAACTTTGTTTTAGTTTTGGACTCCTTCCATATCACACAGTTGGTATTCTGTTTTTGAAAAGAAATAGTATTGTTTAGGATTGCTACTTTGGTATGGGTCACATTAAAAATGGCAAAAATGGTTATGCTATTTAAACTTTTATTATTGGTGTATTATATCCAATACCTCTAAATAGAAAGTACAAAGACTTAACTTACTATCTTCTTTTTGCTATGTCAGATAAACTCATTTAAAAAATAATAAAGTAAGAAAATGAAGAAGTAAGTTATTTGGAAAGAGATTCAAGTTCATAAATGAACAACTTGTAGTGAAGAATTACTTGAAATTATATGTAGGATGAGTGAGTGATAACTTGAATTTTAAAAGTATGTAAATAGAAGAAACCTTTGTATGTTAAACCAAAGCACTTAATTTAACCTATACAAAGTCTTGGTAACACATATTATGTACAACAATGGAATGTGTGCTCATCAGAATAGAACTTACAAAAATAGGTTTATCAGAGAATGGCCTTCAAAGTGCTTTATGTCAGGTGTCATGGGGAGAACTCTTTCAAACTTTTAAAGAACAGATGGCCCCATGCTAGATAAATTGTTTAACAACACATAAAAAGAGGTTAAGCTATCCAATTCCATTTATAAAACTAACTAGTATAGAATCCTAAACAAAACTCTGTCAAAAATAGTACAAAAAGAGGAAACATAATCTAAGTTCACTTATGATTATAGATACAAAAGTCCTAAGTAATAAACCAGTAACAAACTAAATTCAATAGTACAGATAATCATTGAACATGGCTGAATCAAATATATTATAAAAATCAATTAACAGTCATCACAGAGGAATAAAAGGATCCCAGGTGACTGTTTTCTTCTTCATACTCTTTGGTATTTTCTAAATTTTCTGTAATCTATATTATACCCAGAAGAAAACAAATATTTTTAAAAGGTTACATGTCCCAAAATATAAAAAAGCAGAAGTACATATAATGCTACTAGATCTCTGGACAAAATGGACACAGCATATGTTAAGTCATGTTTATGAAGGTAAAATGAAAATTATTGGGCACCTGGGTGGCTCAGTGGGTTAAGTGGCTGCCTTCAACTCAGGTCATGATGATCCCAGGGTCCTGGGATCCAGTCCAGCATCAGGCTCTCTGCTCCTCAGGGAGTCTGCTTCTCCCTCTGCTCCTCACCGCCCCTCTCTGTCTAATAAATAAAAATATTTTAAAAAATTATCTATTGAGTCAAAATTCCACCTTACTACTTTTTCTGGAGTAGCTTTCCTCATTCTTTGTCTGGGAGGATAAACTAATGAGTAAGCTACACAAATTAAACAACATGCGATATTCTCCTCCCACTCTGGATACTGAATGAAGTCATAATGTGTCAATGAGGAGCCATATACAAATTAAGCTCTGTAAAACATTATAAAGTATTAGTACATTGGTTTAAAGAGTGGTTTAGGTGGGTGGGGAAACAGGATAAAAGGACAAACGGGATTAAGAAGTACAAACTTCCAGTTATAAAAATAAAGTCACAGAGATGAAAAGTAGAGCATAGGGAATATGGCCATCATGATTGTAGTAACTTCGTATGGTGAGAGGCGGTGACTAAACTGCATGGTGAGTAATGTGTAGAAAGAAGTACTGAATCACTATGCTGTACACCTGAAACTAATATAACATTGTAGGTTAACTATACTTCAATAAAAGGAACAGCAGCAATAGCAGCCATTTAAAGATTTGAAAGGAGGGTCATAAATACACTACTCAAAAATGAAAGTGAGAACAAAAAAACTTGGAAAAATACATTTCTAACCTACTTTTAACAGTTAAAATCATTTTATAAAAGCCCTTGCAAATCAATAAAAAGACAATTCAGAAAAGAAGAAAATAAATGGCCAATTATTTTAAAAAATTCAACTCCAAAAGTAATGAATACTTAAAAAAAACAACAACTATCATTTGGCAAAAGTAAGAAAAAAAATGACACCTATTCCCAGGAAAACAGGGAGCTAGGTACTTGTATATACTGCTAGTGGAAATACATACTGGTACAACCTTTTCAGAAGGTAACCTGGTAGCACATTCAAAAATTTAAGATTTGTGCATGCTCTTTGACCCTGCATTCCTCTTAAATAGTCATGGACTTGCACAGATGCAGCATGTATGTTTACTGACCCATTATTTATCATAATGAAAAATGATAACCAATCTAAATGTTCAACAGTGAAGAACTTACTAAATTATGATATATATGATATAATAACATAAAGGAATATAATATAGTCATGAAAATAAGTGTAAAATTAGTAAGGAATAAATTAATAAGTGAATAATCTTGGGGCTCCTGGATGGCTCATTCAGTTAGGTGTCAGCCTTTAGCTCAGGTCATGATCTCAAGGTTCTAAGATCGAGCCCCTCCTCAGGTTCCCTGCCCTTCGGGAAGCCTGCTTCTCTCTCTGTCCCTCCCCGCCTCCTGTTCTCTCAAATAAATAAATAAATAAACAAACAAATAAATAAATAAATAAACTTAAAAAAATTAAGTGAATAATTCTTATTAAAAACAATGTTACAGGGCAGCCTGGGTGGCTCAGCAGTTTAGCACCACCTTCAGCCCAGGGGCCGGATCCTGGAGTCCTGGGATCAAGTCCCACATTGGGCTCCCTGCATGGAGCCTGCTTCTCCCTCTGCCTGTGTCTCTGCCTCTCTCTCTCCCTCTCTGTGTGTCTGTCATGAATAAATAAATAAAATCTTTAAAAATAAATAAATAAAAACAATGTTACAATATGATCTCCTGTCAGAAAAAAACAGTATTTAGTAGTTATATGCATAAAAAACAATGGAGTACACTTACTGAAATATGTGTTTTTTTTGGGTGGTAAAAATTGATTACTTCATTTTATTTATCTAGATTTAGTAATTTTTTAAAAAGATTTTACTTATTTATTCATTAGAGACAGAGAGAGACACAGAGAGAGAGAGAGAGAGGCGCAGAGACATAGGCAGAGAGAGAAGCAGGCTCCATGCAGGGAGCCCGATGTGGGACTTAATTCCGGTAATTCAGGATCATGCACTGGGCTGAAGGCAGATGCTCAACCACTGAGCCACCCAGGAGTCCCTAGATTTAGTAATTTTTATATCAGCATGTATTATATCAGAAATAAAAAATAATCAAGGGAAAAATGAAACTTAAAATAGGTAAATAAAAAAGGAGATTTTTTTCCTTTTTTAAAAAGATTTTATCTATTTATTCATGAGACACACACACACACACACACAGAGGCAGAGACACAGGCAGAGGGAGAAGCAGGCTCCATTGCAGGGAGCCCGATGTGGGGCTGGAACCCGGGCCTCCAGGATCACGCCCTGGGCCAAAGGCAGGTGTTAAACCACTGAGCCACCCAGGGATCCCAGGAAGATTTATTCATGAGAGATACAGAGAGAGAGACACATGAGCAGAGGGAGAGGCAGGCTCCTTCCGGGGAGCCTGATGTGGAACTCGATCCCAGGACACTGGGATCGTGACCTGAACTGAAGGCAGACGCTCAACCGCTGAGCCACCCAGGTGCTCCAAAAAGGAAGAAATTCTTTACAAAAAGCTGGATCTTAATTCAGGTACTCCTGAGTCCTTAATTTTTAAAACTTCCCTAAAACTGAGTCACATGACTAAAAATCCACACACATGAACCCCATGAATAAATTTTTAAAAATCTATACTGAAAAAAAAAAAAAATCTATACTGGGGCAGCCCTGGTGGCTTAGCGATTTGGCACTGCCTTCAGCCCAGGGCGTGATCCTGGAGGTCCGAGATCGAGTCCCATGCCAGGCTCCCTGCATGGAGCCTGCTTCTCCCTCTGCCTGTCTCTCTCTCTCTGTGTGTCTCTAATAAATAAATTAAAAATCTTAAAAAAAAATAAAATAAAAATCTATACTGAATCATATGATCTATGCTTATTGAAAGTGTATTAGGGGGGATTCAAAAATCAATCAAATGGATATAGAAGTTTAATCCTTTACAAAAAACCATGTTTCTCATATGACTTTAGCAAAATTAAATTTCAGTAACTGAAAATGCTATAATTATATATGCCAAGCTTGTAAATATGCTACTCAGGTCAATTTAACCACCTACACATTATGATAGCAGGCAGGCAAGGATTAGGCCCCAGGACGCTAGGTACTCAGGTTAAAAACTGTTACTCAGGGACGCCTTGGTGGCTCAGTCAATTAAGTGTCTGACTTGGGCTGGGGTCATGATCTCAGGGTCCTGGGATTGTGCCCTATGTTGGGCTCTGTGCTTATGGGGGAGTCTGCTTCAAATCTTTAAAAAAAAAAAAAAAAGACAAAATTGTTATTCAACATGAGTAATGCTGGACATTCCTCCTTTCTCAATCTTTTTAACTTTAAGAAGGAGTTCAAATCACCAATTATTTAACTAGTTAAAGAAGTTACTTTATCCGCACTATGTAAGCCACAATATTTATAAAACACAGAATAAGTGGATAATCATGGAACACTAGATTTCCCCACCCTACCAGAACTAGGGCCACATGACAAAACCATATACATATACATGAATATCTCTATATACATATTATATATATATACACACACACACACATACATATATATGGTACATAGTTGTGCACAAAAGATGAAATCAAATAAAAATATTTAATTAGCTTGGAAAGAGTCAAAGTTTTTAAAGATCAGCAACATAATAATACTTCATAAAGCAATTGAGAAGCAAGCTTTCCTTCAAAGCATCAGAGAGCTAGAATTGTAGTGCTAGCTCTGCTACTTACTAAGCTAGATCCTAAGCAAATTAATAAAAATTACAACAATTTACCAGTTGGACTGTGTTAAGGATTAAATAGGGTCATGCACAGTGAACTTGGACATAAGTAGACACCCCAAATTTTAGTTCCTTTGCTCTGGTTAGCAGAGAATAGGGCAGTATCCAACTAACCCAAATATGAATCAGTTTCTAATGGTTTCCTAGTTCTAGTCCCAGTGTAGCCCTGTTTTCTTCTCTTTTCTCGCCGCCCCCCCCCCCCCCCGTTTTCTTAATGTGACTTCAGTAGGTTTCTATTTTGTAACATTTCCCAATATTGCAATGCTTAGGTTCTCAAACTTTTCCTATCTTCAGTGAAAATCATTCCCTTAGAACACTGGGACAGAGAAATCTAGCTAAACTGATAAACTGTTCAGGGAGAAGACTGTATAAGAAGATGATTTGTTTGTTTTTTTGATGATGGTGTTCTGAACCCAGGCCCTGAGTGGGGCATTTGAGGTAAAATAAACGAGAGAGCTGTGCCATGACAAGGCTTCAGAGATAAAGTGGGGACAGGAAGGATCCTGTGGGAACCCACATCATGTTAAACATGTGACTATCTACTTCCACCCACTCATAAGCAGGAACTTGCCAAACAAATTAAGCAACCTTCCAATCAACCACTAAACAACTCTGTAATCTACCAGCACCTTGAAAATGAGGAAGATAAACAACATACATGGAAGAGAGGCAACGGCATTTAAATCCATAATGGCAGAAAACTATCAAAGTTGGTTTAAATTTTATAGATTAGGGGATCCCTGGGTGGCTCAGCAGTTTAGCGCCTGCCTTTGGCCCAGGGTGTGATCCTGGAGTCCCGGGATTGAGTCCCAAGTCGGGCTCCCTGCATGGAGTCTGCTTTTCCCTCTGCCCGTGTCTCTGCCTCTCTCTGTGTCTAACGTGAATAAATAAATAAGTATTCTTTTTAAAAAAATTAAAAATTAAAAATTTTATAGATTAATAGTTTGTAGGGGAGGAGATATACTTTCCCCTGCACCCTTTTATGTTCTTTGCTGAGGCCATCCAGCCCATAATAAAAAAGATTAGCAGAAAATAAATCTTTAATTTCACACCTATAAGAACTCTCACAAAAATATGGGAACCCACAAAGATACAGGACCAGAAGGCAACCAGGCAATTGAGGCTTATAAAGCATCCTGAGCTAAGGAGAAAGGGGAAGAGGTGTGGGGCTCCAAAGGTAAGGCAATTCCAGGAAAATGAGAAGAGCAATGTTTGCCTTCACGCAGGTAAGTCTCTCAGGTAAAAGAGTGATCTCTGGTAATACCTCTCTTCGTGGTAGGTGCCCCCTTTCTAAATTCTTTTAGGTAGATAAAGGTAAAGTAAAAAGCTCTTCCTGACCCCTCCAGGTCTTGATTGCCTTCAGCTCACAATAATCCACATGCCAAAGTAGCACACTTTCGGGTGATAAATTCTGCTCTCCTTCAGGTTTAGACAACAGTGAGAGAGTAAACATAAAAATGCATAAACGAGCTCTTCCCCTAAGCGGCCTGAGGTGACCTCTGAAAATGGCTCGCTATTTGCTTGACTCAGAAAACCCTACAAAATCAAGCAAATCAAGAGGTTCAAATCTTTGGGGCAGCCCAGGTGGCTCAGTGGTTTAGCGCTACCTTCAGCCCAGGGCGTGATCCTGGAGACCCAGGATCGAATCCCATATTAGGCTTCCTGCATGGAGTCTGCTTCTCCCTCTGCCTATGTCTCTGCCTCCCTCTCTGTTTCTCGAATAAATAAATAGAATTAAAAAAAAAAAGGTTCAAATCTTCATGTTCACTTTAAGAACACATATGAAACCATTCAGGCCATCAAGGGTATGCATACCCAAAAAGCCACCATGTATTTGAAAGATGCCACTTTGCAGAAGCAGTGTGTGCCATCCCATGGCTACAATGGTGGAGTTGGTGGCTGTGCCCGGGCCAAACATGGGGCTGGACACTGAGTTGGTGGCCCAAGAAGAATGCTGAATTTTTACTGCACATGCTTAAAAATGCAGGGAGTAATGCTGAACTCAAGGGTTTATTTATTTATTTTTTAAGATTTTATTTATTTATTCATGAGAGACACACAGAGAGAGAGAGGCAGAGACACAGGCAGAGGGAAAAGCAGGCTCCACGCAGGGAGCCCAACATGGGACTTGATCCCAGGTCCCCAGGATCAGGCCCCGGGCTGAAGGTGGTGCTAAACTGCTGAGCCACCCGGGCTGCCCTGGTTTAGATGGAGATTCTCTAGTCATTGATCACATCCAGGTGAACAAACCCCTCCAAGATGCAGTATAGAATTTACAGGGCTAAAAAAAAAAAAAAAAAAAGAATTTACAGGGCTCATGGTCGGATTAACCCATACATGAGCTCTCATTATCCTTACCGAAAAAGAGCAGATTGTTCCTAAACCAAGAGAGGAGGTTGCACAGAAGAAAAGGATATCCCAGGAGAAGCTGAACAAAAACTTATGGCCTGGGAGTAAATTCTGCATAGAATAAATGCAAATTTAAAAATGCATAAACGAGAAAGATAATTTAGAAAGCTAGCACTGAGCCACAGCAGAGAGAAGTCTGCCACCTGCTGACACAAAAATGGAATTGTGTAGATCTCCCTGTTTGCTCTTTTTTAGGTTTCCCTGATTGCTGTTTTTAAAGCAAGGGGAAAAAAAAAAAAAAAACAGCAAGGGAAATCTCAGGTAGGTTTCATGACATTAGATTTCAAATAAGTTACTGTACTGAAGAGATAAATTACAACCCCTAATTTAAAAGAGAATAAAGGGATCCCTGGGTGGCGCAGCGGTTTAGCGCCTGCCTTTGGCCCAGGGCGCGATCCTGGAGACTAATGATCGAATCCCACGTCGGGCTCCTGGTGCATGGAGCCTGCTTCTCCCTCTGCCTGTGTCTCTGCCTCTCTCTCTCTCTCTGTGACTATCATAAATAAATAAAAAAATTAAAAAAAAAATAAAAGAGAATAAAGGGATCCCTGGGTGGCGCAGCGGTTTAGCGCCTGCCTTTGGCCCAGGGCGCGATCCTGGAGACCCGGGATCGAGTCCCACGTCAGGCTCCCGGTGCATGGAGCCTGCTTCTCCCTCTGCCTGTGTCTCTGCCTCTCTCTCTCTCTCTCTCTCTCTGACTATCATAAATAAATTAAAAAAAAAAATAAAAGAGAATAAAGATTAAAATGGGATTTAATATTCTTTATAGACTTAATTCAGTAACTTTAAATAATGTGATGTCTGAATTACTTTAGAAGCAAACAAAAGAGAAATACACAGAAATGATTTAACATAAACTGTAGGGAACATTGAAACTGCTATGATGAACTAAGGATAATCCAAGACACTTTGCAAAAATTATAAAATCTGTAGGGGAGAAAAAACAATTTTTCCTCTATCCGTCTTGGCCAAAACTCTCCTATAATTAAAGACATTAATAGGAGAAAAACAAGCACAAATTTAAAAACACGCATACCTCTTAAATACATGGGAGTATGATACCCAGGGAAATGGAGTTGCTCTCTGAAATGGGCTAAGCTATCATCTTAAATGCCATCTCTAGCTAAAGAAAAAAAGAAGATGGCATATTCTGGGGTTACAAATCCTGTTTCTTTCCAAAGCCTACAGATTTCACCTCTGCCATCCGTCAATGTTCGTCCTCTTCTTTCTCCTGCTCCCATAGTAGTCTAGGGCTTCATTCTCTTTAATCCAGGCTTATTTCAATTCCTGCTCCAGAGTGAGAGAATGCCACACCAACATATGCCTCTTTGGCATGAGGATTATTTTGAGCTGATTATTTCAGAGAAACAGTAGACACAGGAGAAGTTCAGAAAAGAGAAGTTCCCTTTTGCAAGGGAAATTTACACTTACAAAGGAAATCTCCATTTCTACGTGTGTCTCCATCTCTCTACCAAAAGAGAAGGAAGCAAAAGATGAAGCAAGCGCCATGAACTCAAATCAATGGAGAGAGTGCACTGAAATCCTCATTATCAACTTTTTTTTTTTCTCATTATCAACTTTTATTCAGGTTTACCATCTTTTCCTCCTCCCACCCAACAACAGGCCTCTTCCATGCCCTTCTTTTTTTTTTCATGCCCTTCTTTTTGTGCTTAGCTGTAGATGGTGTAATTTTACCCCACCTCACTTTTCCCAAGGTACCTGACATGTATACGTGTTAATAAAACTTACTTGTTCTCTTGTTAACTCTGTTAAAGGGTCCCCAGCACAGAACTTAGAAAAGTAGAGGGAAAAAGATTTTTTCCTCTCACTCCTTGACTCTTGATTCTAGTTATGCTAATTTAGTGTACTTCAGCTACAAGATTGAGCAATTACAATGCATTCCAGATCTTACCACTTTTAAAAAATGAGTATCACACTCTCAACGGCTCTTCAGCAAGCTAACTATGGACACCTCACTACTGATAATACAGATTATTTCTACAATGTGGTCCCAAAACACTTTTAAAAATGTTGCTTTCAATTCTAAAAAAGATATACGTGCCATGCTATTTCAAACAGTGTACAACATTAAAGGATAAAGAGCACAGGTCTCCTCTTCCCTAGTCTCATCCTCCCATTACTAGTAACAACTACACTTCTACATGCAGTTTTTTAAGATTTTCCAATGACATACATGTGTACAGACATATGTATCTGTCTCTTAGAACCATAACTGTTCTACAATGTGCTTTTCCCCCCTAGTTACCACCGTCTTTTGAACTTTTTAAAATGCTAATTCATACAGATTTACATACATTTATATATATATATTTATTTATTTCAAAATTTGATTTTTTGAGAGAGAGAACTCACACAAGCACAAGCAGGGGGAGGAGAAGGACAAGCAGACTCCCCACAGAGTGGGGAGCCAGAAGGAGCACTCAGTCCCAGGACTCTGAGATCACTGATGTGGGAAACAAAAGCAGAGGGAAAATAATTAAATTTCCTTACTACCTACAGCTCACTGACAAGTCCTTGAAACAGGCAGAGTGACTTTGCTCTAGGAACTCAGATGCCTCGATGTTAATACTTTGCTAAGGGCAACTGGCAATCTTAGCTCAACCCCCAGGATCCCGTAAGTCTACTTTAACATATAAAAAATTCCTTTGGAGGGCAGCCTGGGTGGCTCAGCGGTTTGGTACTACCCTGGGGTTTGGCGCTGCCTTCAACCCAGGGTGTGATCCTGGAGATTCAGGATCAGGTCCCATGTCGGGCTCCCTGCATGGAGCCTGCTTCTCCCTCTGCCTGTGTCTCTGCTTCTCTCAAGAATGAATAAATAAAAAAAAAAATTAAAAAAAAAAAAGAATGAACAAATAAAAATCTTTAAAAAAAAATTCCTTTGGAAACTTCCTTTATCTCTAACACTACCCCCCCCCCCACCAAGATATATGTTGGTAGTCATTCTCTAAGCACATGACCCACCAGTATACATCTGAAGGGTCTCATGACTCAGGTTTCATTAGACAGTAATAAATGACCTTTCCCAACAACAGCTAGCCCCCTCAAGGTCCTGGAACCTTGCTTCCAAAATTCCTTAGAGACTAAAGCTACCCCTAACCCCTTTCAACTTGAAAGCATCTAATGGGCCACTCCTCATGACCCCTGTGTAGCTCTTTTTGCCCACAGGGTCCTATCCCTGTGCTTTAATAAAACCACCTTTTTGTACCAAAAATGTCTCAAGAATTCTCTCTTGGCTGACAGCTTTGAACCTTAATGTCTTTCCTATATCAATGGCATGAGCTGAAGTCAGACACTTAACCAACTTTCTTGTTTTTAAAGCTGCATAATATTACACAAATGCACCACAGTGTAATCAATGCAGTATAATTTATTTAACTGATATATATACCGCCTTCAACAGAGTAAACACAAGTGCCCATTTTTCTATATCCTTATCAGATTTCTCTCTCCACACAGTGTTTGGCAGCCCCCAATTCTGACTATTTGTGAGCAATTAAACTCGATTTTTTATTTATTTTTTTTGAGACTCGATTTTTAAAAAAATATTCTATTTATTGATTTGAGAGAGGGAGAGAGCAGAGCAAGAGAGAGAGAACACGAATGAGAGTAAGGGTCAGAGGGAGAGGGAGAGGGAGAAGCAGACACCCCCACTGAGCAGGGATCCTGACATGGGGCTCCATCCCAGGATCCTGAGATCATGACCTGAACTGAAGGCAAATGCTTAACTGAGTTAGCCACCCAGTTGCCCCTTATTGGATTTTTTGGGGGGGAGGGGAGGGGGACTTTTTTTTTTTTTAACAAATTTTGCAAACTCTGTCATTTTGCTGGGGGCAAACTTTTTTTTTTTTTTAAGATTTTATTTATTTATTATTCATGGGAGACAGAGAGAGAGAGAGAGAAGCAGAGACACAGGCAGAGGGAGAAGCAGGCCCCATGCAGGGAGCCTGACATGGGACTCAATCCTGGGTCTCTAGGATCACACCTTGGGCCGAAGGCGGCGCTAAACTGCTGAGCCACCAAGGCTACCCAAAAATTTGAATTCTCCTACAGTTCTCAAACTTTAGCATTCATTGGAATCACCTGGAGGGCTTAACATAAAAGGGTCTAAGGATATGATGGTTTTTATCTAGAAAAGAGACTCCTTGGATACATTTAAAATATAGTATTGGGCCCCTGGCTGGTTCAGTTGGTACAGCATTTGATTCTTGATCTCAGGGTCCTGAGTTCAAGTCCCATGTTGAGCCTCGAGCTTAATTAAAAACAAAACCAAACAAGTAATATAGTACCTGGTTCAGGAGTAGCTCCATCTGTTGTGTAAATGAACTCACAACAAAAAGCTTAAGGAAAAAATTTTGTAAAAAGAACTGTTTCAGGAAGAATTCTGGCTAATGTGAAAACAGCTCACTAGATAAGAGCTCACACTTGTTGAAGCTGAAAATGTAGTTAAACTTGATGCATGAGGATAATACACAGGAAACATGACACGTGATTTACAAAGACAAAGTCATATGCCTGATACAAATATCATCATACTTGCAAATTTTGGGGATTCAAGATGACCTTGAATATAGTTTTGGCAATGTTAAGAGTTTAATATATTCCCCTTATTTTACAATATATTTTATTTAGACTGATCAATCATGATTGTTACCACAGCCATCAATCATTACCCAGTGTACTCTCCGCTGAATTTCACATAGCTTTCCTTGCGACCTCTCACAACATTTATATTCATTTATTGTAGAAGTACTGTTAATAATGTGGAGAACAAAGGCAAAAGAAAAAAAATAAACTTCCTTATAACTTACAGCCCATTGATAAGTACTTGGGACAGGCAGGGTGATCTTCCTCCAGGAACTCAACTGCCTCAATGTTCATACTTTGCTAAAGGTAAAAGACAACCTTAGCTTGGTGTTAGCCCAATCTCCAGGATCCTGTACGTGTACTTTAATATATGAAAATCCTCTATGGAAACTTCCTTTATCTCTACCCCTATGGCCCCAAAATACATATGAGCAATCATCCTTGAAGTATATGGCCCACTGATATACATTTGAAGGGTCTCATGACTAAGGTTTTAGGACAGTGGTAAATAATCTTTTCCTAACAACAGCTAGCCCCTCAAAGTCTTAGAAACCTTGCTTCCAAATTCCTTAGAGACTTTGGCTATTCCCTAACTCCCCTCCAATAAGAAAGTATATAATCAGTCACTCCTCACAATCCCAGTGTTCTTTCTGCACATGGGTTTTGTCCCTGTGCTTTCATAAAACCACCTTTTTGCACTGAAGAAGCCTCAAAAATTCTTTCTTGACCATTCTCTCCAAATCCCAACATTTCATATCATTAGGACTCTAGTTTTTAGGTAGTTGTGACACATAAATGGGAGACTAGCTTTTAAATCTCATTAGCATTGTATGAAGGCAATGGGGATGTCTCAAGAACTATTCAAGACCTAGGTATTTCAGGTGTGAATAAATAAATCTTTATACTTGGGGTGGACAGAAGGGTAAAGCTATTCCAAGTATGTATTCTTTACTGCTGTATTACCAAGGACTTGTAACAGTTGGAATACTCTATTTTTGTACCAGCCATGTGACCACCAGTAATACCAGATTATATATATATGGTTTTTATTTTATCAAATATTAAATCAATTTACTGAATGGCAAATGATATGGGAAAGGAATAGGGACTATGGTATTATAACATGGTAGACTGCTTACTACCTAATTCCTCCCTTTCTTTTCTACTAATAGAATCTCAGTTTTGTTGGAGGGTGGCCATTTGCTCAGTCAAAAAATTCCTCGGCTTCAGTTAGGGTGGCTATATGACACTGTTCTCTCCAATGACACGTAAGGAGAAAATTCTGCTTTATTGAATGGAGTATCCTCCTCCCTGGAAGATGGAAGGTTGGCCAGAACTGCAACAGCCATCTTGTGACCATGAGAAATGCCAACAGAATTTCAAAGACCTCTGTCTTGATATCCTTGTACCCCCTAATTAATACCAGCAACTGCCTATTTTTTGGACCTCTCATTAGAAAAATGTTCATTGGTTATATTGATTTTAAGTCGCTATTTCTCTTAGTCAGGTGCAACTAATAAAAGAGATAATAAAAGGGGGTGCCTGGGTGGCTCAGTAGGTTAAATGTCTGCCTTAGGTCATGTCCTGGGGTCCTCCGGATACAGCCCTACCACAGCAGGGAGCCTGTTTCTTCTCCCTCTGCCCTTCACCCCTATGTGCACAAGTGTGTGCACGTGCTCTCTCTCAAACAAATAAATACAATCTTAAAAAAGAAATATATGCCAATCTAGGCCCTTAAAGAACACACACAACAGTGAACAGTACAAGATAGTATATAAATTGCTGCTTTATGAAAAATCATCGGGAAATGCCACAGGAGTTTGGGGAATATGCTTCACAAAACAAATGATGAATTAAAAATCCAGTCCTAAAAGGTCATAAATCTGAGTACTGATATAAATTAAAGTTGGGATACACAGATATTTTTAAAAGCCTGCATAATAGCAGTGAGCCACTAAAGCAGTTGTTTAAATCTTGGTTCTCCGCCCTCTCCTTTTTCTAAATATAGACTCAATAGTGGGCTTTCCACTTACTCAGTATAGTACCCAGAGAACATTTGATGTTATCTTAAAATAGAAGAAAGGAAGGAGTTTTTGTTAGAAGTTTATCTCCAGGAAGGAAAACTCACTCAAGTTTCAAAAACAGCATCGGCTTGTAAGGAATAATTGTTGGTGTTTATAAGGAACCCATAAGTAGTTGAGATGTGTTTAAATTAGAAATGGGGGCACCTGAGTGGCTCGGTCAGGTAAGCATCTGCCTTCTGCTGCTGTCATGACCCCAGGGTCCACAGGAATGGCTGGACTGGTCACGAAGGACACAGAACACACAGGCTGAGGCTCACTAAACAGGAATGGTTGCTTATCATTCAAAAGCCTGTAGGGGCCAAGGTCAGGCCACCCCAAGATGCACCTCCCAGGCCTGAAGATTATTTTGAGCTGAAGGCAATTAAGACCCTGTGGGCTCAAGAGAAACATTTGTTCATCCTTTAACTACTTAGAAGAACTCTAAATTGAGGTTCTTTCCCAGAATAAGGAGAGATAAATTTTACCTGAGTGACCCATCTGCATGTCAGGGCAAACATCTGCTCTTCTTAGTGCCCTGCGAACCATTCCTTTCCTCTCAGGTCCTCGATCCCAACTCCCTTCTCCTTAGTTCAGAATGACATGTAGACCTTCTTTTGCCTGTCTGTGGAATTTCCACATCTGTGTGGATGACCCATACGTATACTATTAAATTTGATTTTCTCCTGTTAATCTGTCAGTTGATTTTTTAATAGATTCTCAGTCCAGCTAGAAAAACTTTAAGGGGTCACAATTTGGCTCATAAAAAATGATTTATATCTTTAAAAAATCCATAGAATGTTGAATTTATGTAGTAGACATTAAATTAGGAATCTTCCGGGCAGCCCGGGTGACTCAGTGGTTTAGCGCCACCTTCAGCCCAGGACCTGACCCTGGAGACCGGGGATCGAGTACCTCGTCAGGCTCCCTGCATGGAGCCTGCTTCTCCCTCTGCCTGTGTCTCTGCCTCTCTCTCTCTCTGTGTCTCCCATGAATAAATAAATAAATAAAATCTTAAAAAAAATTAGGAATATTCCTGTTTCAATTCATTTCAGGGGTGAGTATCCTACTAAGATGAGGAAAGGAAAATGGAGAGAATTGGCTCCATGAATCCTGGGTCCTTACCCACCTAAGGAATACAAAAGGGTGAAATGAGTGAAGAGGGTGACTGGAAGAGCTGCTGCTGTGCCCTCTGCCTCCCTAAGGGAATGGGTACAGTGGAGCGCTACCTTCTCACCAAGTAAGAGGGCCCTTTCATGAGGTCACCTGGAGAACTTGAAATGTGTTTTCTGCAGAAGACTGAGGCCTGACCCAAGCTATAAAAGATATTCAGCGGGACAGAAGTGGGTCTGCTATGCTCCACCGGCAGCACATACACTAAAATTGGAATAGTAAGGAAATTAGCATGGTCCCTGTACAAGGACAACATGCAAATTCATGAAGTTGTTCCACCATTTTTATAGGTGAGAACACTGTATTGTATAATTGAAGTTTGCCGAGAGTAGAACTTAAATGTTTTTAAGTGTTCTCACAAGCATACAAAGATAAATATGTAAGGTGATGGGTTTATTAATTAGATGGGGGCATCCTTTCGCAGTGTATATGTATATCCAATCACAATGTACACTTTAAATATTCTATAATTTTGTCAGAACTCTATAAAGTTGAAAATTTTTAAAAGCGGCTTTGCTGTAATTGCCTATACTCCTAGAGTTTTCAGAGCCAGGGGTAAGCGAATGTTCCCACACAGGAGGGAACGAGCCAGAAACCTATTTCTGTCTAGCCCATAAGAGCCACCTGAGAGGAAGGACTTCACAAAGGCAAGAGCCCGTATGGAGTGGATTACTAAAAATAAATAAACAGAATAGAATAATAAATAAAATAAAATAAAATAAAATAAAATAAAATAAAATAAAATAAAATAAAATAAAATCAGGCTGAGATGGACTGGGGTGGCAAAAAAAATTAACTGCCCATATTATGGGGATACAGTGAAAGAAGACAAAGTCAACTTTAAATTCCTTGCAGGCCCAGAGAGCACAAACCTAACCAATCAAATAAGAACTCTCATTTTGGGGTGCCTGAGGGGCACAGTTGGTTAAGTATCTGACTCTTGCTTTTGGCTCAGGTCATAATCTCAGGGGGCGGGCAGCCCCGGTGGCGCAGCGGTTTAGCGCCGCCTGCAGCCGAGGGCATGATCCTGGAGTCCCGGGATCGAGTCCCACGTCAGGCTCTCTGCATGGAGCCTGCTTCTCCCTCTGCCTGTGTCTCTGTCTCTCTCTCTCTCTGCATCTCTATGAATAAATAAATAAATAAAATTAAAAAAAAAAATCTCAGGGGGCTGGAGATCAAGCCTCTCCTAGGGCTCCTCATTCAGGGTGGAGTCTGCTTAAGACTCTCTCCCTTTCCCTCTGTCTAGCCCCCCAACACATCTATGCACATGCTCTCTCTCCCCAAAGAGGTTAAGCGTCAGACTCTTAGTTTCAGCTCAGGTCATGATCTCAGGGTCCTGGGATGGAGCCCTATGTCAGGCTCTGTGCTCAATGAGGAGTCGGCTGGAGATTGTCTCTCTCCCTCTCCCTCTGCCCCCCCTGCCCAATTATGCTCTCTCACTCGCACGTTCTCTCTAAAATAAATAAGCCTGGGATCCCTGGGTGGCGCAGCGGTTTGGCGCCTGCCTTTGGCCCAGGGCGCGATCCTGGAGACCCAGGATCGAATCCCACGTCGGGCTCCCGGTGCATGGAGCCTGCTTCTCCCTCTGCCTATGTCTCTGCCTCTCTCTCTCTCTCTCTCTCTCTCTCTCTCTGTGTGACTATCATAAATAAATAAAAATTTAAAAAAAAAATAAAAAAAAATAAAATAAAAAATAAAATAAATAAGCCTTTAAAAAACCCTCTCATTTTGTTACTTCCTCAGCAAAAGAAATCTTTCCTCTACCATATTAACCCAAAAATCTGAAGCAATGGCTAGTAGAGGAAAGAGAAACAGTCGGGAAAGAGAGAGCTTGACTACTTCTCCTCTCCCATTCCAGATAGCTAGGGAGGGGAGGAGCCACCTGCAGTAAGCCATAGCTTTGGAGTAGTAAAGAAGTCTGTGTTAGGATAAATTGTGGGGCAAAAACCGCAGAAAAATCTCAGTCTCTTAACACACAAAAAAAGTTTATTTTTCATTCACACAACGTCCAATATGGGTCCAGATGACTCTCCAGAGCAGCTGTCCTCTACGTGCTGGCTCAATATTTCCAGGCTGCTTTGATACTGTGTCATCTCCATGTCAACATGATTCTGCAGGGTTTGCTCCAACAGGAGAGACTATGGACAACTATGCACCTGTTCATAATTACACTGGCCCAGAGTGGCCATATCCTCTCCAGCCAGAATAGCAAAGCTTGGCCAAATACAAGAAGGGGAGGAGAGCTAAAAATCCTGGTGGGTACTAATATCCATTTAGAAGTCTCACCACAGAATTAATATGGAATTTCATGCATAATACAGGACTAGACACTGCTATTTACAGAAATGAGACTGACTTCTTGTGATTATAATAGACTGTCTTTTACCTGAGAATGAGCAACAGGTCACAGGCCTACCAGAGTTTTCACCAGCGGGCAAGAAAGATTACCACTACTGAATAAATTTGAAAGGGGCCACAAGAAAGAGAAATAAAGTTGTGTTCTAGGGTGGCCCCGGTGGCGCAGCAGCTTAGTGCCGCCTGCAGCCTGAGGTGTGATCCTGGAGACCCAGGATTGAGTCCCATGTTGAGCTCCCTGCATGGAGCCTGCTTCTCCCTCTGCCTGTGTCTCTGTCTTTCTTTCTCTCTGTGTCTCTCATGAATAAATAAATAAAATCTTAAAAAAAAAAAGTTATGTCCTATTTACATCCCTTGCATCATGTCACTCCACATACTAAACCACATCTTTAGAAGAGATCACAGAAATCAAATTTAACTCCATTTTTCATAATAAAACCTTTAATCTTTCTCTGGCTTAAAGATTGTAATTCTAGCTTTTTTTTTAAAAAAAAACTTATTTATTTAAGAGAGACACAGACAGAGAAGCAGAGACACAGGCAGAGGGAGATGCAGGCTCCTGCGAGAGCCCAATGCAAGACTTGATCCCGGGACCCTGGGATCATGCCCTGAGCCGGAGGCAGACACTCAACCAATGAGCCATCCAGGTGTCCCATGTAATTCTAGTTCTATATGTGAGGCTAGAAATGTTTGTTTTCCGCAGCCAGCTCTTTGTGTTTACTAAATAGTCTAACTAAATGAAGTAATTATCTTCCAAGAATGTAGTTTAACTTTTTAAACTCCCCAGGGAAAGATCTATTTTCAACTTAGTTTAACAGCAAACAGAAGAGTGACATATATAGATGAGCCTTAAATTTAAAAGTCATTTCAATCTTTCAGTACCTTGAATTAAAATATGTGTGTGTACATATATTCACCTTTCTAAAACAACTTCAAAAGCACAAATTAAACATATGGGATTTTGATCATTGGAAAAGCTGATCAATTTGTTATCAATATATATTCTTTAAAGATTTTATTTATTTATTTGACAGAGAGAGAAAGCAAGCAGAAGCAGGGGGAGCAGAACAGGGAGAGGAAGAAGCAGGCTCCCCACCAAGCAGGGAGCCCAAAATGGGCTCAATCCCAGGTCCCTGGGATCATGACCTGAGTCGAAGGCAGATGCCCAACCAACTAAGCCACCCAGGTGCCCCTATTATCAATATGAGGCGTTACATTTTCCGTCCTAAAAGACACTAAATAAATTTTCTGGATTAGTTTCTGGAATTAATAGAACAACAGAACAATAAATTCTAAGTTACTGTACTGAGAAATCAATGTAGATTTGGACAGCCAAACACAAAATTTAATAAAAACAAATAAAACCCACTTTTCAGCTGAATGATGACTAAAGGAAAACTGAGATTCTTAGAGCAGGAGAGAGGTTCTGTGGCTGATAACAGTAAGACAGGAAAGCTAGCATTCATTCATAAATTTAAAAACTCTTCCAAGATTTCTCCTAATATAATCCAGAAAGAATAAGACAAATTCTTATAAGCAGCATATGCGTCAATAAACATACATACATACACATTTAGAATGCTTTTACTTTAAAATAATTTCCTTTTTTTGGGATCCCTGGATGGCTCAGCAGTTTAGCACCGGCCTTCGGCCCAGGATGTGATCCCGGAGTCCCGGGATTGAGTCCCCCATGGGGCTCCCTGCACGGAGCCTGCTTTTCCCTTTGCCTCTTTCTCTGTGTGTGTGTCTCTCATGAACAAATAAAATCTTTAAGAAAAAAAAAAGTTTAAAAAAACAAAAATTAAAAAATAAAATTATTTCCTTTTTGAAACTGACTGCATCGTATATCCAGAAAATTGAAAGGAGTTTCATTGGTGCTGTCCTAATGCCCTGATGACTGACCACATATATTTTTTAATTCTCCTCTTTAGAAGCCACATTTAGTACTTAAATTTGTACACTGCTATTTTTTAATCACTAACACTTAGTTTTATTTAGTTTCAAGCACCGGGTTTTTCTTTTATGAGGAAAAATTATAGTTCCTACTATTTCCCTAAAATTTTATTAGATGTCCCTAACTTGTGATAGTTTGACTTATAATTCTCTGACTCTACAATTGTGAGAAAGTGACATCATTTAGTAGAAACTGTACTTTGAATTCCGATCCTTCCCTAGGCTAGCAATGTACTGTACAATATTCTTTCCTGATGCTGGGCAATGGCAGCAGCAGCCTTAGCTCCCAGCCAACCACCCAATAACAAGGATTAACAACCATTACACAGGGGCAGCCCGGGTGGTTCAGCAGTTTAGCGCCGCCTTCAGCCCGGGGTCTGATCCTGGAGACCCGGGATGGAGTCCCACATCGGGCTCCCTGCATGGAGCCTGCTTCTCCCTCTGCCTGTGTCTCTGCCTCTCTCTCTCTCTTTTATGAATAACTAAGTAAAATCTTAAAAAAAAACAAACAAACAACCATTACACTGACAACCTTTCTGTACCATACAACTATTCCATTTTTCACTTTCAGTACCATATTCAATGAATTATATTAGATATCCTACACTTCATTATAAAATTGGCTCTGTGTTAGATGATTTTGCCAAGCTGTAAGCTAATGTAAATGTTCTGAGCACACACACAAGCACACACAAAAGTGTTCTGAGCACATTTAAGGTAGGCTAGCCCTATGATGTTTGGTGGGTTTTGTTAAATACATTATAGACTTACTGTATTTTTTTAAAGATTTTATTTATTTATTCATGAGAATATACAGAGAGAGAGAGAGAGAGAGAGAGGCAGAGACACAGGCAGAGGGAGAAGCAGGCTCCATGCAGGGAGCCCGATATGGGACTCGATCCCAGGTCCCCAGGATCATGGCCCAGGCTGCAGGCGGCGCTAAACCGCTGAGCCGCCTGGACTGCCCATAAGCCACCAGAGCTGCAATGCCCATGGATAAAAATCAACCAGGTAAAAAACACTGAATTCACCATGTATCATTTAATATTAAAAAGTTGCATGCAAGACACATATGATTACATTTCCCTCTCTTACTACCTCATTCTTCAAAGCCTAAATTTTGTGTTGGGGTGGGTTTCTCTGCCTGGCAGAAAACTAGCAGTAAGTGCTCAAGCTTTGTTCCAGAACTTTTGTACTAAGAGTAACTAAAAGCCACAGAGGCAACAGGTCCTATCTGAGCAGGCATGTCTGATTAGAATGGTGAGTTAATAAAATTGAATAACAAGTGATAAGTGATGGTCAACAGCAATGAGGAAGGACTTAAAATTTGCAAGATCTAGGAGAGGTTGGAGAAATTCATTCCCAAATACAATTCATCCCAAATACTAGCTTCATTTGTGCAAAATTCTACTGTATGTGTATCAACTTCTATACACGTTTGGCAATCTTGATCTTTTTGGTCCAGTTTACAAACACTGCAAGCCATCCTTACTGGGGATAATGAGAGTAGTTTTCATGACGAAGACTTTAGGAGAGAGACAGTTGAGAGAAAATAATACCAGTGGTTAAAAATTATGCCCTACTAGTATTCACAGGGGAAAATGACTAGGATATGAAACTGGCTAAGAGTCTGTTTTGGTACAATAATTACAACTACTATTTAATAAGCAGTTACTATGAGCCAGATACTACTAAACGTTTTACACTTAACTGTTTTTATACATAATTCTGACACCTCACACCAACCATTCTCTAACACAATTCTAACACTATCTAGAATTAGTATCTGATCCCATAAGGTAAGGACTCAGTCCACAAGTCTGTCCTCACTTTCAATGCCAGACACAAGTCCCAGGTTGTCATCCATACTTCTGATGGACCAGTCGTAAATTTGAGGATTCTCACAACCTTCCTCCTCAGGTTCCATAATCTGTAAGAGTAACTCACAAAACTCAGGAGAGTGTTTTACTTACAGGTTTCATATAAAGAATATAATTCAGAACAGTCAAATGGAAGAGAAGCACAGGGCAGGATATAGAAAAAGGCGTAGAGAGCTTCCATGTCCTCTCTAGAACACACCAGCCTCAAGAATACACCTCAAGGTTTTCACAAACCTGGAAGCTCTCCTTTAGAGGTCTTTATAGAGGTCTGTTAAATAGGTAAGATTGATCAAATGAATTACTGACCAGGTGATCAGCTTGAACTTCAGTTTTTTCCTTGTTCACAGAAGGGGCGGGGGGGAGATGCTGAAAGTTCTAATCCTCCAATGAGGTCTTAATCTTTATGGTAACCAGCCCCCATCTTGAAGCTATCTTGGGGCCCCCAGCTACCAGTCCACCTCATTAGCATACAAAAGATACTGTTAACATTTCCCAGAGTCCAAGCTTTTTAGGAGCTGTGTGGCAGGAACCTGGGACAAACACCAAATATTTATTTCTTGCTGTACCAGAGATACAAGCAGCAAGAAAAATCTAAGAAACTGTCACAGCCAATACGAGATAAGGATACATGATGACTAAATGTATGTGGCATTCTGGATGGAACCCAAGGACAGAGAAGGACATTAAGTAAAAACAAAGTAAGGATATTTAAAAATGTATGAATATTTGTTCAATTAATTTCAACAAATGTACCATACTAATGTGAAATGTTAGTAATAGGAGAAACTGGTTGGGACTCTGTACTTACTTGCTCAATTATGTTATTAAGTTAAAATTGTTCTAAAATAAAATTTAATAATGCAGTACATGGACAATGAAAAATGGCTTATCTCTGAGCTCTAAATATCTCTTTTTAAAAAAGATTTATTTATTTATGGGGGAATATGTGGGGGGGGGCACATGTCCAGGGGGAGGGGCATAGGGAGAGAATCTCAAGCAGACTTCCCACTGAGCAGCTAGGAGCTCAATCCCACAGCCCTGAGAACATGACTAGAGCAGAAACCAAGAGTTCATCACCCAACTGACTGAGCCACCCAGGTGTCCCTGAGCTCTAAACATCCTAATCATGTCTTCTGACAGGCTTCCTCTGTGTATTTATCTTGCTGTCCTACAGGACATTTCAGCTGTAGCATGCACAGCCCACCAGCCATACCTCTGTCTTTTTTTTTTTTTAAAGATTTATTTTTTTTAAATATTTTTTTTTAAATTTTTTTAAATTTATTTATGATAGTCAGAGAGAGAGAGAGAGAGAGAGAGAGAAGAGAGAGGCAGAGACATAGGCAGAGGGAGAAGCAGGCTCCATGCACTGGGAGCCCGATGTGGGATTCGATCCCGGGTCTCCAGGATCGCGCCCTGGGCCAAAGGCAGGCGCCAAACCGCTGCGCCACCCAGGGATCCCTAAAGATTTATTTATTCATTTATTTATGATAGACATAGAGAGAGAGAGAGGCAGAGACACAGGAGGAGGGAGAAGCAGACTCCATGCTGGGAACCCGACGGGACCCGATCCCGGGACTCCAGGATCACGCCCCGGGCCAAAGGCAGGCGCCAAACCGCCGAGCCACCCAGGGATCCCCACCTCTGTGTCTTTTAACTAAAAACTCTTAAAGCAGTGCATAATTTAAACCCAGTACCAGAAGTCATTTGTTTACCTAGCCAGTATGAGTAGGCCCACCTTGCTTAGGTAGTTGTTGTTGGTTCCATTACTTGTGATGGGTTTAAGCTATGTCCACTGGATATTCACAGGTTTGTAGAGATTCTCTAAGGTGGGGGTTTGGAGGATGGAGTGGGAGATGGGCAAAACACGGCCCCTAACAGAGTTATTAGATAAAACCTGGATTTGAACCCAAATCTTCAGACTCCCAATCAAATGTTTATCCCATTTGAAGAAATAGGCGATTAAAATTACAAGTTAAAAGCATAAAAGTCAGGGTGCTTGAGAGGCATAGTCAGCTGAGCACTGACTTGGTTTCAGCTCAGGTTATGATCTCAGGGTCATAAGATCTAGCCCCAAGCTGGGCTCTATGTTCAGTATGGAGTCTGCTTAATACGCTCTCTCCCTTTCCCTCTATCCCTCCTCACTATTTAAAATAAAGAAATAAATATTAAAAAAAAAGTAAAAAATAAATACATAAAACTTTCAGTTTTTCCATTTAAAAGCTACTAGCAGCTGCATATATATCACAATTTGAATTAATATAACATTATGCATACTTATGTATATGAAAAGATTGACTGATTCCTATACTACAAATAAGTAAAGTTGGCCTGCCTGATGGCCTTTCATTATTCTTCACAGAGATGACAAACTTTTTAGGATGGTATCACCGTGGGATTTTATGAAATAATTGATTTTTAATTCTACTTGGTTTCAAAAAGTGATATAACAGACCAATCCACAGGTTACATGCATACTAAGGCATGGCAATTAGTTGTCGCCCCTCCCGGACATGTGGATATAAATTCTTGGTTTGAGGCAAAAGTTCTCAAAGCAGGACAGCAACATAAACAAACTAAAATTTTTGAGATAAAAACATTTGCTGCTTTACCACCTAAGTGGAGAAAAAAAAATAATAACCCAAGAATAATTTAATTCTAGCAATAAACAAAACCTAGGAATATTATTGGCACATGAGACATGGGAGTTGACATTTCTTTTACTATTAGTTTTGGGAACATATCCTGTATTCAACCCAGGGCCAACAGCAACCAAGAGGGAAGTATCTTTTTTTTTTTTTTTTTTTTTATGATAGTCACAGAGAGAGAGAGAGAGGCAGAGACACAGGCAGAGGGAGAAGCAGGCTCCATGCACTGGGAGCCCGATGTGGGATTCGATCCCGGGTGTCCAGGATCGCGCCCTGGGCCAAAGGCAGGCGCCAAACCGCTGCGCCACCCAGGGATCCCTAGGGCAGTATCTTTGATCAACGAAAACATAACTGAGGCTGAGTATTCTAAGTATATCAACCTAAAATGATTATTATTTAGTATGGTAGTAGACTGTCAACTTACTTTTCATAAATATTTGACCCCTGTGTTCATGCGTGTAGCACTTTATTGGGAGTAAACATGAGATCATGCATTCCAGTAAGCACATTAGAATGCAACTCCTGAGTAACTTGTCTTTATTAGTGGATTTTAATTAAAACAACAACAGCAACAAAACCAAACTAAAACCAAACCAAACCAAAACCAGAAACAACCCCGCCCAACTTTGAAGCAAATATTGCTTGCTTATAATGTACCTTAAGAGTCTTGAAACACTCATACGATAAAATTGGAAATAAATTTCTAAAATACTGTTATGCAAGACGTCTGGTGAGGGGGTGGGAAACGAACATAAAGATACTTCCTGGCAGTTTGAGACAAGAAGAAATAACATGCAAATACAAAATAAACTATTCTGAACGCCAACGGGGTTAACCGGCATCCTTTCAAGCACTGAGAAGTTACACCTTTTCACAACCTAGCTCATTCTACCCGGGGTGCAGAAACAAACTGTACGAATTGGATTAGTCACAACCGTTTGGCTGCAGAACCAGGCAGCAACCTGGCCTAGAACGTTCCGTTTATTTCTTGAGAAATGGGCTTTGCTGCAGGAGGTGGCTTGTTTCCTAATCACCTATTTGCTGCCTTTCTGCTTCGAATGGAGACGCAACAAAGGACAGAGGGGGGACACCGTGGAGGGTCCAGACCAGGTCGGCGGTGCACGGAGTCGCCGCTCGCGGGGTGAACGGGTCCCCAGGGTGCTCTTAGCCTTCCGCCGGAGCCAGCCCGCGAAGGGGAGGCCGGATGCCACGCGCTGCGGCCCATCAAGCGCTCGGGCACGCGGAGCCCTGCACTCACCATCTCGATGATTTTGGTCTTCCGCCCTGTCTTCCTCTTCAAGGTGAATATGTACTGGGCCAGCACCACCCCCGCCACCAGGACGCACACACTGGCGCTCGCCACCGCGCCCATCCTCGCCACGGCCGCCCGGTCCATCAACAGGGTGTCCTGCGCCTCCCGCTCGGAAAAGAGGTCGCGGGGCTGCTGCTGCGGTGCGCGGAGGAGCTCCGACGCCCAGCCCCGCGGCGGCTCTGCAAGAGCCCCGCCCACGCCCCGCCCACGTCCCTCCCGCGCCCCTCCCGCGCGAGCCCCGCCCCCGCGGGTAGCCCCGCCCCCACGGGTAGCCCCGCCCCGCGCGCCGACACGCGGGACGCGCAGGCGTGGGGGGCGTGGCCTGCGTCCGCAGCGGAGGCGGGAGGCTGGTGTTCCTCGGAAACCACCTCTGAGGAGCTGTCGAAGAACCCAAACCCGCCTGGTATTAACGGTCTCTCCCCGCTCATGAGGGCCGAGGAGTGCTTCCCTCCAGCTCCCCTCAGGAGAAATCTGGTTTCAACCAGACCGAAGCAGAAAAAGTCTTCGCCTTCCACCCTCCTCAGCCCCTGCTGGACTACAAACCCCAGAAGGCGCCGGCAGTGGTCTGCGCAGCAACAGAAACAACCAGCGGTAAAAGGGCCACCTATACAACGTGAGGTAATATTTGCAAACCCGATTATCTGCTGAAGGATTGCCGTCCAAAATACCTGAAGGACGCCTACAACTCGATTTTTTTTAAAAAAGGGCAAAAGACTGAAAAGGTGTACAGCATCGCTAACCATCAGGAAAATGCAAATTAAAGCCGTAATGAGATACCATTTCACACAAATTAGGATAACCGTTGTAAAAAAAAAAAAAATTACAAGTGTTGGTGAGGTTGTGAAAGAATAGGAACTCTTGTGCACTGTGGTTGGAAACGTACATTGGTACTGCTACAATGGAAAACTAGAAATTCCTCAAAAATTGGGACGCCTGGGTGGCTCAGCGGTTTGGCGCCTGCCTTCGGCCCAGGGTGTGATCCTGGAGACTTGGGATCGAATCCCACACCGGGCTCCCTGCATGGGGCCTGCTCTCTCTCTGCCTGTGTCTCTGCCTCTCTCTTTGTGTGTCTCTCATGAATAAATAAATAAAATCTTAAAAAAAAGTTCCTCAAAAATTAAAGACAGAACTGCCATATGATCTAGCAATGCCAGTACATATCTAAAAGAATTGAAAGCAGGTACTCAGAGATATTAGCACTTGCATGTGCATTGCAACACTATTTATAATAGCCAAAATGTGGAAACAACTGAAATGTCCATCAATATATGAATGAATAAAGAAAATGTGGTATATATATCAGTGGAATACTATTCAGCCTTTAAAAAGAAGGAAATTATGCAGTGTCGGACACACCTCCGGCATATTATGCTACGTGAATTAAGCCGGTCACAAAAGACAAGTAGTTCGTTATTCTACTTATTCAATATAGTCAAAAGTAGAATGGCAGTGGTGAGAGTTGAAGGAAGAGGGGGAGTTGAGCGTTGAGTTTCAGTTTTGCAAAATGAAAAAGTTCTAGAGATCTGTTATACAACCATGTGTCTATAGTTAATAGTACTGTACATTTTCAAGTGGATAAATTGGTAAATTTTATGTGTTTTGTACCACACTTTTTTTTTTTAAAGTGTTACGACAGGGGATCCCTGGGTGGCGCATCAGTTTGGCGCCTGCCTTTGGCCCGGGGCGCGATCTTGGAGACCGGGGATCGAATCCCATGTCGGGCTCCCGGTGCATGGAGCCTGCTTCTCCCTCTGCCTGTGTCTCTGCCTCTCTCTCTCTCTCTCTCTCTCTCTCTCTCTCTCTGTGTGACTATCATAAATAAATTTAAAAAAAATTAAAAAATAAATTAATAAAGTGTTATGACAGAAGGGGAAAGGTGAAGTTAGGCGTTGTCCCTTCCATCACTATGTTGTCCCTTTTCTTCTCCATCCCACTCACTGGGTCTTTTATCATTTCTTCTTCTTTGTAAGCATCAGGACTCATTCTCCCCTGCCTTATCTCTTTCTTTTTTTAAAAGATTTTATTTATTTATTCATGAGAGACACACACAGAGAGAGATGTAGAGACACCCGCAAAGGGAGAAGCAGGCTCCATGCAGGGAGCCTGACATGGGACTCAATCCATGGTCTCCAGGATCAGGCTCTGAGCTGAAGGTAGCGCTAAACCTCTGAGCCACCCGGGATGCCCGCCTTATCTCCTTCAAGGGATGGATATAGTTTCCCCTGCTTGTCTCTAGGGGTAACTCCTAGGGATCCAGGGAAGGGATCCAGGGAAGCTCCGTGGAGTTGGTGGTGCTGCCTAATGAAGCTGTCTTTTTGCCGGGGTTGTGGAACAGGTTGGAGAAGTGGAACAAATGAGAGGCAGTAATGAAGCTAGAGGGTGTTTTTCTGTGCACCCTCCGTTCTTGATCTTATTGTTCCATCCCTAGGACCCTGGTGGGAGTTCTTAAAGGGAAATTTGTGGAAAGAAGGTTCTTAGAAATGTAGAGCAGGGGGGCCCACCTGATTAGCATCTGGTAAGAAAACAAGTCTGGAATTAACTATTGGTACATAAATGCCCTTTCTGTGTCTTTTTTTGTGGACAAGATTGATCCTCTGATGCCATAAAATGATTTCAGGGGTATAGAGTGATCAGTTTCTTAGGAAGGATGTTAGCTTTTTTGTTTGTTTTAATACAAGCACAATGTATGTGAGAACCTATAAATATATCTGAGAAAAAGATGACAAAATTTTAAAAATATTCCATTGAAGAATGTCATGTGGTACTTGAGCATCCTTCCCTATGGCTCCCCAGCAAATGGTAAAGCAAATTCCAGCCTATGATTGAAGTTGGATATGTATTAATACTATCAGTTCCATCTTGAAGCCAAAAGGGAAATCTATGTTTAAAATCTTATTTTTTTTAATTTAAGTAAGCACTATACCCAGTGTGGGGCTTGAACTCACGACCTTGATATCAAGTCACTGGCTCTACCAACTGAGTCAGCCAGGCACCCCTACGTTGTGATTTTTAAATCTACCAATTTCCTAGAAAATTAATGGTATGAAATCTTCCAACAAATGAGATTTTGTGGTTTCTACCATTACCACTGTAGTCTTTTATTGGATTAGAGAATTAATTTCTTACATCTGAATGCAAGAAAAGTTAATTGTACATCAAAAGAATAAATTGGTAGCCTGGTGGAATGTGGATAATGACATAAATAGAATAAATAGGAATGTTGACTTAAAATTTCATCTCCTTTGACTACCTTTTAAGTTCCACTAATTTCTGCCTTATTTTTTTACTAATGGCTTCATTATTTGTGACTCTTTGTATGTACTCGGGCTAATGCCATGGAATACATCTGAACTGGAAGTTTGGTTGCTGCAAGATTCTTGAATATTGGTTGGAATAGGTTTGGTAATTCTGTTTCAGTTTTATTTTATTTTATTTATTTATTTTTTAAAAAAAAGATTTATTTATTTATTTATTTATTTATTCATGATAGACATAGAAAGAGAGAGAGAGAGGCAGAGACACAGGAGGAGGGAGAAGCAGGCCCCATGCCGGGAGCTTGACCTATGACTCGATCCCGGGACTCCAGGATCACACCCCGGGCCAAAGGCAGATCCCGGGACTCCAGGATCACACCCCGGGCCAAAGGCAGGCACTAAACCGCTGAGCCACCCAGGGATCCCCTCTTGTTTCAGTTTTAAATTATACTAAAAGAGTACAGGTGATTTGAAGCAGGTCCAGGGAAAACATGAGAATATCAATATTGATTCTGGGTGTTCAGAAGATTCAGAGTGACATAGGTGATATTTGAGGCCGGAAAGTTGGGGAACTTTCTGATCTGGGTTGCAAGGGAATGATGTATCTTTAGTGGTCCAATAATATCACATATTACAATATTCCTATGCACCCAGGGTACTAAATGAGAATATGTGCCATTTATGAAATTCCGTTACTTCTCTCTCAAATTAAAAAAATTAATAAAGGTGCATTTTAAGGGTTTATTACATTTGTTTAAGACTCACTGCCAGGGCAGCCCCGATGGCCCAGCAGTTTGATGCTACCTTCAGCCCGGGGTATGATCCTGGAGACCCGGCATGGAGTCCCACGTCGGGCTCTCTGCATGGAGCCTGCTTCTCCCTCTGCCTGTGTCTCTGCCTCTCTCTCTCTCTCTCTCTCTCTCTCTGTGTCTGTCATGAATAAATAAATTTTTAAAATCTTTAAAAAAAAAAAAAAGGAAAAAAGACTCACTGCCAGGGCGCCTGGGTGGCTCAGTTGAGTGCCTTCAGCTCAGGTCGTGATCCTGGGATTGAGCCCCAAATCAGGTTCCCTGCTCAGCGGGAAGTCTGCTTCTCCCTCTGCTGCTTCCCTTGCTGGGGTTTTCTCTCTCTCTCTCTCTAATTAATTAATTAATTAATTAAAAAAAAAAAGACTCACTGCCAGATCTGAAGTTTAATTATCTGCTTATTTATATGGTTATTAACACAATTACCAATAATGACTGATGCAAATGTTTTTCAGAAACTCTTCCATAAATGTAAATATTTATTACACATTTATTTATCTGTATGTATTTTTTCATTGGTTCCACCAAGACATTTTTTTTAAAAATCTTGACCTATTTCTTTTTTCCTAGCATAAGAAAAGACATTGGTTAGAAGCATCTTGGAAGTAAAAACTTACTTACTTCATTTTTTTTCTTTCTTTTCTTTATATATTGTTTAAATGTTCATTTTGAAATAATTTTAGACTTTCATAAAAGTTGGAAAAAATGGTACATAGAATTTCCATGTGCATTTCTCTTTTTAAAAATTATTTTATTTTTTTAGAGAGGGAGAACATGCCCAAGTGAAGGGAGGGGCAGAGGGAGAAGGAAAGACAGGGAGAGAAACAGACTTCCTGCTGAGCATGGAGCCAGATGTGGGGCTCTGTCTTACCACCCTGAAATCATGACCTGAGCAGAAATAGAAAAAAAAAAAGTCAGACATTCAGTGACCTCCCCCCCCTTCCCCCAGGGACTCAGGCTTCCCCCAGGAACACTATTTTACAACTATATCTTATTACTATAGCACAATTACAAAATAAGTTAACATTGGTACAATACAGAAACTCAGTTATACATCTTACTTGGATCTTACCAGTTTCACAAGCACTTTCTTTTGTTGTTGGCATATAGTTCTTTTTCTAAAAAAATGATTTTATTTATTTATTTTGAGAGAGAGAGAGAGAGAGCGCAAGTGTGGGGAGAAGAGGCAAAATCAGAAGCAGAGGGAGAGGGAGAAGCAGACTCCCTGCTGAGCAGAGAGCCAGATGCCAGGCTCCATCCCAGGACCTAACATTTAACCAACTGAGTCCCCCAGGTCCCCCAGGTGTTGGTATATAGTGCTAAGAAATTTTGTCAGGTGAAATCATCATCAGGATTAGGATACAGAACAGGATCCAACAATAGGATCCAATACCATTCCAAAGAAGTTCCCTTGTATGACCACTTTATAGTCACATCTTTACCCAGAACTCACTCCTGGAAGCCACTGATATATTCAACATAATGTTCTTAGGCTCCATCTAAGTTCTGTGTATCAATACTTCATCTTTTCTATTGCTGATTTGTATTCTATGGTATGGATGTACAGTTTTCATCATTTACCCATTACACAATGAAGGACATTTGTGGGGTTTTTTGTTTTGTTTTGATTCTTGAACGTTGCTTTTGAAAAACAATGAAAAGGAAGCAGCATCAAGGATTAAAATTCATTGGGTACTTACTAAACAATGCCAGGATGAATAGTTTTAATGAACTCTATCTTCAGCCCCACTTCTTCTCCCCTCTCTGGAGGCCGAGGAGTGGGACTGAAAATTCCAACTCTCTAATTACCAATTTTGCCTTTCTGGTGACCAGCTTTCATCTGAACTAACTAGAGGTTAGATCCTAAATCACTGTATTAGCATAAACTTTCATGCGGTTCAAAGGCACTTGTTATGAATTACAAAAGATACTCTTTTCACTAAGGAAATAACTAGAGTGTTTATGAGCTCTGTGCCAGATACCAGAGACAGAGATCATATGTATGTTTTTCTTATACCACATGCCATGGATCTCTAACAATAACAAAAAATTATAAGAATTAAGATACTGATACATTACGAGAGTCCCATTCAATAATTAATAATTATTCCTCTTCATTTTCCTTTCATATGAAAATATCTCCCAGGGCGAGGCTTCTCAGGTTGGTAGTCTTGCTTTCTAGATCTTCAGTGTTTTTTTTTGTTTTTTTTTTTTTTAAGATTTAATTTACTTATTCAGAGACACAGAAAGAGAGGCAGAGACATAGGCAGAGGGAAAAGCAGGCTCCCTGCAGAGAGCCTGATGGGGGAATCCATCCCAAGACTCCCGGATCATGACCTGAGCCAAAGGCAGATGCTCAACCACTGAGCCATCCAGGTGCCCCTAGACCTTAAGTGTTCTAAAACTAGAATTGGCTTCACCCTTTCAGGCAACTAGTATGTATAACAGAACTAAGAGACAAGGTTATCTTTTATTCTGAGCCTCTTTCCAGGTATTAATATAATATTGAATTTCCTTCATTACACAGTCTGTTTACTCATTCCTTTATAGTCAGCTACTATTCCTTCTTCTCGCCATTTATAACTAAACTTTGACCTTCTGAAGGAATGTTAGGTTGGGTCACTGTCCTGGCCTGTATTGCAAATAGCAATACTAGTTTAGTAGGTACTTCCCCATCAGTCCAGTCCCATTCACACACGGTATGAAGATGCCTCAGCCCCTCCACCCAACCTAGTAGTCTTTAAGCTTTAGCTCACCCTTAGTCTGAGTGACTAATTAATTAAACCTTTCTTTGATATGTCTATAGATTATGCATTCTTACCTAGAAAAAGAAGAGGGCTAATGATTCTGCATGTCACCAGACCCTGTTGCATCACTCCTGAGTGCCAAGGACCCAGACCTTTTTGCATAATGCCCCTGGGCACCAAGGAACCAGTTCCCCTTGCACAACTTCAAGCACTGTGATAACATTTGTAGTTGGAGTCTGTAGTGTGCACATAACTGAGAAATGTTACAGACCACTGCACTCCCTTAACTGATTAACTTCCCTAAACACCTATAAAAATCTCTGGGCTGGGCAGAAACCTCAGAGTTGGCCTTTGGATAAATGTACCTCCTCTCCAGGTGGCCAGCCTCCCGAATAAAGCTCATACTCCTTTCCAATCAAAACTTGTCTCTTGAGTATAGGCTTTTTGAGGAAAGGGCAGCCGAACTTTGGTTTCAGTAACAGGTAGGGTTACATAGGTACAGAACTAGCAGAGTATTTTTACCACTAAGTAATATAGCTGCATTCACTGTTAACCTCAGTTTTGCCAGAGTAAAACCCTTCCCTATCAGGCCCTTAAGGAATTCTGATATAATAATTTTAAAATATAGCTCTAGGGACCCCTGGGTGGTTCGGTGGTTTAGCGCCTGCCTGTGGCCCAGGGCGTGATCCTGGAGTCCCGGGATCCCGTCCCACATCAGGCTCCCTGCATGGAGCCAGTTTCTCCCTCTGCATGTGTCTCTGCCTGTGTGTGTGTGCGTGTGTGTGTGTGTGTGTGTGTGCGTGTGTGTGATGAATAAATAAATAAAATATTTAAAAAAATAAAAATAAATATAGTTCTAGTTTCTTGCTTACGAATCATCCTTGCTTAGGGCACCTGGATAGCTCAGTTGTTGAACATCTGCCTTTGGCTCAGGTCATGATCCGGGGGTCTTGGGATGGATTCCCCCATCAGGCTCTCTGCAGGGAGCCTGCTTCTCCCTCTACCTATGTTTCTGCCTCTCTCTGTGTGTCTCTCATGAATAAAAAATTAAAATCTTAAAAAAAAAAGGAATCATCCTTGCTTTCAGTACTTGTAGTTGCAGCCCCAGTCCTGTGACTACTTCATCAGGTAAAAAGAAAAAGGTTGAAGCAGTATGAAGAAAGAAAGTATATAGTTTGTATCAGAGTTCTCTCTCCTTGAGAAGAATTGCAAAGTCATACCAGCATCCTCCCTCAGAAGCTCACAGCCAGAACTACCAGAAAAACAAAGGTTTCTATCTAGTAGAGACACTCCCCTTTTATATTGAGCATAAGCAAGCATTCATGAAGATTTGTAAGCCAGTCCTTCATGCCTATCTTCCTTCATACCCCCTGATTTAAACAACCAGTTTCAACTGCTTATTCTATCAATGTTCAAACCCTCTATCAGTGTTTTCAACTGGTTATTCTAACTCTCTATCAAAGTTCAAACCCTCTATCAATGTTTTACTGAGGACGGAATCTCGGCTATATTTATTTATTCATTCATTCATTCATTCATTCATTTGGTAAGTCAGCTCTATGCTCAATGTAGGGCTTGAACTCACAACCCCAAGATCAAGGGCAGCATGCTCTACTGACTGAGCCAGCTGGCACCCCTCTCTGCCTATTTTAGACATTATGGGCTATATTTTTCTTAGTCTGAAAAAATACGATTCAGTGGTCCAACTTTGGTGTAATATCCTCTGTTCAGATTCTCTTAAGGTACTCTGATATATTTGCTTCGAACACTGGGTAAGCAAAGTCCAGCCCCAATACAGTGTCCATTCCTATCAAGACCTATTTGTAGCTTTCGGGCTACTGGCATGTCTGACTTGCCTGCCATGTTCAAGGCCTTCCCACTGGGAATCTAACACATAGCTCTCTGCAGTCTCTGACTCTTGGTTGGCAAACAGACAGTTCTTACTGCTATTTCATACCTCAGAGGGTGCAAAGGAATATATAGGTCTACATTCAGCCCATCTCTGCATTGCTGTAGTCCTCTCAACATCCACTCATTTAATTCACCCAGGTGGCCACCATAAGCAAGCACACTGAAGAATCCACTTGTCAATTTCAATCACTTTCAGAACTTGGAACCCCCTGGCTTCAATAAGTTCCTGGTTTTGCCCTCCCCTAGCATGCACTGCTTTCTTGGGAACCAGAGGTTTTATTTATTTTATTTTATTATTATTATTTTTTGACCAGAGGTTTTAGAAGTAATTTCTGTTGTCCCAGAATAATTACTCGCGTTGGGGGTGGCTTTCAGACTATGGATTAAGCTGGGACTAACCAATATTTGAGCTTGGTCCAGTATCAAGTTCCACTCCAGTACTCTTTTATTTTCATTTCAGCTGTTACAACTGACAACAACCAAGGTATTGTATATTTCACATTTTTCTTATTAGTCTGCATTTCCTTATGCATCAAGTGAACCAACTCCCTGGGAATTGAGTACATCTCTAAATTGCACTGTTACCTTTTAGTTTACCAGGACAGATGCTGCTCCATACTATAGGTGACCATGTGGTCAGTCAGGAATCAAAGACTGCTCATCACCACCTTTTTATGCATTCTCTTCCCAAACTAGGTTTACCTAAGCAAAGGAAGTTCTAGTGAATCTCACCTTTTTAAACACCAAATGTATATTTTTGGAACAATAACCAATTCTCTGATACCAACTAGGTTCAATTGAATTGGACAATTCATTTCTGACACCACCCAGAGTTAGTACAGATCCTGTAACACTGCCCCCATTTCGGAGGCCAGCTTCAAATGGGATGGGCAGGCCACCAAACTTCTACCCACCCAACTACCAATTTGGGGGTTCCCATTACCTCCTCAGGTTTGCAAATTCACTAGAACTCACAGATCTCAGTAAAGAACTTTATACATATTTACCAGTTTATTTTAAAGGACATAACCAAATGGAAGACATGTCTAAGAAAAGGTATGGGGACTGGGGATGGCATAGAGTGTCCAGGCCCTCTCTTGATGATGATCTTCCCATCATCTGGCATATATATAAATAACTCATTTTTCTTCATTCCATTTCTCTTGCCTATTATGAAGACAGTCAAATTCAGTGGAAGGATACTCAAAGCTTTCTCAATTTCCTGGTTCAAGTTTGTTTTGTTTTTCCCACTCAATATTCAGCAACATTCTCCTCTGAGAAGGTAGAGAGGGGAACTTAAAAGTTCAAACCCTCCTATCTTGTTTTGTCTTTCTGGTGACCAGCTTCCACCCTGTAGTTATCTAGGGACCTCACCCTTCTCTGGAGAGAGGTATAGGTTTATGTTGCTTCCTACATATTAGTTGCTGGAATTCAAAGGAAAATTTGAGGTTTTGCTTAATTTCTTAAAAACCTATATTTGGTGGGGGTAGAGCTAGTAAAAATATTTTGAACTAAGAAATTTTATGTCTAATAATAATTTATAAGAATAACCATATTCTGGGAAGCCTGAGTGGTTCAGGTTGAGTGTCTGCCCTAGGCTCAGGGTGTGATCCCTGGAGTCCCACATCAGGCTCCTCCTTGCATGGAGCCTGCTTCTCCTCCCTCTGCCTATGTCACTGCTTCTCTCTCTGCCCCTCGTGTGTTTCTCATGAAATTAAAAAATAATAATAATAACCATGTTCCTTTTTGTCGGAAATAAAAGCCAACTGTACCAGAATGCATGAATTATGCTGGCTTATTGGTTAGCTATAAAAGTTGTTTTTTTCATATTATGGAATAAAAGCAACACACACCACACTATCATTTTCTTTTTTTTTAAATAGTTTTTTTTGAAGATATTACTAATTTATTTGAGAGAGATAGGATAAGCAGGGTGAGAGCTAGGAGATGGAGAGGGAGAAACAGACTCCCCACTGAGCTGGGAGCCTGACTTGGGGCATGATCCCAGGACCTGGAGATGATGACCTGAGCAGAAGGCAGACGCTTAACCATCTGAGCCACCCAGGATCCCCCACACTGTTCTTTTCTTATATCAATTGCTTCTGTATTAGTTTGCTAGGGCTTCCATAATAAATACTACAGACTGAGCGGTTTAAATACAGTAATTTATTTTTTCATAGTTCTGAGGTCTATGGGTTCAAGATAATAGCATAGTTTTGGCAGGTTTGGTTTCTTCCATGGCCTCTCCATGACCTGCAGGTGGCTGCCTTCACACCCTGTCCTCACATTATCTTTCTGCCTGCAAATGTCTGGGTCTTTAATCTCATCTTCATATAGGACTACCAGTTATGCTGGATTAAAGCCTACCCAAATGATCTCATTTTACCTTAATTACTTCATTAAATGCCCAACTCTAAAATACAGCCACATTCTGATTTCCTAGGTGTTTGACTTCAACATACAAATTTTAAGAGGACACAATTCAGCTATTAACACCTTCTTTGCATTCTTATATATATATATATTTTTTTTTCAATGTTCAGTTTCCTTTAATGACCCCCATCTCCCTGAAGGGCAGGTATAGGCAGCTAGGCGATGATGACAGGAGCTGTTTACTTGAAGATCTTGCCCTGATTGAAGGTTTTGCCCACATGCTGGAAGGCCCCCTCCCAGGAAAAGTACCCTCGAACCAGCGTCTGGGTCTCCTCGCTGCCAGGATCCAGTTTCCGCCACGTATAGGACTCGGAGTCCACCTGCCAATCTGGACTCAGCGGAAAGGCAAGCTCCTGGTCTCAGAAGACCCAGACTCCAGAAATGGAGCTGCTGTTGTTGGTTCCAAAGAGGATGGCAAAGGCATTCTTCCTCAGCTTGTCCAACCGTTGGAACATTCCAGTGATGAGGTTACAACTCATAAAGGTCTGAGTGAGCTCCTCAGGGAGCTCAGGGAAGTGGTACTCAGTGTACCACAGGGACCAGCCATCCTTATCGAAGTGCTCCCAGAAATACGGCAGTGCCACAGTGAGAGTGTCCTCATTGGAGTACTTGCGCTTAAATTCGTCCAACACAAAGGTACTCTTGGGCAGGTGAGCAAAGGGGTCTTTGGCCCTTGGCTCAGCAGCCAGTGCCTGCTCACATTCATCCATTTCCTCCTCAGGAGCAGGGGCAGCAGCCTTCTTCTCCTCTTTCCGTGCAGCCTGGGGCTTCTGCTTCTCTTCCCAAGAACCCTTCTCTTTCCATGGGGTGTCTTTTTTAGGTTGGCTCTCTGCAAACTTTTTAGCATCAAACTGGGCCATCTTCTCACAGAGTTTCACCTCCCCCAAGACAGCCCGGAACTGGGGCTGGTTAATGCAGGTAAGGAACCAGCAGTTGGTATTGGGGAAGGCCTGGCTCCAGGACCTGTTTATAGAGCCACAACAGGGTGCAGACAACTGTGATGTCAGCCAGTGTCACACGTTTGCCCACCAGAAAAGTCCTCATCTTCAAATGAGTATCCAGGAGCCCCAGAATTCGCCTCACTTCCTCCTTTGCATTCTCTGTGGCCTGCTTGTTGTGGTGCATGATGCCCAAGGTAGGAAACACCCAGGTACTGGCTGGGGGCACTATGTCGCTATCAGCAAAGCTCACCCACTGCACCACCTGGGCTGCTGCCTCTGGAGTACTTCCCTGCAGCTCCTCATTGCTCACATAGTAGGCAATGGCATTGCTCTCAAACACACAGAATCCATCGTCACCCTCAAATGCTGGAACCTTGCCGGCAGGAAATTTACGGAGAAATTCAGGGGTGCGGTTGGTTTGGCCAAAGTGGAAGTGGGGTGGCGCGGAGAGCACACGGACCTGAGCCCTGCTGTACTGAGCAGCAATGAGAGCCTTGAAGGCCCTCCAGTTTTCAGGATATGTGTACAGGGTCCCGGCCGCCATGGTGATTCCGCAGAGAAAGGGGGTGGCTCCTTGTATGTTTTTAAGTAATCTTTAAAATATGTTAGTTTTGTATCATCGTTAATTTAAATTTTGCAGTTGCTTTTAATAATTTATGGGCATATGCTTTTTTTTCTTTTCCCAAATGCTCAAGGTAGTTAGGTTGAATCCAGAGGGCTCTGGCTACTAATAAAGCAAACTGATAACAACTCTATTGTTCAATCTATATATAAACAGTCCATTTTTCTTCAACCATTTCTCTTGCCTATTATAATGAAAAAAATGAAATCAGAATCTAGAAGAAAAACTGAAAAGAGAAAATTATATAGGGAAAGAAGAAGAGTAAAAGAGATTAAACTGCACTGAACACCTAATACATTATTTCAACGGTAATCTGGACCCTGAGGTTCTACCAACAGAAGGTAAAAAGACCTTCTATTCAGAGGGTTTACTTTGGGGTTTTTCAAAGATTGCATACCCTGCCCCCAGACCTAAAGATTGTTAAATATTGTGGTTCCCCAACTATTTGGCAACATAAAGTAGTTATACCTCAAAAATACTGCCAGAGAACAATTTCAAACCTACAACAGCTCCATCTGATTGGCTGGGTTGGAAACACATTGTCAAGATCACATATTGTCTATCCATACATGTCTAATAGAGTTTCTTAACTGCTATGCCACTTGTGGAGTTTAATAGTGTGCTGGAGATTGCTTTACCTAAAGGATGTGAACAAAAATCATCCTTTGTACATATCCTAACAACAACAAAAGTCTTCCGTTGAGAAATAAATGTGTGATAGATACAATGGAGATCGAGATTTAGGAGTGAGCAATATGCTAGTTGTATTTGAAGCCCTGAGGATGGTTGAAAATACAGCAAGAGAAAGTGGAATCAAAGAGAATAAACCTAAGGACCATAATAGGGAGAATATGAACATTAAAGAGAAAATTTTGGAAGAGAAGCCAGTAAAAGATTTTGAGGAGGGCAAACAGAAACAAACAACCCCAAACAAACAAGAAGAAAGGCAGGTAGACAGGATGTAGAACCAGTTGGGCTAGTACCTGGGAAGCAAGGTTTAGTGACATAAAGACTGAAGTTTAAATGCCTTTTGGCAGCAAGTGGTTCATTAGCGTCCTCATCCTCCTCCGTACTCGGTAAGGGTGAATACGTGGGCACAATGGTAATAAAATCTAGATTTGTAGTGAGTGAAGAAGTGGGAGGTGGGGAAGACAGAGTGTTTATGACCATTTATGAAGAAACTTAGCTGTGAAGGGAAGAAGGGATGATAATGACTTGGCTCTGTATAAGTAAAGGGAAGTAGGAAAATACTTCTTTCATTAACTAAAGCAATATAACAGTTATTTGCCCAATTAACACCGATTCTCCCCTCTTTCTTCGTCACAGTATCCCATCATATTCCAAGTAACATACCCCATTAAAAGACAAGAGCTCCCAAACATCCTTTCAGCTGTAGGTAACCATGAGATAATAATCTGATATTGCATGTATTTTCTAGTATAACTTCTTAAGAACAAGACATCACAGAGCAGAAGCTGCTGTGGGCGCTTCTGTTTTTTTTTAATCCTTTTGTGGTCCCTCCCCTTGCTTTGTACTTGGAACAGGCATCTTGGATCATGAGGAAGGAAGAAGGAAGAAGAAGGAAGCCAGTGCTAAGGATTTTGGAGTAAAAAGAGAAGAGACTGGGTACTCTGTGATGCCAAGATGTCACCAAACCAGCACTCAGGCAGTCCACCTCCAGAGTTTTTTATGTGAAAGAAAATCTTTATTCTCTTTCACCCGGGGCAAATTCTGTCAAACATAATTTCTACCAAATAATGCAGACACCCATTCCAAATTTTCAACGCTCCCTGCAGTCTTATTCCTGCCCTCCACTGAAAAAATCAAGGTCATCAGATGCTAAGGCACTAAAATCCCTGCCTTCAGGACTTCATGTCCCTCCTATGTGAGTAACTTTCTTCTGTCCAAGGCAAAGCATTGCAACCAGGCTTAGCTAACCTCACAGTTTCCTCAGAACATCCTCCCAACTAACATCCCTTCTCTCTCCTCTATAGGTAACATCACTCTGTTTCTTCATTCTGGCCATACAGATACCAAAATCTCCATCTTAAAAAAACAAAACAGGGGTTCCTGGGTGGCTCAGTCGGTTAAGCAGCTGCCTTGGCTCAGGTCGTGATCCCACGGTCCTGGGATCAAGCCCTTCGTTGGGTTATCTGCTCATCTGCTTCTCCCTCTGCCTGCCACTCCTCTTGCTTGTGCTCTCTCTGTCAAAAAAGAAAATAAAAGGGAAAAAAATATATATAAACAAAAAATTCACAATCCTCCTTCCAACCCAGTGATTCCCATTAACTACTCTCTTCTCTTCCACGTGCAAAAAAAAAAAAAAAAACAAAAAAACAACAAAAAACAGCGGAGTCCGTGTGTGCCAGCTTCCCGCTCAAACTGCCCACCTGCCGGCCCACGGGCGGCCTCCCAGGCCCTCCGTCCCTCACTCTACCCGCCAAGCCTCTGCACCCCTGCTTTTTCTGTCCGCAGCGGGAAGCAGGCTGCACCCCCCCACCCCCCCGCCCCCGCGCATCGCCTTCCCTCAGGCCTGCGCCGTCCAGGCCGCCTTCTCCCTCTCCTCCTAGGTCAGCTCCTCTCCCTAAGGGTCAGGGCGTTAGGCCCAAGGAGGGAAGGACGGCAGGAGCTCCGAGGAGGGGACAGCAGCTATCCTCACCGCACACCCTCCAATGGAAGGGACGGCCTGGGCGAGCGAGGGGTCCTCTGCAAGCGCCAGCACCCGCGCGTCCCCGTCCCCGCGCTGCAGCCAGCCCCGGGCAGAAAAGGGCCCCGAGCCGCCTCCGGTGCCCGCGGGCGGGGCGGCCTGGGTGCCGGCCGGCCCAGAGCGCATGCGCGGGCCATCTGCGGGAGGGCGGCGCCTGCGCAGTAGGCGGCACGTGCCCGCCAGACTATGTCAGGGCGGGAGCCGGGCCGCCGGGCGCCAGCCTGTCCGCGTGGCGGAGCCTGCTCGGGGGCAGGTGGGCGTGCGGGGACGCGCGTGTGGGGAGCGCGGAACAGACCGGCCGCGGGTCGGGAGACGCCGGGCTCGCGGCGCGGGCTCCCCGGCCTGGGAGGGCGCGGGGTCGGCCCCGGGCGAGGCCGGGCAGGACACGCCCTGGAGAGGAGCTCCCGGGGCTGCCCGGACCGTCGCGTGCGGCCTGCGCGCTCCTGCCGTGGCCTCCGGGCCTCAGCCGCCCTCCTGCGCGGCGGCGGCTGCTCCTGCTCGGGGAGCCGAGACTTGCTGCTGCTGGAGGGGCCCCGCCCGCGGGCGGCTCGGCCCAGGGCCTGGGGCGCTGCAGCCCGTGTCCCCGAGGCCCGGCGAGCGGCAGAGACGGTGGGGACCCCGCCCCCAGGCTTGGGGTTCTGGGCGGGAACCGACGACGCCTCCGTCGCGGCGGGAGGCGGGAGGCGGGAGGCGGGACACGGCGCTGGCCTCGCCTGAACGCCAACACCTGTTTTGCAGCCCAGGACATGAACTCCTCTTCGGAACACAGCGCTCACGGTGAGGGCGGTACCGCCAGGCCGTTTTTCTACGTGCACGCGGTGGGCCCTCCGCCGTACCCGAGCCCCTGGTACCAGAATCTCCCCGCTAATCCGTGCTGTGTTCCGGGGGCAGGTAAGAGATCTGAGGAGGTCGGCGGGGTGCGGTGCTCCCCGAAAGCAGCGCCTGAGGTTTTCTGACCCCTCAGGCCGCGACTTCTCTTTCCTCACCCTCCTGCGCGAGAGAGTATGACCGCATACGGGGGCAGGGTTTGAAGTTCACCTTAACAGATAAAATTTGGGGGGTCCCTGAGGGGCTTAATTAAGCATCTGCCTGTGGCTCAGGTCAGGATCTCAGGGTCCTGGAATTGGCCCTCATCTGCTCCTTGCTCAGCTGCGAATCTGCTGCTCCCTCTGAGATCTCTCTCACTCTTGCTTTGTCTCAAATAAATGAAATCTTAAAAAAAAAAAAAAAAAAGGTAAATTTGAATTCTAACTATATGCCAGTTATTTTGCCAAATACTGGAAATAGGCTCTCTCATCTGACCTCAACCTCATGAGGTAGCTATTATTGCTGTCTGTGCTTTGCAAATGAGAGCTGGGGTTCAGAGTCCAGGACTTGCCCAGAGTTACACAGGAGTCAAACCAAAATTTTATGTTATGAGACCAGTCTGATCGAGGCACCGTAGAGCTCCTAGTTCCTATAATTTTCTCAACAAGGTAAAGATTCTAAAACCTGTTACGATGTGGTCCAAAAAAGTACTTTGGGGGAAGAATGATGAGTTAAATGTTTGGGAGGTAGACATCTAGGATTTTATGCATTATGGGGTAGGAGGGGGCTTTAGGCAGGGCAGATCCATAGCGTGAGTCTCCCCTCACCTCTGGTAAAGATTGCTAAATCTACTCTTGTTATCTTACTAACGATAAAACGTATACGTTATGCAACTTGTTTTCCAGGTAGAAAACTAGGTGTGACAAGGACTGCCTGTTTTTATTTATTTGTTTTTTTTTTTTAAGTTTTAAAGGTTTTATTTATTTGAGAGAGAGAGAGAGCCCATGTGAGGAAGCAGGCAGGGGTGGGGTTGGAGGGGGCAGTGGGCAGGGAGTGGAGGGCCAGAGGTGGAGAATCTCAAATGCTGAGCTCCAGGCAGGGCTCTATTCCTCTGACCCTGAGATCGTGACCTGAGCCAAAATCAAGAGTCCAAGGCCTAACCACCTGGGCCACCAGGAGCCCTTGATGAGGGGTGCTTTTGAGTTGGTCATTGCTCCTGGCTTTTTTGCTTTGCATACTAATGATTCCATCCTCCCTGACTCTCAGCAACTGCTAATCTTTTTATTGCCTCCATAGCTTTGCTTATTTCTGAAAGTTAGATTGGAATCATATAGCATGTACATTTTCTAGATTGGCTTCTTTCACATAATGTGCATTTAAGGCTTTTTCTTTTCATAATTTTGCAAATCATTTTTTACTGCCAAACATTTCATCATCTGGATTTATGACACTAGATATCTACTTACCTACTGAAGTATATCTTGGTCTCTTCCAGGTTTTGGCAAGGGTATGTTTGGTTTTGAAAGAAAACAGCAGACCTTCAAAGTGATGGTACCATTTTTGCATTCCCAACAGCAGTGAACCGGTTGCTGTTGATCCTCATCTTCACCAGCGTTTAGTGTTAGTGTTTAGGACTTCAGCCATTCTAATACCTATGTAGTAGTATCTCATTACCTTAGTTTGCATTTCCATGATGACATGTGGAGCATATTTTAATGCTTATTTGCTATCTGCATATTTTTAAGGTGTCTCTTAATGTTTGGCCTATTAATGGGAGTTTGGGGTTTTTTTGGTATTAAGAGTTTTTTTTTTGGGTGTTTCAGATAACAGTTCTTTATCACATGTATTATACAAGTATATTTCTCCCAAATAAAAGTCCCATGGAGTTTTTAATCTCTTCAATTTGTGTACCTGTAAATGGTCTTTTCACTTGACAGTGTCTTTTGCAGGTTTTGATTTTAAAGAAGTCCAGCTTGGAGTGGCGGGGTGGGGGGATAAAAAAAAAAAAAAAAAGTCCAGCTTGTCAATTCTTACATGGGTTGTGGATTGGTATTGTAGCTAAGTCATCAGTATCCCTAAGGTCATCTAGGATACCTCTTCTATTCTAGCTTTCCTAGTTTCTGCATTTTACATTGAGATCTGTGGTCCATTTTTGAGTTAATTTTTGTGGTGGGTGTTTGTTTTAAGGTCTGTGTCTAGAATCACTTCTGGCACGTGTATGTCCACTTATTCCAGGACAGTTTGTTGAAAGGACTGTCTTTGCTTCATTGTATTATCTTTGTTCTTTGTCAAACATTGGTTGAGTATATTTATGTAGGTTTGTGTGTGAGCTTTCTGTTCTATACTATTGATCTATTTGTAATTTCTCAGTGTGTTTGGTAGACTTTACCAGTGAGCCCTTCTGTGCCTGGTGCTTTCTGTTCTAGAAGGTAATCAGTTAATTGATTCATTTTCTTTAATACTAAAGATCTATATAGATGTCCATTTCTACTTTTATGAATCTGGTGAACTTTGCCTTTTAAGGAATTGGTCAATTTTGTCTAGTTTATGGAATCTGGGAACAGAGTTTATAGTATTTCTTTTATCTTCCCCAAGTTAGAGGCTAGATAATTGATATTTAGATCTTTACAAAGCTGTAAGTTAAAAGCACTGCTTTCATGCCATCCAACAAATTTAGCTAAATTGTATTTTCACTTAGTTCCAAGTATTTAGAACTTCTCAGATTTCTTTGTTGATTCAGTGTTGCTTAGTTTGTATTTAATCTCAAAGTATTTGAGATTTCATAGTGATCTTTGTTTTCTATAGTCAGCTGTAGGCTAAGCGTAGACACTGTATGATTAATATACTTTTTAATTTGTAGAAGTGTTTTTTGTTAATCATATAGTCTGTCTTGGTGAATGTTCCATGTAGGTGTGAGAAGATAACTTGTTCTGTTGGATGAAGTAGTCTGTGTGGATGTCCGTTATTTCCCATGTGGTGAGGGTGCTGTTGTGTTCGATTGTCTTTGCTGCTTTTTTTAATCCACTGTGTCTGTCCTGTTCTGATAGAGGAGTGTTAAAGTCTCCCAACAGTAACAGTGGGTCATTTTATTTCTCCTTGCAGTTCTATCACTTTTTGCCTCACATAGTTTCAGCCTCTGATAAGGGTATACACTTTAGGGATTGTTACATTTCAGTGAAGAGTGGATGTTTCATGCAATGCCACTCTTTATCCCTGATCCCTTTCCTTGCTCTGAAGTCTGTTCTGTCTGAAAGAAATAAACCTGTCTACTTTCTTTTGATTAGCATTAGCATGGTACCTGTTTCTCTATGCATTTATTTCTTTATTCCTGTTTTTATATTTATTTACTTTTAAAGATTTATTTATTTTGGGGAGGGGGAGGGGCAGAGGGAAAGGGAAAGAGAGAATCTCAAGCAGACTCCACACTGAGTTTAGAGCCCAACACATTGCTTAATTCCACGACTCTATAAGACCATGACCTGAGCTGAAATCAAGAGTTGGGAGCTTAACTGACCAAGCCACCCAGGCACACCCCCCCACCCCGTCTTCATATTTAAAGTGATTTTTTTTGGTAAAGAACACAGGTTTTGGCTTTTGGTATATCTTATAATGTTTTCTTGATTGCTAGGCATTCTGTACTGGATTGAGGGAACTGTTCTAAATAGGCCTTTAGTGACATGTTACGTTGTGGAGGTAGGACAGGGATGATAGTCTTATGGTTATTGAAGGACTGTGATGTTAGGTCTCTGTGTTTTAGTGAGATTGTGCCTTTGGACTATGAATTATACATTCACTTCACCTTCCTCCTCCCATTGGGTAGGGAAGGGTGGTTAGGGTGGGCTTGAGATAAGTATTTGCCTACCCTGCCCCTGGTCAGTTAGGGTCCGGTTAACTAGCTTGTTCTGAGGTATAGTCTTGTCAAGAGCAGAGTTTTCCTGGCATATGTCATAATGCCTCCTCTTTCTCACTCTTCCTGAGGGAAGCACAGGGTTTTTTTTTCCCCCCCTAGATTTACTGTGAGAAAGTGGTTGAGCTACAGAAGATAAAACTCAAAAAAGCAATGTGCCCTTGAAGTTTTTAAGTCTCAGATGTGTTGACCCTGAGCCTGCAGTTTGGCAATAACAGTTCAGGTTTCCATACCCTATCCTGGTTCCCATGGAGTTTTTATTTCTTGGATTTGAGTGCCTATAAATTGGGCTTGTCTGGGTTCACATAGCTTTCTAACATTGGGTGTAGCACTAAGCCCTGTAACCTACTGCTGTGAAAGATGACAGGAGTTCTTTATTTTTCAGGTCAGCTTTTTATTTTGTTCAGAGTAAGTGACTTCCAAGCTTCTTAACACATCCCGAATCCGGTGTCTACCACCTTTTTTTTTTTAATATTTACTTATTTATTTATTCATGAGAGACAGAGACAGAGAGAGAGAGAAGCACAGACACAGGCAGAGGGAGAAGAAGGGTCCATGCAGGGAGTCCAACATGGGACTCGATCCCTGGTCTCCAGGATCACGCCCTGGGCTGAAGGCGGCGCTAAACCGCTGAGCCACCCGGGCTGCCCGTCTACCACCTTTTAATGTTAATTACATGTGCAGTACATACTGCTGTACAGTTGAAATAGAGGACTGAATTTATGCATTTAGAGCATATTTATGCATTTAGAGCAATTTATGCATTTAGAGTTCTCTTTCCTACTGATTTCTCATAAGAAAATGCCCTCAAGGTCCATCTGTTGTCACAAATGGTGGGATTTTTTATTTTTTTTATTTTTATTTTTATTTATTTTTTTTTTTTGGTGGGATTTTTTAAATGTGTTTTTTCCTTAAGAATTTTGATGGCAGTTGGAAGAATGTATGGAAAGACAATCTCCCCCATCCCCCCAAAAAAGAAAGATGATGTCCCAGAAAAGTCAAGAGTAATTGGCCTGAGGGGTAATCCACAAAAGGCTACAGCCTATAGGCTTAATGGGAGAGTGAGATGATACAGTGACAAACCAGATAATGAGGGCCTTTTGGCATCCTAAGGAGTGGGATCATTGTTCCTCATTTCCTGACTGGCAGTCACAAGCCCTTCAAATACTGTCTCTCCAGTGAGGGGTCCCACTGGGGTCAAAAGGATAATTTTGGTAGGTGTGGCCACATGGCTGCATACTGGCTGAATGTTGTGACTGGCTGCAGGAGACAGAGTGGCTAACTGCTGTGTTCTCCTCCTAGGTTTCAGAAACGGAAGTCTGTATTTTTCATATTCGGTGGTACTCCGTGAGTATCATGGCTTCCTCATCCCTCAGTCCCCGTTGCCCACTGCACTTAACCAAAAGACCTGTGTTGTGTAACACAGCACAGTTCTGTCAGTGTAGTGGCTATGGAAAGAAAACAAATACGAAAGAGACTCAGACTGAACCTCATCAGGCTGAAAACATGACGCAGAAACAAGACACCCACTCAGAAGGTGATAGGGTGACCAGTATCCTGACTTCTAATATTGACAGAAAAACTGGCAAAACTCCTAAAGCAACAGATAGGGTTTTGTCTTCTGTTGTCCAGAAGAAGGAGCCACATCCTGAGAGCCCTTCTCATAACATCGTGTATAGGATATCACCTCAAGAACACTATGTACCTGAGAAGGCAAAAATGAGGCCAGAACAGAGCAAAGGATGCCCTATAATACAGTTCTGGAAGACTTTGAAGGAAACTATCCATTTGTATAACCTAACTTATGTAAGGCCTTGCCAGAGAACCTGGTATAGCATAGTGGGATTTCACAGAGTCCTTGTGAAAGTAGAAGTGAGCTCTGTAACCGTCATGAGGGTGCAGACAGCATCACATGTAAAGATGAAGAAAGCACTATCTGGTCAGAACAGTGTCATGATGTAAAACATGATGAGGTGGTAAAGTCAGGCTCCATCAGGGACATGAACTTGGGGAAAGAAAAAGGCTGTGCAGCTGTTTTCCAATTCCTGTCCTCTCCAGGTGAAGCAAAAGACAGAGATGAAATCCAGGATACACTAAACTCCAGTCTGTGCCAGTCTTCTGGAGATGGCAATCAGCTCCAGCAGGAAAGGCCATTCTGCTCCAGCAATAAGGCCGTTGAGGACCTGAGCCTACAGTCCAGATCCCAGAGTCCCATTAGCTTTGGGGAGAGCATGCCAGACGATGGCAGTGGGGACCATGGTTTCCCTGTGAAAGTGGATGAAGGTGAAGTGGTAGAGATGCACAGCTGCCCTCAGAGTTATGTCCCTCCCCCTACCTCTCTGGCCCAGTTCAGCCAAGTCAGTGAAGGCATTCAGTGTGATACGAGCCAGTGGCAGGATGCAGAACACGAACAATCTCCTGAGCCATCACCAGAAAGCAGAAAGACCTCAGAGGAAGGGGCAGTCAGGTGTGGGGAATTGGATGAGGTGGTGGTGAGGGACGGCTTCCCCAAGTATGTTCCTAACCCCGCCTGGTTGGCCCAGATGAACAAGGGAGTAGATGCGGGGATTCAGTGTGATGGCAGCTGGTGGCAGGATGCAGAGCTGGAGAAATCCCCTGACCAAATGCCTTCCAAAGATGAGGAGTCCTCACCAGCCTGCAAAACTGAGGGCTCACAGAGAAAGACCATCAGGACTGGGGAACTGAACACAGATGAAGAAATGACCAGGAAGGATGAGACTGAGGAGGAGGAGCACGAGAACTTCAAGAAGTGTGCAGATATTCAAAAGTCTGTGACCGGCAGGAAGCAGACCTCCCTGAGCAACTTCTCAAGTGGGAACACAGGCTATTTAGTGAAGAAAAATGCTGCCTCGAGCACTGTACTTCCCGAGGATTCAGAAGACTGTGACTTCGAAGAGGAAGTTGAAGGTGAAATGGAGGAGCTAGACTGCCTCTTTGCAGAAGTTAGTCCACTGGGCCCTGTGGCCTCTTCAAAAGGACAGATTTATCACAAGGCCGGCAGGATCATCCGGATGCCACCTGAGTGCTGTCTCCCTTCCCAACTTCTTATGTGGCCCACCAGAAATAAGAACAGGTTAAAGCATGGAGAATATGAGAGCATCCCTGTAGTGTGCAAAGTGACGGGACAGGATGGCCGGTTCCGAGGGGAATGTACGACGGCCATGCAGGAGGGGTTGGAGTCCAAGAGAGCCTCTCATAAGTCCTGGGAACGTAAGTGACTAATGGGCTCATCCTATTTGGTGTCTCTGCTGGTTCCATACTGGGTCCTGGATGCAAAGGCAGCCATAGATCATAGTTTCAAAATGGAGAAACACTATTGTTCTTTTTTTTTTTTTTTAAAGATCTTATTTATTCATGAGAGAGAGGCAGAGACACAGGCAGAGGGAGGAGGAGGCTCCCCAAGGAGAGCCTGATGTGGGACTTGATCCAAGGACTCTGGGAGCATGCCCTGAGCCAAAGGCAGGCACACAACCACTGAGCCACCCAGGTGCTACTGAAAGAATGTTTAAAGCAACTGTAGATGCCCATGTTTGTAGGATTGGCAGAGATCCCAAGTTTTAGGTCTTGTGTTCTAGGAATCGTAATTTGAAACAGAGCTATAGGAGATGATGCAGACCTGGGTGGTGGGAAAGGACAGGAGGTAGAGAGAGAAAAGAGTGATGGACATAGATCTAGGTGGAGTTGCTAAGAACGGGCAGTCCCATGTAGAGGTGGTGAATTTTGATAAAAATTTGGGGGCTGTTCTTTGGAGTGAGAATGGAGACAATAGCATGAGCTCAAATGGACAGCCAGGTCACGTCAAGTATGTTCCAGGGATTGAGCCTGAGAACAGCCATCCAGGGGCGAGAACTGTGATGAATTGGGAAAGTGGTGCTAAAATAGTAGATATTTTGGGGCACCTGGGTGGCTCAGTGGTTGAGCATCCGCTTTTGACTCAGGGCGTGATCCTGGAGTACTGGGATCAAGTCCCACATCAGGCTCCCTGTAGGGACTCTGCTTCTCCCTCTCCCTGTGTCTCTCTCTCTCTCTCATGAATAAATACAATCTTTAAAAAAATCTTAAAAAAAAATAGATATTTTCCTTTTTAGATTTTGTCCTGTAGGTAATTAGGAAGGGCCAAAAGCAAATTGAACAGAGAAAGGACAGGAAGAAATGTGCTCTATGCATCATCACCTGGCGGGACTGTGTAGGAGGAATTTGAAGTGTAGCTGTATGGCTGAAACTTCTATATAAAGTTAGTTTAGTTGAACATTGGATATAAAGTGATCAGGATCCTAACTCTCATGGGAGTTAAAATATCTACATCTCAGAGAATCCATCAATAAAATTGATTTTTTTTTTAAGATTTAAAAAAAAATTATTTATTCATGAGACACACAGAGAGAGAGAGGGGCAGAGACACAGGCAGAGGGAGAAGCAGGCTCCATGCAGGGAGCCCGACGTGGGACTCGATCCTGGGTCTCCAGGATCACACCCTGGGCCGAAGGTGGCACTAAACCACTGAGCCACTTGGGCTGCCCAATAAAACTGATTCTTTAAGAAAGTCTTTAAGAAAAAGGCTGGGGTTTGAACATGAGTACCTGGAGAAAATGATAACATCCTTGGAAAAGTAAACTTGGGAAAGGGAGTTGTTTTGCTTTACTGTGTGGTTGTTGGTGGGAGGACTGGACTAGTAGGTCATGCAGACCTCGTTGAAGCTTGAGTTTGGACCACTCTGTGGTTATGGAAGGGGCTCAAAGAGTGGAAGGACCTAGAGTAGAGCCTGGGGGATGATTATATCTGGGGTGCAAAAATAAAGGGAAGTAAGCAAGTGATGAATGGGCTGCATAAGGGGCCCCCTGAGGAGATTGAAGTTCCAATCTTAGCTCCTAAACCAAAACACTGTCCATCTTACCTTTAGTCTTCTCAAAGTCTCATTTGCTCTGCTGTCATTTCCCATCAGTGTGTAGGAATCAGTTTTCCCCATCCTATCACAGCCCTGTGAAGAAGATAACTTTAATTTACTCTTGGTTACACAGTTAAGATGGTAATTTTTAGGTCAAATTCTCTAGGTTGAGTCTATTACAGTTTTGGCCAAATGATTTTTTTAGACTGATACAAAATAATATCCTGAACAATAATTTTTTTTAAAAAATGTGGGGTTTTTTGACAGATGTTTCTTGATTTCTCTTTTCCCTTTTGTTTTTAATCAACTTGGGTTATTTACTGTATGATTCACTTCTTCCCTCATGTAACTGTGAGAGGTGGAAAACCAAGGTACCTTACAAAGTTTCAAACAGATTTGAGGCAGATGCGGTAAAGTTTAGGAAATAGCAGGTACAGAGGTTGGTATCTATCCTGTGTCCAATTTGAGTTTGTCATGATTGGCTTTTAGGGTTTGTTTGGGGTTTCCTATTCAGTGAATGGTCTGCCTTCCAAAACTAGCACTGCTTGTGGGCAGTGAAAAATGACAGCAGTCTGCCTGGGTAATAGACCTGTTTCTATAGATCCTCACTTACAAGTAGATTGGAGCCAGGGATCCCTGGGTGGCGCAGCGGTTTGGCGCCTGCCTTTGGCCCAGGGCGCGATCCTGGAGACCCGGGATCGAATCCCACGTCGGGCTCCCGGTGCATGGAGCCTGCTTCTCCCTCTGCCTGTGTCTCTGCCTCTCTCTCTCTCTCTGTGACTATCATAAATAAATAAAAATTAAAAAAAAAAAAATAAACAAGTAGATTGGAGCCAAAGCCTTTCAGTTCTGTGGAACGTTATTTTTATGTTGGGTTTCCACATTTAATTCCCAGTGCTATTGATGGTGGTCTATTGTGAGTAAAGGAGTTTTGCAAGTTACCCTATTGGCTTCACTTAAAGTGTCCAAGTTTAGAGCTGGGAGAGCTAGGTCCTGGAAGTTCAAGGTCTCCCTTAAAGAGTTAGTAGCATGACAGGTTTCTCTTCACACTGATTATTGGCGTTGAGTATCCTTGCCACACCTTCAGCCCCTAGGCCTGGAGTGTCAGGGAGCAAGGGGTTACTGGTCCTTTGCAGGCCATCCTGCCTTGCAGTGGTCCTGAAGGAAAGCCTGATAATCATGGCAAGCATATCATTATACCATCTTTCTCCTAAAGATGGAAACTAAAGACATTAGTAATGATTCTCTGTAGATCTTGAGTCTGTTATACCAACAATTTAAAAAATGTATTATTTCATTGTTATTTCATAGGAAAGAAATCGTTGAGTTACAGTTACATAACAGGAGATAAATACTGCATCATCATGATGGCTTAGAATATGTGATCATCCCTTGATTTGAACTAATAAAGCTATTATAGGGCAGCCCGGGTGGCTCAGCAGTTTAGCGCCTGCCTTCGGCCCAGGGCGTGATCCTGGAGTCCCGGGATCGAGTCCTATATCGGGTTCCCTGGATGGAGCCTGCTTCTCCCTCTGCCTGTGTCTCTGCCTCTTTCTCTGTGTCTCTCCTGAATAAATAAATTAAAAAAAAAAAAGCTATTATAGCAAGAAAGAAGAAAATGTGACATTTGAAAGCTTTTGGAATTAAAAGGTATAAAACAACAACTTCAATTGAATGTGTGTGTGATTCTCAAGCATTTTCTTCCCCTTTCCAAATGGCCACATCACTGTAACACCATCAATGAAATTGGATCATTCATGAATACTCCTGTCATATGTATTGCTGTCTTTAATCTCCAGGGACCTTTAAATATGGGGAAATGCATGGTGGAGTTGAGGACAGAATAAATAGATGAAGGATTCCCCATAAACAGGAACAGCTCTATAGAGAAGATACCTAATCGTTTTGTATAAATGGAAACCAGGAATATAGTAAGTTTACTGATGGATACCTCCAGGGGGGTTTGTAGTAGTGTGTTCTGTAGTTCTATCCAGTGTATTCTTTGAAACAAAGGAAACTTTCAGGAAATTTTTTTTATGCTTTTAAAACCCAAGACCTAGATAGTCAACTTGTAATCAATATTGTCTCAATAAATGGTACAGCTTAAAACTAGGTACCAAAAAGATTTATATGCGGCTGAAGACTCTGTGTTTGAAAGAACAAGGCACGGTGGCATCATGGTACTGCAGATAGGGGATTTTATTGGTGTGTGATCAAGAATGCCAATGCCTCTCTGGAGGCATGTATGAGTATATATGGATGGGACCATTCAGTGTTGTCTCTAAGGTAGGCTGTATGAACATTTGTAATTCCTGGTACTAACCTAATACTTCACTGTGCTTAGATAGCATAGTGAAATGTAACACATGATAGGAATGCTGTTAGGCAAGCAAAAGATAGAATTCTAAGGCTGGTTTTATGTAAAGATGTAGGACTTTGCATTATTCCCAGCTCAGGACTGCCTTAACTCCGCCTCTGGCCTGTATCCTCCTCTATGGCTGCATAAGGTTATCTCTTTATACCCAATGTACTGTTTCACTTTCATGACCTGACACATGAAGTATAGTAGTGGGTGTACTTGTTGTACCTTTGAACCATGGTGTACATTTTTTGTGCTGTTGTTAATTGCTATATCCTCTATAGCATATCCCCAGTAAGTAGTTAATTTTTTAGATAAGTACTAAAGATAATAGTTTTCTGTGCCCACCGTAACCCCACCACACACAGATTGTGACATGAGGTCTGCTACATGTGAAAGCCTTTGACCTTACCACAATGCCCTCTGCATCTCCTTGCTCTATAAAATCTGTGGACTAAGGTCTGGACTTTATGGAGAGTAGTTGTGTAGATGCCTGGATCTTTTCCTGTCTGATGCTGCATCAGTAAGTTACCCTAAATAAAACTGTAAACTGTATGGAGTTGCTTGTTTTCTGGTTTCAAAGTACCTTCTCAGTTTGTGGGGTAATTTACTGTCCTTCCTACATCTAACACCAGGTGTGGGGTTCAGCCTGCAGTTGATGAGTAGGTGGACACAAGTGCAGTATGGTATTCACTGGCAATTCTAAATAATGTTCCAACTGGAAAATCTATCCATTCAATAAAATTGTATTGAATACCATATGTTATCAGTGTGTTGGAGGCTGAGGATATAACAGGGAGCATGGTCTGAGCCCTCAAGAATTTTCCAGATTAATGGGCAGTCAGGCAAGGAAATAGTCACTTTAGAGTATAATAGGTGCCTTGGGTATTGAGAAGCACACAGGACAGAAGCAGCTGAGAGCTTCTGGGAAGGATCAGGCTAGGCTTCTGTCAACTGAGGTGAATGATGGCACCATCTTTAGAGTAAAATGCTAAAGGTATCATGCTTGTGAGCTGGGTAGAGTGGTGGAGTGCCCACAGGACATCTAAATGAGTAAGTCTAGGGCTCAGGAAGGTGTTCAGGGCTGTCATCAGAGTACTGACACTTTAAGCCATAAGAGTTGCTGAGAACAGAATGAAGAGAAGGGCTAAGCCAGAAGTGTGAGTAACATTGATATTTAAAGGATTGGAACCAAGAGTTACACTGGAGTGTAAGAAAAGCAGCCTATGAGATAGGTTAGAACATCTGGAGAGGTGTCATGAAATCCAGTTGCTAAGGATCTTTCATGGAAAAGGGGTCAACAGTGTCAAATGCTAAAAAGATTAAGAAAAGGACTAAAAAGGATTTCTTAACAATGGCAGTACTGGTGGTCCTAGCAAGAGCACTTCAGGGATGTTATGGAGTGAAGTGTGTTTGAAGCTTCTACATTTAAGTCCTAACACCCAGTGTGACTACATTTGGAGAATAGGACCTTTAAGGGCGTAATTAAGGTTAAATGAGACCATAAGACTGGGTCCTTGATCCAAAAGAACTGTTTTTATAAAAGAGCAAGAGGTAACAGAGTGCTCTGTGTGGGCATAGAGAAAAGGCCAAGTGAGGCTGTCTACAAGCAGAGTCCTCTTATTAGAAATCAGTGTCCTGGCACTTTAATGTGGAACTTTTAGCCTCCAGAACTGGGAGAAAGTAAATTTCTGTTGTTTATGCACCCATTCTGTGGTATTTGTTATGGAAGTCCAAGTGTACTAATCTAAGAGGTATATCCAAGAGCACGATGGGTAAGAAAAAAGAAAAGTATGTAAAGAGAATAAATATAGTTGAACTGTTGGGGTACCAACCTCCTGTGCATCAAAATCTGAGTATAACTTGACTCCCCTAAACTTCTAATAGCCTACTGTTGACTGGAAGCTTAACAGGTAACATAAATGTATTTTGTATGCTGTATATATTATATACCGTATTCTTCCAATAAAGTAAGCTAAAGAAAAAGTGTTAAGAAAATCATAAGGAAAATGCATTTATAATACAGTATTGAAAAAAATCTGCATATAAGTGGACCCACAGAATTCAAACTCATGTTGTTCAAGGGTCAACTGTAGAGATAATTCTTTGAAAAAACTGCTCAAGCAGTGACTCCCAACTGAGACAGTTTCCATACATTTTATTTATCTTATTAAGTCACTTTATTGAGGTATGATTGGTATAAAAAAAGCTGCACATTGGTATACAACTTCGTAAGTTTGGAGATGATTATTCACCTGTGAAAATATTACCATCTATGCCATAAACTTTCAAATGTTTGTTTCAACTTGTGTGTTCTCTCATACATATGTATGGTGTATAGTTAATATAAGATCTTCATAAAATATTAAGTATATGATTTAGTATTAACTATTGACACTATGCTATAAAGTCAATTTCTAGGACTTATTTATGTTGTAAAAATAAAACGTTTACTCTTTGATTAATACCTTGCTGTTTCCTCCTCACCGTAGTCCCTGGGAATCACCATTCTACCCTCTTGTTTCTGTGGGTTTGACTATTTTAGATTCATGTGGTATCCTGTAGTATTTGTCCTCTGTGTCTGGCTTATTTCAGTGAAGATAAAGTCTGCCTGTTTCATCCATGTTGTCACAGATGTAGGATTTCGCTATTTTATGGCTGAATAATACTACATGGTGTTTACCCTTTTATCTGTTGATGAGCATTTTCATTGTCTGCATGTCTTGGCTATTGTCAATCATGCTGCAGTGAACATGGGAATGCAGTACCTCCTCAAGATCCTGATTCTGGGGATCCCTGGGTGGCGCAGTGGTTTAGCGCCTGCCTTTGGCCCAGGGCGCGATCCTGGAGACCCGGGATCGAATCCCACATCGGGCTCCCGGTGCATGGAGCCTGCTTCTCCCTCTGCCTGTGTCTCTGCCTCTCTCTCTCTGTGACTATCATAAATAAATAAAAATTAAAAAAAAAAAAAGATCCTGATTCTGATAACTTTGGATATATACTTAGAAGTGGGACTAGGAAAAATAGTAGTTCTGTTTTTAAGTTTTTGAGGAATTGCCATACTGTTTTTTTTGGTAGCAACCTCCCCCATTGACATTGCCACCAACATGTGCAAGGATTCTCATTTCATCACATTCTCACCAACATTGATATCTTTCTTTGATAATAGCTATCATAACAAGTATAAGGTGATATCTTATTGTGCTTGTGATTTGCATTTCATTTCTATCATCAGTGATATATTTTTTAATGTACTTGACGGTTATTCTTTGGAGGAATGTCTGTTCAATTCCTTTGTTTTTAAAATCAGCTTGTTTTCTTGCTATTTATTGAGTTGTGGGAGTTCTTTATATATTTTGTGTATTAACTCCTCTGAAACAGGACTTTTCTCCCATTCCTAGGTTGCCTTTTCATTTTGATTGTTCCTTTGGTTTGTAAAAGCGTTCTTAATTTGATGTAGTTGGTGTCATATTCAAGACATCAGTGTTAAGACTAGTGTTAAGAAGCTTTTTTTTTATTTAAAGATTTTATTTATTCATGAGAGACACAGAGAGATAGAGAGGAAGAGACCGAGGCAGAAGGAGAAGCAGGCTCCATGCAGGAAGCCCGATGTGGGACTCGATCCCAAGACTCTAGGATCACGCCCTGAGCCAAAGGCAGATAGATGCCCAACCACTGAGCCACCCAGCATCCCAATAAGCTTTTTCCTATGTTTTTTTTAATAGCAGTTTTAGAGCTTTAAGTCTTAACATTATTTATTATTACTTATTATTTTTAAGGAACCTTTTTCTATTTACCATTATCTATTACTTATGTATCTATTTAATATTTGTTATTATTTTTTAAAGTCAACTCTATGCCCAATGTGTGACTTGAACTGATGACCCTCAGATCAAGTATCACATTCTCTACCAGTGCCCCTAAGTTCTTAACATTTAAATATCTACTCCATTTTGAATAGATTTTTTGTGTGTGGTATAACATAAGGGTCAGTTTTATTCCTTTGCATGTAGATATTTTTGGTTGTCACAAGTGAGAAGTGGTAGTGCTAGCGGCATCTAGTGGGTAGAGGTCAGGGATGCTGTTGAATATCCTAAAATACAGAGAAGACCCCCACAATTAAGATCCCTGAATAGGACCAAGTTTCAAAAAAACTGTAGGGGTGCCTGGCTGGCTCATGAGGTAGAGCATGAAGCTCTTGATCTTGGGGTTGTGAGTTTGAGCCCCACATTGGGTATAGGGATTACTTTAAAACTATTTTTTTGGGATGCCTGGGTGGCTCAGTGGTTGAATGTCTGCCTGTGGGTTTCCTCACACACATCCAAGGATTCTCAGGACACCAACACCAGAAGGGTGCCCTACAATTTAACTTTGTTCTGATACTGAAAGTATCAAATACCACAGGTTAGGGGCTCAGTCCTACAAGATTGCCCCACCCCTCTTCAAATGCCACCCAAAAGCCCAGGTTATCACCTGTGCTTCTGACAGGCAGATTATAGGTTGGAGGTTCCCTTGCCCCCTGCTTAGGGTCTGATTAATTTGCTTAAGAGCAGCTTAGAGGACACAGAAACATTTTATTTACTAGATTATTGGTTTATTATAAAAGGATATAACTCAGGAACAGCCAGATGGAACAGATGCTTAGGGCAAAGTATGTGGGAAGGGGTGAGGAGCTTCTATGCCCTATCCAGGGGTGCCACTCTTCCAGAAAGCTCTCCAAACCATACTAGACGCATATTACATGGGCACAATTGATGAAATAATGGCCTATTGGTGATTAATTCAACCTACTTTTACCCTCCCCTAAAATCAGGGGGTAGGACTGAAAATTCCTGATGCTATACATGGCAACAAGTCCCCGTCCTTAGGTGGTTTCCAAAATTCAACTCATTAACATAAACCCAGTTTTGGTGGAAAGGGGCTTGTTAGAGTAACAAAACACCAGTTTTGCCCTTATGGCTCTGAAGTGATTTTAGGAATTGGGGACAGGAGACCAAATATTAAAAAAAATAATAATAAAAAGCTCCCATTGCTCATATCACTCATGAGATTACAAGTGTTTTGGGGAGATATGAGCTAGAAACTATGGATAAAGACCAAATGTATATGAGAAATATATTTTGGTAATCTGAATGACCATGTAGGAGCCAATGGCAGGCTGCCCCAAATGGGTTACTTTGACATGAACATTATTTTGAGTTAAAAGCAATAAAAACCCAGCAGATTTAGAAAAAGCTTTTTTACTTACCTCCCCCTCAACTACCTGCCTGTACCAGGAAGAGAGCTATTAACAGATTCTTGTTTATTTAAGATATTTGCCCTTCTGTGGTATAGTGATTTGTGAGAAATATGTATGTGGTGGTTGTGGAGGGAGAATGTTCTCTGCCCTTTAAGGTTCTTTTAGCTGGACTAAGAATCAAATTGATATGAGAAATGAGACAAATCAAATACAGTTTCCTACATATGAAATTCCAAAGACAGTGAAGCAGTAAGACACATGAGCTAAGAGGAACAGGGGACTGAGCAAGACAGCAGGGAGGTGACAGATGTCTGGAAAACAAAGGCTGCCCTATTATTATACAAATAAGCATCTTAGATAAAGAGGAATCTGTTAATAGCTCTCTTCCTTGTACAGGCAGGCAGTTGAGGGGGAGGTAAAGAGCTTTTTCTAAATCTGCTGGGTTTTGATTGCTTTCAACCCAAAATAATTAACTGCATAAAGAATGGTTAAATGGTTAGGTAGCACATTCCAACCAAGGAATTTTGTGGCCACTTAAAGCTTGTAGGAAGCAGTGAGACTGCCAAGGTGTATAGTAAGTGAGATGAAGTCGTAGGACAGTTGAATTGGGATGAGCAGGTTATTACTTTTCAAATTTTACAAAAAAATTTTTTTAAAGAAGACTTCATGCTCGACATGGGTCTTGAACTCACAACCTTGGGATCAAGAGTCAACATGCTCTACAGAGTGAGCCTGCCAGATGCCCCTCCATTTACAATTTTAAAATAGTTTTTAAATGCTGGTGGCAACAGTTGAAAGGAAGAAAGAATGTGAAGACCGGAGTGTGATGAGGTAAGGAAGGAAGATCCGTGAGGAAGCAGGAACAGATAATGATGATAGCATAAGTAGCAGCAGGAACAACTAACATTCATTTAGCAATTGAAATGTTCCAAACTGTGTTCTAAATGTTTTACAAGTATTGAGTCCTTTCATTCTTGATGATTCTATGAGGTAAATATTATCCATCAAGTAAATGGCAGCACAGAATGGTCAGGCAACTTGTATAATCTGATAGCTCAGGAATGGTGCAGCTGGTATTCAAAACCAGGCAGTCTGGATCCGGAGCCAGTGCTCTTAATCACTGCCCTCTAACTCCTGAGAGTCGGCGTCCAGGGCACAAGTGGAGGCTGGCCTGACAGGAAGAGAACAGTATTCATAGTGTTATTCAGTTATGTAAAACTAATTTAAAAAACTGGTAATGTATTTTTTAAAAGATCTTGATCTTGAAGGTGCTATAAAACCATTTTAAGTAGATTTCCTTTCACTTCTTACTCTGCAATGGCTCTGAATCGGGAGGACAGGCTTAAGTGATGGGACTTTGGGATCTAGGCCAGAAACAAAAAGATACAGAAAACCAGAATAAGGGAGTAGGGACAGTAGTTACCTTGCAAGGGCTGGAGGAGATGGCCAGATTTCCAGTTATAACAGGAAGTGGAGGAAGGCTCCAAGACACGGAGCGGTGGTTCTCCCAGTGTGGTTCTCAGACCAACAGTGTTAGGATCATTTGGGGACTTGTTAGGAACATTCCTAGGTTCACCACAAACCTACTGAATTAGAAACTCTGGAAATCTGGGAGTTCAGTGATCTGTGTTTTAACAAGCACTGTAGTTGATATGGATGCAGATTTTCATTATTGTTTAAGAATATTTTTTCAGGCAGCCCGGGTGGCTCAGGGGTTTAGCACCGCCTTCAGCCCGGGGCGTGATCCTGGAGACCTGGGATGGAGTCCCATGTCAGGCTCCCTGCTTGGAGCCTGCTTCTCCCTCTGCCTGTGTCTCTGCCTCTCTCTCTCTGTGTGTGTCTCTCATGAATAAATAAAATCTTAAAAAATATATATATATTTTTTTGTGAATTGGATTCCAGAAGGACAGAAATTCCTGGAAGATGAGTTATGAGACTAGTAGGAAACACTGAGGAGGACACAGGAGAGGACAGATGGCCCATGTTTTGCATGCTGACCTAGGATGCCAAGAATAAATGTAAAGGATACCTGAATTAACTGGCCTTAGAACTTTCAGAAATAAGAAGCCTAGTGTGCTGATTCCAGTCTGTACCAGTATGTTACTCCAAGGCCAACACTGGGAGCATTCATTGATGAGTAGAACATGGGTCCATTCTGGGATTGGATTGGCTGTTCTTTAAAGAGGGGGTAATTCCCAGAGAAACCCCCCAGAGAAAGAGGACAGAAATGGGAGGAGAGTTACTGGGGCCCTGAAAACAGCAATAGCCCCTGCTGAAGAGGGAGGGACACCTGTGAGGATGATCTCTATTTGGCTCAGTAAAGAACAAGACTTCCTCTCCGTTAGCTGCAAGCACCACACAAATGAGCTAAGCTGCTTTTGCTGTGGTACAAAGACAGAAGAGCATAGGTGGGCTGTGTTTAACTAACAGGAAGATGAAGGAAGTGAGGGATGTGTTTTGGGATATGGGTAGCTGACCTCATCTAACAATTCCCCTATATTCTTAAAAATTTTCTGAGTCAATGACTCAGAAAAATCTTGGGATGCAGGCAGTCAGATCCAAACAAATGAAATACAGTGTAGCCACACAAGATTTTTCATTGCTGTTATAGCCTCAATTAAATCTCAATTAAACCCTCCTTCCTCCTCAATTAAACCATCTCATGTGATTATAAATATACGCCTTTTGGTACAGCAATGCCAAATGTACTTGATATTAAAATAATCTGTTTACATTGTTAAAAATGTGCAGATGAGTATTTATGGCATTTGTGTAAAAAAAAAAAAGCCCTATATTTATTGTGATATATAAAATATTTCTGGAAGACCCAACAAGAACCTGGTAAAACTGGTAGCCATTGGGAAGGGATACACGTGGCTGGGAAAGAAAGGAAGGAGGAAAAATTTTCATGATTAAACCTTGTATACCTTTTAAATTTGAGCACATGCATGTATTATTCAGAAGTAAAAAATAAATACATTTAAAAAATAAATAATGAGCTTTTATTATCCTGGACAACAGAGAAAAGTCAAGCCTGAAGTCTCTGGGAACCAAGTAGTGCCCTGGTGGGGGGTGGGAGAGGCTGGGGCAGCACCTGGAGCTTCCTCAGAGCTCATCCCCAGTCCAGCTGCCCCGGCACAGGCCCCTCCAAGGAATCACAAACCTCGGGGCTCAGCGGGAGGAGGGCACTGAACAAAGCTTTCCTGCCTGAGATCAGCTGCTGTCCAGAGCCAGCGCCTGGGAAGGTACAACTCACCCTCCTGGGGTCACATCTTTGCTGGAAGGCAGGTGAGGATTCACACGGGTGACGTCGAATCCCCTGCTCTCTGGCGGCTCCCTCCTCGTCCTCCCCGCCTCCACCGTGGCCTCTGGTCTTTGGCCACAGTGTCTGATCTGTGGGGAGACAATGCTCAACCAGTCAAGTCCTCATCAATCCGAGTCTGAACTCTCATTCGACTTGGAAGACTTATGCTTTCGTTTCTTCTTCTTCTTCTTGTCTTTCTTCCTTTTCTTATGTTTTTCTTTCTTCTTCTTTTTCTTGTGTTTCTCTTTGCATGCTGAGGAACTGGAGCTGCTCCCATCTTCCTCGGAGGTAGAGTCCTCCAGTAACTGTTTCAACTGCTGTATCCTACACAGAGAAGATTAACCAAAACCATATTTAACGTAGATAAAACATAGATAAAAACGATATAAGAGCAGCAGCGAGAGTAAAAAAAAAACATCACGAATAACCACCTTACTGAAGACAGTATTCACTTTTATTTGTGCATGTCTTCCCCATTCTTGTTCACACCCATGCCTCTCTGACGTGACGGTAACCAGTGTACAAGTCACTCTGTAGTCTCTTCATCATCCTGAATTCTTCTGCATGTTTCTCCAGTCCTTAGTACAGAACTTTGGACACGTTCCTACCTTCCTTCATCACACCCCACCCTCCCACCCACAGCTGCTCAAGGTCACACTAGGTAATCTATCTCCTTAACACTTAGAATTCCATGTAACCAATTTGAGAAGAACCAACCCTCCTCTTCATTCACCTTATCTTTATTCTTGTCTAAAGCGAATTTTTAACAATAGCTCAGACACTGAAACTAAGTCAGTATCCATCAGTGGTGTGAGCAGGAGCAGCCAAGCCCACTGCTTTAAGCTAACCCAAGTAGAACAAGGCTGGCCTGCCCATTCCCCACCCACTGGCCTTTCTGTGATTACTCCTGCCTTCCAAATGTTTCACAGCTAAAGTACCATAGTTACCAAACCACTCATCTAATACTAGAATGGGTGTTTCCAACTTTATATAATTTCAGACCATAAGAGGGTATTGGTATCATTAGAACCATCTCACCTTACATCCTTTTCGTGTCTTTTGTTCTCTCGGATGATGTCATACATGGGATCTTCATGTGCCTTGAGGATGACAAAAGGTTACAGTTCTGTTAGGCTCCATGGACTATCAGCTAAATAAAAATTCGTATTTTACTGAAAGCAGTTTTTTTTTCCCTGTTTGGTGTAATTTTATATTTAACACGTTCTAATCCTTCTTAAGGGTAGCCATCACTTCAAACTCATAGAAGCTACAAAAAAGTTATACAGATATAATTTGAATAGCTTTTTTAAGGATATCAAACATGAATCATTAAATATTACTTAGAAATATTGAGGTACTTCTTTTTTTTATGTAAACAGATGATCAAGAGATATTAAGTTGGAAATGATACATAAGAATGATTCATGTACTGATGCGCAAAAACCTATGTATATGCCCAAAAAGAAGTGTGGAAATATCCTTATCAAATTACCTAAGCATATTTCCTTGGAGACACGCAATATTGGACTTAAAAAATCAATTGTGAAAAACCTTACTGTAACATGTCAATTTTGTTAAAGCAAACGTATTCTTGTAATGGTTGTGTAATTTAAAAGTACTTAGAATAGGACTACACATAGACTGAATTTTACTGTAAGTGAATTATCTTTAAAAATGTTCAATAACAAATTTACATATTAAAAAAGTTAAAAATAAAAAAAATAAAAAAAAACAAAAAAGTTAAAAATATCTATATTCTTACTAGCAGAGATATTTACTGCTAACATTTTAGCATGGTTCTTCTAGTCAGTCATAATTTACAAAAAACTATAATATATAATTGTGTTCTCTTTTTATTAACATTTTCATGAATATCTTCCCATGATATTATACATTCTTCCAAAAAATAATTTTTTTTTTTTTCAAAAAATAATTTTTAAAAGCTATATGACTTTATTTTTTTTAAAGCTATATGACTTCTGGGATCACTAGGTGGCACAGCGGTTTAGCGCCTGCCTTTGGCCCAGGGCGCGATCCTGGAGACCCGGGATCGAATCCCACATCGGGCTCCCGGTGCATGGAGCCTGCTCCTCCCTCTGCCTGTGTCTCTGCCTCTCTCTCTCTCTCTCTGTGTGACTATCATTAAAAAAAATAAAAAAAAATAAAAAAAAAGAAACTAAAGCTATATGACTTCTATATTACAGTACTTATGTTAGTATGCTGGTCACTGAAGTTGTTTCCTATTTTCTTTAGTCTATTTTTCAGTCACAGAAATAATTCTGAATAATTCCTTACATGTTCATAAAAATTTGTATATATTGATTTCATAGCCTTAGGATCTACTTTTAGAATTTAGGTTCTGAATTAAAATATATGAATTTTTTCATTCAATTTAACTTATAGGAACTGTAAATTTGCCTTTCCTGGTAGCACTGATTTACCCAGAATATTTTCCCCATATTTTTAAAATGAAAGTACAATTTTTAAAATGCCTTTTTTAAAAAAGATTTTATTTATTTATTTATTCATGAGAGACACACAGAGAGAGGCAGAGACATAGAGGGGGAAACAGGCTCCTCACAGGGAGCCCGATGTGGGATTGATCCCCGGACTCAGGATCACGCCTCGGGCCGAAGGCAGATGCTCAACCACTGAGCCACCCAGGCGTCCCGAATTTTTAAAATGTCTTAAAGTCCCTGGCAAATGTTTGCGGATCCCAGTTTGATATATGGTGATAATCCTAATCTCTCTGATAACAGCATAAGTAAACTGCCTGAAAGAGTGCCTGAATGGGTGCTAACAACCCTGCAAGGTGACTGTGAAAATAAAGTGGGGAAATGACACATCTATTTTACTGTCATGCAAACTGGATACATCATTTATACATATATATCTAGTTTATAAAAGAAACATATTTAATCTTGACATAAAGATTGGAACTAGAACGCTGATTTTAGTTATGAAAGATTTTTTTCTATAAGCAAAAAGTGATTGAACACAATCTTTCAGAAAAGGAAATTGGTGTTCCCAAGGCATAAGCAAATGTCACTTTAATAAACATTAGTTTTTTGCTAATGAGCTAATCTGTCATACAAATTCAGTTTATTTATTTTTATTTATTTATTTTTTAATATTTTATTTATTTGTTCGTGAGAGACACAGAGAGAGTGAGGCAGAGACACAGGCAGAGGGAGAAGCAGGCTCCACGCAGGGAGCCCGATGCGGGACTCGATCCCGGGACCCCAGGATCACGCCCTGGGCTGAAGGGGGCGCTAAACCACTGAGCCACCCAGGAATCCCCTTAAATTCAGTTTAACAGAAATGTCATTAACACAGATACTTTGGCCAGAAAGCACTGGAAATGTAGTACATGTTAACCTCCAGTTCACTGGTCACTGCCTGAGTCACTGACATTCACCATCTCTGGCAAATATAAATTGAAACCATAGGTTTTACTTACAACTCTGAACTGTTCTAACTTCTGGTTGCCTTTGATAAAGAAAGGGCATTCTTTGTCGCCTGTTCGGTGACCATACCGTTTACAACGCCAACCTAAAAACAAAGAAAAGGGATATATTTCTGTAAGATAATGCAGTTTCACTTAATCAAGATAAAGTATCAATAGATCATACTAAAGATATTCTTCATTAGATTCCAATTTCCAAAGCAAATGCAATTAGTGGATGAGCCATGCTTACATATTTACACCAGAAAATAGAGAAAAATCAATTGCTTCCATAAGCATCCTTTAATCTTGGGTTTTAGAAATGAGCCAAGTAGTTACTAAGCAATGCTGTGCAAAAATTAAAATCTGATTTTTTTTTTGTACTGTTGCTCCCTCTATCCTGGACTTCCATTATGCTGAATGTCCTAACCCTTTGTACTTCAGGATGTGACCTCATTGTGAGACAGGATCTTTGGAGGGGCCTGAGACAGATTTTTTTCCCTCACAGCCCTCAGAAGGAGCCAACCCTGCTCACACTCTGATTTCACACTGACAGCCTCCAGAATGGTAAGACAATAAATTTCTATTGTTTAGTCACCTGAAAGCCTCTTCACTAATGAAAAAGGTGAAAAAATAAATAGGAAACACCAACTTGGAAGAAATAAAAAGATATTAGAAGAAAAACATCCTTAGGGAACATATTGCAATGACAGAATAAGAACAGAATAAAAGAACCATAGAAGAAAAAAGAGCTTCTGGAACTGAAATAAAAAACTTAATTGGAGGACTGGTAGCTATGTTGATGAAATATTCTAGAGAGCAGAAAACAAAAATAGGAAAGAAAAGAACAGAAATTAGAAAACCAATCTAAGAAGTCCATTGCCCCATTGCAAACAGAGGAGAGGAAATAATCAATGAAACAATTTGTGAGGGCAGCCCGGGTAGCTCAGCGGTTTAGCATCACCTTCAGCCCAGAGCCTGATCCTGGGGACCCAGGATCGAGTCCTGCGTCGGGCTCCCTGCCTGGAGCCTGTTTCTGCCTCTGCCTGTGTCTTTGCCTCTCTCTCTCTGTTTCTTTCATCAATAAATAAATAAAATCTTAAAAAAAAAAAAAAAAGGAAACAATTTGTGGGATTTCAGGATATTGGGAACAGGGAGATGATCTCCTAAACTCTTGGACAGAGGAATAAAAAACAAAAGACAACAACCAACAACAAAGCAGGTTACATCAAGGCATCCGGAATATTAATTGCCTCAGACTTGTCAACAGCAATCCTACCAATGAGAAGGCAATGGAGCAGTGCCTTCAAAATTCTGAAAGAAGCTTGTTTTTAACAAAGAATTCTACATAGCAAACTAAAATATTAAATAGAGATGTTTCCAGAAAAATACAGTCTTGAGAATTTTGAGAATTTTCTCTCTGATAACCCATTTCTCGGCTACTAGAGAATGTCCTCTACCACACCAAGAGAAGGCAACAAGAAAGAAGACCCAAGATATGGCAACTAGGAGATCACACACAAGAGGGAGGTTAAGGGAAACCAGAGAGTGATGGTGAAGGAAGGTCCCTGGAGATAGCAGGGTGAACAACTCTCTGCAGGAGGAAAAAACAGAATACCTCAAGTGTCTGAAGCAGTTGAATTAGTAATCAGTACACAGAAAAAAGCAAAAAGAACAACAAAAAAGGCAACTATGAACTGCAGGGAAAACAAAACATTATGCAGGCTGCATGAAAGGAAATGTAATTGGTTTAGTACATGATTCAATTCTGAAAAATAATCATAATTAAATATACACAAAAGATTTAACTAAATTATGATATAATATATTGGGAAAATGGGAGATAGGCAGAGTATGTATGAAGTGGGGTGGAAGTAGAAAAAAAGAGCTGGAAATCTTCTAGAGTAAGAAGTCAACATATATAGTGAAGAAATCTGAAAAATAAAGTCAGGAATACAACACTGTTATTTAGATACATGGAAATAAACTTCAAAACATTCTTTTTTTTTAAAGTTTTATTTTTTTAAGTAATCTCTAATCCCCATGTGGGGCTGGAACTCATGACCCTGAGATCAAGAGTCGCATGCTCCTTTGCCTGAGCCAGCCAGATGCCTCCAAAATAATCTTAAAAGAAGTTTACATGGTTACCTTTAGTATGAGGTGAATGAGGGAACTACTATTTTAATTATGTGCATGAAGGATCTCTCTACTAATGTCTTTATTTTTTTAAAGGTTTCATTTATTTATTCATGAGATACAGAGAGAGGCAGAGACATAGGCAGAGGCTCTCCATTCAGGGAGCCTAACGTTGGACTCAATCCCAGATCTCCAGGATCACACCCTGGGCAGGCACTAAACCACTGAGCCACCTTGGCTGCCCTATACAAATGTCTTTCAAAGGCAGCAGTACCCTTTCTCAAATACCATCTTATGCTGGACGAAAAGTGCAGCCCTGGTGGGGTGGGGGTGTGCATGTATAGCATACTGTTCCGGACCCACCCTCTGGGGCCCACAGCTCCTCTCAGGTTACATGGATGGAACCTTAACACCACTGGTGGGGGGCAAATGATGCAAGACCCAAAGGGACTGCCCTCCAATACATCTCTTGTCCCTCGTGGCATTTACACAAGGGAATATCCTTTTTGTTACTGGAATATAACCGAAGAGTGAACTCAAAAGGTAGCTATGTTTCTGTGGAAGACCACTGCCCTTGGAGTCAGAAGCCCTGGAATCAAAGCTCTGCTCTACCTCTCACCTCGGACCACTTACTAACACATGCAGGTCAGCTTCCTGAACTGTAAAACAGGGATCATACTTTGACTTAACAGGGCTGCAGTGAGAACAAATTAAAACAACAACAAAAAGAAGTAAACACGCTCTGTATAACTTGCGTGTATTGAGGAGTGTTACTTGAAACTCTCCCATGCTCACACTGCATAACTTTGACTTCTTTCCCCAGTGGCATCCAAAGTCCTTTCGTTGGAGCATGAGCCAGAAATTCCCTGGCATGTTCATTGCCTGGTACATCTGGTATACAGTCTTCTGGCTTCGTCTCATCTTCCTAAAAAAGGAAACAGCGTGTACACAACTTGGCAAAAAAGCACAGGAATTCTCTCCCTCCTGCTTCTGAACACAACACTGCCTGGCTTTTTCAGGGGCTGGACACACCCGTGTCATCCTACGTTACCCTCTCAAATGCGAGAAAGATAAATTATACCTGACAGAAAAACGAGAAATAAATGTACCAGAAGAACTATATCAGGAACATGACAGAGCTATTCTTAGAGAAATATTACTAGTATTGTTCACATAGGAATGATTTGTGAGCTCCAAATCCTGATTCTAGATCACAAAAATTAGATTCAGACCACAAACTTTTCTATTAACTTAAAAGCCTTGTGCAATGAGGCAAAGTATAGAATTAAACAAGAGTTCCTAAAATGATGAGAATAACATGTTAAATTTAAAAAGATTATTATCCCTTGGAGACCACAGTCATGTTGTACAATCTCACACATGCTGTATTTATGAAGTGTGCTTTCATCACCAAATAACTTCATTATACAATTAAGGTGTTATTTTTTTAAGCTACTGATTGCAATTCCTATAAACATTAAATTTATACAAGAGTTTTATAACAATCTTTTCCTCTCAGTGAATGTGAGCAAGAAGGCTGTCCTGGCCTCTACCGAGCCCTCTAGGTCTCCCTCCCGCAGAGAGACTGGACCCTGGGGCCAGGTGCTGCCGGGAGACAGGGGGGTGCCCTGCACTAGGGACTGGACCAGGGGACTTTCCAGTCCCCTTAGAGACTACTGTTCTCTGAGCTGATGACACTCGGGAAGCCAGCAGCAAGTCAGAGGAGGAACACAACTATGAGAAGATGCAGCCACGGCAAGAGAGGGAGCGAGGGAGAAGGGGACTGATCACTGAGGAATGTGCGGGCCCCAGTTCTTAGGGACAGACACAGGGCTGAGGACATTTCTACAAAGGCACAGGCTGGACCAGCCCAAAGTGTATGAACTGACTGGAATCCGCAGGGTGGAGCGGCGTTATCATAAAAGGATGTTCAAACCTTATGCAACAGGTGTTCGTAACAAGTTACTGACTCTGAGCACCGAGTCAAATTCATCTAAGAGAATAACCAAAGGCACAAACTTCACACTGACCTTGATAAGCCCAGGAGGAGGTTTTTCATAGCTAGAAAAGAAAAGACATCATTAAAAACATTAACAAGAATATAACACGTTTTAGTGAGCAAAAAGCAACTGCAGGCCAAAACAAAAAGGATACTTTTAGTAAAACTTTAAAAACTACATTGTATCTAAAGCAGTTGATAAAATATGCCCAGCAGTCGGGGATCACCTATAAATAACCTGACGCTGCACCACATCCTGTGGCGATCTAGAATTGAAATTCCCTGAAGTAATAACCAGGTGTCTGAGCTCAGTGATTTTATTTTTGAAGAAGAGAAAGCAAGAGATTGCAGGGGAAATGCGAGGGAAGAAAACCTATGAGCTGATCAGGGTTCCAACTGTCATAGTTGTCAGGTTGTTTACCTGACACACCTTCTACTTACTCAACATTGAAGAGGCTCATGGGAGTGGGGTGGTGGCAGGTGGAGAAAACTGTACTGACTTGGTTGGGGGCAGCACAGAGGGGCAGGAGCAAAGCTGGAGGGAAGGGCCTGTTGCAGGGGAAGGAGGTGAGGGTGATCTCTCTTAGAGGCTTCCTCTCCCATTTCCCCACAGCTCCCAGTTCAAATCCTGCCCACCCACCCACCCTGCCTGCAGAGTGAGCCAGCTGTCTGCCCCTTGGCTCTCTGACAGCCCTCTGTGTACTTTGGACCTTGCTGGACTCGGGGTCCAGGACCCCTGCAGGTGCCTGGACCACAGGCAGCATTCAGTAAAGAACACGGCTAGAGGAAGCAGATGTATGATGGGTGGGAATGTACTTTCCTTTTGAGCTCTCAGACCCCCAAGGCTCCTACGGGAACATACACATCATCCCTATGCTCCCCATTCATTTTCCCTTCCCATCACTCTGCCGGAACTGCCCCAAAAGGCTTCTAGTTTCCAAATCTGGAAAATTAGTTCCAAATGCTCATGTATGTTTTAAAAATTATTATTATTTCTAAAGATTTTATTTATTTATTCATAAGAGACAGAGAGACACACAGGCAGAGGGAGAAGCAGGCTCCATGCAGGGTCTCCAGGATCACGCCCTGGGCTGAAGGCAGCGCTAAACTGCTGAGCCACCGGGGCTGCCCTAAAAATTATTATTTTTTAAGTTGAGATACAACTAACATATAACACTACTACTATTAGGTGTAATCATGTTATTTATTTTATTTTATTTATTTTATTTTATTTTTTTTATTTATAATAGTCACACAGAGAGAGAGAGAGAGGCAGAGACACAGGCAGAGGGAGAAGCAGGCTCCATGCACCGGGAGCCCCACGTGGGATTCGATCCCAGGTTTCCAGGATCACGCCCTGGGCCAAAGGCAGGCGCCAAACCGCTGTGCCACCCAGGGATCCCATCATGTTATTTTTTTAAAAAACTTTATTTATTTATTCATTAGAGACAGAAAGGCACAGACATAGGCAGAGGGAGAAGTAGGCTCCCTATGGGGAGCCTGATATGGGACTTGATCCCAGGACCGCAGTGAGATCATGTAACGTGGGTATCAAACACATTGGACACCATCCCCCTTCCTCTGCAAAAAAGAAGAAACTGAAAAATCAAGCAGGACAAGTGAACATCTTAGGTCTTCTCAATGTCTCTATAAAGAACATTTTCCTGGGAGTGGGTATCTGGGCAATGAGGTTGGTTTAAAATTGTGTTTTGACTCCAAAAGCTTGTAAGTGTGGGAATCCCAAAATTGCTGCAGACAGGTGCTGAGTTCAGAGATGATTAATTTTCTGAATTTTGTATCATAAAATGTCTTTTAACACCATAAAAACACTAATAAATGTTAAAATGGTAGATCATTTATCTAAGTCACATAAATATAGATTATCCCAAAAAGAATGTAGGGCAATATCCCAAATAGTTTAAGATAATAATAAAAAAAGCAATAGGGTAAAGAACAGTGTATTTGGTGTGCTTCCATTTGTGTGTATGTGGAGAAGGAGACTAAAAGTACAGAGGTATAAGCACAGAGGTGTCTTGAAATGAATGGAATACCTCTGGAAGGAAACCTGAGGGAGGGACCTTTATTTTTCACTCATATTTATTTATATGCAAATATGTCACCTCATGTTTTTTCATTACAAAAGAAAAGTGAAATTGATGGCATTTTCCTGGTACCTATGTTAGTAGAGGCACAGGTTAATTTCCCTCTGAAAGCAAAACCAAAAGTAATGTGAGATTAAGAAAGAAAAACGGCCCCAAAATATGCTACTAACAGCTCATAGGCTGCATTTTTGTTTTGAAGTTTCAGTTATTTCTGTAGTTTTTTTCAAGAATTAAATCTCCACTCTAGCTCTATCCAGCTTGTTATTTTCTTCCTAACAAAAAAGAACAAGTATAATAGGGGAAACTGAACTTAATTCTCAGGCGATATGAAGGTTCAACTTGAAAACTTATTTGTTGCACAAGTATTCACTCAACCATTATGTCAGGCATAGTGCTAAGTATCAGAAGACAAAACCAAGGGCACAGAAAATTCCCTTTTGTCCAAAATCCCTTGGAAGAGCAAGGCACTGTACTCCTCCAATCCACAGACTTATTTCCCTTGAATAAAGGACATCAAATCCATTACTAAATCATATTATTTTTATTGACTCTCTTTATAAACTGTGCAACTGCCTTGATAAAGAGGTTTTGGTTTTTTGGAGTAGAGAACTCCCACATTTCCAGCTGTAACATTTTCCAGTTCTAAATGAATGGGCTCTGGAGGTGTTAACAAGAAAACCACGGTCCCAAAATGGAGCCACTTAGTCCATGTCATCCAACTGGGCCCTAATATATACCCTAATTACAGTTTTAACCTCCTCCACAAACGTATTCTTAACTGTCAGCAGGAATATTCTGATTAGTACCAATAAACTGATCTGTCACATGGGCTCTCTCTATCCACCAAAGATGAGATAATCTGCACGATAAGACTCCCTGCTCTTTCACCTAAGAGAAGGTGACTTTGCCTGGAACAATTTTTTTTCTTTGGCTGGTAACTTCATTCACCACCCTCCTAGAAATCTTCCGTTTTGTACAGTTTGGAGCATCTCTCTACTTGCTAGATGGGATGCTGCTGGATTCATGAATCAATTAATAAAACCAACTACATCTTCAAATTTACTAGGTTGAATTTTTGTTCTTTAACACAGGTAAAAAATTCTTTTGGTTTGAATTCTGATTCATTCTCACTGCCTGTGTACTTTGGACAAGTTATTTAATCCTGAGAGCCTCAATTTCCTCATTGGTCAATATGTCACAGCAAACATCCCTTTCATCTCTGGAAAGGCACTTCACAATGTTGGCTTCTGCTCCTTCTGTTGAAACCAAGTCACTGCTCTCAGCAGCCTCATGAGGCAGCCCAGGACTGAAGCACTAGCATCATAAAGGCCAAGATGTGGACCAGCAGAGAAGCTTGGCCATCCCAAGACAGTCTTCACATCTTTTTTTATAGGTCTGCAGTCTTACAGGGATTTGCCAGCTGCTCCTAAGTGGAGGTGGGCACAGACCTGGCAGTGGACTTCCCACAGACATCATCCCCAGCTGGGCTTACTGCCTTTCTAGACCACAGGACTCAGGGACTCCTTTTCCATATCTGGCTTCAGGGATCACTGCCTCTTCCCCTGTGTAGGTGTTACATCAGCATTTAGCCAAGTGTATCCATTCTCCTGTGAGGCTCATAAAATATGCCTTATTATAAACTATCATGTTAAAAATCTCAGAATAAGGAAGGGCAGGTCAGGGACTCTGACCCTCAATCTTTTCTTCCCCCAACATCAGTTCCAACAGTTTCCTTCATTGATTCCAACAACTGGAGGCTACCAATTAAGAGGCTGATTTGGGACAATCACCCAGACCTCGTGACATCTAGAGTTCTTTTTTTTTTTTTTTTTTGGCTGGGTACAGTATACTTTATTGATGGTACATGACAAGGTAGGGCTCCCCAAGCCCCTCCCCTTCCTTGGGGTCTAGGATGTAAATTGGAGGTCAGGAGATTCTCTCAGTGTGTTGGGGGATTAAGTTGTGGCAGGGACTCCCCAGCAGCTGAGGGCCTCTCTCTTTCTCTTGTTCTTGCTGGGGCTGGTGGTCCAGGAGGCTCTTACTCCTTGGAGGCCATGTGGACCATGAGGTCCACCACCCGGTTGCTGTAGCCGAATTCATTGTCATACCAGGAAATGAGCTTGACAAAGTGGTCATTGAGGGCAATGCCAGCCCCGGCGTCGAAGGTGGAAGAGTGGGTATCACTGTTGAAGTCACAGGAGACCGCCTGGTCCTCAGTGTAGCCCAGGATGCCCTTCAGGGGTCCCTCCGATGCCTGCTTCACTACCTTCTTGATGTCGTCATATTTGGCAGCTTTCTCCAGGCGGCAGGTCAGATCCACAACTGATACATTGGGGGTGGGGACACGGAAGGCCATGCCAGTGAGCTTCCCGTTCAGCTCAGGGATGACCTTGCCCACAGCCTTGGCAGTGCCAGTGGAAGCAGGGATGATGTTCTGGGCAGCCCCTCGGCCGTCACGCCACAGCTTCCCAGAGGGGCCGTCCACGGTCTTCTGGGTGGCAGTGATGGCATGGACGGTGGTCATGAGGCCCTCCACGATGCCGAAGTGGTCATGGATGACTTTGGCTAGAGGAGCCAAGCAGTTGGTGGTGCAGGAGGCATTGCTGACAATCTTGAGGGAGTTGTCATACTTCTCATGGTTCACGCCCATCACAAACATGGGGGCATCAGCAGAAGGAGCAGAGATGATGACCCTCTTGGCCCCGCCTTTCAAGTGAGCCCCAGCCTTCTCCATGGTGGTGAAGACCCCAGTGGACTCCACAACATACTCAGCACCAGCATCACCCCATTTGATGTTGGCAGGATCTCGCTCCTGGAAGATGGAGATGGACTTCCCGTTGATGACAAGTTTCCCGTTCTCAGCCTTGACTGTGCCGTGGAATTTGCCGTGGGTAGAATCATACTGGAACATGTACACCATGTAGTTGAGATCAATGAAGGGGTCATTGATGGCGACAATATCCACTTTGCCAGAGTTAAAAGCAGCCCTGGTGACCAGGCGCCCAATATGGCCAAATCCGTTCACTCCGACCTTCACCATCGTGCCTCGGGGACGCGCCTGGGGCTGCACCAGAAGACGCGGCTGTCTGTCGGGCGGGGAGGAGCAGAGAGCTGACATCTAGAGTTCTTTCACCAAACTGCAACCACTGTTCTAAGTCAGCAATGCATTTCCTGTATTAATAACTGTTCATGGGTTAAATACGTTGTACAAGGGCACAAAGCCCAGAGTTCACGTGCTCACCTGTACATGACTGTCAGTGCATGTTTAGCTGAATACAGCAATTATTCTAGCACCATGTTTGTCCCTGGAAAACAGAAGACTACAGGAACACTTGAAATTCAGAGCTTGAGTACGATTTGATTTGGGCAGATACTGTGGTAAACCCAGTTTTCCCTAAAATAATTTCTACCACATTGCTCACTTACCCATTTTTATTCACGGTGATAAAATTTATATACCATACTACCCTGTATTTTGACAATACTTTCCCCAACCCAAAGCAAAATACCACGAGGCTGGGGGAGGTAGTAACAAGACAACGACATCATGCCCTCTCTGAGGCAGGGGTTGGGTTGTGTGCAATATTAAATGCATACACGTTTGGTTGTTGATGCTGGGAACAGCCATGTGGAGGCAGATAATTCTAAGGAGTTTGTGAGGAGAAATGTTAAGCTAGGAATCAACATCTGAGCCAGGGTCTGACATTCATCAAGTTAATGGGAAACAGAGCTATAGGGTCTTTAATCACAGATTTTAGCAAGGATAAGCCTCCATCCTCTGGTTTGAAGACCAGGAATCGTTTTGTACAGCAGGAAACTTCCTGTCTGTGCTCTGTGGCAACCAATCACCAGACTGGCCAGGTCCTCATTATTTCTGGCCAGGGACCAAACTGAGAGAGACCTAGAAGCCTGAGAGACAAGAAGCAAATTCTGAGGCTGGGTGTCTGTGTACTCAAAGAGCATCTCAAACTCTTAAAGGGATTTGTATCTCTTCTATAAGGAGTAATACATACACATTCTATAGCTCAGATCTAGGTCTTAACCTTGTAAACCTCCAGAAAAGGACTCATTTTAATATTTCAGAATGGCTGTAAAGTATAGAAACACTTAATGGTTTTATGTTTTCTTCATTCTGACCCTCTTCTTCTGGATCAACTTTAAAGACTCTTCAGAATAGATTATATATTTGAGGTTATAGAAGTTAGGGAGAATTGACCAAGGGAAAAGTGAAATGCTTTTCCTTTGAGCTTTCTCTTAAAATGTGAAAGAAAATAACTTTGGTGGGTGTGATATTGATGGTGGGTGTGATTATAATAAATATGTATTTGGTTTTCATCCACTGTTCTGGTACACAGCTCCTAAAACCTTGTAATTTCCTATATAAAGGCCATAGGAGCATCTTTTCTTATACTGTTTAGTTTTGTTCCCAGTTCTCAAAGTAGGTCCAGAGCTATAAAGGTAAAAGTTTGCTATTCATAACAAGGCCCTTTCAGTCAAACTGTTTATTAATGAGGTCACTTTTGCAAAGCTCCTAAAGATGAGGACTGGTTGCCAGGGGAACCAGTTCTATGATTAGAGGGTTGGAACTTTCAGTCTTACCTCCAGGGAGATTGAATTAGTCACCAATGGCCATTGATTAATCAATTATGCCTATGTGATGAAGCCTCTATAAAAAAAAAGCCCAGGGGTGCCTGAGTGGCTCAGTCAGTTAAGCATCTGCTTTCGCTCAGTTCATAAGGGGATGGAGCCCCACTTTGGGCTCCTTGCTCAGCTTGCTTCTCCTTCCTGCTTGTGTTCTCTTTCACTGTCTCTCTATTAAATAAATAAGCTCTTAAAAACAACAACAACAATAACAAACCCAAAATGGAGTTCAGAGAGCTTGAAGGTAAAACATGTAAAGGTGTGACGTGACGTATCTGGTGAGGACATGGAAGCTCCATGCCCCTTCCCACATGCCTTACACTATGTATCTGCTCCACCTGGATGCTCCTGAGTTATATAACAATTTATAATAAATCAGTAATGACATAAACAAAATGTTTTCCTAAGTTCTATGAGCTGCTCCAGAGGAGGGTACTGAGGGACCCTGTGCTTTATAGACAATGGGTTACTAGCAAGCTGGACTTGTAATTGACATTTAAAGTGTGTGGAGAGGGGAGGTCTTCTGAGACTGAGCCCTTAACCTATAGGTTCTGACGCTGACTCCAGGTAGACAACATCAGAATTAAATCTGTAAGACACTTACTTGGTGTCCTCTGGGAACAGAAAATTTCTTGGTGATGCTGGAAAACTACACAGTTAGAACAGTGCTGTGAGTGTAGTATGAGTATAGAAAAGGAAAACAGGAGTGTTTTTTCCTTTGTAGTAGATGAAGGATGAGAAATGCCCTGAATAGCTACAGCAAAGAAAACGTCCCTTTGGCTTCATCTCTGGATGCTTCCAAATAAGGATTGTGATGGAGGCTTCTCCACTCTCATCATTAATCCAGAGTTTCTCTAAAGGAAATGATGTAAATGCTTTTGCCTAAGTGGAAAAGGAGTGTGATGGAACTGACTATACATTTTGAAACCTGTTATTATTAGCAATGGAACTCCCTAAAAAGTCCATTTTACAACTGTTTCTCCACATTTAAAGGAACATAGTTGATGTTTTTTCCTAGGGTTTAATAATTCTTTATTTCTATAACATGTTAAAAAAAGGATATTTCTCAAGGTCTAAAGTAATAATTTAACTATTAAAAATAATAGATCTGAAAAAAAAATAGATCTGGGGTGCGCCTGGCTGGCTCAGTCGGTAGAGTAGTCGACTACTCGGTAGTCGACTCTCGGTCTCAGGGTTGTGAGTTCAAGCCCCACACTAGGTGTAGAGATTATGTAAACAAAACAACCAGATCTAGAATGGGAGTGTGTTTGTGTAGTTGGCTTCTTCACTGTGACAGTTGAGAAGTGTACACTCTTTGTAGTTATTAAGGTTAAAAAAAAAGTTGGTGGAGGTCCATTATTTTGTGCCATCTGTGAAGCCTTGCTACTAAATCATTCAGACTGTAATAAGTTTCTCTGAGCAGTAAGACTATATTTAGATAACAGAGGAAAAACCATCTTTCCAACAGATTACGGGGAAAGAAATCTTTAATTTGCCAACTACTTAAAAATACTCTTGTATTTTTGAATGCTGGCATAGGATTTCTTTTGGAAGAGTCCTTGTGTAAGCATACTCAAATCCAGTTGTACCCGCAGCTTGCTCCTATGCGGTGGAAGGCAGAGATAAACTGCCACATATATACAGAATCTCCATTTAGTTATGTCCAGCAGACAAGGGACACTTGAATAGAGTTGGAGCACGGGTTAAAGCACAGGGTGGAAGACTCAGATGCCTGTAGGGTTCTGGCAGGTATGGTCATAGGGTAAGAAAAGGTAAGGTAAAGTGTAAGAAACTGGCCAGGGGAGTGCAAAGGGACCTAATAAGGGCAACCAGGGGGAAAAAAGAATTTGAATTCAATTTGTGAAAAATCAGTATGTGACTTCCCATTTCACATTGCTGGCTGGTCAACTTAGTTATTTGCTTTCCTTTTCATTGTAGTCTGATATCCCTACAATTGAAATTTACCAGTCAATGAACCAGCACCTCTGCATTCTCTCTCTCTCAACTGCTCCCTTCAAAAAGCTTTATTTATTTGTTTTCAAAAGATTTTATTTACTTATTCATGAGAGACATAGAGAGAGAGAGGCAGAGACATAGGCAGAGTGAGAAGCAGGCTCCATGCAGGGAGCCCGACGTGGGACTCGATCCCAGGACTCCAGGATCATGCCCTGGGCCGAAGGCAGGCGCTAAACCACTGGGCCACCTGGGCTGCCCCTTCAAAAAGCTTTATAATGCCTCACTCTTAATGGGGGAGATCCAAGGATCCCTGCACATTAGGAAAAAACCTTTAAGTGAAAGAAACCATAAGAAAAGGCAGAGAAGAAACAGACAGCAAACAAAAAAAGAAAAAAGTAGTGTCCTTAAAGATGACAGATTTGTTATTGAGGAAAAAACAGATGCTAGGAGAAAAAGAATTCTCGGAATAAGCAGCTTTTCAAAATTAAAAACTGAAACTTAAAAGTGCAATGGTGGAAGGACTAGAAGGTAAATCTTATAGAAGTAGAATGAAAAGAGGATCACAAAAGTCTAAGAATTAAGAAAAAAACAAAATGGAGGGAAGAAAATTAAAACATAGATCATGTATGAATATTAAATACACACGAAGTATCAAGAAAATATTTAAAAAGTCTGAAATCTGGTGAGAAACAGTTCACATCACGAAACTGGAAGGGGCGTCTGGGTGGCTCTGTTGGTTAATTGCCCGACTCTTGATTGTAGCTCAGGTCATGATCTCAGAGTTGTGAGATGGAGCCCTGCATCAGATTCCCCACTCGGCAGGGAGTTGTTTGGGGAGTCTCTCCCTCTGTCCTCCTTCCCTCCATGCATGCTCTCTCTCCCTAAAATAAATAAATCTTAAAAAAAAAAAAAAAAAAGAAACTGCAAAATACTAGATAAAAAGAATTCTTTAAGGCTTGCAAAAGAGGGAAGGTAGGACAAGTTCCTTAAAAAAGAAAGGAATCAGAATGGCACCAGATTTCTTGGCAATACTGGAAGCTAGGAAATAGTAGCCTACCACCTCTAAAATCAAGTGAAAATAATTTCTAGCCAGAATTCTATACCTAGACCACCTACCTATCATGTTTGAGGATAGGATAAAGACATTTTCAGGTATGTAAAGACTCAACAAATTCACCCCAATGCACTTTTTATAGGAAGTTACATAATACACTTCAACAAAATGAGGTAAAGAGAAAAAGAGGAAGACATAGGGTCCAGAAATGGGCTCCAAGACAGGAGAGTGACAAAGGCAGTTGTACACCAGGTTTAGAAAGTAACCGCAGGGTACTGGAGAAGAGAAGGAGAATTCTCGGTTTTAAAAACAAACTGATAGGGATCCCTGGGTGGCGCAGCGGTTTGGCGCCTGCCTTTGGCCCAGGGCGCGATCCTGGAGATCCGGGATCGAATCCCACGTCAGGCTCCCGGTGCATGGAGCCTGCTTCTCCCTCTGCCTGTGTCTCTGCCTCTCTCTCTCTCTGTGTGACTATCATAAATAAATAAAAAATTAAAACAAAAAAAACCAAACTGATAGGCTGCCTGATATATAGGAACATTTAGGAAAAGTACTGTTGGCTTTTAGGGCCTTTTGAATAAAGTTAGCAGCAGGTAATAGGAAATTAAGCAAATGAAAAAGATTGAGGCTCTTATTAACCAGTTGAAAAACAAAAATCGTGCTAGAAAGCAAAAACAAAAAAAAAAATCACAAAACACCATTTTGCTCCAAAATGAGCAATGTTGGATAGTTATTATAATGCTAATACCAACTACTGACTTAACAAAAATTATCATAGAGCTATACTGGAAGGATGGAGGCAAACGGGTAGAGAAAGAGAACGAAACCCTTATTTATGTGACATGAGGTTTATAGGTAGTGTCCGTTGTTCAATCTAAAAAAGCAGTATAAGCATATAATTTAGAAGTGAGTAGTTAAGTCCCAGAAGAAAAAAACTATTTACTTACTGAAACCTTGGTTGGAGAGAGAGTTGCAGGGAGTGTGCTGGTGACTACGGAACAGGGATATATGGACACCCCCCCCTTTTTTTTTTTTTAAGGATTTTATTTATTCATGAGAGATACAGAGAGAGAGGCAGAGACACAGGCAGAGGGAGAAGCAGGCTCCATGCAGGGGAGCCTGATGTGGGACTGGATCCTGGGACCCCAGGATCAGGCCCTGGGCAGAAGGCAGGTGCCAAACCCCTGAGCCACCCAGGCGTCCTGAACCACTTGCTCTTGAACTTAGTCTCTTAGTCTCATTTGATGTTTAAAATATTATTCTAAAAATAAAAATGTGGGACAGCCCAGGTGGCTCAGCAGTTTGGCGCTGCCTTTAGCCGGGGGTGTGATCCTGGAGGTCTGGGATCGAGTCCCGCATCTGGCTCCCTGCATGGAGCCTGCTTCTCCCTCTGCCTGTGTCTGTTCCTCATTCTCTCTCTGTGTGTCTCTCATGAATAAATAAATAAAATCTTCAAAAAACAATTAAAAAAATAAAAATTTTGATTTAAAAGCAAACATGCCTCTGAATTAGCCAACCCAAATATGTCAGCAAAGTTTAAATCCCTGAAATGGAAAAATCCAACTGATCTGGGAATCAGGCGACACCTGGCTTCCTCTTTAGTTTTGCTAGTTTACAGATCAACGTCTCCTTGATCAGGTTACTTAACTGCTGAACCTGCCTTTCTTTCCGCATCTGCAAAAGGAGGTTATAATCCTTCTGATGTCTATGAGTGCTCTGTGAGCTACAAAATAAATGTAGAGTGTTAGCCACTATCTGGTACCCCACAGTTAAAGATACTGAGGGGTCAGGCTGGGCTCTGGGAAGCTCAGGCTTAGGCTAGGGAAAGGTACTTGAACACCTGCACTGCATAGGACGCGGCCACAGAGCGCCTGGAGGGGCCAGGACCGGGAGATCCAGCAACGCAGCGCCTCCCGCAACCTCTGCCTTACTGATGTGACACAGCTCACCAGGCAAAGCTCCGGGTTAATGACCAAGAATCTGAGCCCTCTAAGGACTTTCCCTTACACCTTCCCATGGGTCATGCCAGTGCCCGACCCCGGGGACGCCAAAGAGGGGACCTGGAAGGCCGGGAATCCGCCTCCCACCCGGGGGTGCGGCCCCCGTCGCCACCCGCCCTGCCCCCACCGGGGGGTCCCGGCTCGGCCCGTGGAGCTGCCCCCGGCCTCGCTGCAGCCCCTGCACGCCCCGACGGCCGCGGGGTCTCCCCCTGCACCCCCCACCCCCCGCCCCGGCCGCAGAGGGGGCGAACGCGGCTTCGGCGGCTTCGGCGGCTTCACCGTCGGCCCCGCGACCGGCCCCCGGGGAGGCGCAGGGCGGCGGCGCTCACTGCACCTGCCGCGGGCTCGGGCCCTGCGCAGGCCGCTCGGCGCCCCTCCCCGCCCCTCCCCGCCCCCCCGAGGCGCGCCCGCGGGGACCCGGGCACCCGGCGCCCGGCCTCCCCGCCCCCACACCTGGCGGAGCAGCGGGGCGGCGCGGACTCACAAGGACTCCAGGTGCTTGAGCTGCTGCAGCTGCTGCGCGTCGTGCCGCCGCCGCTTCTGCTCCCGGCGCCGCTGCAGCTCCTGCTCCGCCGTCTCCCGCGGCCGCCGCGCGCCCCCGTTCCCCGCGTCGTCGCGCCCGGGCCCGGCCGACATCGCGGCCCGCGTGGCGGAGGCGGCCCCGCGGCGGCCCGAGGCGGTGGCGGCGGCCAAGACGGCACTTCCTCCGCGCCCCGCCCCGCCCCGCCGGCCCCGCAGCGCCCCCTCCCGCCCGCCCCGCCGCGGCCTCCGGGCCCCCGCCCCCCGCCGGGCCGCCCCGCGCCGCCGCCCCGAGTCCGCGCTCGCCGCGCCGGGGCCCCGCCGCCGGGCCGGCCGGGGTCGGAGCGCGCCCCCTGGCGGCGGCCGCGGGCGGCGGAGGAGGAGGAGGAGGAGGCGGAGGCCTGCGGGGAGCCCCGGCCGCGCCCCCTCCCCGGAGGCCCGGGACCCAAGGCGGCCCCTGTGCGGGCGGGGCTGCTGCGGGGCGCTGGGCCGCACCCGGCCTGGGCGGCAGCGACGCTCCCCGGGGACGTTCTCTCATTTCCTTTTTAAAAGATTTTATTTATTTACTCATGAGAGACACAAACAGAGAGACACAGGCCGAGGGAGAAGCAGGCTCCACGCAGGAGCCGGGCGGGGGCCCCGATCCCAGGCCTCCAGGATCACGCCCCGGGCTGAAGGCAGATGCTCCACCGCTGGGCCACCCGCGCGCCCCTGATGCTCTCACTTTCCGGCGCGCGGTCACCGCCTCGTCTGCGCGGACCTGGACCCGGTTCGGGAGCTGGACGGAGAGCTCCCTCCGCTGAGCGCTTTTATGCGCTGGTCGTGGAGCCAAGCCCTTAAGTGGATTTAGCCTTTAAAAACTTACCAAGTGGGATCCCTGGGTGGCGCAGCGGTTTGGCGCCTGCCTTTGGCCCAGGGCGCGATCCTGGAGACCCGGGATCGAATCCCACGTCAGGCTCCTGGTGCATGGAGCCTGCTTCTCCCTCTGCCTGTGTCTCTGCCTCTCTCTCTCTCTGTGTGACTATCATAAATAAATAAAAAAAATATTAAAAAAAAAACTTACCAAGTGCTCTTACTACTGGTATTACCCTTATTTCATAGATAAGGAGGCGGAGAGAGTTAAATAACCTGCCCACAAGGATGCAGGAGTAGAGGAGCCAGGCTGCAAATTGCTAAAGTGCTTAACCAGGTGCATTTTGTAAATGTATCTGATATGTGAAGTTGTAATCACTGTTTTAACATAATGGAAGAAACCATAAAGGAAGTAAAAGTAACAGCGTAGGGAATATTCCCCTCAAATGTGGCGTTCATTATAATTAATACTTAAAATACACGAGGAGCTTCTTCATTGTTTATTAGAGAAAATCCAAATGAATGAGCACACAAAGGCTATGAACAGAAGCATAGTTATTACACTGATATGTCCCAGAGCTTGGAAATCAGGTTCTTCCTTTGAGGGAAGAACTGGTGCATAAACCAATGTAGCGGTTGATGCAAGTTACCTGAACTAGTGTGTCCTGTAAATACTCTGGCTGTGAGGTTCTCTGGGTCTCCCAGAGGTTTGATGAACTACCTGATTTCCTAGAAACTACTCTGACCAGCTAAAGTGGCTTCTTTTGTCTGTGACTAAGAACTCTGTCAGAAACAATGTTTGATTGCAAAGTTAGTTTTTTTTTTTTTTAAGACTTTTATTTGGAAGCAAAAGAGTGCACAAGTGTGGGGAGCAGTGGGAAGGGGGCAGAAGCAGACCTCCCGCTCATGTGGGGCTCCATGCCAGGGCCTTGGGATCTTGACCTGAGTCGAGGTTAAGAGTGTGATGCCTAACCAACTGAGCCACCCGGGTGCCCCACAAAGTTAGTTTTTTAATTTTTTTTAAAGATCTTATTTATTTATGCATGAGAGACACAGAAAGAGAGAGGCAGAGACACAGGCAGAGGGAGAAGCAGGCTCCATGCAGGGAGCCCGACGTGAGACTCAATCCCAGGTCTCCAGGATCATGCCCTGGACTGAAGGCAGCACTAAACTGCTGAGCCACCCAGGCTGCCCCAAATGTTAGTTTTTAAAATCAACCTTGATAGGGATCCCTGGGTGGCTTCCTGGCTGAAATTTTAATATATGGATAATATGGGAATATGTATTTTCTTTTTTAAAATTAGTTAAATATCTTAGCAGTTTCAAGATAATTCTTCCTTCCTTCCTTCCTTCCTTCCTTCCTTCCTTCCTTCCTTCCTTCCTTCCTTCCTTCCTTCCTTCCTTCCTTCCGTAGCTTCCACACCCAGCATGGAGCCTAATACAGGACTTGGACTCATTCATGACCCAGAGATCAAGAATTGAGCTGAGATCAAGAGTTGGGGGGTTAATCAATTGAGCCATGCAGGCACCTCCAAGATAATTTTCACTTAATTCTTTTCATACAGTGTTTTATTCTATTATTTAGAAAAATCTCTTTTATTCTAGGGGCACCCCTTGGCTTTTTTTTTTTTTAAGATTTTATTTATTTATTCATGAGAGACACAGAAAGGGAGAGGCAGAGACACAGGCAGAGAGAGAAGCAGGCTCCCTGCAAGGACCCCAATGCAGGACTCGATCGGAGACCCCAGGATCACGCGCTGAGCCAAAGGCAGACGCTCAACCGCCGAGCCACCCAGGCATCCCACCGCTTGGCTTTTGAAAGCATAGATGAGAAAAAAGTTTTAAAAGCACCACCTCGGGATCCCTGGGTGGCGCAGCGGTTTGGCGCCTGCCTTTGGCCCAGGGCGCGATCCTGGAGATTTGGGATCGAGTCCCACGTCGGGCTCCCGGTGCATGGAGCCTGCTTCTCCCTCTGCCTGTGTCTCTGCCTCTCTCTCTCTGTGACTATCATAAATAAATAAAAATTAAAAAATTAAAAAAAAAAAAAAAGCACCACCTCTTGCCACCAGGGCTCAAAGACTGACCCTCGCTAGTGCGGCCACCCGGGCCACTGCCTCCTAGTTCATACACTGAGCCAATTACAAGCCTCTGAGCGGGGGAAAAGTAACTGCTCCAGGTGGCTGGGAAGAGAAACCGCGGAAAAACCTGGACGCCCCGCCCCCGCGCAAGCCCCGCCCCGCGGGAAGCCCCGCCCCTCCTGCGCGAGCCCCGCCCCCGAGGGTAGCCCCGCCCCCGCGCGCAGATACGCGGGGCGGGAAGGCGTGGAGGGGCGTGGCCTGCGTCCGCAGCGGAGGCGGGAGGCTGGTCTTCCTCCGATCCCGGGTCTGAGGCGCTGTCCAAGGACCGGAAAGGGAATGGTTTTAATGAGCTTTCCGCCAAAATAGGACCAAGGAGTGGTTCCCTCCAGCTCCCTCCAGTAGAAATCTGATTCCAGCCTGACCCGAGCAGGTAAAGCTCTTCCGCCTTCCACCCCGCCCCCTCGCCTCGGCCGCTCTGGACTACAAACCCCAGAAGGCGTCGGAGCTGCGCCCTCCGACTTGCGCCGCGGCGTTCGTTGTAAAGTGCTATGACAACAGGGCGAGGGTGGCTCGGAGTCAGGCAGGAGTGGGGACGTGTCCCTTCCGCGGCTGCCGTCCTTCGCCGGTCTCTCCCACTGACTGTCTTCCTCAGCGTTTCCTCCTCTTTGTGGGAAGCGGGACTTACCGTGGTTCTGGCCTGCCTGGTCTCTTGAGGGACTGACGCCGTGTTCCCCGCGTGTCTCCGGGAGTGGCACGGAGGGGATGCAGGCTTCCTGCTTGTGGGTGTCGCTCCAGCTCTGTGGAGCCGGTGGTGCTCCCTGCTGAGGCGCTTTCCGTCTGGGACGAGGAACAAGTTGGAGCAGGGGAACCGCCGGGAGTAGTGAAGCGAGGGCTTGCTCTGCTCTGCACCCTCCATTCTTGCTCTCGTCGTTGCAGCTCTGGCACCCTGGCAGGAAGCAGTTCTTCAAAGGAAATCTGTGGAGAGTTCGAGGAAAGGTGGGTTCAGGACCCACCTGATTCGGCGTCAGGTAAGGGGATGTTTGGGATTAAACACTGGGAGCGTGGATGCCCCTTCTGTGTTTTGTTTTGTGGGCAAGATTGATCCTCTGATGCCGTGTCATGGGGTTGGGGGATATTGGATGACAGGTTTCTTAGGGAGGACGTGTGCATTAAAAATAAAACGAAACAAAAAGCAACGAGGAGCACAGTGTGTGGGAAGTCTTATGAGCATTTTCGAGGAAGGTTGATAAGAATTTTTAAAGATTCCATTCAGGAATGTCACGTGGTGCGCTAGCATCCTCCTCTCGTTGACACTCCAACAGGTCTTGTGAGCGAATGGCCAAAGCAGTTCTCAGCCTATGACTGCAGTAGGATGCATGCACTAATACCCTCTAATTCTTGCAATAGGATTATTGCTTCTCCTTCTCTTTCTATATTGCAGAGCACAGCAGTTTAGATGACCTGAGCTGATTTTTGTCAGCGCCTCCTTTCCTTCGTCAAGTCCTGCAATTGACTTCAGTTTCCTGGAGAAATTCATAGGTGGTTTTTTTTTTTTTTTTTTTTTATCCCCCCATCTCATTACTTTAAATGTGAAACCACATAGCACACATACATAACTTGAAGATTTTTTTTTTACAACTTGAAGATCTTTATCTTTTTTTTTAAATTAAAAAAAAATTTATTTATGATAGTCACACACACACACAGAGAGAGAGAGAGAGAGAGAGAGAGGGGCACAGACATAGGGAGAAGCAGGCTCCATGCACCGGGAGCCCGACGTGGGATTCCATCCAGGGTCTCCAGGATCGCGCCCTGGGCCAAAGGCAGGCGCTAAATCGCTGCGCCACCCAGCGATCTTAACCAAAGTCAGACAGCATTTAGAGTGGGATAGATTTTCTAACTTGTTAGAAATATGTAAAGAGAATAATTGCTGCGATTTGTGAGTGTGTGTGTGTGTGTGTGTGTGAATAGACTGAATCCTTATTTAGAATTAAAACTTTTCATTTTGCAAATAATTTATAAGTTATTTAGTGTAAGGAATTTTTCATTTTGTGGAATTGTGTGTAATTGCTCTTAAATTACAACCACACAGATATTTATGCTACAAGTTTTTGATGGAAACATTCACTGAAGGGGAAGAAAATCCAATATCAGTAGTATATAGTAGTTTCTGATGTTTTACACCTTTTGATGTATGTAGCAAGTCTCCTTCCTCAGAATAAAGACTTTCAAATATTTCTTGGGACAACTGGGTGGCTCAGTGGTTGAGCGTCTGCTTTCGGCCCAGAGCCTGATCATGGAGTCCTGGGGTTGAGTCCTGCATTGGGCTCCCTCCGGAGGGCCTGCTTCTCCCTCTGCCTGTCTTCTCTCTCTCTCTCTCTCTCTCTCTCTCTCTCTCTGTGTCTCTCATGAATAAATAAATAAATCTTAAAAAAATATTTCTCAAAAATTATTGAAACAGAGTCACCTGGGTGGCTCAGTGGTTGAGCATCTGGCCCAGGTCAGGATCCTGGGGTCCTGAGATCGAGTCCCGCATCAGGCTCTCTGCAGGCAACCTGCTTCTCCCTCTGCCCATGTCTCTGCTCTCTGCATCTCTCATGAATAAATAAATAAAATCTTAAAAAAATTGTTGAAACGTGATGTTATTATAAAACATCCCTGCCAATTAACATTTCAGTGAAAGATTACTGTTAGTTTTTTGAATGTTCCATTTAAATATTCAGTCCAGGGACGCCTGGGTGGCTCAGCGGTTGCGCACCTGCCCAGGCTCAGGGCGTAATCCTTGGTCTCAGGATCAAGTCCCACATTGGGCACCTTGCATGGAGCCTGCTTCTCCCTCTGCCTACGTCTCTGCCTTTCTCTCTGTGTCTTTCATGAATAAATAAAATCCTTTAAAAAAATAAATATTCAGTCCAGAGGTTCAGATTGACCTTTGTAACTTTGTCTTGCTCAGAATACATTCCATCACTACCACTTCTATTACTACTACTAGTACTACTACAACTAGGTTACTACTGACATTTATTTGACATTTACTGAGTACATCCTATGCTTAAGCAGATACATGAGTTAGGCCATTTTATTTTCTCACCCTCCAGAACAATTAGGAAATTAGAGGGTGAGAGACTTGTCCAAAGTCACTCTGCTGAAGTGTGAAATGGAAAAGGGAACCATTTCTGTTTAACTCCCTCTTTTGGGCTCTTTTGTTTTCTGTGTCTTTTATTGAAAATTTCAATACAGATCTCTTATAATATTGTCTTCAAAAGCAGCATTCTTCTAACTCTGCGTATACTTGTCATTTTTTTCTTGCAGTGGATGAACTGATTCCTACTTTCCAAAATTTGAGTCAGCATTAGCATGACCTGGAAAAAGCAAAACTGCAAACATGGACAAGAGCATTAGCAGTTTAGCCTCTAATTCCAGGATCTTGCCTTCTAATCCACATACTCTTTTTTTTTTTTTTTTTAAAGCAAGGGAAAGAGAAGGGGGAGGGAGGGAGAGAGAGAGAGAGAGAGAATTCTTCAGCAGGCTCCATGCCCAATGTGGAGCCAAACTTGGGGCTCAATCTCTACAACCCTAAAATCACGACGTGAGCTGAAGTCAAGATCTGACGCTTAACCAACTGAGTCCCCCAGGCGCCCTCACATATTCTTTCTGCAGGATTCTTGGGGTTATTTTTGTTACAGCAGTTCTAGTCCTCCTTCCTCATTGTAGGACGAGGCCAATGAGGTGTTAAAACATCCATATCTTTTTTTAAAAATTTTTATTTATTTATGATAGTCACACACACACAGAGAGAGAGAGAGAGAGAGGCAGAGACATAGGCAGAGGGAGAAGCAGGCTCCATGCACCGGGAGCCCGACGTGGGATTCGATCCTGGGTCTCCAGGATCGCGCCCTGGGCCAAAGGCAGGCGCCAAACCGCTGCGCCACCCAGGGATCCCAACAGCCTTGTTTGAGATGCTTCTTCTACTACTTACTAGTTGTAACCATTTGGGTTTAGTTTTCATTTAAGATACAGACCTCATTGGCCTCGTCCTACAATATGGAAGGATGACTAGAAGAACCTCTCTGTATTCAGGGATACCTTAGTAATAGTACCTACATTTTACTTTGTAGTTCTGTTTTGAAGATTAAAATAGAGTACTTGCAAAGCACTTAGAACACTGCCTGGGACTTAGTAAATGATTAGTAATTGTTAGCTATTATTTTCCTGTCTAGCAAAGGGAGATGAGAGCCATTGGAAACCTGATTTTTGGTTCTTGTTTTTCACTTACTTAAAGGCAGAAAAATCACTGAGGACCTGGAAATCAACATTGAATGAATAGGGAATAAAATGCAAATCCTTGTTTCTTATTTTTATTCAAGGCAGTTAACTAAACCAAATAAAAAAATCAATTTATACATATTTAATTTTTTGTTAGCATACTTTTTGTTTTTGTAACAAAAATCCAGGTTTCAAAGCTGAAAAATGCTCCTTGTTTCTTAGTTTCTTTCTTCCTAACCTTCTAATAGGTGACTTTCTCTGCCCACTGCCTTAGTATTTTAAAAACCAAGATCTTTCTGAATTTTGAAAATGATTAGAATTTCATTTAAGACTTAATTTCTGGTTAATTTTTCTTTCTCCTGGTGGGGTGGGATGTCCTTCTAGGAGAAGAGATAGGATTTATTTTGCTAACCTATTTTTTTTTTTTTTGTTAAAGATTTTATTTATTTATTCATGAAAGAGAGAGAGAGAGAGGTGCAGAGACACAGGCAGGAGGAGAGAAGCAGGCTCCCTGCAGGGAGCCCCAGGGAGCCTGCTGTGGGACTCAATCCCAGGACTCCAGGATCCTGCCCTGAGAGGAAGGCAGATGCTCAACTGCTTAGCCACCCAGGCACCCCTATTTTGCTAACCTTCTAAATTCAATTTGCTAACGTTTTGTTCTGCTGGAGTAGCAAATGTGGCCGAAATACAGGAGTATTCAACTTTTTTAAAAAAGTGAAACTTTATTACTACTTGTTGTGACAAATTTTAAACATAAAAGCAGGGCAGCCCCGGTGGCTCGGCGGTTTTGTGCTGCCTTCAGCCCAGGGCCTGATCCTGGAGGCCCAGGATCGAGTCCCACATCGGGCTCCCTGCATAGAGCCTGATTTCCCTCTGCCTGTGTCTCTGCCTCTCTCTCTCTCTCTCTCTCTGTCTCTCATGAATAAATAAATAAAATCTTAAAAAAAAAAACAACTTTTTGCTTCAAAGAACACTAAGTGAAAAGATGAGAATGGGAGAAAGAATTACAAATCGTCTCTCTGATAAAAGACACATACCTGTAACATACAAAGAACTCTTATGACTCCATAATACACAGACAGAAACCCAATTTAAAAATGGGCAAAGGGGCAGCCCCGGTGGCTTAGTGGTTTAGCGCCACCTTCGGCCCAGGGCCTGATCCTAGAGACCCGGGATCGAGTCCCACATCGGGCTCCCTGCATGGAGCCTGCTTCTCCTTTTGCCTGTGTCTCTGCCTCTCTCTCTGTGTGTCTATCATGAATAAATAAAATCTTAAAAAAAAATTATTCTAAGAAAAAGAAGACAGTCACTAAACACCACATATTTTATGATTCCATTTATATAAAATGCGTAGAATACATCTCAAACTAAATATTGCATGTTAATGCTACTTAACTAAAAATAAATAAATAAGCAAACCAATAAATAAATAAATAAAATGTACAGAATAGGCAAATCCATTCAGATAGAAAGTAAATTAGTGGCTGCTTCAGTCCAGTGGGAAGGAAAGGACAGGAGAGTTATAGGTAAGGGGTGCAAGGTATCTTTTTAAGGTGATGCAAATATTCTATAATTGGCTGCACTTATGTATATACAAAAATAGCATTCAACTGTGCAAATTATATAGATGAATTACATATTATGTAAATTATATTTCAATAAATCTCTTATTTTTTTAAAAGAATAAATGGTGATGGACATATGAGGAGTCGTTTTACTATTCTTTATGCTTTTATGTTTGTTTTTAAGATTTTACTTATTCATGAGAGTCACAGAGAGAGAGAGAGAGAGAGAGAGGCAGAGACACAGGCAGAGGGAGAAGCAAGCTGGATCCCAGGTCTCCAGGATCACGCCCTGGGCTGAAGATGGCACTAAACTGCTGGGCCACCGGGGCTGCCCTGAAGCAAAAAGTTTTAAATTTTAGTGAAGTCTCTTTATTTTTTCTTTTGTTACTCATGTTTTTGTTGTCAGATTTAAGAATCTATCACGATATCTGATGTCATGAAGATTTGCTCTTTTCTTCTAAGAAGTAAAAAAAAAAAAAAGTTTTCTTCTAAGAAGTCTTCTAAGAATTTTGTAGTTTTAGCTATGCATTAGTAAATATAAAGGTCTTTGATCCATTTTGATTTTTTTTTTTTTATGGTTTGAGGTAAGGGTACAACTTCATTCTTTTTTTTTTTTTTTTAGAACTTCATTCTTTCTCATGTGGCTATCCAGTAGTACTAGAATCACTTGTTGCAACTTCTGATTGAATGGTCTTAGCATCTTTGTTGAAAGTCAGTTTACCATAGATGTATAAATTTATTTCTGGACTCTCCATTCCTTTCCATTTACCTATGTCTACCTTTTGGCCAGTACCATACTGTCCTGAATACTACTGCATAGTAGTTAGGTTTTGAAATGGGAAAATCCTCCAATTTTGTTCTTCTTTTTAAAGATTGTTTTGGCTATTATGAGTTGCTGGCATTTTTTTTCCCATATCATTATTTTTAATGTCCAGCGCTTATAATATGAGGGCCAGGGCTTTCTCCTCAACTCAAGTTTATAAGTTTTCCATTGGCTTGTGAGGCCAGTAGGGATACTTCTTGTCTAATTTGGTTTCTGGGAAGACTTCATTCAGGTCCTCAATGGTCATCTGATCAAATGGAATTATGTTCTTCATCTTCTCCAGCTCTTTTACATATTCTTCAGTCCTGGCCTTTGAGAGAGACAAAAACTCAGCACCGCTTTTCACATCTTCTTTTTCCTCAGCATCCACCTGGACAGTGATTTTATCCTCTGGCATAGGAACCTTCAGGACATTAAACTACTTCTCAAAGTCATCTACCAAGCCAGCCTTTGCTACATTGGCCTTGTAGTAAGCCCAGTTGATAGCAGGTGATTTCTTAGGAAGAGTAGTGGCCAACCTGGAAGTAAGCATCTCATTCCAGGATTTCAGGGAGATGGCAATGGCCTTCTGGTTTTGGGGTATGATCTCCCCAAAAGCTACCCAATCAATGGTTTTTAGAGCAAGTTTTCACCCAGCCATCTTGAGATCCTTCACCGACCCTGGCGGCCCAGAGTCCACAGCTGCTGGCAATTTTTAAAAAAAGATTTATGTATTTGAGAGAGAGAGAGCAAGTGTGCACACACAGCAGAAGGAGGGGTAGAGGGAGAAAGAATCTTTAGCAGACTCCTGGCTGAGCATGGAGCCCCAGTGCAGGGCTCGATCTCATTACCCTGAGATCATGACCTGAGCTGAAATCAAGAGCCAGATGCTTAACCCACGGAGCCACCCAGGTGTCCTACTTGTTGGCAATTCTATATGAATTTCAGAATAAATTAGTCAATTTGTACAAAGAAGCTCTATGGGAATCCGATAAGGATTGCACTGAATCTGTAGATCACTTTGGGAAGTATTGCATCTTTTTTTAAAAAAAGATTTTATTTATTTATTTGAGAGAGAAGAGAGAGAGCAAGAGAGAGAGCATCAACAGGGGATGGGGGCAGAGGGAAAGGGAGAAGCAGATTCCCCGCTGAGCAGGGAGCCCGACCAGGGCTCAATTCTAGGACTCTGAGATCTTGACCTGAGTGGAAGGCAGATGCATAAAGGCACCCCAGGAAGTGTTGCATCTTAAAAATGCAATAATTCAAATGCATGGCTTCATATCCATGGATATAGGATGTTATCCTGTTTATTTAGATCTCTAATTCTTTTGACTGTATTTTATAGTTTTCAGAACATATATATGCTTTACACTTTGTAAAATTTATTTCTAGGTATTTTATTCTTTTAGATGCTATTGTAAATGCAATTTTCTTTTGAGTTTCATTTTTTGGATTGTTCATTGCAAATGCATAGAAATGCAATTGTTTTTTGTATATTAGTATTTTTGTATCCTTCAACCTTACTTGTCTGTTAGTTCTAATGGTTTTTCACTGAATTTCTTAGGATGTTCTGTTTACCAGATCATGTCATCTGAGAGTAAAGATAGTTATACTTCTTCCTTTCCAGTCTAGGAGCCTTTTAGTTTTTTTTCTTAGCTAATTGCCTGACCTAAAACCTCTAGTACAATATTGCATAAAAGTGGTGAATTTGGACATCCTAGTCTTGTGTCTGCTCTTAGGGAGAAAGCATCTAGTCATTCATTGTTAAGTATGATATAAGCTATGGGTTTTGCATAGATGTCCTTTATCATTTTGAGGAAGCTCCCTTTTACTCCTAGTGTTTTGAGTGTTTTTATAATGGAAGAGTATTGGATTTTATTTTGTCAGATGCTTTTCCTGAGTTGAGATAATAAGGTGGTTTTAAATTTTTGTTTTATTGATATGGTGTAGTATTATAATTTGTTTTTGGATGTTAAACTAACCTTATATTCCTGGGATTAATTCTCCTTTGGTCATGGTGCCTAGTTCTTTTTATATCTTGCTTATTCATTTTTATAATGTTTTGCTGAGGATTTTGCATCTGTATTCATTAGAGATACTGGTCTGTAGTTTTCTTGTGTTTGCTTAGTTTTGGTATCAGTGTAACACTTGCCTTATAGTGTGAGTTGGGAAGTATTTCCTTTTATTTTTTTGGAATAGTTTGTGAAGAATTGGTACTAATTTTTTCACCATCTGGGCCTGGTCTATTTTTTGTGGGTAGGTTTTTAATTTAGACTTTTCTTTTCTCTTCTCTTCTCTTCTCTTCTCTTCTCTTCTCTTCTCTTCTCTTCTCTTTTCTTTTCTTTTCTTTTCTTTTTTCTTTCTTCATCAGAGAGAGAGAGTGAGAGAGAGAGAGAGAGAGAGAGAGAGAGGCAGAGACACAGGCAGAGGGAGTAGCAGGCTCCCTGTAGGAAGCCTAATGTGGGACTTGATCCTGGAACTCCGGGATCATGCCCTGGGCCAAAAGCAGATGCTCAACCGCTGAGCCACCCAGGCATCCCATCTTTTTTTTTTTTTTTTTTTTTTTAAGAGTTTATTTATTTGAGAGAGAGAGCATGAGCAAGGGGGCGGGGGCAGAGGGCGAGGGAGAAGCAGGCTCCCTGCTGAGCAGAGAGCCCAATGCAGGGCTTGATCCCAGGACTTTGGGATCATGACCTGAGCTGAAGGCAGCCACTTAGTAGACTGAGCCACCCAGGCGCCCCTGATTTAGATTTTCTATTTTGTCTTTAGTCAGAAACAGATAGCTGGAAGCACGATGATGTCCTGCTCCTCCAGGGGAGGAGCTATGGGAGCTATGGGGAGAGAGGGTGATTCTATTCTTGGCTATACCTGTCTGGAGTGGACTTTCTATCTTGTTTGGAGCTATGAGTGAGGAGAGGAGGAGTGAGTATTGGTTTTTTAAATACTACAGATTCTTAATTTTCTTACTGAGTTTTAGTAGATTTTTTGTTTCTTATTTTTTTATATACTCTTAGGACAGTTTCCAGAGACTTTCAATGGTGATTTTAAAAAACAATTTTCACCAGTTTTGCTGGGGAATGGGTCCATGGAGCTTCTCATGTGTCATTCCAAAAGTGGAATCCTGTGATATTTTAAATTTGAAATTGCATAGCATAGTGGTTATGGGAGACATACTTAGGTTATCAAGAAGATTTGGTCAGAGTTCCATCACGTATCAGAGTACTCTAGTGTTTATAAGACTTTTTAACACTAGGTTAAAAAGTTATTATTTACAAGCTTATTAGGAACACAACTTCTGTGTGCAAAGATAATTTAAAAAAAATATTTTATTTATTCACGAGAGACACAGAGAGAGAGAGAGAGGCAGAGACACTGGCAGAGGGAGAAGCAGGATCCATCCAAGGAACCCGACGCGGGACTGGATCCCGGGACTCCAGGATCACGCCCTGGGCCAAAGGGGGCGCTAAACCGCTGAGCCACCCAGGGGTCCCCGAGAAATTTTTTTAAAAAGATTTTATTTATTTGTTTGTGAGAGAGACAGAGCATGAACAGGAGCAGGGGGAGGGGCAGAGGACGAGGGAGAAGCAGACTCCCCACTCTACTGATTCATACTCTTTTCATTTTTTCTTCATTTTTCTTGATAAATTGCAGACAGTGGCAGTCAAACAAGAGAAGCTAGAGATCAGGGAGAGGAACAAGTTTCTGCCATTAGCTGTGTGACTCAGGGTAATCATATAGCTAACCTTTCTGGGCTTATCTTACAGAATGAGAGGGCTAGCTAATTATTAGGTACCTTCTAGCTGTTAATGTTAAAGTCTGGTTTTCAAGGTAACTGGTGGCACAGGTCCCAGGAAAGAGGAAGTGGGAAAGTAGAGCCATGCTATAAGAAAACATCGACTTTGGCTATCAGGTATCACTTCAGTTTGTGCTTTTTATACATTAAGGTGCATGTGAATCACCTGGGGATATTGTTTGTGGTGGAGCTGAGGTTTTGCATCATAAGCTGTTGGGTGATGCTGATGCTGGTCCATGGACTACACTTTGGGTAGTAAGTTGCTAAACAATGTAGGTAAGGAGGGCTTTCAGCAGCAGTGGAGGATGACTAACGAGAAACTGATAGAGCAGGAGAAACAAGAAGGAGCTAAATATGGCCTGTGTTATTTTGTCAATAGAAATAGATCTTAAATTTTATGATTGAAGTCCTTAAAAAATTAGTGCTTGATGACATTTCCATGTACAGGCAGTGTTGGAGAGTTAGTTTTTCATATTGGAGGTTTTTTTTTTTTTTTAGCAAGATGAAAAATGTGCTCATTAACAAAGATTTTTGAAGCCATTTTCGCATAATAGCTATTTTTGCCTGATGCTGTCATATGTCATGTATCAAACTGCAGCTATGTCTTTCATGGTCACTTATCTAAGCACTTTGATTTTTAAATTTTATTTATTTATTCATGAGACACACACACACACAGAATGAGAGAGAGAGAGAGAGGCAAAGATACAAGCAGAGGGAGAAGCCGGCTCCATGCAGGGAGCCCGACGTGGGACTCGATCTCGGGTCTCCAGGATCACGCCCTGGGCTGAAGGCGGCGCTAAACCGCTGAGCCACCCGGGCTGCCCTAAGCACTTTGATTTTTTATATATTATTTCAATAGTGTTGATGGAAAAAACTCTTCTCTGTGACTATTACTTGGGTGTTTAATATGTTCTCTAGGCAGATCCCATGAAGTTTTCTCTTCTGCCTACATGAGGGGAAAGAGACCCTTTGGGATGTTGAACAGGTCTTCCCTTCCTATTTTCTCTCCTTGAGACTCTTTTTGAACTGGCTGATGCAGAATGTGTACAAAGGATCTCATACTTGCTGGTTAGACTATTGATTTCTATTTTTGGCTATGTCTCCAAATGGAGTTTTGACCTCAAGCCTTCATTTTTTTATGACATATCAGCAGCATTTCATAGAGCTGGCCACTCTCTTTTTCTAGATACTTTTTCATTTCCTTCCAGATGGCATACTCCTGGTTTTCCTTTGATCTCATTGGATGCCCCTGTTCAGTTCAGTTTTCTCTTCTTTTTTTTCCCCTGGTCTCTGACCCCAGAGCCTAGTTTTTCTGCCTTGGAAGTTTGTGTGTGATTCCTTTCAAGAACCACCAGCCCCACCCGCATTCCCCACTGCAGACTCATGCACCTTTTCCCTTTCTTTGTTATGCTTTTTATTTTCACTGTAATAAATTATAACCATGATGCTAACTATATGATGAGTGCAGTGAGTCCTCCAAGTGAGTCTCTAAGTGATATTGAATTTGGGTAATATTCTACTCTGGGCTGCAAGAGAATCATGTATCTTGATGTATCTTTATACTGGTAGTCTAATAGTATGGTGTATAACAACTTTCTAGATATATCTGGAGTATATAATGAGAATATATGGCACTTGCTAAGTACTGTTACTTCCCTCTCAAAAAAATCTGGTAAAAGTGTAATAAAGTGTTTATTACATTTTTTGTATACTTCCTGCCAGGCTTGACGTTTAGTCATCTGGCAATCTGTATAATTATATAATGCCATTAGTAATAATGAGTGATGCAGATGTTTTTCAGAAACTCTCCCACATATCTTAAAAATCATTATAAGCTTATTTACCTGCTATGTTTTTTCCCCATCACTTCTATCAACACTTTGCCTTTATCTAATTTCATTTTTAGTGGAAAGAGAGGCCTTGGATGGGGTTTTCTTTTTTCTATTTTTCCTGTTGTTTGTTTCTTTAAACTTGTCATCTGAAACAATATTATAAGCTCATAGAAATTGTAAAAGTAATGATTTCCGAATGGTAGCAGAACAATGATCAAATTACTAAATTGATATTAGTATAATACTACAACTAAACTATAAATCTTATTTAAAAAAATCTTATTTAGATTTCACTAGGTTTTACATTACATACACTTTTCTTCTTGTAATATAATTTGAAGAAATTAAAACTTATCCCATGAAACTACTACCAAAATCGGGGTATAGAACTTTTCCATCATCCCAAAGAAATGCCCTTCTAGTCCATTAAAGTGACTGCCCCCTGCCCCCCTTAGACTTGGTAACCACTGATCTGTTTTCTATCAGTTTAATTTTTTCATTTTAAAAATGTTATAGAAATGGAATTATTTAATATGTGATCTTTTGGGATTTTTTTTCACTTAGCATAATGTCCTTGAGATCCATCCAAGTTGTTGTTACTTCATTTTTTAAAAATTGCTGAGTTTTATTCTATGGTAAGGATGTACCATAGTCTGTTTATTTACAAGTTGGAAGACATTTGTTTCTTTCCTTCAGTGTAGGTTTTATTATCTTATTTTAAGATTTTATTTATTCATGAGAGACACAGAGAAAGAGGTAGAGACATAGGCAGAGGGAGAAGCAGGTTCCCTGTGGGGAGCCTAATGCGGGCCTTGATCTTGGGAAACCAGAATCACGACTTGAGCCAAAGGTACATTCTCAACCACTGAGCCACTCAGGTACACTGGGAGAGAGAATCTTTTTTTTTTTTTTTTTTTTTTAAGATTTTATTTATTTATTCATAGAGACACAGAGAGAGAGAGAGAGAGAGACAGAGACAGAGACAGAGAGAGACAGAGACACAGGCAGAGGGAGAAGCAGGCTCCATGCAGGGAGCCTGATGTGGGACTTGATCCAGGGTCTCCAGGATCACACCCTGGGCTGCAGGTGGCGCTAAACCGCTGCACCACTGGGACTGCCCTGGGAGAGAGAATCTTAAGCAGGTTGCATGCCCATCACAGAGCCTGACATGGGCCTTGATCTTACAACCCGAGATCATGATCTGAACTGAAATAAACAATCGGATGCTTAACTGACTGAACCACCCAGGAACCTTGGTAACATAATTTTAATTTTTTGAGGAATCACTATACAGTTTCCATTGTTGCACTCTTAGATTTTCACCAGCAGTGCACAAGGGTTCCAGTTACATCACATCCTTGCTGACACTTGTTATTTTCTGTTTTTTTTTTTGTTGTTTGTTTTTGTTTTTTTGTAGTAGCTGTCCTAGTGAGTGTGAATGGGATTTCATTGTGTTTGTGATTTGCATTTCCCTAATGATAGGTGATGTTGAACATGGTTTCATATGCTTTTTGGCCATTTGTATATCTTCTTTGGTGAAATGTCTGAGTCCTTTACCCATTAAATTTTTTTGCTGTTGACATGTATGAGTTCTTTATTCTGTATATTAACCTTTTTTTTTTCTTTTAAAGATTTTATTTATTTATTCATGAGAGATAGAGAGAGGCAGAGACACAGGCAGAGAGAGAAGCAGACTCCATGCAGGGAGCCCAATGTGGAACTTGATCCTGGGTTTCCAGGATCAGATCCTGGACGGAAGGCAGGTGCCAAACCGATGAGCCACCCAGGAGTCCCAATATATTAACCCTTTGTTAGATATGTAATTTGCAGATATTTTCTAACATTCCGTAAGTTGCTTCTACTGCATTCTTATTTATTCCTCACAATATCATTCTTTATTTTATAGATGAGTAAGCTGAAGTATGTAGAGGTTCCGTAACTTTTAATAACCCTCCACTGGTTTCATGGTTTGTATGGAACCTGGATTCCTTTTTTTAATATATATTTTTTTTATTGGAGTTTGATTTGCCAACATAGAGTATAACACCCAGTGCTATCCCATCAAGTGCCCCCCTCTGTGCCTGTCACCCAGTCACCTCATCTCTCCTTCCCATCTCCCTTTCCACTACCCCTTGTTTGTTTCCCAGAGTTAGGAGTCTCTCATGTTTTGTCACCTTCTCTAATTTTTCCCACTCATTTTCTCTCCTTTTCCCTATAATCTCGTTCACTATTTTTTATATTCCCTGTATGAGTGAAACCATATGATGATTGTCCTCCTCTGATTGACTTATTTCAACTCAGTATAATACCCTCCAGTTCCATCCACGTTGAAGCATATGGTGGGTATTCGTCATTTCTAATGGCTGAGTAATATTCCACTGTATATATAGACCACGTCTTTATCTATTCATCTTTCGATGGACGCTAAGGCTCCTTCCACAGTTTGGCTATTGTGGACATTGTGGCTATAAACATTGGGATGCAGGAGTCTCGGTCTTCCACTGCATCTGTATCTTTGGGGTAAATCACCAGTAGTGTAATTGCTGGGTTGTAGGGCAGTTCTATTTTTAACTCTTTGAGGAACCTCCACACAGCTTTCCAGAGCGGCTGTCCCAGTTCACATTTCCACCAACAGTGCAAGAGGGTTCCCCTTTCTCTACATCCTCTCCAACATTTGTTGTTTCCTGTCTTGTTAATTTTCACCATTCTCATTGGTGTGAGGTGGGATCTCATTGTGGTTTTTTTTTTTTTTAAAGATTTTTATTTATTTATTCATAGAGACAGAGAGAGAGAGAGAGTGGCAGAGACACAGGCAGAGGGAGAAGCAGGCATCATACAGAGAGCCTGACGTGGGACTCGATCCAGGGTCTCCAGGATCACGCCCTGGGCTGCAGGCAGCGCTAAACTGCTGCGCCACCGGGGCTGCCCTCATTGTGGTTTTGATTTGTTTTTCCCTGATGGCAAGTGATGCAGAGCATGTGCTTGTTGGCCATGTGTATGTCTTCTTTGGTGAAATTTCTGTTCATGTCTTTTGCCCATTTCATGATTGGATTGTTTGTTTCTTTGCTGTTGAGTTTAATAAGTTCTTTATAGATCTTGGATACTAGCCCTTTATCTGATAGGTCATTCGCAAATATCTTCTCCCATTCTGTAGGTTGTCTTTTAGTTTTGTTGACTTTTCTTTTGCTGTGCAGAAGCTTTTTATCTTGATGAAGTCTCAATAGTTCATTTTTGCTTTTGTTTCCCTTGCCTTCAGAGATGTATCTTGCAAGACGTTGCTGTGGTCAAGGTCAAAAAGGGTGTTGCCTGTGTTCTCTAGGATTTTGATGGATTCTTGTCTCACATTTAGATCTTTAATCTGTTTTGAGTTTATCTTTGTGTCTGGTGTAAGAGAATGGCCTAGTTTCGTTCTTTTGCACTTAGCTGTTCAATTTTCCCAGCACCATTTATTGAAGAGACTGTCCTTTTTCCAGTGGATATTCTTTCTTCCTTTGTCGAATATTAGTTGACCATAGAGTTGAGGGTCCATTTCTGGGTTCTCTATTCTGTTTCATTGATCTGTGTGTCTGTGGTCAAATTCACACTGACCTCCTCCAGAGTCTGCACTTTTTGCCACCACATGATTCTCAACTAATTTCTTGGCCAACTTAATGAAAGCAGGTGGTCTTGCCTTCTGTGATTAGCCTATCTGGAAGGCTTTAAGAAGCAGATTGTTTTACATTTTTTTAAGTGTGTAGTTGATCCTCATTATTTGCAGATTCTGTATTTGTGAATTTACCTGTTTGCTAAGATTTATTTGTAATACCCAAATCAATAGTCATGGTGCTTTTGGGTCATTCATGGTCATGCACAGAGTGGCAAAAATTTTGAGTCACTTGACGCACATGTTCTCAGCAGGTATCAACCACAGTAACTTTTTGCTTTCTTGTTTCGGTTCTTACACTACAAACGAATAACCTTTTTATGATCTACTTCGTGCCATGTTTTCCACAAATCTGTGGTTTGGATTAATTTGTTTGTTTTGATTTTTGTTACTTAAAAAGGTCCCCAAATGTAGTGCTGAAGAGCTATCTAATGTTCCTAAATGTGAGAAGGTTGCTGTATACCTTATAGAAGTATCAGATAAGCTTCCTTCAAGTATGAGTCATAGTATTGTTGACTCCTGAACTGAATGTTAGTGAATCAACAATTTATTAAATAAAGTATCTTTAGACAAAGACACACAAAAAGCAAAATGAAGTATTGATTGGTTCATGAAAATATTGTGACTAGGGGCTCACAGGAGCCTTTCTATTTCCCCTAGGAGCAGTAGTTCAGTATTTGCTAATTCAGTGTTTGCTCCAACCTTATAGAATGGGATGTCTTTTTTTTTTTTTTTTTAAATAGATTTTATGTATTTGAGAGAGAGCAGGAGTGAGAGATCACAGAGGGAGAAGAGGGAGAAACAGACTTGCTGCTGAGCAGGGAGCCCGATGCAGGTCTGGATCCCAGTACCCTGAGATCATGACCTGAGCTGAAGGCAGGCACTTAAATGACTGAGTTACCCAGGAGTCCCTAGAATGGAATGTCTTTGAATAAGGAAATTTGAGTGCATTTCCTAACTATTATTTAAATCAGTGTAACATGCAAGAAAGGCTCATTTATGTTGGGTATATGCACCTTCATAGAATCCCAGGGTATGTGATGTTTGTGTATAATTCAAGAGGTCCAGTGGACCTTCACATTTACCATTATCAGTAACTCAGTGGTAGATCTGGCTGGTATATCCTCATTCTACAGAGGAATCAAAGCAGAGAGAATTTTATGGGTTATCGGAATCGTAAATGCACCTACACTCAGTTTTCCGAGTTCTTTTTTGGTGTGAATTTCCCTCATCTATTTTGCCTTTATGCAGTTATAATGGGGAAAGCGTGTGAATGCTTTTCGAGTACCTATAATGTACCAGTTCTAGTGTTAGTCATTTGATCTCATTTGCTCTTCTTAGCAATTCATTGTGACAAGGGATGCTATTGTCTTTCTAATGACCAAAATGAAGGAAAATTAGGTATTTTGCTAAGGAATTAATAAATCTTTTTTTTTAATTTTTATTTATTTATGAGTCATAGAGAGAGAGAGAGAGAGAGAGGCAGAGACATAGGCAGAGGGAGAAGCAGGCTCCATGCACCGGGAGCCCGACGTGGGATTCGATCCCGGGTCTCCAGGATCACGCCCTGGGCCAAAGGCAGGCGCTAAACTGCTGCGCCACCCAGGGATGCCCTGCTAAGGAATTATATACTAACTAGTGCTGTTAGAATTTGAATCTTGATCCTTTAAAGAATATTTTTTTTGTTACTTTGTGTTATTGTTTACCAAATGTACCAGAAGAGAGAATTGGCCCATAATTTATGTATAATTTTTCAGACTGTCCAATGGCATTGCAAAATGTCTATTTATGTTTTCAGCTGTGTGGATTTGGTTTGGATTTGTGGTTTCACATATTTCTGCAAAACATAAAAATATTCAAGGGACCCCTGGGTGGCTCAGTGGTTGAGCGTCTGCCTTCTGTCCAGGGCATGATTCTGGAGTTCGGGAATTGAGTCCCACATTGGGCTTCCTGCATGGAGCCTGCTTCTCTCTCTGCTTGTGTCTCTGCCTCTCTCTCTTTCTCTGTGTCTTTCATGAATAAATTAATAAAATCTTTAAAAAAAAATTTAACTTTTAAATTCAGAAATGTTTCTCTTAACATTGTTCACGTTTAATTTACTATGCCTTAAGAGATAATTCATAAATGGTGTGAGGTACATTTTTACTATAAATAAATGCTTTCTTTTTATAGTGAACGAAAATGTCTTTATTTAAAGCCCGTGATTGGTGGTCTACTGTTCTGGGAGAGAAAGAAGAATTTGATCAAGGCTGTTTGTGTTTGGCTGATGTTGACAATACTGGAAATGGACAAGGTAAGGAATTTATGACCATGCATCTTGGAGCAAAGCTTTACAGACATAAAATAAAAATATCTTCATTTGTTAAAGTGTACTTATATACTTAAAGTGTATTTATAGGGATCCCTGGGTGGCGCAGCGGTTTAGCGCCTGCCTTTGGCCCAGGGCACGATCCTGGAGACCCGGGATCGAGTCCCACGTTGGGCTCCCGGTGCATGGAGCCTGCTTCTCCCTCTGCCTATGTCTCTGCCTCTCTCTCTCTCTGTGTGACTATCATAAATAAATAAAAATTAAAAAAAAAAGTGTATTTATAGAACTTAAGTGAACTGTCATAAATATGCCCTAATTTTGAAGGCAGTTTTCCTTATAATACTTAGGTAGCATAGTTCTTCTGTTTTGCAGTTTTCTGGTTTGTGTTGATTCTGTCATATGATTTGGAACTGGAAAAATATAACAAGGCAACATATAATTTGTTTTCATTTGGTGCAAAATTTGTTTTCATTTTTTTGCAAAATTAAGTAGGGCTACTAAAATATTTTTAACTTTGAAGGTTTCAAGGAAAATTATATTTTTAAAATATTTTGAATCTGAAAGCCATTAATCCAAGAATGGAAAAATTATTCCAGCCCTATTTGTTGGTAGAAAACAATTATTAAATCATTATTTTCATTTTCATATTATGATAATGGAAACAACATTCTGTCTTATTCTTTTTTTTTTTTCATTCTGTCTTATTCTTAAATCATTTGCTCCTCTTTGCATCTTCATATTTTTTGAAGTGGTCTCTAAAACATTTTAGTTCTGTATCATTGCTATTTGAAACCTGTACTTGTTTTTGATTATTTGTAGTCATGAGCTTTTTCTTTTCTTTTTTGTAATCCAGATAGTCATTGGCCTCTTAAAAAGAAAACTTAAGGGCAGCCCCACTGGCGCAGCGGTTTAGTGCTGTCTGCAGCCTGGGGTGTGATCCTGGAGACCTGGGGTTGAGTCCCATGTCGGGCTCCTGCATGGAGCCTGCTTCTCCCTCTGCCTGTGTCTCTACCTCTCTCCTATCTCTCTATCTCTGTGTCTCTATGAATAAGTAAATAAAATCTTTAAAAAAATAAGGAAAACTTAAAAAAATTTTTATTTAAAGATTTTTAAAAAAATTATTTATTTATTTATGATAGTCACACAGAGAGAGAGAGGCAGAGACATAGGCAGAGGGAGAAGCAGGCTCCATGCACTGGGAGCCCGACGTGGGATTCGATCCCGGGTCTCCAGGATCGCGCCCTGGGCCAAAGGCAGACGCTAAACCGCTGTGCCACCCAGGGATCCCCTTTATTTAAAGATTTTATTTATTTATTCATGAGAGACACACAGAGAGGGGGCAGAGACACAGGCAGAGGGAGAAGCAGGCTCCATGCAGGGAGCATGATGTGGGACTCAATCCTGGGACTCCAGGATCACGCCCTGGGCCGAAGGCAGGCGCTAAACCACTGAGCTACCCAGGGATCCCAAAATAAAACTTAAAATCATTCTTTCATTAAAGTCTATAAATATTGTCCCCTTATATTTTCTTTATTTTATTTTTCTTGTGTATAACAAAAACACTAGAATCTTGGGGGCAAGGTAAAAAGTAGAATCTTGGGGGTAAAAAAATTATATTGGCAAAGAAGAATGGGAGGTACTAACCTATAGTGAGCACCTATGTTGTTTCTAAGGAAAATCTGGGCCCTGCCCTTCCACTGATAGGAGATGAGAAGGTCTCCTCAGAGGGTGTCCTAAAAGGTTCCTCAAAGATTATCAACCTTGTCTCCTGCCTCTTTGTTAAAACTTAGGATTCCTTTATTATTTGGCAACACAGAATACTCAGACTACAAAAATATATGCCAAAGAGAACAATTTCAAATCCATTTATGCCCAAACTGATTGGAAACCATCCTGTCTAAATGGCTTACTGTTCACTTACATTTCTGTTAGAGGTCTTCACTGAGGTGCCAGCTGTGGGTTACCAGTTAACCAGTTTGCTTCCTCCCAATATATGACCAGTTGTGAGAAGCTTCCTCTATTTTCCTTTTTTTTTTTTAATATTTTATTTATTTATTCATAGACACAGAGAGAGAGGGGCAGAGACACAGACAGAGGGAGAAGCAGGCTCCACGCAGGGAGTCTGATGTGGGACTCGATCCTCCGTCTCCAGGATCACACCCCAGGCTGCAGGCGGCGCCAAACCGCTGCACCACCAGGGCTGCCCGCTTCCTCTATTTTCCCAAGGATACTATACAAAAATCATTTCATGTGTGTCCCACATAGAAAAAAAATCACCTATCATTATTTCTCAAAGTTTGGACCACCAGCATCATCATATTCTGGGGTGATTATTACATATGAAGATTTTCTATCTCAGATATATAAGCTCCTATAAAGTCATATTTCCTGGAAGCAGGTGGATTGGAAGGGGGCTTAGGTATCTGCATTTTTGACAAGCTCCAAAGTTGAATGGTGATACACCACAGTTTAAGAATAATTCTCATTGATTTTATAGAACGGAGGGTCAATGGGAGCATTTTGGGACATGCTTTATTTGAGATAGGGATGTCTAGTAGGCAGAATAGAGGTAGTGTTTTCTATTTTTTAGAGAGAGAGTGCATATGGAGTGGGAGGGGCAGGGAGAGAGGGAGAGACTTAAGCAGGCTCTGTGCCTAATGCAGAGCCCAACATGGGGCTCTGTTTCATGACCCTGAACTCTACTTGAGCCAAAATCAAGAGTCAGACACTTAACTGACTGAGCCATCCAGGCCCCAGTGGTATTGATTTTGAAGTGAGTCATATGCTGGTTGTATTTGAAGCCCTGAGAATGTATGAAAATGCACAGGGAAAGTAGGTGGACTAAGAGGGAAAGAACTTTAGACTATAACCTGAAGAAGCATTAAAGGGGGAGGTTTGGGAAGGGTAGTCAGTAATAGATTCTGAGAAGAGCAGGCAAAGAGGCAGGAGAACCAGTTGGGCTGGTACCCAACTTTAGTAATATAAAGACTGAAGTTTCTATGCTGTTTAGTAACAGGTTGTTCATTAGTATCCTCAATGACAGTGGATGAATGGGCACAATGGTAACAAAATCTAGATTTGCAGTGAGTGAAGGAATGGGAGGTGGGGAAGACTGAGTGTTTATGGCCCTTTAATAAACTTAACTGTGAAGATAAGAAGAGAGGATGATGACTAGGGGCAATGTAGGGTGAAGAGAAATGGGAAAAATTCAATGTATAGCATAGAAGATATAATAAAGCGGGGTTGGAGTGCTTGACTTGCTTGGTTGGTGGAGCATGTTACTCTTGCTCCCAGGGTTGTAGATTCAAGCCCCTTGTGGGGTGTAGAGATTATTTAAAAATAAAATCTTAAAAAACATAGAGCAGGGATTCAGAGAAGACAGAGATGGGATCAGGTGTGCAGATGGAAGGTGTGAGAACTTTTTTTTCCCCATAGCAGAAGGCAAGAGGGTAAGAATGGCTACAGATGAAGAGAAATTTGGAGGTCAAGTTGAGTCAATAATGATCTCTACTTTCTTTGGAGTGATCAGAGAGTGAAAAGATGGTATTAAGTGTCTTGAAATCATTTTAGGCAAAACCAACTTGATACATAGAAGGATTCCTTATTAATTTTAAGATCCCAGTTGGAATTAGACACCATGCATTTAAAGTGGTACTTATTTTCCTGTTCTTTCCTGTCTCTCTCTCTCTTTTTTTTTTTTAAGATTTTATTTATTTATTCGTTTGAGACATAGAGAGAGAGAAGCAGAGACACAGGCAGAGGGAGAAGCAGCTTCATGCAGGGAGCCCGACGTGGGTCTCCAGGATCAGACCCTCGGCTGAAAGCGGCTCTAAACTGCTGAGCCACCTGGGCTGTCCTTTCCTGTTCTTCTCAATTCAAGATTCAGATTTGTGGGAGAGATAGAGTGGGGGTGAGTGGGAGAGTCTGAGTGGTCCAGTTTAGATTCCATGCCAACTTGTGGCCTGGAGTGAGAGTTTACTACAAGAATTCTGAGTAGAAAATACATAAAGCTGACTGAGAAATAGCTACTATGTTTATCTTTTAGTTACTCAGCATTTATACCTCACATGGGGCAACTGTCCCTTGTACAACTGCACAAGCATGTGTTCTTACCCATCTATAGTGGGAGAGAAAAGAGTGTGCACCTACTGCTTCAGAGCCAGAGGGAGCCCTGGCTCTGCAAGTCCAGGATCTTCAGGTGACAGTGCTTTTTCCTTTGTCATTTAGTCATGATCATGTTCCAATAATCTGTTGCTTCTGGACTAAGTGGTATGTACAATCAGTGTTCAAAGTTACATAGTTGAGGAAGAGAAGGAAAAATTTAGAAATTAAGATGGAGGAGTAGAAAAAAATTGTAACTTAAATCATATGGGGGGGACCCTCTGTTTTTTTTTTTCTTTTTCTTTTTTTTTTTTTTTTTAAGATTTTATTTATTTATTCATGACAGACACAGAGAGAGAAAGAGGCAGAGACACAGGCAGAGGGAGAAGCAGGCTCCATGCAGGGAGCCCAATGTGGGACTCGATCCCAGGTCTCCAGGATCACACCCTGGGCTGAAGGCGGCGCTAAACCGCTGAACCACCGGGGCTGCCCTGATACCTTCTGTTTTATATCTGGTCACTGGGCTGTGTAACTATGCTACTTACTTTTTTTTTTTTTTTTTCTCTTTGATTAGGGTTCTTGATCTTGAGTGGAGATGGAGGGACCAGAGAATTGGTCTAGGCCTTTATTCCTGAGGAACCTAGAATATTAGTGCTTGGCTAAAGAGGATTATAGTAGTTTCTTTCTTTTTTTTTTTTTTTTTTTTAAGATTTTATTTATTTATTCATGAGACAGAGAGAGAAAGAGAGGCAGAGACACAGGCAGAGGGAGAAACAGGTTTCATGCAGGGAGCCCAATGTGGGACTCGATCCTGGGTCTCTAGGATCAGGCTCTGGGTCGAAAGTAGCGCTAAACCGCTGAGCCACCTGGGCTGCCCAGGACTATAGTAGTTTCATTTACTACTGATCCAGACAATTTTAGGGAAGAGTTAGAGATTCCTTGGTTTCACTCTTATTTCTTTCAACCTCATTTGACTCTTATGAAATGATGATGAGGTAGTCCTGGTTTCTGCAGATTGGATTGTGGCAGTACATTTAAAGATATATGCCTATTCCTGTCCAGTGAAGGCAAACTGTTTGTTGGTCTCTGTGTATTAGGAAAAAATAAATTATTAAGATCTAGAACTGTATTCAAGCAAATGGGTTGTATTAGTTGACTCCAAGAAAGACAAGATGTGGGATAATAGAAGAATTTGGGGTTACCCTTTAAGTTATACTGATCAATGCTAACTCTATAAGACCCATTAAACTTCAATATTGACAGATTTGGTTATTAAACAGGGATGTGGTAAAGATCACCACATATGCATATTGAAGCTTTTTAGCATCGAATTTTGAAAAGTACCCCAAATCAGGTCTCGCAGCGGTATGTGGGTAATTGGGCAGGCTCCATGTCCAGGATGTCCCAACATGGGGCTTGAACTCACGACCTGGAGATCAAGACCTGATTCTGAGACCAAGAGCTGGATGCTTAACCAGCTGAACCAGCCCAGTGCCCCCGGTCATGATATTGATACTGATTTTCTCTGTTGGGGAGATAGAGTTCCATTAGCTTCCATATAGCTCTCCCCATATAATATTCCTCATGTACATGTTAGGGAACCAAAAGGATGTTCGACCATTTTCTGTGAAAATACATTTCCTTTCAACTCTCAGAAACTGGGTGAGAAATCATAGGCTGGGTTTTCTTTCCTACTGGGTGAACGAAATAAAAAATTTAGAGCAACAGTAGTGTATATCTAGACTTCCAGAATTAGTAACTCAGAGTCAATATTCAGAATTCTCACAAGGTTTGGCCATTTCCCTTTCCTTAGTGCACCTAGAAAAATGACTGTTGATCCTGTAGGGAAGGATCTAAGGAAAATTTATATTGGGTATGTGTGGTGTTACAGCAACATCTGTACGTTATGTAGTCTTTAATCAAGGGGTTCTGAGTCTAAATTGACTTCAGTGTGGAAATGGATGAGATGCCATGACTGTCTATGTGGTGGCTTGAATTAGTCTTCTTTTTCATTGACCTGGAATATTATTGGTTATAGATTTCGAAAAAGGCTTGAGTTTGATAAACACATTATAGGACCTTCTTACAATTGAATACTACTCAGTAATAAAAAAATAAATAACACTGAGACAAAAAATAGTCTTAATGAGTTGCCTGATAATTTTATTCCTGAGGATCCCATTAATCATAGCTTGAAATCTGTGAGAATTAGACTGTTACCTGAGATCTGGTAACTATAAAAGTCCTGCTATTTTAATACTTGTACATACACATTTAGATTCTAGAGGTTAAATTGTTGCCATGTGGACTTCATCATCCTGGCTTTATTTTATCTCTGAAGATAGGGCTGCGTTGAAGTTGAATCTTGGTTATTTATTTGTTTTTAAGCTGTTTTTTTAAAAAAGGTTTTATTTATTTATTCATGAGAGACACAGAGAAACACACATACACACACAGAGGCAGAAACACAGGCAGAGGGAGAGGCAGGCTCCCCACGATGAGCATGATGCAGGACTCGGTCCCAGGACTCCAGAATCACGACCTGAGCCAAAGGCAGATGCTCAACCAGTGAGCCACCCAGGCATAATAAGTCTTGGTTATTCAGTGAGTGAAATAGGGATTAGGGCATGGGATGCATAGGAAGTTCCGTGGGGAGTGTTTTAGAAAAGTTTGGAGGTTTATGTATATCCGAACCTTCTAGACTTTGCCAGTAATCTCATTATATAGCATTGTAATCCCATTCTTTGTGATGAATGTCTTTACTTTTATGTAAGAAACCTGGAGAGACTGTGAACTCATTTGTTACTGTAATTTAAAACCTACAGAATCAGTCCCTGAATTAGATTTTTAGTAGTTAAGCCTCACTGATGTAAGAAGAAAGAAATTCTTTCTGCAGAGTCCCAAGGATCCTGAGTTTTATTCTTTACCCTGAGATGGGAATTTTATGGTTTAAACCTATCCTTCTCTTATTTTGAATTACCCAATGCCCTTAGGAAAGCCATCTTATTATATGGTTTGGCATTCCTCCTTCCTGTTCAGTTGGCCTGGGGCAGCAGCTGTCCAGTTGGCCGGGGGCAGCAGCTGTCCAGTCCACCAGAGTGTCACCTGTAGTGGGCACAGAGTCCCAGATACCTGGGGGTATTAACATGATTAACCATTCTGTCACTGTGTACGATGTTATTTAACCCTGCCTAGAGTGTTACTGCTTTGTGTCCCAACTCAGCTCAAGAACCAGTTTCCAAATATCCTTGCAGGAATTGGTACCTACAGTTTATTCTTTGTTGCCAATTTCTTTATGAATTTTTTGGTCACAAGTTACAGGAAACAACTATGATAAATATAAATAAAAGAGGAATTGGAGCGAGAGTGACATAGATCTCCCAAATGCAGGAAGAGTTGAATTGACCAAGCCTCAGTGGAGGATGGGAAGAGCATGGCTCCAGAGATGGTATAGAACTGTGGGGGGCTGCCATTAGTTCATCTGGCAGCAGATTCCTGATGTCTCTATTCAGAGTTTAAATTCCCAGGATAGTACCTCTCTCATAGGGTTATTATGAGGATTTAATAAGTTATTACATAAAAGCTACATAGACCATTGCTTGGCACGTGATAAACTCTCAGTAAATAAGTATGTACTTTTAGGAAGTTTGAAAAAAGTCAACATTCTATACTAATACAACAATTTCAAAACTGACACTTAAAGTATTAGTTTTTTAGGGCTGTCATAAAAAAGTACCACAAACTGTGTGGCTTAAAGCAACAGAAATTTATTCTTTGACAGTTTTTAGAGGCTTAGAAGTCCAAAATCAAGGTGTTGACAGGCCTGTCCTACCCCTGAAACCTCTATGATCCCTATTTGCCTCTTCCAGCTTCTGGCAGTCCCAGGCATTCTTTGGTTTGTGGATGTATCACTCCAATCTCTGCCTCCATTACTACATGATCATCTTCTTGCATGTCTTCATTTTGCATTCTCCCTCTTGCTCCATCCCCACCATGCTTTCTTTCTTTTTTTTTTAAGGCTTTATTTTATTTTTAAAAAGATTTTATTTATTCATGAGAGAGACACACACACACACACAACAGAGGCCTGAGACATAGGCAGAGGAAGAAGCAGGCTCCCTGCAGGGAGCCCGATGTGGGACTCGATCCTGGAACTCTGGGATCATGCCCTGAGCTAAAGGCAGACACTCAACCGCTGAGCCACCCAGGGGTCCCTATTTATTTATTTTAGAGGGTGGGAGGCAGAGAGAGAGAGAGTGAGCATGTGCACAGAGAGGAGGGACAGAGGGAGAGGCAGAGAAAGTCTCAAGTGGACTCTACACTGAGTATGGAGCCTGACGCAAGGATGGAACCTATTACCCTGAGATCATGACTTGAGCTGAAACCAAGAGTTGTCAACCGACTGCACCACCCAGGTGCCCTCCTACTTTCTCTACTTATAAGAGAGCCTTATTGGACATCTAATTGAATGTGACCTCAACTTAACTTGCTTACATCTGTGAAGACCCTGTTTTCAAATAAAGTCACGGGGATTGGGGGTTAGGATTTCAACATCTTTTTGAGGGAGATACAATTCAACCCACAACACCTATCTTACCATTTCCCCGTCTTGCGTCCAAGTACAGACATTATTAATCAGAGCATTCTATCTAGTGAGGCCTCAGAATTCTTTTTTATTTTTTATTTTTTATTTTTTTATTTTTATTTTTTTTAGAATTCTTTTTAATACAATGATCTTGATAGCTATAGAGTTGACACTCTGATGAAATCAGTTTACAATCTTATACTAACTAGTCTTTTGTAAAAGGATTTGCTTTGACTGAGTTAAATTAGAACTACTGACACCAAAGGAAGGCTTAGGAAAAATACATAATGTGTTAGTATGCTTGAATATTGGTCATATACAAAAAGTTGTTTTTGAAAAGCTATGTTATTAAAATAAATTCATTTTATTTATATCATATGCTGGCAGATTGGCCTTTATATATGGAACAAGACTCAATTCTTTTAATTTTTAAGTTTCTCTTTTAGACATTAGAAAGTTTATTTCCAAAGAAATTTTGTTGCTAATGTTTGTTTCTTCTTATGTCTTTTATAAACATCTCTCTACAGATAAAATAATTGTGGGTAGCTTTATGGGATACCTAAGAATCTTTAACCCCCATCCTGTAAAAACAGGAGATGGAGCTCAAGCTGAAGATTTGCTTCTAGAAGTGCATCTACGAGATCCAATATTGCAAGTGGAAGTAGGGAAGTTTGTTTCGTAAGTACAGCTCACTAATTCTAATATTTTATCTTATTTGGAGTATGTCATTCCTTGACTGTTGTCATTTTTATGGATTCTTTTTTTCTTTTCTTTTTAATTAATTAAATTAATGTAAATTAATTTCATTTGCTTATTTAAGTTCGATTTGCCAACATATAGTATAATACCCAGTGATCATCCCATCAAGTGCCCTTCTCAGTGCTATTTTTATGGATTCTTAAATGAAAAAAAGATTATCCATGAGTGAAGTATGTTTTCTGGATATTGTTACCTGGGTATTCCCCCCTTTATTAAAAAAGATTTTTAATTTATTCATGAGAGACAGAGAGAGAGGCAAAGACATAGGCAGAGGGAGAAGCAGGCTCCCTGTGGGGAACCCAATGCAGGACTCAATCCTTGGACCCTGGGATCATGACCTGAGCCTAAGGCAGCACTCAACCACTGAGCCACCCAGATGCCCCCTGGGTGTTCCCATGTACTGAACATTTTTTTTTTGAACATTTTTTATATGGAAACCTGCACATTTAAGAGAATAATTTAGGACTTTTTAAAAAGGTTTTATTTATTTACTTATTCATGAGAGACAGAGAGAGAGAGAGAGAGAGAGAGGCAGAGACATAGGCAGAGGGAGAAACAGGCTCCATGCAGGGAGCCTGATGTGGGACTCCATCCTGGAACTCCAGGATCACGCCCTGAGTCAAAGGCAGGAGCTAAACTGCTGAGTCAAAGTCAAAGGCAGGGGGATCCCTGGGTAGCGCAGCGGTTAAGCGCCTGCCTTTGGCCCAGGGCGTGATCCTGGAGACCCGGGATCGAATCCCACGTCGGGCTCCCGGTACATGGAGCCTGCTTCTCCCTCTGCCTGTGTCTCTGCCTCTCTCTCTCTCACTGTGTGCCTATCATAAAAAAAAAAAAAAAAAAAAAAAAAAAAAAATTAAAAAAAAAAAAGTCAAAGGCAGGAGCTAAACTGCTGAGCCACCCAGGCATCCCCGACTTTTTTTTTTTTTTTTTATAGTAACAGACCTAACATGCCTGATGTATCAGAAGTTTAAAGGAAAAGAGATAAACTTTTGAAAATAAATAAATAGAAAGTATTCAGTTACTTAAAGCACTAATTCACTTACTTAAAGCGCTAATCCAGGTTACATAAATGTCTGTTTAAATAACTAGACAAAATAGTAGTTATGGTATTTGACACGTAACTTTGAAGCTTTAAAATAAATTACTGCACTTATTTGGTGTATAAAGATTCTTAGTTTCTTAAAAGAAGCCAGCTCAATCCACAAAGTAAGTCTTACTTCTAACAAGAGCTTTATTTCAAAGTACTTTATTTTTAGTCTTAATTTATTTTAGGAAACCGTTTATTAGTTTGCATTTTGTGTAATATGTCTGCTTTTTATTTCCTGTTGATACTGCTAATTTTATTTTCATATATGAATTTTCTTAAAATTGAGCCTGTATTTCTCAATTATTTATATAAGTATGTACTCTGAAAAGTTATATAAATAGAGGTGGTCTTGTTATCTCTTACCCCCCTTTTTTTTTTTTAAAGTTCCCTTTGCCTTCCTAAGTCTGGGAGTGCCCTGAGCTCTTGGTTTTGACCCACTACATTTGCTCATCATAATTTACTGACCCCAGTTTCCATTTATTTAGGGCTTTAACTCTTGGTAGAAAAACCTGAACAACCATTCTTGAACATTAATCCCCTTTTAGTGATGTTTCATTCTGATGGGAAGCTGCTTCATAGATACAGGGCATGAGATAGGACTTTTATGCACTGTGATAGGCTGGATCAGAGAGATTTTGTGTCTGACGTGGTTGGTAAATATCTACTCCCATTTAAAGAAGATGATGATTAGGTGCCTGTTGTATCCCTAGCATATATTAGGCATAATGGGGTTATAAAGTAAGGAGACAGAAGGATTCTTGCCTCTAAAGAAACATTTTAATCTTTTTTTTTTTTTTTTTTAAATCTTTTCATTTTTTAAAAGAGTAAAGTGCGGGCAGCCCAGGTGGCTCAGAGGTTTAGTGCCGTCTTCAGCTCAGGGCCTGATCTGGAGACCGGGGATCGAGTCCCACATCAGGCTCCCTGCATGGAGCTTGCTTCTCCCTCTGCCTGTGTCTCTGCCCCTCTCTCTCTCTTTGTGTCTCTCATGAATAAATAAAATCTTAAAAAAAGGGTAAAGTGTTTCATGATTGTTCTGTTCAGTAGTCCTAAGTATAGCTTTTAACTATGTGATCACTTGTTGGAAGGGAGGAGATTAATACTAATGATTGGATACTGTAGTGGTATTAATTAACTAGTACTATCTTAATAATCTTATCTATAAGATGGAATTTGTATTTAAAGATAAGGAACCCAGCAGCCCTGGTGGCGCAGTTGTTTAGCGCCACCTGCAGCCCAGGGCGTGATCCTGGAGACCCTGGATCGAGTCCCACGTTCGGCTCCCTGCATGGAGCTTGCTTCTCCCTCTGCCTGTGTCTCTGTGCCTCTCTCTCTGTCTCTATGAATAAATAAATAAAATCTTAAAAAAAAATAAAGATGAGGAAACCAACTAGAGCTCAGAACTTTAGGTCATACAGCCAGAATTCAGATCCAGGTCTATCTGTTCCATACTCTGTTATCTTATCATGACATAATGTTCTTTTCCTGTGCATGATAGAAAAAATTTTTTGGGTTTGACTCAAAATTTTTTGAAGTCAATATTGAGTATGTGATAGTTGTGTGTGTGTGTGTGTGTGTGTGTGTGTGTATATGGATATATATATAGCATTTTCTAGTAGTAGAGTGAATGGTGAGCATTTATGTCCATTATAACTATGTTTTGTAGGTATTATATAATTCTTATTATGTAAATGAGAGACTAACACTCTGAAAGGCTAAATGATTACACAGATACCAAGGTGCACAGTTAGGACTCCCATCCAGTTCTTCAGATTTCAATTATAGTCCTAGTTTAGAACAAAAAGAGTCTGTATCAGGTCATACGCTGGAGGACTACTTATAGATGTGTTTTAAATTTAAAAGGGTTGCCAGTACTTAAGAACCAGGAGATCTCACTAAAATTCCTGCTTTCTGGCTTTTCTTGAAAAATGTGGAGATTTGGCTATATGCCTAGAACAGAGTAGTAGTTGCTTCCTCTAGTCTGCCCCCACTCTACAGCAGACCATAGCCATTTACACCTTTTACTCATCCTGGCCACTGACCTGACCCTTGAAGACTGGACTTAGGATTTGTAGACTGTGTTATGTCTTGGAAACCATTTGATTGGCACTGAGAAGTGTATTGGTGATAGTGGCAATTTAGTCCAAACTGAAATATTTTCAGGGCCTTAAGAAAACTTCTGAGCTGGAAGTGACATATGCCATTTACTAATAATGGTTAGTATTCTGTGGTGCTTTATACCTTACAAGGTGCTGTCACATGATTTTATTTCATTTAATTGAAACCTCTTATTTTCCAGAAGGGAAACAGGCTCAGAAAGATTAAGTAACTTGCCCAAGTTAAAGTGGGTGCTTGCTGTTATATTTATTTTTCAGTTTTGAATGTTATCTGGGAAATTTTTAGTTTACTGGTGGCAGGTTGTGGTTATAATCTCTTTTTAAAATTATTTTATAATTTTTTGGTTATATCTGAAATTGATATTTAAGCTTTTAAAAACTCTTCCCATTTTTCAGAGGTACTGAAATGCTTCATTTGGCCGTGTTGCATTCTAGAAAACTTTGTGTCTATTCTGTCTCAGGTAAGACACATTTTTTTCTATTGTATTTGTATTAATTTGTATTAAAAACAGTTTTTGACTATTATATAAGAATAGATACGTATGTTCACTTGCTAGAGAACACAAAACATTTGGTTGAAGATTTTCTTATCTTGGTTAACATTTTACCTTGTTCATTTATTTTTTCAGGTACTTAGCTATTACATTTTTTCTGGTTTGCTGTTTATATACATATTCAAATTTCTAATAGTGATTCCTTGTAATCTCCTTCCCAGGAATTGTGTCCAGGGTTGCCAGTGACTAATAGAGGCCAATTCTTGCATACTTGAGATACCTGAGTGTTTTAAAAAATTTTTGTTTATTTATTTTTTATTAAGAAACAGTTGACACACAATGTTACATTAGTTTCAGGTGTACAACATAGTGATTCTACTTCTCTATACATTATGCTGTGCTTACCATAAATGTGGCTACTATCTGTCACCATACAATGCCATTACAATACCACTGACTATTTTCCTTATGCTGTACTTTTAATCCAGGACTCTTGAGCTTTTAAAAAAAAATTTTTACTTTAATTTTTTAAAAAAGATTTTATTATTCATGAGAGACATACACACACACACAGAGGCAGAGACGTAGGCAGAGGGAGAAGCAGGCTCCCTGCAGGGAGCCCAACGTGGGACTTGATCCCAGGACTCCAGGTTCACGCCCTGAACTGAAGGCAGGCACTCAACCACTGAACCACCCAGGCATCCCGAGTTTTGTTTTTTTTAAGTTTTATTTATTTATTAGCGCACACACAAATGGGGAGGAGGGAAAAGCACAGTGAGGTGGGGGAAAGGGAGACTCCCCACTGAGCAAGGAGCTGAGCCCAACATGGGGTTTGATCCCAGGACCCAGAGATCACAACCTGAGCCAAAGTAGACGCCCAACCAACTGAGCCACCCAAGTATCCCAGGAATACTGGAGTTTTAAGAAATGTTTAATAACAACAACAATATTCATTAGATGCTGAGAGTCATGGTGGTTTAAAGTACTTTTTCTTTGGTGAACCTCAAGTATTTTCTCTTTACGGTTAAAATTTCTTGGCTTTTAGTTGTTTTCACTCAACTTGACCTTAAGGCACTTGTTTGAGTTTTAATCAGGTTTCATTGTCTGACACTGTTCTGTGGGCACAAGTATGGCAGTTAATTGTAGTTTGGTTTCAGCATTTTGGTCCTTATTAAATATAAAAGGTAACTGTAAAAAATTTTGTTTTAGTTATTAAATTTTAGTTCAAGCTGAGAAAGTTATTTTCATGGATGTCAATATAGAGGAAATTTTTTATGGATGCAATAAAACTAATTCTTTGTGGGTGGGCCTAATCCTTGTATAAGAGGTGTTATTTGGAGTTTGATATAAATATTAGTTTCTAGGGTTTGGATTTTTCATACTCATTGGCTTTCTTTGTATTTTGCTTTCAATTTGTGATGATTTGTCTTTACTATATTTGTATGTGTATATTTATATACCTAGTGTGGAGCCCAATGTGAAGCTTGAACTCACCACCCTGAGATCAAGACCTGAGCTGAGCAAGGGTTGGATGCTCAACCAACTCAGCCACCCAGGTGCCTCTGAGCTAGATGTTCTTAAGTAGTCTCTTTTTGGGGGTGAAGTTCTGTTAGATTTGTAAGGCAGGCTTGGTAACCTAGCCTATGGTATATGGTAGGCATATGTTTTATTTTATTTTATTTTATTTTATTTTATTTTATTTTATTTTATTTTATTTTATTTATTTATTTATTTTATTTATTTATTTAAAATATTTTATTTTATTTATTCATAGAGACAGAGAGAGAGAGAGGCAGAGACACAGGTAGAGGGAGAAGTAGGCACCACACGGAGAGCCTGACGTGGGACTCGATTCCAGGTCTCCAGGATCACGCCCTGGGCTGCAGGCGGCACTAAACCGCTGTGCCACCGGGGCTGCCCGCATATGTTTATTATGTTGATTACACAAGTGAACTAATATTTGGGTGGTGATGAGGCAATTGTTAGTGGCTATTTATTACTTTGTGTTATTTTACTTCTTCCTTCTTTTTTTTCTCTATTACCACTATCATTTTCTTTTCCACTTTCTGTTTATGCCTAAAGCCCAATACAGTACCTCTCTGTCATTGGTAAACGCTTCCATTGGTTTCATGGTAAAAGGTGTTGCTCTTCCTAGAGACAGGGCAGATATTTAGTGTTCCAGGATAAATGGAGGAGGTGTGATATATGCTACTTTACTGCATGAATCTAGCTGTTCCTCTGCTTTCCACCATAAGGCTGTTAACAGTGAGGTGATACTATTAACTGGGTTACACAGGACATGGAGGAGGGGAGCTTGCACAGAGTTACCCCTGAATACTTTTTGGAGAATTTGTCCCTTCTGGAGGCTCTAAGAGGGGAGGCAGAAGGAAGAATCCTACAAACTAGGAAATTAGGTAAGACTCTTGGCCTTCCCTGGTCCCATTTGAATGATGGCCCAGAAAGATAGGAACCCTCTAGAGTTTCCTCAGAGAAACCTCTTGAGTTTCCCTGGGGCATAGGGCATAAGAGACTAGTGATAAAGTGTATGTTTATCGAAAAGACCTGCTGAAAGAAACTGGCATGTTTGGTTACAACTTGTTTATGGGACATGGTATTTTTCTTCAAATTAGTGTTGAAAATGAAAGTTGTTTGTCATGGGAATGATGATTTTATCACTCTTTTATTCTTTGTATTCTTTTACAAGCTTTGTATTCTCTGGGGATGAAGAGTTCTCCAGACTACATTCCCTTATGCCCCACCTCACATCCCTATTCTGTCTCTCATTTCTTCGGCTTCTTATGATATTTGGAGGCTGACAATTTGTGTATTTTTTCTGGCTTGGCTTAAATTGAGAAGCAGGGAAGTTAATGTTTTTGTTCTCTTGAATATATTTCTTGAGGTTCCAGACTGAACTTTTACCTAGCTTTTACTGTAACAGGGGAAGCATAAATATTTTTTAGTTTAAGTAAAACCACTGGTGTCAATAGATGAAAATGTTAGCTGAACTTGACATTCTTACCCTTATCTGCCCCTTTCCCCAAATATATATATATATATTTTTAATATGCAGTGTCCTTCTAAAAAGATTTGAGGCATACTAAAGGACACCTCCTGGGCACACCAAACAATTCTTCATAGGCTGCTGTGCTGACATCTTTTTGGTGGGTGATATGTCATCAAATACATGCTTAATATAGAGAAATAGCAGGGTCTTGCTGAACTGAAGTTAGCTCACCTTATCATACATTGGTAAAGGAAAAGCATCATATGGCATTTTAGGTTCCTTTCTGATGGGCTCCAATTTCTAAGTAAATGGTTACAGATGTGTGAGCATAAGCCATACTGATTATATCCTCTTAAATACTCTTTCCCAAAAATTGTGTACTTCTCAACCTAGCATTTGCTAAGCATTTGACATATTTATAGAATTTTAATGTTTTCTGTGAGTGGGCAAAAGATGTGGTTCTTTACTTCTGATAGACTTATATAATCTAATTTGGTTTTTTAACACAATGAACTTTTTATTTTTTTTTAAAATTTTTTTAAATTTATTTATGATAGTCACAGAGAGAGAGAGAGAGAGGCAGAGACACAGGCAGAGGGAGAAGCAGGCTCCATGCACCGGGAGCCTGATGTGGGATTCGATCCCGGGTCTCCAGGATCGCGCCCTGGGCCAAAGGCAGGCGCCAAACCGCTGCACCACCCAGGGATCCCCACAATGAACTTTTTAATGTAATCTCTAATGGCTTTTATTTCATTTTACTTCATTAGATTTCTCCACAGTAACCTAAATTGCACCAAAAACTGTTGTCAAGGTGATCTTTGATTTTTTTCCAGATAATTTTTTGTTTAAATCAAATAGGGTTTAAATCAAAGCCAACAGTGTCAGTGTTCTAAAATCTTTTTACTTTCTAATTGATGAAACTTCATATTAGTTTTAGCTATACATGGACTGTATTTATATAGAGATACACTTGCTATATTCAATCTGTATATCCCAGGACAAAACCTTTGTTTAAGTAGTTTTTTTTTTTTAAAGATTTTATTTATTATTCATGAGAGACAGAGACAGAGACAGAGACAGAGAGAGAGAGAGAGAGAGGCAGAGACACAGGCAGAGGGAGAAGCAGGCTCCATGCAAAGAGCCCAATGTGGGACTCGATCCCGGGACTCCAGGATCATACCCTGGGCCAAAGGCAGGCGCTAAACTGATGAGCCACCCAGGGATCCCCCTGTTTAAGTAGTTTTAATCTTGTGTCATTGATGCTTCTCTAGAAAAAAAATGGTCAGAAATTTTAGATTTTTCAGATACCACCTTTATTCCAAAGTAGTATCTAAGGAAGAAATTGTTTTCCATTCTCTGTAGTTCCACTATTAAGTGTTAAAGTGTTATTACCTGAAATTTGAAGATTATCGATGTCTTTGGAGCTTTTTCAGAACACAAATCATCGTGTCATTTTGTACCAGGTTTGTATAAGTATTGAACACTGACCCCTGTGTTCAGTGGCCTTTCAGCTAGCAAACGTGTGTAAGTGCATTCCTTACTCAGAGGGGTTGATCTGGTTTTAGGTATAGGACGAAAGTTGTAGTTTCTGTAGGGACAAACCAAATGTTTCTTGGAATTTCTTTTTCTGATTTCTTGGAGGCTAGACCTCTCCCTAAGGTTAAGGATGTGAGTTATTTAGTGTATGTGTCTTTTCTTTTCTTTTCTTTTCTTTTCTTTTCTTTTCTTTTCTTTTCTTTTCTTTTCTTTTCTTTTCTTTTCTTTTCTTTTCTTTTCTTTTCTTTTCTTTTCTTTTCTTTTCTTTTCTTTTCTTTTCTTTTCTTCTTTTCCTTTTCGCCCATGTGGTTATGATTACCCTTCAGTATTCCTAGATGTTACTGATTTTACAACCATTTAGATTCCACAAAGCTTTCTTCTGTCAGGGTTAGCTGGCAAATTTGAGTCTTTCTCTTTGTTTCTTATTCTATTGGGATGTGAAATCTGTTGTTCCCATTTTCAGGAAATAAATATTGAGTAGAAGTGATTTTCCTCCAAGGAATCCTCCTCTGTTAGTTTTCTCTTTCAACCATTCACCTTCCAAATGAAGAAAAGGCCAGGCTGAGAAAGGTGGAGGTGGAAATGATGTTTTTAGGTGGCTGATTTGTTTAGGAAAATTGTCATTGGCTTACCAAGTTTTTTCCAAGTTGTGAAATGGTGAACAACCAGGTACCAGGATATATAGTGCTAACTCTAAAGACCTAGTTTGAGTACTTTGTCCTTTACCAGCTGTGTGATTTTGGGGGAAATTTCTTAAACTTTTTTGTTGACTTAGGATATCTGCCTCACTATTTCTGCTTCTTTTTAAAAAAATATTTTATTTATTTATTCATGAGAGACACAGAGAGAGAGGCAAAGACATAGGCAGAGGGAGAAGCAGGCTCCCCACAGGGAACGTGATCCCAGGACTCTGGGATCACAAGCTGAGCCAAAGGCAGACGCTCAACTACTGAGCCACCCAGGTGCTTCATACCTGCCTCACTTCTAAAATGGAAAGAGAAATATTTTGGTTCTTACAACCTCAGTGTACACTGGTAAAACTTTTTGGACAAAAAACAAATAAATGCTCACATATAAATATATATACACATACATATAGACAGACTTAAATGTTTAACCTGTTTTAATGATCTAATTACTATCCAGTTTGGGGACTATTTCATTGACTTTATATTTTAAGTTTTTCATTTTGCATTTTTGAATGAAAGACAAAGATGCTTTTTAATGGAAAAACTTGCATTCTGAATCCTTTTTCTTTCTATTATCTATTTTAACTATAATGTTCTTGCCTGATTACTGGGACATAGCTCCAGCTGTGTTAGCTCTAGAAAGCCTAACAACCAGAGAGTAAAATAAGGTACAATAAGGATTAGGAATCTTTTCAGGGTTCCTGGGTGGCTCAGGTTGTGATCTCATGGTCCTGGGATTGAGCTCCGGGTCAGGGGTTCGTATTCAGTGGGGTGTCTGTTTCTCCCTCTTCCTCTGCGCACCTCTCCGTTTGTGCTCTCTTTCTCTTTCAAATAAATACTTTTTAAAATATTAAAAAAAAGAATCTTTTCAAATTTGGAAAGAAATAGAAAGTGATTGTAGCACATGTGATCTCTTAAATGCAGAAAAGAAAAAGAAAAAGAAAAGGTATTTTTGTTTTGAAGGAGATTCTTCTTCATGGACTTCAAATAAAACATATTGTCCTGTATACTTGCTGAAGGAAACTTTAGAATATCTCGCTGTTAAACTAGAATATAAAAAACAAAAAACAAAAAAAAAAACCAAAAAAACAAAAAAACAAACAAACTAGAATATAATGTATTAGGGGCTTGAGTATTTTGGGAGGTGGGACAGGAAACTGAATTGCTTGAAAGTATGGGGAATTTTTTCTAAGTTACTTTGAGTCAGGCCTTTGCTCTAGTATTGTTTGGGTGTAAGGAACTTAACCTTATTTATTTCAGACTGAAATTGGAAAGTTTTGTTTTTATTTAAATAATTATACTTTCTTCAAATGTAATGGAAATAGATAAGAAATGTTACCCACGGTGGTATTTCATTTAATGGTGTAATCTAGCCAAGACTTGTGCCATAGAATGTGCTGGCATTCGGTGTCATCAGTGTGCTAATTATTCATAATATGCATTGTTTTAGTGCTTTGTCTTTTTAAATTTCACTGAAATTGAATTACTTAGAATTGGTGTAGAAGATGAGAGGAAATTAATATTTTTAAATGTCAACAAATACAAAGCAGTTCTGTAATTTTTTTCTCCTTAGGAACCTTGGGTAATGTGGAACATGGAAACCAGTATCAGATCAAATTGATGTACGAACATAATCTTCAGAGAACAGCCTGCAATATGACTTATGGATCATTTGGTGGCGTAAAAGGTAATTTGCATTAATCATGAGTGCTATTGCAAGTATCAGATTTAGGATATTTGGCCATATAAAAATGGAAGATCATAGGGTATGAATTCACAGGGAGTTAAACATATTTTATTGAAACCTTTATATTCAAATGGTCAAGCAAAATAATGAAAAAATAAAACTTTAAATGTGAAATGTGTTTTATTTTCATATAACCAGCACTTTTATATGGTCTACAGAGATATTTGTAAAAGTGTCTTTTTTAAAAATAATTTATTTATTTATTCATGGAGACACAGAGAGAGAGAGAGAGAGAGGCAGAGACACAGGCAGAGGGAGAAGCAGGCTCCATGCAGAGAGCCTGACGTGGGACTCGAGCCAGGGTCTCCAGGATCACGCCCTGGGCTGTAGGCGGTGCTAAACCACTGCGCCACCGGGGCTGCCCTGTAAAAGTGTCTTTTTTTAAAATTTTCTTTTTGTACATGAACTGATTGAAATTGAGCTTTTTTGGGTAGAACTGTGTGACTGCTTTCTCAGTGAAGGAAGTAGTTGATCTTATAGATAGGGCATCGTTGCCCTACTTGTGATAGGCCAGGTGAAGCTGCAGAACCCTCTCCCCACCTCACCCACCTCTGTGGCCAATGCTCGGGGTCCTGCAGGCTGTTTCTGCACTAGGGCACCTGGACTGGGGGCAAGCAGAGACACATGCAGTCCTGCTCCTGCTGCTCATCAAGCATATGCCCTGACCTGGAATAAACCTCCCAGAGGATGGGGGCCTTTTCTGAATTTCACAAAGGGTTATTACATTTACCAAGAATTGGCTCAGTGAGGCTGGGTTCCTTCCACTTTGGGTATCTTTTTCTACGAAACATGGGACTACATGCAGCTTGCCTACCCTAATCCCAGAGCTTTTCCTGAGTTACCAGGGTTTGTTGTTTGCCTGGGTACACTGTTGTTGTTGGCGTGGGAGAGTTATTATCTACCACCTACCTCTCACTTCACTGTGATAGGGTGATAGAGGAGCTGCTGATGCTGAAGTGAGGACAAGAAGCCAGATAGTGACACTTACACGTGTGTGTGTGTGTGTGTGTGTATGACCTGTGGAATATGAACTAGGGATTTCATAATATTTTAGCTCTTTCTGGGCTCATATTTTAATGAGTTTATTGTTTAATCATTGTATTAAATTGTAGGCTATCTATGTTATATTTTTCTTTAGTGACATGAAAAAATGATCTTAATTTAGAAGTCATTTGTGTGAACTCAGTTCTTTTCATACACAGAAATAAAAGTGAGGAAGAATGAATTTGAGTGCATCAATTAACAGGAATATTTTAGGTGGTGATGTACAAATAAATGTTTTACATCAAGTGATTTGAAACAAAACCCTTGGCTGGATTGCAGAGTTGCTTGACTTGAGCAATAGGAATGTTTGGATTATTTAAGGAGTATGGGAGATATCCGGAGTTGGATGAAGAGAGGAGAGAAAGAGCTAAAATTTGATGAGGGGCTTTTATCAATGAAGTATCTCCTCCTAACCTCAGCTGTCAGAACTGCTTTTCACTGTTCTCTCTAAAAAAAAAGATCAGGGGACCAAGGTCTCTGTTGTTTAATAAACTGTTTTAAATCTTTTCCCCCTACAAAATCTTCAAAAGACAAATTGCTAAATTCTGTGCATCTAGAAATGTGGACCAAAAAATTATGATACGAGAAAAAAGTATTTTGGCTGAATCAAAATAAGTTTTAATTTTTTTGGTAGCATCAAGACAATTCTTAAGACCACATATTAAATGTTATATTGATTGCACTGTACCATTTTTTTTAACTAGATCAAGTTAACCCAATTAAAATGAAGTTTTAAATAAGTAAAAACAGGGATCCCTGGGTGGCGCAGCGGTTTGGCGCCTGCCTTTGGCCCAGGGCGCGATCCTGGAGATCCGGGATCGAATCCCACATCGGGCTCCCAGTGCATGGAGCCTGCTTCTCCCTCTGCCTGTGTCTCTGCCTCTCTCTCTCTCACTGTGTGCCTATCATGAATAAATAAATAAAAAAAAAAAAAAAAAAAAAAATAAATAAGTAAAAACAGATTCCTTGCTTTTGTGTGACGTTTCACTAGATTTAATAATGGACATCCAAAGTAGTGACAATTGCTAATTGTTTTGAAAAAAGCAGATGACTTTGTACTTACATGATACTTCTCTTAGTTCTTAAATTATGTCTTACACTTAAAAAGTATCTTTTGAAAAAAAAAAGAGGCCATTCTGACATGTTTTATTTTCCTATGGTTAAGCAGAATATCTCACAATTTGAAACAGAAATGTCTGAGTGGCAGAAGTGATTATTGCATTCAATGGGTTTGAAACACATAATATCATTGAAGTGTCCACCAAAAATGTGAAAAAATAGTGGGGTTGGTAAATTAGTAAAAATCAGCCATATTTGGGGAATTGCCAGAGGTAATAAGGAGTTACTACTAATGGGTGTAAGTTTTCTTTTTGGGAGGATGAAAATATTCTAAAATTAGATTATGATGATTGTTGTACAGTTCTGTAAATACACTAAATACCTGTGCTGTATACTTTAAAGAGGTGATATCTCTATACAGTTGTTAAAAAAATTAGCCATGGGATAAAATCTAATGCTAGAGATGGTAGTACAGTCTATACCCTATATTGCCTGGGGCCATGTAAAATGACATAACAGTCTTATAAAGCAAGTTGACTATTGAAAACCATGGAAATATTCTTGGATGTTTATATGTGACTTTTGACAATGTATATTAGGAAATGATCCAAAATATAGAAAAATCATTCAAGTTGCCATCTAGTTATTTCTTTCCTCTTTCTGTCTTCCCTTCCTTCCTTTTGTATATACATTTATATATTTATTTGTAATATAGAAAAATTCAAACTGATCTAAATGAGTATTAGAGGAGAAAAACTAAATTTTGATGCATGCATTCAGTAGCTTATTATGAAGCTATTAAGATTTGTTTGCTGAAATGTACATTTTTGTACATATCTCTTTATCTACATTTCTGATTTTTTCCTTAGGTTAGAATGTGGAATTGGAGATATTTAGATAGAAGGTTATAAAAAACTTTTTCCCAATCTGAAAACTCCCCTTGCCAAATACTATATAAATGGTAAAAAAGACAGATCTTAAGAAGAAAGTAAAAGTCACTCCAAGATGTGCACATTTCAAAACAAAGCCCATTTTCTAAGACTAATGTTACTGTGTATACCTAAATGTGGACATTTTCCAGGAGTGAGCTGGTCAGTCTTTTGTTTTTTATTTTTTTATTTTAAGATATTCATTCATTCATTCATTCATTCATTCATTTAGAGAGACAGAGACAGAGACACAGGCAGAGGGAGAAGCAGGCTGCACACAGGGACCCCGACGTGGGACTCGATCTGGGGTCTCTCCAGGATCACACCCCGGGCTGCAGGGGGCACTAAACCGCTGCGCCACCAGGGCTGCCCTGGTCAGTCTTTTAATTTGAGAACGTCCCTAGACTTGATCTGAATTTAAAAAAGGAAACTTAAAATTTTTTGTCTTCTGTCTTCCTCTGTATTTAAGATGCCTTTTTGTGAAATTATTTAGTTGTGTAATCCTGTCAATAATCTTCAAGAAAGGAATTAAGCAAAAAGAAAACCTTGCTGCATTTTAAACAAATGTGTTTATAAAGGTATGGGAAGGCAGAATGAATTTATTTTGCGTGTGCATTAGAATAAACTACCAGTAGATGGCAGTCCTCTACAACTTTGGATTTTAGTTGGCTCTGCCTTTGAATAAGGTATGGTAAGAAACTACCAATGGAGGAATTTTGAGCCCAAATAATACTTTGCCTTTTACTAAAAATAAATTTAACTTCTTCATGTTGCAGAAAAGTAATGGAGTGGTTTAACAAAAATTTAATTAATTGTAATACCTAACATCTCAGAATATAATGTAAAAATATTTTCTAGCTGTGCTTCTCAAACTTTAAGTTGCATTTGAATCACAGTGGGATTTTGATAAAAATGCAGGTTCTAACTCTGTAAATCCAGAATTGAACCTGAGAGTTTGAATTTCTGATACTCTCCTTAGTGATGCCAGGCCTCAGAGATCTAGAGGTGTGTTGCTGTCCTCCATCTATTGAGAACTATTCTGTATCAGGCACTGCTCTAAGTGCTTTACATATTGAATAACTTAAGATATACTTAGCAAATGGTAGAGAAGGAATTCTAACTCACTCTCTACTTCCAGGATCTTGTGGTGTTAACCATACTAAAATGCTTTCTTATCTGGGCTGTGAGTAAGTTAACCTTCCTAATTCAGAAAAAACTTTCCTATCAGAAAGAGGTGTATCTTGATTTGGCTGAAGTTAGTGCACAACTTTGATTCTTTGTAGATTATGGAAGACACGTTGTGTAACTTCTGGATCAGATACTTGCTTTTCCATTTTTTTTTTTTTTTTGGTTGGTGCAGAGAGGTTGTATATAGGAGGGTAATATATGATTTGAAATTAGTAGAAGAGTGATTACTGTTTTTTTATTTGCTTGTTCATTAAGAAAATCTTTCAAAAATACCTTTTATACATTTGCAAAAACTCAAAGTTTTATTCCTTTGATGCAGTAGGGTTAGCTTTACCTCAAGCTACATGTAATATCTATTAATGAGAAAGAATGGTAAAGCAATAGGAAATCTAGTTTTTTTTTTTTGAAATCTAGTTTTATGAACTAGTTGAAGAATATTTGCTTAATATCTTCCATTATTCAGACTACCACCTGCCATTCCAGAATTTAAGTTAAAATTCATTCCATATTATACTTTTTAGGGAGAAATGACTGATATTAATGGCTGTATTGGGCTTTTTTAAACAAAAGGAGTGTGGGAGATGTGTTTGGAGTTAAAAAATGTTTGTAGTTTCTTTAATTTAAACCTAAACTTCTAAAAAAAAAAAATAAACCTAAACTTCATTTTTCAAGGAATGTATGACTATTTTATAAAAATGGTAGTTTATCTTTGCTTCTTATACCATTGACAAATTACTGCTTGCAAAATTTAGTGAGTAGCATAAGCATGGACAATCAAATTACAGTTTGGAAAGATAATAAATCAGTTTTGAAAAGGTAGATTTGAATTGATTTAAAAATGTTATTAAAATTGGTGGAATTTATTTGGTTTTGGTAATTTGAACTCTACTTTTTGTGGAAAAAAGGAACCAGTGATATCTCTGCCAAATTCTCCTCTGCTTTTGTTTCATTGTGTCACTACAATAATGGTTGTTGATATGGCACTTTACCTAGTTAAGATAAGCTTGCCAATTCAGAATTGTCTTTGGAAAAGGACAGCATTATATGACTGACAGAGCTGGTAGTACACTGAAGAAAGAATGGTGTTGTCTAAAGGTCAACAACTGCAAATACTTAGCTTGATAAAATAAGATACTTTAGTGTATGTAATATATCTTGCTACCATTAAGATATTTGAGCTTAAACTTCTTTTAGTCATAATATGACTTAGAGACCCTCTAGTTATCTCCTCAGTTAACACAAATTTGTCCTGTAGGGTTTGACAAGTTGACAAACATTTTTTTTTTCAAACCTTATAATGTATATGGCTCTTTCAAGTGTGAAAAAGGGACATTGGGCGGAAATAGTTGATTTGTTGGAGATGTATGGGAACTTCTAAGGACTAGAACAAGTCTTGTGTTAGTCCTCCCTTTGCATCATCTCTCTCCGTCCATCTGCTCATTTATTTGTCCATCCATCCATCCATCCATCCATCCAATGCACATTTACTGAGAATCTTCTGAGTACCCAAGCACTGTATTAGTTTCTAGGAGTAGAAAGATGAATAAAATATAGTTTATGTTGTCAGGCAGCTTGCAGCTGAAGGGATAATAGGAATATAGATAATAAGAATTATGATATAATGAGGTATAAGTATTATAACTTATATAATACAGATGGACATGCACAGTTATACAGGAGCCTTGAGGATGGAGCAGGTTCCTCAGGCTGAATAAATTGTTTGTGTGTGTGTGTGTGTGTGTGTGTGTGTGTGTGTGTATGAAGGGGATAGTACATAAAGTTGGGAGAATGTGCTGTTACCTATTTTATTTCAGCTCTTCATTTTTATCCACTTTAATCTGGAGGTCACTAACCCCAGTGTCCTATAAATGAACAATTTTATAGTCTTTAGTATAAAGCTTTCATTGCCCATAGGCTGAGCCATTCAAATTCCCTCTGGGATGGTTTGTTCCTCTTCAGAAGGTTATTTTTTGGCCCTTGGAGTATTTAAGAAAAGTTATTTTTGTTTAAAAAAAAACCCTGGCATTTTCAGACTGCCAAATGGACTTTACCTATAGTTTAAAGCCTTTAGTAAGGCAAACTTTTCTTTCACCACAAGCTAATCTTAATGGAGAAGGCTGTTGTACTCTAGAAACAGAGTACTATGATTGTGTTTGTTGAGAATGACAAATTGAAGGGTAGGGATAGGAGGTGAAGGAACACAAGAGATTACGAGATAAATGGTGAGACAGAGCATGTCATGGAAGAGGATTTCAAGAGGTAAGAAAGGAGTCAGGAGAGTCAGAGGTTAAGTAGCTGGAGTATTGAAAATAAAATACTGGAGTTAGCCATTTGGAGGTCACTGGTGATCTTGGAGCAATTTTAACAGAAGAATGGGAGCATTGGTCCAGTGGCCCTAGAATGAGGAATTCCTAGGGGAAAAATGGAAATCACAAAGGAAGGCTATTCTGTGAGGAGGTTTGACTATGAAGGGTAAGAGAAAGGTAAAGCCATAGCTGGAGGAGAAGAGGTTTTATAAGGAAGGAGAAGTCTTTGAGGAGGTAGCATGAAATCTTAATCTGATAAACAAAATATTTTCCATAATGTTTTATTGAAAAAATTAACTTAGATATATTTTTATTTGAACAGTTATGCTATTTGGATTATGATGGGCCAGTTCCTTAAAATTTTATGTGTTCTCACATAATTTGTGCTTGATAGTCATGTTGAATTATTGCCTTCTCTTCATAATGAATTTGTGGTTTATGGGAAAAACGTTCTTTAATACTTCAGTAGAGATTATCAGCGCCATCTGGTTCTTCAGTTTTTAGCTTTCTCTGACATTTCTTGCTTTTTTTTTTTTTACAATAATTCTTGCTTCCTTCATTCTTTCCTTTCTTTATTTCTTTTATCCCCCCCCTCTCTATTTTTCTATAATTTTACTGATGGTAATAGCAACTAACATGAGATTTATCCTTTTAACAGATTTTTAAAAAACAGATTTTATTTGTTTATTCATGAGACACAGAGAGAGGCAGAAACACAGGCAGAGGGAGAAACAGGCTCCCCAGGAGGAGGCTGATGTGGGGCTTGATCCTGGATTCCAGGATCACACCCCGAGCCAAAGGCAGATGCTCAATGGCTGAGCCACCCAGGCATCCCCTTAAAACAGGTTTTTAAGTTGGGGTACAGTTGACATACAACATTATGCTAGTTTCATGTGTGTAACATAAAGATTTGATATTTGAATCTCTTAACATATTTTATTTTATTTAAAAAGATTTTTATTATTTATTCATGAGAGAAACAGAAAGAGAGGCAGAGACATAGGCAGAGGGAGAAGCAGGCTCCACGCAGGGAGCCCGATGTGGGACTCCAGGATCATGCCCTGAACCGAAGGCAGGCGCTAAACCGCTAAGCCACCCAGGCATCCCTCTTAACAGATTTTATTTTATTTATTTATTTATTTTCTTAACAGATTTTAAAGTGTACAATATAATATCATTATCTATAGGCTGATTTTAGTTTTAAAAGTAGTCATCTTGATTATAAATTTTTGCTTTTCATGAGGATATTTATATTTTGAGCTTACCAGGTTAACAGACAACTCAAGACTTAAAGAAATGTTACCTTCAAAAACCAATACCTCTCAATTTCTATATGTGCCACAATTTTGCTTTTCTATTAGGTGTGTGGCTCTTTTCTTTCTAACTTTGCCTTTAGTGCAATTGAGGGTTTTTTTTTTTAAAAGACTTAATTAATTAATTTTAGATAGAGCATGCGAGTTTATGCACACTTATGAACAGGGGGAGGGGCAGAGGGAGAAGGAGAGACTCTCAAGGAGACTCCATGCTGAATGAGGAGCCCCTTATGGGGCTTGATCTCATGAGCTGGAGACCATGATCTGAGCCAAAATCAAGAGTTGGACACTTAACCAACTTAGCCACTCAGGCACCCCTTAAAGATACTATTTTTAGGTAATCTCTATACCCAATATGGGGCTCAAATTCACAACCCTGAGATCAGGAGTTACAGATCTACCAACTGAGCCAGCCAGGTGACACAACTGAGGGTTCTTTTGACTGCAGTTGATAGTATGCTCATGCAAGGATAAGACATTTACTATTACCATTTGGGTCTCCAATGTAATCAGATCTCATTTCTCTTTTTTCTTTGCTTCCATTTACTTGGACAGGCTATTTCCTCTTGTTTATAAGACAGCTATAGCAATTCTTAATTTTCTTAGTTTCTAGTCCCTGTGAAAAATGTCCCCCTTCTTTCCAGAAGGCTCAGCAAAGGTCTCTTTCCAACTCAGTGGCTCTGATTGGGCTATTGCTACACTTGATCTTAGCCAAAAGGCTGAGAAGCAATGATTGGGCCATCTCTGAACCAATTGTCACTAAAGGAATGCAGTTAAACTTGGGTCTGATTTAACTGTGGGATAGGGGGGCCAGTTCTCCTATTAACTACTAAGATTTTTAAAAAGATTTTTTATTTATTTATGAATGACACAGAGAGAGAGAGAGAGAGAACGGCAGAGACACAGGCAGAGGGAGAAGCAGGCTCCATGCAGGCCCCCCCCCCCCCCCCCGACGTGGGACTCGATCCTGGGTCTCCAGGACCACACCCTGTGCGGAAGGTGGCGCTAAACTGCTAGGCCACCAGGGCTGCCCAACTACTAAGATTAAGAGTAGAAAGAGGTGGACCTTTGGGGGGATGTAGGTAAATAAACTGTGATGAGTTTGAGGATTTTGGAGTTTTTCAAAGAAAATGGCATGACTATGAGATGTCAGTAGCCCACAGTGAGCTTTATTTGGGTGGTGGTTTGACAGGATTACATTTGAGGGGAAGTCCCTCACTGCAGGAGATTTTCCAGAGACCATGGCAGTAATCTAGACCACCATCTAGAAGGAGAAGTGGGCAAGGAAACTTCCGGGGGAGAGGAAAATCTGAGTGGGGCATATATCTGTAGGTGATAATTGCTTAGATGCAAGATGATGAGTCCTGGTCAAGAAGCTTTGGAGGGCAACAAATGACTTCTGTAGCTCCAGGATTTGTCTTATCTATGGCTAGTAGATATTGGGTGCCTTTTTGCAGAGTATGCAAAGCAGGCACAGTATAAATGGCTGATAATATGCCAATTTGGGCTATAATTAAAGCAACCAAAAATTTTGAGTTTGGCATCTGTGGGCTTTGAGTTCTCATTCATGGTCAGCCTGCTGTGAAGAACTAAACTACTTGGGGCCAATATATAGAGGCCACCTTAACCCATGTATATAACATTAATAGAAGAGGGTAAAATAAGTGCTGGGCAGCCAAAACTGTAATAAATGTCTATCTTTTGACTTTACTTTCTCTCCTAGAACCTTCCTGGTGTGCTGCTTTACAACTACCAGGAGAGGCAAGCAGTAGTGATTTGAGTGTGCCATGAGGTGTTTATGTGGACTGGAGGAGACAGGGGATAAGCAATTGTTGACTGTGCTCTGCTCTGGCTCATTCTTGCTACATTGTGGAGTGCGAGGAATGGTTGCTTCAAATGTTTATTCATATTTAGAGATCTGTTGTAATTCAGTATAATCAAATGATTTGCATGGCCATTTGTCATGTTTTTAGTTCTGGGTTTAGTCCATGTTAAATTTGGCAGCATGTTCCAAGTTCTTTATAGATAAATTGAAACTTGAAATGATGTAGGGCATTTTTTTTTTTTTAAAGATTTCTTTTTCAGAAATGTATTTTCGGAGGTGGAGAGAGAGACAGAGACACGGAAAGGGGGAAGGGCAGGGGGAGAAGGAGAAGCAGACTCCTCAGTGAGCAGGGAGCCTGATGTGAGGCTCCATTCCAGGAACCCAGGATCATGACCTGAGCCTAAGGTGGATGCTTAACTGACTGAGCCACCCAGGTGCCCTGATGTAGGACATGATTTTACCTCATCTTCCCCACACCAAAATGTGTATACTTTAGTTATAAAAGTAATCATGTTCACAAAGGAATATTTTAAACATATGGATATATGGAAAAGAGGAAATAAATGATTTAGCACCATCTCCCAAATATAACCACCAATAACATATCAGTGTGCAAAAAATAAGACTATAACCTAGAATATTCCAATCTGAGTTAACCCAGAGTAATTTTATATTTCTGAATTTAGCTATCTCACCATTAAAATGGCATATTGAAAAAGTATGTTTATCATGTGAAATCTGGTGGTATATAATATGTGATATATACAAATAATGGCAAGAAATATGTTAAATAGATATATTTCTTAGCAAAGGTTTTACTTATATGAATGTATCTTGAAGTCATTTGAAGAATTTATTAAATATTTGTCTTCAGCTTGCATCAATTGAAAACATAGATTTACTAGCAAACAGAAAAAAACCCATTTACTTGGGTTTGTCTATAAATAGAAAAAATAGCATGTTATCTGATATTCCTAAATATTTGGTGATGGACATATTTACCTGTCAATTTTTATACTCCAAATCACACTGGCATTTCCTTTAAAATGGTAAAAAAATTTCATATGGTAAATTTTTTAAAAAGATTTTATTTATTTATTTATTCACGAGAGACACACAGAGAAAGGCAGAGACATAGGTAGAGGGCAAAGCAGGCTCTGCAGGGAGCCCGATATGGGACTTGATCCCAGGACTCTGGGATCACGCCCCGAGCCGAAGGCATACGCTCAACCACTGAGCCACCCAGGCGTCCCTCATACGGTAAATTTAAACCTATGGATATTTTATATTCTGGGAAAGCCATCTTGAGCTACATATACTTTATGTCAAAGAAGAGCTCAGGAGTCTGATAACAGTGTCTGCAGGTGGATGGGGTCCCTGTATCAGTTCTTCAGGACTGATGGGGAGTACTCTGTATCAGTACTCTGGGACTGATAGGGAGCATGTACAATAGCACTTCTGACATTCATCTGTGCCTTCTGTTTGTTTTGATACTTTGCCTTTTCAGGTTCCCTTTTCAGTCTATATACTTGGACCATCATTTATAAATGAGTTTTATTCAATGAAATTTGAGATTTCCTTTCGTGAAGCAGTCTCTGAGAGTCATTTTGGATCTGTTCCTTTTACATCCTGTTCATGTTGTGCGGACAGTGATTCAAGACACTTAACAAAACCACAGAAGACAGGACTGAGGCCAGATAGTCCAGTAAGGCTGCCACAGCCACAGATATCTTCTCTGCTTCCCCTCCTATCCCTACCACCCCACACCAGAGACAAGAGATGGTCTATACCTTGTTATTTTGGAAGGTAGAGAGGATGTTTCAGTGTTCATATTGTGTGGATCATCCACTGATTATTTGATATTTGATAGATGATACTACAACTGTATGTCACTTGATAACAAATTGTTTCTCAATTATTATGATGTCATATTTCATACATATGTATATATTATTAGGGCTTTGGTTCTCATTTTGTTTTAGTTTTGCACGTATCAGCCTATCATGGGTGCTTTTATTTATTTATTTATTTATTCATTTATTTATTATTTATTATTTTTTATTTTTATTTTTTATTTTTTATTTTTTTTATTTTTTATTTTTTAAATATTTTTTTTCTTTATTTATTTATGATAGTCACAGAGAAAGAGAGAGAGAGAGAGAGAGAGAGAGAGGCAGAGACACAGGCAGAGGGAGAAGCAGGCTCCCTGCACCGGGAGCCCGACGTGGGATTTGATCCCGGGTCTCCAGGATCACGCCCTGGGCCAAAGGCAGGCGCCAAACCGCTGTGCCACCCAGGGATCCCTCATGGGTGCTTTTATTGTTTAATTCATATTCTTATTAAACTGCTCAGTAGTGTGAAATGTTTTCAGAGGGCTTTCTTTTGACTCTTGGTTTTGTTTTGTTTGTTTGTTTTTTTTTTTTTTTTAAGATTTTATTTATTTATTCATGATAGTCACACAGAGAGAGAGAGAGAGAGGCAGAGACACAGGCAGAGGGAAAAGCAGGCTCCATGCAGGGAGCCCGATGTGGGACTCGATCCCGGGTCTCCAGGATCGCGCCCTGGGCCAAAGGCAGGCGCCAAACCGCTGCGCCACCCAGGGATCCCTGTTTTGTTTTTTAAATATTTTATTTATTCATGAGAGACACAGGGAGAGAGAGGCAGAGGGAGAAGCAGGCTGCATGTAGGGAGCCTGATGTGGGGCTCAATCCTGGGACTCCAGGATCATGCCCTGGGCCAAAGGCAGGCTCTAAACCACTGAGCCACCCCGGGATCCCCCTAGGTTTTATTTTCTCCCCATTTGTCTTTTGTATGTTATCTCTCTCTCTCTTTCCTCCTGCTTTTTTCTATAGTGTGTTTGTGGATTTGCTAGGCCAACCTCTTTTTATCTTGCTCAAGCCTAGCTTGGCCAACTCTATCTGGGTCAGTTTGCTTTTTTATGGGGCTGGTGAGTTTTCCTTGCCTTTGCTCTTCACCAATCAGAGATAAGTTTGTTTTCCTTTTTCACATCCAGTTTGGAGGGCTGTATATTGCTCAGTGTCTCTGTCTCTTGACTGTGGTGTGGAGTGGTAGGGATGGGAGAGGAGGTAGAGAAGGTATCTGTGGCTGTGGTGCTTTACTGGATCATCTGACCTTAGCTTTGTCTTCTTTGGTTTTGTTAAGTGTCATGAATCACTGTTCAGTTGACCTGGATGGTCTGTAACTTGTTATTTTGGAAGGTAGGGAGGCTGTTTCAGACTTTAGATCTTCCCTCACCAGGTTTCCTTAGAGTCGGTTCCATTTGTTCCTTTTTCTGTTGGACTGTCTTACCAGGCTCCATTTCCATTCCCCACTTTTCTTCCTCTCCCTTACCCTTTTTCTTTGAACTTCTTGTGGGTGTGTATGAGGCTTTACATGGTAGTTCCTTCTCTAGCCTGTCTTCCACTTCTCATATTCCTCATCATTGCGGGAGATCTTTAGCCTGGCTGCTGTTCTTATGGTCTATGGCTTTTCCTGCTGCCTTTTTGCAGAAAAACACTAACATGGAAAATTTGTTTTTCTTGTCTGGTAGAGAGGGAATGTAGTGAAGGTAGAACTTTTGTTATTCGGGGGCATTTCTATTTCTCCAGGCTGTCTATATCCCCTCTAGATCTGTCTTTCTCTAAATTTGAGATCTTTCATAAGGTTTTCAGAATTTTGTTTATTCACTGCCTCCTCCTTGAGTGGAGTTTAGTTAGCACTTTCACAAAATGCATTAAAACTAGCCCTGAAGATTCTTGGAAACCTCTACTTTTCTTGAAGGTCCTCATTTTTCAAGATTATGGCAAGAAGTTGTGTCCTTTCCTTTGTTTTGCTGCTGCTGGTATATACTTATTATGCTCTATCATTTGCTTATTTATTCGTTTAATCCACAATGTTACAATTTTGAAAGGGTTTTTGGAAAATAGTGCTTAGACTGACAGATTTGAAAAATGGATGTTCATCATAAAAATTCTTGGGTATTCAGCAGTTCAGTTGTTTGGATGATTCTGGTAAATACCTGGGTAATTAATCTGTTATTTTATTTATTTAACTAGAAGTTTTTTGAATATACTGCAAGTGAGCAGCGGGCAGGACAGCAAAGGAGAGGCTGTCTGGCATCTTTTATTTTTATTATATGAGCTACTTATTTAGTACAGATTATTCTTTCTACTTGATGCAAATGTCTTTTTACCATATTATTCTAGGGTTGTACAATGTGTGTGTGTGCGTGTGTGTGTATTTTAATGTGGTCAGATTGTTCTTTTATAATTTATTAAGGTTCCTTTAAGCTTAAAAAGTTCTCTCCCTTGCAGAGTTTTAATGTTTTTGTCTTTTGTGTTTTGATCTTCTTCTTCTTTTTTTTAAAATATTTTATTTATTCATTTATGAGAGACACGGAGAAAGAGAGGGGCAGAGACACAGGCGGAGAGAAAAGCAGGATTCCCACAGCGAGCCTGATGTGGAACTTGATCCCGGGACTCCAGGATCACGCCCTGGGCTGAATGAAGGCAGATGCTTAACTGCTGAGCCACCCAGGCGTCCCTGTGGTTTGATCTTCTAGCAGGAGTTTTTATATTTATTTCTAGAGAGAACTATGTGGAGAGTATTCTAATATTTATTATCTCCTATATATTGTGCTACTGGATTTAACCCTGTAAGATAGGTAGTGTAACTGTAATTTCCCAGATTGGGAAATAGAAGCTCAAAGAAGATAAGGATCTTGCTGTAGATCATACCTAGGCATAGAGAAGCTTTGAATCCAGAGTTGTCTGATTCCAAAGCCCATGTTCCTTAAAATACATTACCATTTATTTGATTGCATTGCTAGTTAAAGAGAGGGTCTATATGAACTCTTTGAGAAAAAGGAGAGGGAGGTCTTTTTGTAAGCTTAGTGAGGGCAGAGACTGTATCTTCTGTTCACCACATATCTAATGTCTTGCACAGTCCTTGGCACATAGTATTTGTTGAATGAATGAACCAAAATTGCTATGTGGTTGTGGTGTTTCAGGCTTTCAAGATTATTTTTCTGAAACAAATATTATCCCAGTGCACTGATTCTAGCCAACCTCTGAGTTTTGTTTGCTTCCTTAACAAATGTGTGTTGATCGATTACTATAGTGCATGGGTTATTAGGTATCATAGTGGTAAAAATGGAGGTGATTACTTGGGCCTCCAGGTCAACCTTTACTCAAATTATGCCCCCATATGCCAGTGAGGCAGTATTTATGCGAGTCAAGCTTACCAGTAGAAATAATGAGCTTTTTCATTGGTTTAGAGTTTTGTTTCTATACATTATTCATCCTTTTGTTATCAATAGTTTTTTTGCATAAAATGTGATACTCAGAATTATTGAGTACTTGTGATAATATTCGCATATCAGAAAGGTTTTAGTTTTCCAAAATTATTTGAATTCTTTGATGTTTAGTATAAAAGACATTTCTTCTTCTCATTAACCCTTTTATCTCTCTTCTCTCTGTGCTTGTGAGAGCTCATTTTCCTTGAACTCTTCTAGTTCTTTTATTTTACTTTGATTTTTTTCACCAAATGAAACATCAGACAAGTAGAGTTTCTTTCAAGGGAAAATTTAAAGTTAGAATGTAGGCATGATATGGGCATGGTATGGATTATAAAGGTCTGACAGCACAGTAGTCCCACATTTGTGACTGAAGTGGAAAGAAAAGGCTGTATATAAAAGGTTCAGTATGTTTGGAACATAATTGTCAGTAAAGGAGGTGAACAGATTTTACTAATAATATATATGAGGATGGTAGAATATTTTTTAAATCATAAAATGACTTCTATAAGCTTGTATGGGATTATATTGTCACATAAATAAAAATTCATGCATACGTTGGAATAAAAAGCCCGCCAAAGAAAACCGTGAACTGAGGAATAAGTAAGTCACCTTTTGCCTCATCTTAAGGCAACCCTAGATAATCAGATCCTCAGCCTTCAAATAATTTCTAATTGTCTAAACTGAAGCTCTTTTTCTTGTCTGCCAAGGAAATGTGTTAGTGGCCACATGTGGTTGCTGGGAGGCTGTGCTTCCCAAAGCCGTCTGGATTCTTTGATAGTCATCCAGAGAGTGAACTGATATGCTCAGCTGGGGTGAATGAACAGCCAGAACACAGTCTTGCTTTTTTTGTATGGGGATATTAGTGCAAATAAAAGATTAATGCTATTTTCTTTATAGGGAATCAACAGATAATGTTTTGATAACCCTTGTCTCACCAGTGAACCATATGGCCTTTATTTCTAACAGATAGGGTTGAAATGTTAGAGAATAATGTTAGAAAAGGATCCCTATGGTGTGCTGGCTCCTGTTCCTTGCCTTGGCATTAAAGTGTAGGTGTTTTATAATATTGGAGAACTTCCCTCATTTGTTTTTAAGATCCTTTATGGATCCATAGTGAGAAGTCGGAAGATCAAGGGGAGAATAGGATTGATTCTCATCCTGTGCTGGGTTTTCTCATATATATGGTATTCATTTATAAAATCTCTGGTCCAAGACCCATAAAACAATGTTACTTTCAAACAGCGTCTTCCTGTATATTATATTGTATAAAACCTTTAGTTCCTGGGGGAAGGTTATAAAGAGTGTTCCCTGTAGTTTGCAAATTCATTTTTTACGTGATCATTTAAAGTTGTTACTTTTCCTTAAAGGTGAATTCTTATTCCTTCTCTCTCTATATATACTGTAGAAATTTGTTGGTTAAATGCCTTCTTGCCTACTGTAGCGAAGAGTGGAAAGGCTAAAAAGAATATTTTAAGTTTCTTGGTGTTGTTTGAAAAAAAAAAATTTCTTTCATGGTGGCTGAATGCCAAGGCTGGAAAAGTGTTATGGAAATGTCTGTGGTCAGGACTGCCTTTGACGAGAGAAAGGTTAAATATGGTAGTTTTGATAGGATTTGACAGCCATTTTTGATCTATATATATGTTTCATCATGGTTCTTTTCTGAAGAGTGGAATAACTAAGCTATTAAATATTTTACTCAATTGAGAAGGAAAATGATTACCATAAAACTACTTTATTTAAATGATACTATGATATAAAATGTTCTAACAGTTTAAAATATTCATCTACAAAACATATTGCCATGGGAAATGAACAATCCTCCCTATCCCCCAGTCTTTCTTGAATTAAGTTGATTTAGTAACCCTTTTCCAATCTACATGGAAAATCTCACTTGCAGATTTAAATTCTAAAACACAGGGTAGAGAGATATATGTTAATACTTAATATGGAAAGCAAATGTTTGTTGACTACTACCAGGTTAATGTTATTTTAAAAGTACATTAGTAGTACTCTGTGTAGAGTATCTACTATCTATCTATCTCCACACGCATAAAAGTACATATATATATATATATATACACACACACACACACACACCCACATATACAATAACATACACAATAAACTCTAAGTAGATTATCTTTTTTTTGCCTTTATAAGAGGAATTCTTATTGTTAATTATTTACCTTAATAGTTTCAGAAAGAGAAGCAGATTAGCTCAGTCCAACATGATTGACACTTGGCAAAATCTAATGAAGCAAGTGTTCTGATGGCTAAGGATTTCATTTGGGCGCTTTTAATACTTAGCCATCTTTAACACTTCAAACATAACCTAGAAGAAATGCATTATCTCCCTCTCTTTCACTTTAATACTCCACCTACCCCACTTTAATATGGAAAGGTCTTCATTAAATATGATCCTCAGAGGAACAAGTTCCTTCGGAAGTACAGCCATGAGGACAGTGCACAAAACGGAAAACTCAAAATAAAACTCTGTCTGTTAATTTACTAATCTAAGGAAACAAATCTTCCACTGTATTAAGAAATAAATCCAGTTACAAATGCACTAATAGGTCTATGTGAAGAGCCTGGTAACTGAAAATGGCTTGCTGATTACAAGATACACAAGCAGAAATGGTGTACCTAGCCCAGCATTGGCTCTCAGAAACCAAAAGTGTTCTCTCCATTGTAGGCCACATACAAGAATCTATTTTCATCTTTTCCTTCGTGTAAAGCTGTCCCATAGTTAGGCTGGACTGTGGGACTGTCTTATCCACAAAACAGGAAGATTGCCTTTTCAGAAGAAAGCTGGATCCTTTCCCTAATGATCCATGTAAACTGAACCACAGGGTTATCAGATGGAACCAGATACTTCCATTTGTCAGTGTCAATAATCTGAGAGCCTAAGACTTTTTCCACAATCACTGGAACCCAGTTGGGATATTTTTGCTGGGATCTTCACAGATTCCATGCATCTGTGTTCCAGCAAGTGGTCCTCCTTGAACATCCACTCCATGGTGGCCACGGCAGGGAAAGGATGCAGCCAGTTTTTGGAGCTCAGCACACCAACCACAATGACCTAGATTATCTTTTTGTTGTACTTTTAGGTGGTTTCCAGTTTTTTTTTTTTTCTAATGTGAATAAACCTTCTGTGAACATTCTTATGTAATTCTTTATGTGGACAGTAAATATTAAAATTTATACATATGTTGGATGGTTTAAAAAATTGCTGAAGTTTTTTTTTGCATTTTTTCACTATTATGAAATTTTAAGATAAGAATATCAAGAATAGAATTCTAGTATTAGTAGGTATGCTTTATGTAGAAGAATTTACCTCTTAAACTTCTAAAGATATAAAATTTGCACCATCAGTTTTTCATATAGTATATAACTTAAGTCATTTCTGGCTAATTTAGAATATCAGAAATGATTAAACTTGGTATATCATATTAACTTGAATTGTATTTCTGCTTAAGCTAAAAGTAAGCAGGGTTTTAATACCACATTTCCTTACATTAAAATTTATGAATAAATTTCTAGATCTTTGCTAAAATAAGACAGTATTATTTAATATGGAAACAATAACTGAGAAGTATTCCTAAATCTAATTTTGAAATTTATATTCATGATTTTAGGGGACTGTGAACATAATGTATGAGTGGAAAATTAAGATTTCATATGGGTTTTTGCAGATGGTTGATTAAGTCCTATACAGTTCATTGTCTTAAAGATGAAATTTGTACAAGGTTTTGGAAGCAGGAGTTATATATTAAAAGTTCTTGTTTCTAAGGTAGTATAAAATGATTTTAACAATCTATCATCTCTCATTTACCAAAGGAAATATGTAAAAAGAAAAGGAAAATGTTCACTGAGAACAAAACATTGAGATGATGAAAAGCTACAAGAAAAGAAAAAAGACTTTAGAAAGACTACTAAAATGAAACTAGCTTTTTTCCTCAACAATCTGTCTGAATTCATTTTGCTTTCATTATATATCTAGCCTGGAGGCAAACTATGTTGAGTATTACAACAAAGAGGGTGTTATAAGGAGGGCTTTTAAAAAAATAATAAAGTATAACATATGTGTAAACCATGCAACTTTGTAACAGGAAACTTTATAATAAGGGAGGACTGTGCTTAGCTTTTCCACAATTTTGGAAGAATGAGTTTTATTAGGTGTTAGACAAAGAAATTATCAACTGACTTTTATGCTGTAAGGTTGAAAGATTTGTTATGACCATTTCTAGACTTTAGCAGTGGTTTTAATGTGGGCCCTGATATATTAGAAACAGTGCCTAGCACTCTTAATATGTCTACTGTTGCTAGTTCTCTCAAGGAATATGATGTTTAACTTTTGCCTTTCAATGAAAGATTATTCAAAATCCTGTTATTCTGTGGTTTTCTCAGCAGTATTAGACTGTTCTTGAATTGATCAACACATAATATAATTTGGGAACCCAATCAATGGTTCTTTTATTTTTGAAAGATGGTGACAAATTCTTTTGAAACTTGGGAAATTGGCTCCATCATTCATCCCTTACTCTTTCTTTGCTTCTCCTGTCCAACTTCCTAAAAACCATATTGTTTGATGTCAGTGTGTAGAATAGATTATCTGTTGGGGAATCACTGTGTATTAATTATATTGGAATAAATGTAAGCTTGACAAATGATATGGGTTAGTAGGCATTGTGCCTAATAGGTTATTCAGTTAATGAGGACACTAAAATTAGGGACCTCTAACATGCCAGAACCATATTTCTTGTAAATTTCCCCCAGTTTTGAGATTAACTGGCAATAGCTATATTTTTCTGGCCTTTTAAAGTCTAATATGTTATGGTAGAGTTTTAGGATTTATATAGTGCTTATTATAGAATAGTTGAGCCATTTGTATTTATCACACTGTTATTGAAGTGAGCTAGAAGTATAGAAATCAGTCTTCTACCTTTTGGTTTTCCAGTAATCTATCTTTTAAAATATGATATCATACTCATTTTTCTGTCTTCTCTCTCCCACTTAAAAATGATTACACATCATGCACATTTATGTACTGTTTTCATTGAAGGTGGAGGGAATATAATGACACCCCTTAATATCTAGCCCACTGTAGGGATGTTAGAAAATCAGGGATGAAGTTTCTAGGCTTAAAGAGAGATGTTAGATGTGTGTTAGCCAGATATATTATTACATCTTTAAAAATAGACCTTTACTTTAAACCTTGCAAGATCACAGAAGCTTTCAAAATAACTTTTACCACGTGCAATTCTTTTCATAAAAATAAAAAGCCAAATAGTGCAGACAAACTTATGAAGGCATTATTTCCCCCCACCCCCTCCCTGCCTTTTTCCCCCCTCATGGTTAACTCCTATCTCTAAATAATGTAATTACACCACTATTTTAGAATTCATCATATTGAGTTTTTTTCTGTTGATGTACCACAGTGACAAAATGTTTTGATTAATGACACATTCTTTCTCTTATCCTTCCAGTTATGTCATTATCTCGTTTTCATTGCTCATTTTTGCACCTACCCACAGGATACTCAAACTTCCTTTTAAAAATATATATATTTTAAAGATCTTATTTATTTAGGGTAGAGAGAAAGAGAGAGAGAGAGAGGAAGAGAGAGAGAGAGAGAGAGAGAGAGAATGAGCAGGGTAGAGAGGGAGAAGCAGGCTCCCTGCTCAGTAAGCCCAACGTGGGGCTCCATCCCTGGACCCCGAGATCATGGACCTGACCTGAAGGCAGACGCTTAACTGACTGAGCCACCCAGGTGCCCCAGGATACTTCTATTTCTTGTTTCATCAGCTTTCAACCCCTTGGTTCCACATTTTGTAAAACGAGAACATTATTTTACCTTTACCATTATTACTCTCTACCTTAAGTCTTTCAACTTCTGTCAACTCCACCTTTATTCTTGCCTTGTCAAGGTTAATAGTATTTACGTACTGCTAAATCTTCTGTGACTTCTCTATAGATGATTCTAAAAGTTAATACAGGGCAGCCTGGGTGACTCAGTGGTTTAGCGCCACCTTCGGCCCAGGGTCTGATCCTGGGGACCCGGTATCGAGTCCCGCGTCGGGCTCCTTACATGGTGCCTGCTTCTCCCTCTGCCTGTATCTCTACCTCTCTCTCTCTCTCTCTGTGTCTTTCATGAATAAACAAATAAAATCTTAAAAAAAATACATACTTTGTATGAGATATGTAAGTATTGTTCAATGTAGTATATACCAGGATCATATTTCCTTCTTTATAGTTACAATGTCCTGTGCTACTCAAAGGAAAATTATTTCTTTCTAGTGGATTCTTTTTTAAAAAAATAATACATTTCTTTTTTTATAAATAATACATTTCTTAAAAATAAAAATGGTACATTTCTTTACAAACCCTTACAGTTTTTCTTTTCTTTTTGTTCATGAGAGACACAGAGAGAGAGAGGCAGAGACACAACACAGGCTGGGTCTCCTGGGTCTCCAGGATCACATCTGGGGCTGAAGGCAGTGCTAAAGTGCTGAGCCACCCGTGCTGCCCACAAACCCCTACAATTTTTTTAAAAAAATATTTTATTTATTTATTCATCAGGGACAGAGAGACTGAGAGAGAGAGAGAGAGAGAGAGAGAGGCAGAGACACAGGCAGAGGGAGAAGCAGGCTCCATGCAGGGAACCCGATGTGGGACTCGATCCCGGGACTCCAGGATCACACCCTGGGCCAAAGGCAGGCGCCAAACCGCTGAGCCACCCAGGGATCCCCTCCTTACAGTTTTTTAAGTGTTTTCTAGGCTTTAGTCATACTGTTGAATCTGTCAATTCCCTCTTGTTCCTGGGGGACCTTCCTGTTATCTGGAAATATGGGATTTTTTTCTCCCTAATTTTTTACTTTTTGAATTATTATCACCTTTTGCTCTGGAGTAATTTTTGTTTTATTCTTTTGTTTTTCTTGGGCTTTTCTTATTGCTGGCCTACCTCAAAAGTTTTTCCTTGAGGATTGGTCAATAGGAAGATTAAGTACTGTAGAAGTGGGTTGGTCTTTTGACCAGCCAGCTTAGTGTTTGAGGAGCTAGTTTAAATTGGGGACCTCCAAATGTTAGAATGAGGACAAGGGTCCTATACATTCATAGGAGCTAGCACCAATAGTAATCACTATCGTTCTTCCCAGACAGGCCAGTATTTCTTTAAAGAGAAAACCCCTTCTCTCTCTCTCTCTTTTGAGGATGAAGGGCAATAAATGCCTGGTTGCTGAGCATAGATGACAAGTGGGAAGAGGGAAGGAAAGAGGACAGTTGGCTAGTTGGCTTTCTTGGCTATCTATATATCTTTCTTTCAAAACATTTTTATTGAGGTATAAGTCACATTATACAATTCATCTATCTAAAGCACACAATTTAGTGATTTTAATTATGCTCATGGAGGTGTGCAGCCATGACCACATCAATTTTAGAACATTTTTACCACTCCAAAATAAACCTTTTACCATTAAAATTGTTCTAAAACTCAGTTTTCAATGTGTGGAGCAGGGATGGGGGTGGGGTTCCCATGCAGTACTAAATAAATCTCCAGACACCAGTTTGATATCCTGTAATTCAACTCAATTCTAATCATCTGGGTGGGGATAGTATCAGATTCCACAAGTTAAGGGATCAGTTCCATAAGATTGCTCCCCATTCCATCACACTCTACCATTTCCCCATTTCAGATGCCAGTTGTAAGCCCATGTTGTTACCTATGCTTCTGACCCTTCAGCTACAGATTAGAAATTCCCATGACCCCCTCCTTTAGACTTCAGACACCAGTCCCAAGCCTAGGTTGTTATGTGTACTTCTGATGGACCAGTTATAAATCAGAGGTTTCCATGACCTCCTCCTTAGGTTCAATTTATTTGTTAGAACTGTTTACAGAACTCAGACAACTTATTAGATTACTAGTTTTTTTTTTTTTTTTTTTTTTAAATAAAGGGTATAACTCTAGAACAGCCAGAAGGAATAGCTGCCAAGGGCAAGATATATGGAGAAAGGGCTTAGAACTTCAATATCCTGTTTAGGTGTGCCACTGTCCCCAAATTTTCATGTGTTCACCAACTCAGAAGCTCTCTAAACCTTGTCCTTTTGGAGTTTTATGGAGGCTTCATTACTTATGCACAATTGATTAAATCACCGACCCATTGGCTATATGTTCTACCTCCTCCCCTCCCCTCTCCTCTCCCTACAGTTGGGGAATGAGGGGTAGGATTGAAAGTTCCAACCCTCTAATCATATGGTTTGTTCTCCTGGAACAGCCCCCATCCTTAGGTGAGGGCCAGAAATTATCTCATTAACACAACAAAAGACACCTTTATCACTCCCAACACTTAGGAAATTATTGAAGACTCTTGGACATTTCACATCAATGGAATCATACATTGTGAAGTCTTTTGTGATGGCTTTATTTCACTTAATATACTCTTTTTTTTTTTTAAATTTTATTTCTTAGAGAGCATTAGTTGGGGAGAGGGGCAGAAGAGGGAAAGGCAGACTCCCCACTGAACAAGGTGCCTGACCACAACTGTGGGGCTCGATTCCAGGACCCTGGGATCATGACCAGAGCCAAAGGCAGACACTTAACCAACTGAGCCACCCAAGTGCCCCTTAGTGTAATGTTTTCAGGGTTTACTTGTTCTGTAACATGTGTCAGTATTTCATTCCTTTTTAGTGTAGAATAATATTCTGTTGTATGAATATACCACATTCTGTTTATCTGATCTTCAATTGATAGACACTTGATCTTAGGCAAAAGGCCGAGAAGCCGTATTTGATGGACATTTAGATTTTCTACTTTATGGCTATTGTGAATAATGCTGTTATGAACATTCATATAAAGTTTTCATTTCTCTTGGATATATATATATATAGATATATATCTATATATCTATATATATATATCCATAAATAGAATAGCTGGGTCTTACCGTAACTCTATGCTTAACCTTTTGAGGAACCACCAAACATTTTTCCAAAGTTGCTGAACTTAATTTCATTCCTACCATTGATGAACTAGGGTTCCACCCAAGGATGAGGTCCTCCACATCCTTATTCATTTTTTTTATTACAGCAACTATAGTGGGTGTGTGGTGGCATCTCATTGTGGTTTTGATTTGCGTTTCTCTGAACTGTGTCCCTGGGGCCAGGGGCAAGAGCTTGTCAATTGTTGGGCTTCTCTTGAGGACAGTTACGGGACTACTTAGCTGTTTTACTGGGGACTCAAATATCTGTAGCTGTAGGTATTTTCTCCTGAGGTAGTCTCTCTCTATAGGTTTCTTTAACTTCTTTCTGAGGAGCATGGGCCTAGTCCCTTGGTTGGGGAAGGGAATTAGAGGATTGACTATCCAGAATATAGACTTTTTCTTCATCTATGTATTTTCAGGTACTTTCCCCATTCCCATGCTGTTCTATATTGTGCCCATCTAATCTGGAGTCCCTTGTTTAGTTCAGCTTCTCCAGAGATTGTACTTTCTGTTTTCTGTGAAGGTCTGTGTATCTGATACTTACATAGATGTTTAAATAACTCTCTTGTCTTTGGATCCCATCTTACCCCACTTTCTCTGGTACCTGGTGCTTTTACTTCCTGAGCCTTTTTAGAATTTTATGGGGTGAATAAATATATTCTTCAAGCATTTAGATTTAACCGTGCTGTGCCGTTTTGTATTGTTTACCCTTTCTCTGTTCACTTCACATCTTCATATATTGTGGTTAGGCTTACCACAGGTCTTTTGATTTCTTTGAAGGAGTTTATGTCTGTTTATTTTACTTCTTTTTGTTTGGGGTGGTTCTTTTTAGAGGAGAAGAGGACATAATAGTCTTTAATTAACAATCTTAAAATAGGAAGTCATATGAACTCTTTAGATATAATGCCTCAGAGTCCCTAGTCAGGTAAAGAAAATGTGAATGACTGTCTCCACAGGCTCTTAATTTCTACCCTGAGTAAAATAATAATAAAAGGGGTCAGAATGCTTGCCAGGTCATGATTACAGAAGCTTGGCTGTAAGTCATGGGCAAAAAGCTTGGTTGTCTGCCCCCACAGTTGAGTGAGTGGTTTCACCTCTGGGACCCAGTGAATGTTCAGACGATTGAGTAATCCCACCTCAGGCACAGGGTTGGCAGCAGGGCAAGTAATATCTGAGTACTTGGCATGATAATTAACAGGGAATATAAGGGGAGTGTAAACATTTTAAAGGACTTTGTCTCTTAGTTTCTTATGGTTTCATTTTTTTTTAATTTTTATTTATTTATGATAGTCACAGAGAGAGAGAGAGAGAGAGAGAGAGAGAGAGGGGCAGAGACACAGGCAGAGGGAGAAGCAGGCTCCATGCACCGGGAGCCCGATGTGGGATTCGATCCTGGGTCTCCAGGATCGCGCCCTGGGCCAAAGGCAGGCTCCAAACCGCTGCGCCACCCAGGGATCCCTTATGGTTTCATTTTTATTGCTATCAGTTTTGCTCAGAGAATGAGGGTATTCTTAATTTTGGCAGATGCAAGTATTATTATCATTCCTATATGGTTTCTCTAGGGAAAGGAGATGAACACATTATGTTAGCCCATGATCTACCATAAGAGCATTTTTTACCAGTTTATTTTTATTAATTTTTAATTTTTTTGCTTAAAAATTGAAGTATAGTTGATGTACAATGTTACATTAGTTTCAGGTATACAACATAGTGATTCAACAACTCGATAATTATACTGTGCTCTCCTCACCACAAGTGTAGCACTCATCCATCACCATACATTGCTATTATAATACCATTAACTGTATTTTCTATGCTGTACCTTTCATCTCCATGACTTACTCATTTCATAACTAGAATGAGCCCATGACTAAGGTTAGAGGATGATATGCTGTTATGGGTAAGGTCTTGGTTAAGTTCTTAGCTCTTTGGTAGGTGATAAGGATTGAATTAGTACTATTAGGATCACATAGAATTTGGGAACAGAAGCTGGCTGACAAAGATCACATATTTGCTGTACAGAGAAAAGACAAAACTATAGAATAGTGGTTCTCAAACTTCATTGTCCACCAGAATCACCTGGAAAGCTTATTGAAACATGGGACTGTTAGGCCCGACTCTCAGAGTTTCTGACTCAGTAGGACTGGGTGTGGCCCCCAAATTTACATTTTCTAACAAATTTCTACATATTGCTGATACTGCTGGTGTGGGGAACTGTACTTTGAGAATCATTGCTTTTGAACAATGGTTCTTAAATTTTAGTGTACAAAGAATTTTCTGGGAAGGTTTACTTAAAGTGTTGTGTGCAGGGCCTCATTTCCAGAAATTCAGATTTGGAAAGTTTGGGGTGAAGCCTAGGAATCTGCATTTTAAAGTATCCCAACTAATTCTGTGTTTTTTTTAAAATTCCATTGTATGGATATGTACCACATTTTATCTATCCATTCATTATTTGATGGACAACCCCAGATAATTCTTATACAGGAACCACAGCAGATCAGTACACCATACTGATGAGAAATGAAGCTCTGTAGGTTTCATGTAACAAAGATTATAAGTTAATCATTCTAGGGTGCCTGGCTGGCTCAGTCAGTAGAGAGTGTGACTCTTAGTCTGAGGGTCATGAGTTTGAGCGCCATGTTGGTTGTAGAGATTACTTAAAAAAATTAAAAATTACTCTATTTTTATTAAATTGGAATGCTACTTTTCTTTTTTTTATTTTTAAAGATTTTATTTATTTATTTATTCATTTATTAGAGATACAGAGAGAGAGAGGGGCAGAGACACAGGCAGAGGGAGAAGCAGGCTCCATGCAGGGAGCCCAATGTGGGACTTGATCCTGGGTCTCCAGGATCACGGCCTGGGCTGAAGGTGGCGCTAAACCGCTGAGCCACCTGGGCTGCCTGGAATGCTACTTTTCTAATTTCTACAAATACTTTTGTATCAGTCAGTATCCCAGCACGAATTAGAGCTTATTTCAGATGATTTAAATGAAGAGTTTTCAGTGAAGGGATGATCATTGACAGGTGTAGGCAGAGTTAAGGGAACAAATAATGAAGCATCCAAGTATTATCAGGAGTGGAAGCTTTTACCACTTCTAGGGTTGAGGGGACGGTGGGGAGTAATGGTAGTATTTTGAGAGTTTATGATGAGTAGGAGCCATGGAGAAGGACCCTTCCTCTTACTCTTCATTCAGGCAGGGGAGACACAAATTCTCATCAGTCATCTTTTGTTGCAGGGTGATATTTTAGTCATTTTCCCATCAATTCCCAAACCAGAATTGCAATGTAATCATCACTAGTGCTCATCATAAAACCTAGTGGGAAAGGGAGTGGGATGGTGGAGAAATAATGTAAAATATGCTTAGCTGTAACAGTCTCCATTTTTGTAGCTGATCAACAGACTGAAGTTGATAATCATAATTTCCTTTCTCCACTATTTTATATTCTTAAATTTTTCCAGCACATTGGCTAGACAGGCTTCATTGCCTTCTTACCCCAAAGATCTGAGTCCTTAAGTATCCTATATTTATTGGGTTAACATAGTTTTTCATTAAGTTTATTATTGGACATAGGAATAATACTGAGGCTGGCCAGTGTATCCTTTGGATTTCAGACTTAATTTATCAGTTTCTATTGTATAACCACCACCCAATTTCCTCTTAGTAATATGGAGAAATCACTCTGTCAGCAAATTAATCTTTTTTTTTTTTTCTTTGCCTGTCCTGTGGTGGTGGAATTTCAACTGCAGTAGTCTCAGCTTCAAATTTAATAGAACTGTGACTGTGTTCCCTGCTAGAAGCTTCCTGGGAACTAGGATCTCTAATGTCTTCACAAAGTATGTCCATTATGAGACATCCTTTCATACAAATCCTTTCTGGACCTCCTTTTTCACCCTTATTTCAGTCTTTTTATTTCCACTTCCTTGATCCCAACGCATTAGCCATTACCCATGTATCAGTGTAAATATGAATATTAGGCTGTCTCGCATTCCCAGTAAAGTGATGAGATGTATTGCTTAAAGTTTAGCTCATTGGGAAGATTTTACTGTTTTTCAAGGATACTTTAGAGTGGGAAACTAATGTTACAGCTCACACCCAGTGCCAGCATATCATGTAGACCCATCTATAAGTCAAGGCTCTGGGTTTTTTCTTCTGTTCATTAGTCATAGGGACCTCCACATGGGGTCATAGAAGAGGCAGTGAACCAATTGGTGGAGTAGGCACTATGGGAATTTGAGCCACTTACTCAGTTTATGCCTTCTTTTCTTATTTATATATTTCATATCTCTTTAATGATAAAATGTTACTTCACAAACTCAATTTCATGACTCAGTAGACGGGTAACCCATTGCATGATGGACAGCTCTGGTCATGTAGTCACTTAGTGTCCATAACTAGGTGTGTAATCTGTATCATGGCCCTGTAGAACTAGGAGCTATTTCTCAAATGGAGAATAATTGTTGACAGATAACCTGAGGGTCTGTGCAGTGACTCTTCTTTTGGGGGGTTTCCAGAGGCTATGTAGAGTAGATCTGTCTGACATAGGTAATTCAAGTATTACTGGGTCTTTTAGACCATAGAAGATCAGCTTACACTGTAGCCTTCCTTTACCAGTCTCTTACTCTGGGCTCTACTTAAAAGTAGCCACTCTACTTGAATGTACAACTTACTGCTTCTAAAGTTCAAGGATAGTCTCCAAGTTTTGTGCTTTTTTCTTTTTGGAAGGCAGTGCAAGGTGAAACAACATCTTTTTTTAGAGGGCATATTCTAACATGTCCCAGATTTTCCTAGAAACTTCAAGTGTGGTGGGCTCTTGAATTTTTATGGGGTACTTGCCACTTCCTGCTTACCAGATATACGTGTAGTGTTATCAGTATTGGATTAGCACTAAAAGAAGATATCCTTTTTAAAAAAATTTGCATGACAAAGAGGTTTTACTTATAAATGCTTATTACTACACTAAGTAATAACGTGTAGTAAGTTTTTGAATTCCATCATCTAGTAATTTTGATTAAGAGAAACTAAAAGCAGCCTGAACAATTATACTAATATTCTTTGTACTTACCTTATCCAGAAAGGACTGTTTTAAGACTGGCTGCTGCTTCACATAGGTTACAAATAACTAACACTTTTTCATGGATGAACTATCTCACCTTCAAGAAAGCTTCAGGGAAAAAAAATCAATCCTTTTCTTTCTTAATTTTTTTTTTTTTTTACTTATCTAAGAAAGTAGATATTCTTACTACTTTCTACTTACTACTATTACTTATCTAAGAAAGTAGTCAATATTGATCTGTGTTTCTTGAGCTAAAAATGCATGGGAAAACACACAATGTATACCCATTAAATTTCTTTTTTTAAAGGTTATTATTTATTTTTTATTAAGTAATCTTTATGCTCAGTGGGGCTCAAACTCATGACCCCCTCCCCCCCCAAGATCAAGAGTTGCATGTTTCACTGACTGAGTCAGGCACCCCACCCATTAAATTTCTAAGCATATGAGGTAAAAAGATAAAGTCTTTGGGTAAGCTCTGAGTTTGTACCAAGAAGCTAGATTTGCTGTTCTCCCAAAAGTGAAGGGACCTAAAATGTAAGTCCCATTTTGACTAGTGGGTCAGGTGGGATTTGACATTCTCAGGAATTAATGGACCCTAGAAGATCTGTGTATTTCCTTTTTCTTTGTGCACCATCAAACTGTTAAATGGCCACTATAGATGTTTTTAGGTTCTCCACCTGTACCTTGATTTGGGAGTTCAAGATCCCAAGCTTTTTATTTTGTAAATGCTTAAACAGAGCAGGTTGCCCACTTACGCAGTCTTTGTAATTATTAATGTATTATTATTGTTGTCATCAAGCGATTGAGTACAGTAGCCATTTATCTCTCAAAATCCCGTCTTTCACTGGCACTTTATCCTACACTGCACCAATAATAATTTGAACAATTATAGTTCTATTGCATGCCATGTATTTCTATTGTTTTTTTCCTCTTCCCTGCCCCCACAGGGAAATCATCTGTGCATTCATCAGATATGTGAGCAAACCAGTCCCCAAATCCCTACATACTGTATCAGTTAAGATCCCAGCAGGAAACAGCATTCATGGCAGATGGTGAAAAGAGACTTTAAAGAAGTGGGATTACATATAGAGGAGTGGGAAGAGTTAAGAAATTGTGTCTATAGTTAGCAAAAGTAAACTATCTTCATTTAAGTAATTGTATTTTGTGGTACCTTTGTTACCACAAAAACTTGACCTTTTCTGTAACTAATACAAGAATTTACATTATTATGGCTGTATAGACACTGCTGACAGCTGAGGCATGATTACATTTTTTTCTCTTTGTTTTCTCTGAAGTTAAAAATAACTTAAAGAGCATTTTTATACGCTTTAACTAGATTTCTCCATTGTTAATATTTTTATCGCATTTGTTTTATCATCCCTTCCTTCCTTTCTTGCTCATTCTATCTCATGCATACACTTTATTTTCCTGAACCATATGAGAGTACATTACATACATACATACATCATGGTCCTTTCTCCCTAAACACTTTAGTGTGTATTTCTTAACAATAGGAATATTCTTACATAACCACAGTACAGTTATTAATTTCATAAAATTACATTGATATAATACTTTTATCTACTCTAATACCCCAATTCTAATTTTATCAGTTGATCTAATGGTGTAAAAAGGTGCTTTATGACATCCCCCTCACCCCCACTATTACAAGCTCTAGTCTAGTCTGTATTTATTTGCACGTATTTTTAGTCTCTTTAAGCTGGGAAATTTCCACAGCCTTTCCTTGTCTTTTATAACATTGACATTTTTGAAGAGTGTCTCCCATCACTTAAAAAATAAAACATGGGATGCCTGGGTAGCTCAGTGGTTGAGTGCGTCTGCCTTTGGCTCAGGGTGTGATCCCGGATTCCCTGGCCTGAGTCCTGTATTGGGCTCCTGGCATGGAGCCTGCTTCTCCTCCCAATGCTTGTGTCTCTGCCTCTCTCACTCTGTGTCTCTTATGAATAAATAAATAAAATCTTTAAAAAAAGAAAAAAATTCTTGTTTTGTTTATCAGTTGTTTCCTTGTGACATTAAGACTATACATTCTTGTAAAAAAAGAAAAAAAAATCTTGTTTTATTTATCAGTTGTTCCCTTGTGACATTAAGACTATACATTCTTGGCCAGACTAATATACTACTGCCAAGAATAGGTAATGTTGCATTTTCCTTAGAGTATCATGTAGAGTCACCATCATTGATGATTAATTTTGATCAATTTTGGCTTAAGGTGTTGCCTGATTTTTCTACTGTATAATTACTGTTTTCCCCTATTGCTACTAGTAAGCAGTACACATATCCAGCTTTTCATCAAAATTTTCCCATAAATTTGTCATTTGTTGATGATTCTTGCCTGATAAAATCTTTATGGTGATGGTTGCAAGATGATTTTTCTAACTCAGCACTTCCTTTATATTTGCCATCTGGCTTTCAGTGTTAGCAGATTTCCCTTCTCCCTCATTTATTTATTTGTCTATTTATTATTAGTGTAGACTCATGAATTTCTATTTTTCCCAATAGTTTTTAAGTCAATATTGAACTTAATAGTTTTGGTGCTTAATTGTCCCAGATTTGGCCAATGGAAGCCTCAAGTTAGCTCCTGTGTCCCTGTGACATATCTCTTTTGGTGTTTTTAAAGGACTTTTAAAACTTTATAGCACAGCAGGATGGATGTTCAGGATCATCTCATACCTATCCTGCTCCAGTCATGGAATGAGCTGTTTTTCTGGGGAGCCCTGGTTCTTTTTATTGGAAATGATGTTAGAAACTGAGATCTGAGTGTTAAGTGTGCTCATGTTACACAGTATCTTTGCCTTTAGGCCTTTTTAGAGGACAGGGTAACAATTATGCATGTATATTCAATGTAAATTCAAAAGCACATATGTAGAAACATGCACAGAAATATGGATATATGCACATGAACATGTATCACCTTAGACATATACATTATTTAGATATCATGAGTTCACATAGTATCTCCAATTTCAATCTATCCCTACATGGTTCTTTTTTTCCTTTCCCATTCTGTATTTATATCCCTTCTTCCAAAGTGGATCCCAGGCTCCCATCAACATTAACACATTAGTCATTTACTCGTTCCTATAACATATGTAAAGTAGTTTCAGAATGTCTTTTGACCATGTCACTACAGTAAACAAACCTGTATTCCTTCTCTTTCTAGCTAATTCACTCCCAAAATCAAGTGCTTCTCTGAGACTTCCACTTGGAACATGCTTTCAAGTTCCTTCCTGTAGCCAGAGCCGTGAACTCCTAGGTCCCAACCTATGTTGAGTATTTTTGCATTTATTGTTTCACTTTTTTCTTTGATTTTTGTCTTCCCCTAAGATCTCAGCTTCCCTCTGTTCCTTTTCATAGAATATTACCAGCCTTTTCTTCTTTACTCTCTGTATCCTTGGTTTCTGAGAGTAATAATGGGCTGATGGTGAACTTGCTGTTGGAATTTCCCTGTCCATGTATGGTAGAGGTTGTGATATTCTTTGTATTACAGTGATGCAGAAAGTACAGTACAGAAGGTAGTTTCATGCCCCCCGCCCCCACCCCCAGAAAGTAAAAGAAGGAGGGATTTGGAATTAGTGTGACCACCATTAGTCTGTGAATCTAGAAATTCTGTTTTTTAAAAGATACTTTTAGACCTCAGACATATTAAAGTGGATATAAATGGACATTATAAACAACTTTATGCCAATATAATTTAATAACTTAGATGAAATAAACAAATTATTTCAAGACCACCATTTACTAAAAACCAACACAAGAAGAAATGGAAACTTTTAACAACCCTACATCTATTCAGATTTTTGAATTCATAATAAAAAACATCTCACAAAAATATTTCTAGCTTAGACAGTATTACAGGTAAAATAATTAAATATTTATTTTTTTTAATTTTTATTTATTTATGATAGTCATACAGAGAGAGAGAGAGAGAGAGAGAGAGAGAGAGAGAGGCAGAGACACAGGCAGAGGGAGAAGCAGGCTCCATGCACCGGGAGCCCGACGTGGGATTCGATCCCGGGTCTCCAGGATCGCGCCCTGGGCCAAAGGCAGGCGCCAAACCGCTGTGCCACCCAGGGATCCCAATAATTAAATATTTAAAGAAGAGATAATATCAGTGCTATATAAACTATTTCCAAAAATAGATGAAGAAGGAATACTTCCCAACCCATTTATGAGGCCTATTTAGTCTTGATACTAATTAGCTGACAAAGTTCCCATAAGAAGGAAAAATTATAATCAGTATGCCTCATTGACACAGATGCAAAAATTTTAAAATAATATTAGCAAATGGAATCTAGCAATATACAAAATGGATAACCTCTCATGACCAATTGGAAATTTATTGTAGGAATATAAGATTGGTTCCACAATTGAAAATAAGTCCATATAAAAGCAAGAAGAAAAATTACAAGATTAACATAAAATGGGTAACAGACCTACATTTAAAAGCTAAAACTGTTGAACTTGTCAAAGAAAAAAATAAACATTTATTTTTATGAAGAAATTTTTATTACCTCGGAGTAGGCAAAGATTTCTCAGGCATACAAAGCACTTATAAAAGAAACAAAACAATAAATTATACTTCACCAAAATTAAAATCTCATCTTCAAAAGAAAATATTTTTATAAGAAAATGAAAAGGCACGTCTCAGACTGAAAGAAAATATTCACAATGCATATAGTTATAGTTGACAAATGAGTTGTATCTAGAACATATAATGGACTCTTATTACTCATAAGAAGATAATCCAATTTTTAAAAGGACAAATATTTGGAGAGACATATCACAGAAGAAGATAAACAAATGGCTCAATAAGGACATGAAAAGATGCTCAGCATCGATAGACCCCAACGAAATTCAAATTAAAACCACATTGACGTATCTTTGCATATCCAGCAGAAAAGCTAAAGTAAAGACTGAAAATAACAAGTTCAGTTACTGGCTGATCACCTTGAACTTGTGACAGCTTGATTTTATGTTCTTACACGGCAGCTTTATGGGAAGTCCAAGGTATTTCCTAAACTTCTTTGACTTGAGATATCTTGACTCCCAAACTCTCTTCCCTGTGGATCTTGTTAGGGCTTAGTCTGGGGCATAGTTCTTTTTTTTTTTTTTTAAATTTTTAAAAATTTTTATTTATTTATGATAGTCACAGAGAGAGAGAGAGAGAGAGGCAGAGACACAGGCAGAGGGAGAAGCAGGCTCCATGCACCGGGAGCCCGATGTGGGATTCGATCCCGGGTCTCCAGGATCGCGCCCTGGGCCAAAGGCAGGCACCAAACCGCTGCGCCACCCAGGGATCCCTGGGGCATGGTTCTTACTCTCAAGGGAGCAGCCTTTCTCAGGATGTTTACAAGGTGTTAATGAAGTGTCTGCATATCAGCTTGACCAGGCTTTACCATCTCCCAGTATTGCTGGATTTCTGATGTCTGTTCTGTTCTTCCCCTGTAGCAATCATCCTGCAGGATGATTGTCAGTCCTGCAGTGTGTGTGTGTGTGTGTGTGTGTGTGTGTGTGTGTGTTTATGTTCAGGTTGGTGCCCAACCAGTGGCTCTCAGGGAGCTATCTCACAGCCTTCTACTTCTCCCAGAGGGGTCGCATCAGTTTGCATTCCCGCCAATAGTGTAAAAGGGTTCCCCTTTCTTTACATCCTTGCCAGCACCTGTTATTTCCTGAGTTATTCATTTTATGGTAATTTTTTATGGTAATTTTTAAATTAAAAATAATCATTTGTGTGACAGAAGAGAGCATACATAATAAGATTATTTGCAGTTCATAATTTTTTAACACTAACTTTTTTGATATTTAGTATTTCTGCTTACATGAGCACTATTGTATCTGTGCAGTATTCTGAGCTTAAAGAAACTTTGAAAACAGAGGAATTGATTAAAATTCAAAAGTTTTAGTTCCTCAAATACTACTTGCTAGTTACTTAAATTTTGTATTGACTCCATACAATGTTTATAATGTAAATGTTTTCCAATTTTATTTTGATACAGGGTAGCATTTATAATCCTCAGAATATACATATATTCCAAGCATGCCAAGATAACACTGGTGTTCAAACAACAGTAGCTAGTCTGATGTTTAAAAGAAACACTTGCCTGCTGAAGGACATTCCTCTTGAGGCAAGGACTGGGAACCACGTTGAGTATGCTAAGTGATTCCATCTGATCTGCAGAAAATCACTGTTGATTACATTTTCACTTTGCACATATGTCACTGAAAGCCAAGTGGCTAAAGAAAGCTTTTTGAAATGGACATTTCTGGCTGAGCTTTCGGAAGACTGAATTTTTAAATGTGAAACATAAAAAACATATTGTTCACTGGTTGCATATTAAAAGCAAATGGCCAGAGGAAACAAGATGAACTATAAAAACTCGTAAGATGAAAACATTAAATTTTGTGTACAATTTTATAATGTGTAGTAGGTTTAAAAATAATTACACTTAATAAGCCAACCTCCCTAAAAGAACAGAAAGGTTATACTATCAACCTCAGACATTACAGCAAAGAATACATTGATATACCTTAATAAAGAAAAGATTTTGACATTACTCCTTTTATAAATGTTTAATCACAACTGTGTGTTGGTTTTGTGTGTATTGAGTGAAGACTTGGAAAATTGATGTGAATCAATGTATCAGTGTCCTTTTTTTTGTCCTTTGAGGAAATGCAATCTGGGCTGTAAAAAACTCTCAGTTTGAGGCCAAAAATTTTGAGTTTGAGTGTTTGTTTTGCCATTGACTGACTTTGTCAGTATAAAACAGATCCTCTTTTTAGCCTTGGGTTTCCTGTAAGATATGGTTCTGTATTTGACTGATCCTGTCATTGTCAGTAATGAACTGTTATTTAGAAGTGGCTTAAGCTCCTGGTCAGAAAGCCATTTTTGTAAATTCAGGGTATTATTTTTATAGCGTGCAGTAACTGTGAACTGGTGAAGCCAGAGCTTATGAACTACATGTGACATTGAAAGATCCTGAGTATTCAGAAGTAGTTACAGAAGCCTTCTTATTTAGTTAGGATTTACATAGACTTCTGGGAAGCTCTTTTCTAGATATTGTTAGAGTTATAAGGTAAATGCTAGTGCATTTGTCCTAAGAAAGGAAAGAAACCAATATCAGAAACTTATATGAGTTACATGCTGACTTATGCCAAGTACTTTGCTGGTGATTTACTGACCTCATGTAATCACCTACATCAGTTGAAGATTTCATAATAGTATTTATTGAGTGGCTTACTATGTGCCAGTTATTTTGCTGAGAATTATGTAACTGTAGTCTATTTTACAGATGGGGAAACTAAGTTTTTTTTTTTTTTTTTTTTTGAAACTAAGGTTTAAAGAATTTCTTTAAGGGAATATAGCTGACAAACGTCAGAGTGCCCTTTCCTGACTCTAATGCTTGTTGGGATCAACATATCTTCAAATGAGAAGAGTGTGAGTTGGTATCATGACATATTTTTAAAAGATTTTATTTATTTATTCATGAGAGACACACATAGAGAGGCAGAGACATAGGCAGGGGGAGAAGCAGTCTCCCTCTGGAGAGCCTGATGTGGGACTCGATCCCAGGACTCCAGGATCATGCCCTGAGCCAAAGGTAGATGCTCAACCACTGAGCCACTCAGTTGCCCCTCATAACATATTTCTATGTTGAGTGATTTTAGAGTGAATGCCACTGATACTTTTTGACTGACTATATTGCTGAATGTGAAAACATTCCTGGGTTGGGATGTTGGGGCTGTTCCCAGTTGATCTGCATTTAGGATTTGCTTTGATGTTTGCCTGAGTCTTTTTTTAAAATTTTATTTAAAGATATTATTCATTCATTTGAGAGAGGGAGAGCACGAGAGAGAGAGAGAGAGAGAGAGAGAGAGAGAGAATGAACTAGTGGGGCTGGGGGAGGGGTTAGACTGAATCTTCACTGTTGAGGTGATTTCTGTTATATATAAAACTATGTTGTACACAATTATGTCCATAAACATAAAGGCTAGATTTAAGTGTTTTGAATACAATCATGTTTATGAAATACGAAGATAGTTGGTTCTCATGTACACACTATGATTTTGTTAGTTACTTATGTGTTACTTTCTTTTATACATATATTATTTCCTTATTGTAAGTTATCCAATTCATGTATTTACCAATTTACATTTAATCTTATACCTACTAGAGCAAAACAAAAGTGAACACCCTTCTTAATTCTGAAATTAGTATGAAGTAACAACAATAAAATGAAACATTCCAAGCCTACCTTTTAAATGTAAGTTACAAAATTTCACTTTGCTAAATAAGGGTAAGGGAAAAGAAATCATGTTTTATGGTTTTGATTTAGACTAAGAAATTTGTTTTACAACTACAAAATTAAAGCCATGCACCTTTTCTAAAGTGTAAGAGAAAAATCTAAAGTCTCTTATAAGTTTAGCAGTGTTTTTTGCACTCGCAGTTTCTCTTGTACCAGTTGCATTTACTGTTGGCTCATCAACAGTCCCCAGAGCCTTCTTGGCAGCTCGGCTCTACTGGTGTCTCTTTCTCCATGAAACCCTCCTGGCCTGGCTTCTGGTTTGGTTATTTCTGCTTATATATTTCTGCAGAATTTGTTTATATCTTACTTTTAATTATGGTATAGTGACCTGTTTTGGTATTTCTTTTTTTTTTTTATTTTTTATTTTTCATTTATTTATGATAGTCACACAGAGAGAGAGAGAGAGGCAGAGACATAGGCAGAGGGAGAAGCAGGCTCCATGCACCGGGAGCCTGACGTGGGATTCGATCCCGGATCTCCAGGATCGCGCCCTGGGCCAAAGGCAGGCGCTAAACCGCTGCGCCACCCAGGGATCCCCTGTTTTGGTATTTCTTGACCTGAGTATTTCTTTCTTGATATTAAGGACTAAATTTTATTCATATTTTTTAATCTGCAGTACATAGACCAGATCCAGACATATAGTAAGTAATTTGTGTCTGGAATGAATAAATATGCTTAGTTATATTTTGGTTTTAAAAAATATGTATGAGATTGAAATCACCAAATACGTGAACTCCATGCAAAAAGTATTTATTTTAGAATAATTTAGTTTGGAATTAAAAAAAATCTTCTTTTGCTTATTTCATTTTAATAATAAAAAATAGGGGAAACTGCTACTGTGGGCTATTATATTCTTGTTTAAATAATTCCTTTGCTTTTAAACTACCAGCTTTGTGGAGGCACCTGGATGGCACAGTCAGTTAAGTGTCCAACTCTTGGTTTCAGCTCAGGTTGTGATCTCAGGGTCTTGAGATGGAGCCCTGTGTCGGGCTCCACAATCACCGTGAAGTCTGCTTAAGACTCTCCCTCTCCCTTTGCCCCTCTCGGCTGCACACTCTATCTCTCAAATAAATAAATAAATAAATAAAATAAATTACCAACTTTGTTGCTAGGCTGAAATGGTAGAGCATTTTAATTTTGGAATAAATCTAGAGAGCTTCAGGCAATTCATGTAATTGAAGATAAAGCTTTTGTATTGTTCATATATTAGAGTGATTTTTTTTTAAAGATATATTTTTTTCATTAGAGAGAAAAAGAGAGACAGAGAGAACATAAGCAGGGGGAGAGGGAGAGACAGACTCCTTGCTGAGCTGAGAACCTGATGTGGAGGTTGATCTCAGTACCTAGAGATTATGACTTGAGTTGAAGGCAGAGGCTTAACCATCTGAGCTAGCTTAGCACCCCTAGAGTGAATTTTTTTTTCCTAGAGTGAATTTTTAATTGCTTATAACTTCTTAAAATTTTGTTAACAACCTTACAAATCTTGCCAGAGTTGCTCTTCTTCACTGAGGTATGTGGCAAGTTTGAATTTGAAAATGCATTTGTGTTTGAATTTTAAGTAAGGAGAGTATTTTGAAAAGGCAATCATGTTTACCTTTGAGGAAAAAACAACCATCTCTATATCTGTTTCTGTCTCTATCCATATATATATATATTTAATGTAAATGTAATATAAATATATATAATAATAAAATATATAAATTTCAAAGGAATATTCTTGGTTAAAGACCAAATATAGCATAAGAATTTTAATCCTAAGAGGAAAACATTGCAATATATACCTAATGAAATGAGGGAGTCCTTGTGAATGAAAGGAAGCCAATGTATAATTAACAATAGCAGATACTACAGTGTATTTGAGTATAACTTTAGTCTCTTATCTCTGTAGCATGAACTCTACTGAAAATGGGAACATTTTGTTTCCAGTTGTGTGCTTGTTTGTGTGTTTGTGTTTGTGTGTCTTTGTCTAAGAAGTCAAAGACTTATGCACATGACTATCGTAAGGAATGATGGAGATTACATGGACTTGTGCCTTTAAAATTGTTTTCTTTCTCTTATAACCAAGTCATCAAATGGTTTATGGTTGAGTTTCAGAAAAAATCTGGGGAATAGTTTCTAGGTTAGCGTAATGGATGGAGTTAGGTGATATCTTTATTATCACATGAATTGAAGGTTCAGGGTCACTGGCCTTGATTTCTGGTGGTTCTGTAGGTTCCCCAAAAAGAAATTCTAAAGACATAGGAAATGAAGAAATAATGGGGTGCCTGGCTCACTCAGTTGGAAGAACATGTGATTCTTGATCTTGGGGTGGTGAGTTTGAGCCCTATGTTGGACGTAGAGATTACTAAAAAGAAAGAAGATTGAGGAATAAGTTGCTTTATAACCATTTCTACCATCTTTACCATAATTTGCATTTTTTCTGTTTCTCATCTATGTTACTGAAAGATACTCCCTATTGGTCTGAATTCCACTTAAGTTAATTTTTTCCCTCTAATTGTTTTCTTAAGTGAGCCTTAGTGTGTGAAAATGGCAATTGTGCCGTTTACTTTTGAATAGAGTTTTGTGATTATTTAGATTTGTATTTTTAGAATTCTAATATGCGACATTCTTATTTCTTATACTACTAATAGCTATATTATTAGACATATTGTATGAATGCCTCTCTGTTAAGTTCTTTGTATGCAGTATCTTATTTAATTGCCAAAATAGTCTTGTCAAGTCAATGTTAACTTTATCTTGTAGATGAGGAAACTGATAATTATAAATTAAAATTTCTCGCTTGACTTTACACAGCTACTAAGCGCAGAGCTGAGGTTTGGACCTGGGTGGATCTGATTCTGTAGACTGAGTTTTTAACTATTATATATCTCCCTGTTGCATTTATGATAGTGATTGCAAATAAGTGAGTTTATTTCAAGTTTTAGAAAACATTCTTGGGAAGCCCGGGTGGCTCAGCAGTTAAGCACTGCCTTCAGCCCAGGGCGTGATCCTGGAGACCCAGGATCCAGTCCCACGTCACACTCCCTGCATGGAGCCTGCTTCTCCCTCTGCCTATGTCTCTGCCTCTCTCTCTCTTTCTCTCTCTCTGTGTCTCTCTTGAATAAATAAAATCTTTAAAGTAAAAATAAAAAATAAAAAACATTCTTATAGCGAACTTTTCAGGTTAGGCTTAACTTGAGAGCATAGTGGCAAAATAATGGCAAAATAGTGGCAAAATAATGTGTTATAACACCAAATTTTAACTGGCTTTTTATTCTTTTAAAATATCTTAACAGGTTAAAATTAGGGGTTTTTTTTTTTTTTTTGCTCTCTTGTCCTTTTCCTCTGTAAATTATTTGTTGAGTAGGTTGTTTGCCTTATTAATTCTTACAGTCTGGATTTTGTATTTCATAGTGCCTTATAGATCTATATGTTTCTCTGTCCTTCAAATTTGTACATTTGTAGTTAGATCTGGAAACTATCAGATTTGGGTTTGATTTTTTTTGGCAAGACAGTTTCACGGCTAGTGGGTGTACTTCTGTAAGGAGGCACGTGATGCCTAGTTGTCTCTTTTTGTCTTGTCAGTAGCCATTGGTGAACATTTTCTCATCATTATTTTATTAGAGATTCAAAATGGTTATATTCTTTTAAAATTATTTATTTATTTATTTATAAAATATTTTACTTATTTATTTGAGACAGAGTGCACATGAGCAGGGGGTGTGGGAGGGAGAAGAGAGGTGGGGAGAAGGGAGGGGTAGAGGATGAGGGAGAAGCAGAGCAGGGAGCCAGGCTTCAGCAAATACCAGAACTCTGAGATCATGACCTGAGCTGAAGGCAGACACACAATCAACCGAACCCCCCAGGTGCCACAAAATGCTTATATTCTGCTTTTTTACTATTCCTTTATTATATATTAGCTGAAATACATCTAAAAATAAATCTTTAATAAATAACCAACTGTTTTGTTACCCACAGGTGCATTTCATATAGGAAAGCCAAGATAAATGCTTGGTTCTTTATTTTGATAATATAGAGTTGGTTTCCTAGCATCCTCCAAAGATGACAAATTAGTGGTTGTTTTTGCTGTTTGCATATTATTATGAACTCAGAGATTTAAATATTTGATGCTTTTCTATTTATTGAAGTTATTATTTTTATTAATGCTAAAAACCATCCCATTTTTGGCCAATGGAGCTTCTTCAAGTTGGCTCCTGAGCCATTTGACGTAGCTCCACTAATCTTTTTTTTTTTTAAATTTTATTTTATTTTTTTATTCATGAGAGACAGAGAGAGGCAGAGACATAGGCAGAGAGAGAAGCAGGCTTCCTTTGGAGCCCGATGAGAGCTTGATCACAGGACTCTGGGATCCTGCCCTGAGCCAAAGGGAGATGCTCAACCACTGAACCACCAAGTAATTAATAATATTAATTTGAAATAAAAATCTTAGCAGCTAGATTCAATTATGTTTATGCAAATTCAGAAACCTTTTAATTTCCCTTATTACAAAAGATACAAAGGAAAGAGGGGAACTTCCTATATATCCTTAGGTGTCTTGAAATGAAGTTATACTTGACCTTGGGTCAGGTGTGTGCTAAGGGAAGTGAGGATGGAGAATTAAAATTGAGAATGAAAGCCGAGTTAGGCTTTATTTTTATTTATTTAATTTTTAAAGATTTATTTTTTTTTGAGAGAGAGCATGGGGGGAGGGGCAGAGGGAGAGAATCTCCAGCAGACTCTCTACTGCAGGTGGAGCCCCAATTACAAATGCTAGATTTGTAATTGGGGCTCCTATTACAAATGTAAAAAGCTCCTATTACAAATGTTAGATATGAATTAGAATTTTGTATATGTTACTTTTGACAACTCATGAGAAGTCATAAATGCATAGATTACTCCTTTGGTACTACACATTTTTTTTTTTTGAGGGAGTGAGTGATCAATACCAAGCTTTATGATTAATGTTTCATATTCTAAATGTTTAATTATTGCTTTAAAATTACTTACTTATTTTAAATTACAGAGATCATCTATAATTAGAAAAGAATTTAGGGGGGTGGCTGGATGGCTCAGTCAGTTAAGTGTCTGCCTCTGGCTCAGGTCATGATTCCAAGATTCTGGGATTGAGCCCTGCTTCAGGCTCCCTGCTCAGCAGGAAGTCTGCTTCTTCTTCTCCCTCTGCCCCTTTTTCTGCTTATGTGCTTTCTTTCTCTGTCTCGTTGAAATAAATAAGGTCTTAAAAATTTTTTTTAAAGACTTTAGAAAAATGCAGAAAATTATTAAGAATAAAATATAAATCACCTTTAATCTTAAAATTTAGGTATAAACAGAAATGCATGTAGTTGCAAATCAAGTATCGATAAAAATGCAGAGTGATGGGCAGCCCGGGTGGCTCAGTGGTTTAGCACCACCTTCAGCCCAGGGCGTGATCCTGGAGACCTGGGATCAAGTCCCACGTTGGGCTCCCTGCATGAAGCCTGCTTCTCCCTCTGCCTGTGTCTCTACCTCTCTCTCTCTCTCTCTCTCTCTCTCTCTGTTTCTCATGAATAAATAAATAAAATCTAAAAAAAAAAAAAATCACAGCCATAGTCATGAGGGAGCAGAAGGCAAGCCGCGGGCAAAGCACAAGCTGACACCCCACAACCTACCCTCCAGGTGGGGATATGTGTGGCATTCCTCAGGCACTCCTGGAAAAACAAATGGTGAACTGATAGAGCTCACAGTCCCGCAGGACATGAGTCTATCAGTCTGCAACTGTCTTAATGATTTAAGAGAAAAAAGCAATCTCCAGAAACCTGTAGACTCAATTTCCTGGAGCCCTAACATCATCCTCCCTTCCACAGGATAGAAAAAAAAAATGCAGAATGATTTTGGTGAACTCTTAGAGACATTCTAGATCAAAATAGAATCCTTCCTTTCTGGATTAAGAATGGCAAACAATGACTGTAAATAGTTCTTGATTTTTCAAAATAATAAAGGTGCTGGGCTCATCAGTATTTTCATTTAATTTTGACTGAATTGTGTAAATAATTTTGATAGCATGTGATAAGGATATCTGTGAGATTAAAAAAGGCTTGTTTATAAATGAATTATTCATTTGAGAGATTAACTTTAATTTCTTCATATGTGTGTAATGTACCTTCTTATATAATACATAAAACCTTTCAACTGTTCATATATATAGCCTAGGTGTACATGTTTACCTATGTGTGTGTTATGTTTCTGTATGTGTATGTATCTGTTTCTAATTTTATAAACAATAAAATCTAGGCTTGAACAGAAGCCATAGTCTTTGCTATATAATCGAAAAAATGTGTTTCCATGTAGGGAGACCTAAGGAAAGTAGTAACCCTTAAACAATTCATCTGTTTAGAAAATGCTATAGGACTTTACATGTTAAATCCATAATTCTATCACAGTTATTGAATTTTATTAGAAGAAGCATTTGTTCATTGACTTAAACTTTTAACAGAATTTAACAATTAGAAATTTCCCAGAATGACACATGCTGTTTCTATTGGAGAAATAGAGGGGATTAAGAAGTGAGACATTGTCTGGAAGACTGAAATAATTTTAGAGGTTAAATCTGAATCTTGGCATTGATAGTTTAGGTGGTTAATGATGATGCTGAAATGTTAATTTATTTTTGTTTTTATTATATTCTCTTGGAATGTACCACAGCAATTTTGACTAATTTCAAGTAGTTAGTAAAATGTTACCAGGTTGTAAATACATTTTTATGAATTCCAAATAATCTTTCTTTAAGACAGAATTCAGATCTGAAGTCTTTTGAAAATCTACTTGAGGTAGATCATATAGGACTTGACTTTCTCTTCAGCAGGAGGTGGCAATCTTAGCACATTTACTTTTAATTAAAACCAGAACCCAGTGTTTTACTAGGAAATTTATTGTTACTTTTAAGCAATGAGAATTTTAAACTTGGGAGTGGAGTTTTTCTCTTATAAACCTTACAGTGCATTTGGCCCTCAGGATTTAAAAAAGCTATTGACTGCACATTGTGCATTAGAAAGGTTAAAAGCCATCATTTTAATAGTTTTGTGGCATTTTCTTTCATTATAATGCTTATTTTATGGGTTTTATAAAGGTCCATTAGAATACAGCAGCTTCTGTTGGAAAGATGTTAAGTGAAATTCTTGGTTTTAATGGCAACATTTTTTTTTTTTTTTTTGGAGGGAAGGGGGGGGAGAGAGAGAGAGAGAGAGAGAATCTCAAGCTGACTCCATGCCTAGTGCAGAGCCCAGCGCAATGTGGAGCTTGATCTCATGATCCTGAGATCATGATTTGAGGGGAAATTGAGAGTTCAACCCTTAACCCATTGAGCCATCCAGGTGCTCCTACTAGCAACTTTTTTATTCTTGACAAAACTGATTGATTTTTTAAAATTATACACACGACTGAAGATGGAAGCATTTGTGCACTGATCTATACAAAATAACTGAGATTGTATGTACACATACAAGAAGTTACATGGAAAAGCAGAGGTGCTTATCCGGATAATTCTGAATCTTAATGACCTTTATCTGAAATATTTGGCCATATATGTATGTAAATTGTGTGTGTGTGTGTTCGTATGTATGTGTATATACCATTTTATTTTTTACTTTTGTGTGATTATAAACTATTAACATTTATTCATGAACTTCAGATCTATATAGTTCTTTTAGTGTAGTAAAACTACTTTAAGGAGTATTTTTCCTTATACTGCTACTATGTTAATTGTTTTATGTTGGAGAATACAGTTAAATGAATAAAAAACAATTATATGAGTAGTTTATTGTTGTTTTGTGACTAATTGTGATTATTAATGGACTTTTAGAGATTAATTTATAGACACATACATTATTTTTTATTTTTTAAAATATTTTATCTTTTCAAAAATTTTTTATTTATTTATTCACGAGAGACACACACAGAGAGAGGCAGAGACATAGGTAGAGGGAGAAGCAGGCTCCATGCAGGGAGCCTGACATGGGACTCGATCCCAGGTCTACAGGATCACGCCCTGGCCAAAGGCGGTGCTAAACCACTGAGCCACCTGGGCTGCCCACATACACACTTTAAACAGAATGAGCTATACTGTCCAGTCCTGGCTTTTTTCCTTATAAATTATGACTATCTTTCCATGTCAATAAATATAAATCTACTTCATGACTTTTTTTTTAATAAGATTTTATTTATTTATTCATAGAGACAAAGAGAGAGAGAGAGACAGAGACACAGGCAGAGGGAGAAGCAGGCATCATACAGAGAGCCTGACGTGGGACTTGATCCAGGGTCTCCAGGATCACGCCCTGGGCTGCAGGCGGCGCTAAACCACTGCGCCACCGGGGCTGCCCTACTTCATGACTTTTAATGGCCTAAGATTTGTGTTGTATGCATGCATGAACATAATTAATTTCTCTGTATATATACTGCTTTTAATAGTTTTCTTTTTATAAATTTTTTGTATATTTTAATATTTTTTCTTTTTATAATCTTTATAAACTTATGTGTACTTCTTTACATATTTATTAAAAGCATAAAACTAATATGTTCTTACTAGCAAAGAATAAAATCTGAAAGCCCCTTTTATTTCCTTTCTGCCTATGAAATTTCATTCTTCTCCCAGGGTATATAGTTTGCTGAGTGACTTGCATGGCATACCTTGTTCAGTGCATTTACAAACATATTTGGTTTTGTTTTATGTCAGTGGGATCACTATATATAAGTTTGTAACTTGTTCATTTCATTTACATGGACATCTTTCCATGTCCAAATACATATACTTACCTTGTCTTATATGGGCATCATAGAATTATGTATACAGATATTTCATAATTTATTTAGCCATCAAGATTGCTTCCAGAATTTACTGTTGTGGACAGTCTCTTTTTCATTCTCTTCCTATCTTGGTTGTATAGACTCAAAGTAAAGGTCCCAGCTGATTATACCATTGGACTGACTGTGACATGTATTTTATCATTTATATTTTTTTTCTCCTTTAGTTCAGTTGTATTTGTTGAACTTATGGTAAAGAATAGAAGCTGTTGGCTAAGCGAGAATGAAAGTTTGCTGAGAATTTGATCAAATAAGCTGAACACAGGAAGTCTCTCACTTCTGATTTACCACACTTAGATAATATATTCTTTTTTTTTAATACTGATTTATTTATTTTATAAAGAGAGAGGGAGAGAGAGAGAGAGTTCAGGAGGGAAGGGCAGAGGGAGAGAGAGAGTGGGAGAATCTCCAGTAGACTCCCCAGTGAGTGTGGGACCTGATGTGGGGCTTGACCTCAGGACCCTGAGATCATGATCTAAGATGAAATCAAGAGTCAGATGCTTAACTGACTGAACCATCCAGATGCCCCTCTGTAGTATATTCTTTCACAATCATTTTAATTAACCTGTTTGCTGAAAGCCCATTTGAGTAATGGAAGAGTTCTAGAAAACTACTAAAGAAAAACTATAGCAAGTTGGCAGGAATAAAAAAAAAATTAACAAGATTCAGTCAGACAAATATCTTTTGAATGATTGTTATTCCTTCCCCAAGGATCTTTCCACATGGCTGAAGATATGAGACTAATATACATAAAGCTGATAAAATACCGAACAACAGAAGTCATTGTGTAATATTTCCTGCTGATTAATTTTGGGTCCAGTCTTCTCTTGAGGTGCTGGAGAGTTTGAAGCACAGTTATTCTACTCTTGGTGACCTTCAATGTATTTATTGTCTTTTAGAGAAATAGCATTGTTAAAACTTCTTTTTTGACCTTCATTGACTTTTTACTCAGTGAAAAGAAATGTATCACTTCTTTCTAGGTAGGCTACTCAGTAATTAATGCTTATTCAAATCTTTTTATTCAATGCTTTTATCCTGGTAAAGAAGATCAGTAGGAATCTGGCATTTTCATGGCTCAGATGATATTTTACAGTGAATAGAAATAGGGCGTCTCTTGAAGTTGTATTAAGTACTTTTTGATGAGCTGAAGGTATAATCCCTCTGTTCTCTCCTCACTTTTCTTCTCTCTTCTCTCATCCATAAGAACAGAGAGTTATATTCAGAGGACATTATTTTATTTTATGTAATAAGAATAACCTTTTTAGGGCCAAATGCTTACTCTCTTCTTAGTTCTAGAAAGAGTATAGATTAGCTATTTTAAAATTCAGGTCATCATTTTTGTCAAAAGCTTTTAACTAATTTGTCTTCTTGCCGGGGTTCAACTTATGTTTGGACATGTGGTTTTTAAATGTTTTCCTGAACTTTATTTCCTTTTTTCCCTTCTTTTTTTTTTTTTTTTTAAATTATTTTAAATTCCAGTATAGTTAACATATGTTTGCCTGAACTTTAATCTTTACTTCCTATAAGATTAGGGAATAAAGAGCTAGTCATTGGTGGGACTTCAGCTTTAGGAATGGTGGGGCATTTGATGGATTCCTGCCCCTTCCAACTTTTTTTTTAAATTTAAGTAATATGTTAATTGTAGAAAACTTTGGATGAGGCTTGAGGAGGGAAATAAAATAATCTATTCTTGCCACTGAGAGTTCTCTAACCAATATGACTATTTTAGTGTATTTACTTCATCTTTTTACTCCAAGTTTTTATGCCATGGAACTATTCATATTGTATTTATTCTTTTAAGTTTGTTTTCTTGGTTAACAATAACATGAGTGTTTATAAAATCAACAAATGTTCTGATATAATTCTGAATGATTATAGAGTTTTTTATGATACAGTCCTGTTGGTGGAATTGTTTCTAATATTATGCCTTTAAAATATACTATGGTCATCTTAAAATTTGTATGGAACTACAAAAGACCTCAAGTAGCCAGCAATCTTGAGAAAGAACAAAGCTGGAAGTATCATACTTTCTGATTTCAAACTATATTAGAAACCTATAGTAACCCAAACAATATGTTACTGGCATAAAAATAGGTACATGGATCAATAGAAAGAAATAGAGACCCAGAAATTAGTTTTTTGACAAAGGAGCCATGAATTTGCAACTGAGGAAAGAATAGTCTTTTCAATAAGTGATGTTGGAAAAACTGGATTGTCACATGCAAAAGAATGAACTGGACCCCTCAATGCACAAAAATCAACTCCAAATGGATTAAAAACTTGAATGTAAGAAACCATAAAACTCCTAGAAGAAAACATAGGTGGTAATAAGCTCTTTGACAGAAGTCTTGGCGATAATTTTTTGGATTTAAGTAAAGGCAACAAAAGCAAAAACAAATGAAACATACAGCACTGTATAAGTTTAAGATGTACAGCATAACTGTTGGTGGGAATGTGAACTGGTACAGCCACTCTGGAAAGCTGTATGGAGGTTCCTCAAAGAGTTAAAAATAGAGCTCCCTTATGACCCAGCAAATGCACTGCTGGGGATTAACCCCAAAGATACAGATGCAGTGAAACACCGAGACTCCTGCACCCCAATGTTTATAGCAGCAGTGTCCACAATAGTCAAACTGTGGAAGAAGCCTCAGTGCCCATCGAGAGATGAATGGATAAAGAAGATGTGGTCTCTATATACAATGGAATATTACTCAGCCATTAGAAAGGATGAATACTCACCATTGCTTCAACATGGATAGAACTGGAGGGCATTATGCTGAGTGAAGTAAGTCATTCGGAGAAGGACAAACATTATATGGTTTCATTCATTCGGGGAACATAAAAAATAGTGAAAGGGATTATAGGGGAAAGGAGAGGAAATGAGTAGGAAATATCAGAGAGGGTGACAAAACATGAGTGACTCCTAACTCTGGGAAACGAACAAGGGGTAATGGAAGGGGAGCTGGGTGGGGGGATGGGATGACTGGATGATGGGCACTGAGGGGGGGGCACTTGTCGGGATGAACACTAGGTGTTATACTATAGGTTGGCAAATCAAACTCCAATAAAAATATACAAAAAAAAGTACAGTGTAAATAATTTGAGTTGCATATATTGTGAAATGATTACCACATTAAGTTTAATTAACATCCATCATCTCATATAGATATAAAAAATGAAAACAAAAACATTTTTTCCTTCTGATGAGAACCCTTATGATCTAGTCTCCTGACAATTTTCAAATATTATTTCTTAATAAAACTACAAAGGAAAAAAAGGGAACATTTTAGTACCACAAAAATCAGAGGGAGTGGGGATCCCTGGGTGGCTCAGTGGTTTGGTGCCTGCCTTCACACTCCAGGGTGTGATCCTGGAGTCCCCGGATCAAGTCCCACATCAGGCTCCCTGCATGGAGCCTGCTTCTCCCTCTGCCTGTGTCTCTGCCTCTCTCTGTCTCTCATGAATAAATAAATAAAATCTTAAAAAAAAATGAGAGGGGAAATAGAAATACTAGAAATTTTATAGTCAAAACAAGGTTGCTTGATGATCAAAAATCAGCATCAAAGGTGGACATTGGGGGACTTTTTCTATAATTATTATAACAAGAATGTATTCGTGAGATTTCGTGCAAATTTAAAAATAAACACTATCTAAATTCAACCACCCCCCCAAACCAAGTGAGATTACGTCAAACTCAGCTTCTGCACAGGAAAAGAAACCTTCAACAAAATGAAAAGGCTGTCTGTAGAACCAGAGAAAATATGTGCAATCAAAAATCTGATAAGGAATTCATATCCAAAATATATAAAGAACTTATACAAATCAATAGAAAAAAATCCCCAAATAATCTGATTAAAAATGGGCAGAGGAACTGAATTATTTTCCCAAAGAAGACATATATATGTCCAACAGATACATGAAAAGGTGCTCAACATCACTGATTATCAGGAAATGTAAATCAAAACCATAATGAGATATTGCCACAGTTGTTAGAATGGTTGTCATCAAAAAGAGAAAACAGGTGTTGTCTAGGGTCTAAAAGGAACCCTTGTGCACTGTTGGTAGGAATGCAAATTGGTGTGGGCACTATGGAAAACAGTATGGAAATTCCTCAAAAAACTGAAAATAGAATTATTATATGACCTAGCAATTCCACTTCTGGGTATATCTCCAAAGAAAATGAGAACAGGTGTTCGAAGAAATGTCTGCACTTACATGTACATTCTGCACAGTTGCTAAGGTACAGAACAACTTAAATGTTCATCAATAGTTGAATGGATAGAGAAGATATTTAGATAATGTACAATGGAATATTATTCAGTAAGGAGAAAGAAACTCTGTCATTTGCAGCAACATGGAAGGACCTTGAGGGCATTATGCTCAATGAAATACACCAGACATAGACAAATAGTACATGGTATCACTTGTGTGGAATCGAAAACAAAAAACAAAAAACAAAAAAACCCCACATAGAAACAGATTAGAAAAGTATTTGCCGGGGGCTGAGGGTAGGAAAAGTCGAGAGAAGTTGGCAAAAGGGCACAATCTTTCAGCTATGAAATGAGTAAGGTCTGAGGATCTAATGTAAAACATTAGACTTTAGCTGACTATAGCTGATAACACTATTGTATAATTGAAATTTGCCAAGTGTAGAACATAAATGTTCTTACCACAAAAAGAAAAAAAAAAGACAAGTATCTGAGATGGTAGATGTTAATTATCTAATGAGATTGTATACCTATATCAAATCACCATGATGTATACTTTAAATATCTTAAATTTTATGTCAATTGTGCCTCAATAAAACTGAAGTTAAAATGAGAAAAAAAAACTATGATCATAAATTACCAGTATTTAAATCTCTGTATTTGTCTCTTATACTTCTTTAGGATAAAATCCTAGTACTGGATAGTTGGGAGAAAAAATTTTTGATTCATAGTATAAATTGTTTTAGGCAGAGAGATGCACCCTGCTATGTGTAATATCTATGCCAACATTAGGTAATATAATTTTTTAAAAAGTTAAAAAGCTCCATATAATGGACATGTTATATTTTTGTGATTTGAAATAGTAGTAAATATTTATTAGGTTCCTGCTAGGTGCTATCACCTAAGACTATGCTAAGGATTTAACCTAAACTTTCTCATTTAATTCTCGAAGCAACCTTGTAAAGTAGGTCAATATTCTCACGTTAGGCATAAGAAAATTTAGGATTGACAAGAAGAAACAGTTTGCTTAAGGACACATGACCTTTTAAACTTAACTTTTAAATTTGTTCATTTAGTAAGTTGTACAAATGTTTTAATTTTTTTGATGTGGAATGTTTTGATCTTTTTTGTTATGACTTCTTTGTATTGTTCTTATGAAGATCTTTTCTATACTATAATTCTCAAATATTTTCATATTTTTCCTAAATTTTCTAGAATTCATTTTTAGATATGATATACAGTAAGGCTCTAATTTTATGTTTTCTAAAATTGTATCCTGTTGTCCAAGCACCATTTGTGAATATTCTTTTTATAATTTGGAATGCCACTTTTCTCATATGCTGGATTCCCATATAGTCATTTGCTGTTAGGCTCTATTCCTTGCCATTGATTTATTTGTCTATAATGTCATATCTGTAAGGAGTGCCAATAGTATATCTGGAAAAAATATTGTACAGTATGTTTTGATGTGTGGGAGGGCTAACCATTCTTCATTTTTCTTGTTTTTCAAATTTATAGGTTTTGCTTTTTCACTTCTCTCTCAAGTTTAAAAAAGTTTATTGAGTTCCATGAAAAAAATCAAAGCTAGAATTTTGTTTGGCATTGTGTTAAATCTATAGATTATTTTAGTGCATAACTGACATGTTTATGATATTTATACTTTCCATCCAGGAATATAATGTGTCTTACTGTTTATTTAGCTGTCCTTCTATGTCATTTAGTAAAAATATTATTTTTTATTAGTTTTGACTGTTTTTTTTTTTAAGATTTTATTTATTTATTCATGAGAGACATAGAGAGGCAGAGACACAGGTAGAGGGAGAAGCATGTTCCATGCAGGGAAGCTGGATGTGGGACTTGATACCGGGACTCCAGGATCACGTCCTGAGCCAAAGGCAGACGCTTAACTGTTGAGCCACCCAGGCATCCCTAGTAAAAATATTATTAATTTATTAGTTAGATCCTCCCTTCTTCCTTCCTCTTTTTCCTCCTTTCTTCCTCCCATCCTGTTCCCTTCCTTCCCCTCCCCTTCTCTCCCTCCACCGCCTCCCAACTTCCATTTGTGTGTTAGGCACCCTGATAGATACTATGAATACAGTGGTGAGCCAAATATAGAGATCTGTGGCCTCATTAAATTTGGAGAAGGAGGTAAACATTAAGTAGATAATCCTAAAAATTGGTATAAAATCACAAGTGCTATTAAGGAAAAGATACCATGTTAATGCGGTATTTTTTCAGTGGTATATTGCTTAATTTGGCTCCAATTTGGCCTTCCTAAGGAAGTCAAGGTTTGGAAGTTGGGTTAGAGTGTATTAGGAACTTAATTGCTTTGATAAATATTGTGAGTGGAATCTTTGTTTTATTACTTTTATTACACTAAAATTTTTGGGGGTACTTGGGGACAAGGCTGGGTATGCAATGCTATGTTGACATACAATGCTATACTATTTTTCCTGCTACAGAAGAGATATTCTGCCCTATTCTGGTTTCCATTGGTGTTGTTAGTTTTCGGTGTAGCTGTTCTTCTTTTGTTCATCTTTTTCTCTCTATTGCTTTTAAGAGGTTGTCTTTGGTGTTCTGCAATTTCTCTTTTGAGTATCTAAGGGAGGATTTATTTTTACTTTTCTGACTTGAAATTTATGTGGTTTAAAACCAGATTTTAGGATTGATGCCTTTCAGCAGTTCTGGAAAGTCCTCTGCCATTATTTCTTTGAGTATTGCATCTCCTGTATTCTTTCCATTATCTCCTACTGGAAATCTAACTAGATATATGTTAGATTATCTTACCCTATTGTTCGTGTCTTTCCAGTCCACTTTCGTTTTTTGTCTCTATGTTTCTTATTAGTGCATTCTAGATGATTTCTATTTTTTTATTTCCTAAATCACTGCTATTTAGAGACTAATTTCTGTTGAAACTACTCTTGGAGTTTTGTTAACTTTAAGTCTAATTATTATACTTTTTATTTCTCAAAGTTAATTTTGTCCTTTAAAAAATCTGCTTGGGGGTTGTTGACAAGTCTTTTGATGACATTTTTTAAAAATTTCAGGTTTTTATTTAAGTTCTAGTTAGTTAACATATAGTATAATACTGGTTTCATTATTTCATCACTCACATGTAACATCCAGTGCTCATCACAAGTGCCCTCCTTAATCCCTATCACCCGTTTAGCCAATCCCTGCCCACCTCCTTCCAGCAATCCTCCGTTTGTTCTCTATAGTTAAGAGTCTGTTTTCTGGTTTGCCTCCCTCACTCTCTGTCTCTTTTATTTCTTCCTTCCTCTATGTTCATCTGTTTTGTTTCTTAAATTGCACATGAGTGAAATCATATTGTATTTGTCTTTCTCTGACTTTCTTCACTTAGCATAATACTCTTTAACTCTGTGTTGTTGCAAATGGCAAGATTTCATTCTTTTTTGTGGGTGAGTAATATTCCATTATATATGTATATACCACATCTTCTTTGTCCATTCATCAGTCAATGGACGTCTGGATTCTTTCCATAATTTGGTTATTGTGGACATTGCTTCTATAAATATTGGGGTGCATTTGCCCCTTCAAATCAGTGTTTTGGTGATCACATTTTTAAGACCTGTTTTTATTTTTTTGAACGTAAAATTTAGTATTTTTATAGTCTTCTTACAATTTCAGTATAGTTTGTAATTCTGATTCTGTTCTCTATTTCTTTGGTGTCTTTTGCTCTTATTGCCTTCAATTCCTTACATATTTGTGATTTTGCCTGTGAGGTCATATTCTTTGGAACTGTATCCATGGGAATGATTGGTGTGCCCCATCAGAGATTTGAATTTTCTTTTGTCAGGTGCTTGGTTGTTCTGTTACCCAGGATCTCTTTATACTTAATTGACAGATTAAGGTTTCTTGGGCAAGCCAATGGGATGAATTTGGTCTGAAAACCCACATTAAGATCAACTTGGGGTTTATGAATTCTTAAGAGAGATTTTTTTTCCTTCATCTGGTTCCAGGTTTTGAGATGTGCATTTTATTTTGCTTTCTCTTGCGCTTGAGGGGGGAAAATGCTGTTTCTAAGTTCTCCTTACACTAAGGGTAGAGGCCTTTGTGGTTTTAGCTTTCTACTGGGGGGAGGGAGATCATGTACAGGATCAATTAGATTTCCCCCATAGAATGAGCCCCAAGGTTTTTCTTCTTTACCATATGTCATTTGAGAACTTGAAAACTGAAGCTGAGTGTTATCTGGTTTAGGAAAATGCCCCAGGGGCTCTGTTTACCTTTCTGTTTTTTTTCATTTTCATTTACTGTTTGGCTTCTGATTTCTATTTACTGTTTGTTTGTTTTTTTGGCAGCATATTTATGTGATTAAAATTTCTGCTTTTCACAAACATTTTATTCAGTAATTTAGTGAGAGAATTAGGGTTTTATCTGCTATTGTCATCTACTCATTTAATAATTTTATTTATCTTTGAAGGCAGTTCTTTTGGAAATAAGACAAGAATAAAAAAAAAATTGTATCGGAGAATCAGCAAGCAGTTATATCAAGCTTTGTCTGCCAAAGTGAAATAATTAACATTTTATATTTAAATGTGATGTTACAAGCATACAAAGTGCAGTTGTGATAATAGGCCATGTCGAATTTGTAATCAGAAAGAGATTTATAGATTATGTTATTAGAGGACCTACTTTATGCTTAGTTTTCAGTTGGAGGAAAAAGACTGGTGATTAGAAGACTTATAGGGTTGAGTTCTGGCCCTGCTACTTGCCAGCCTTACATCCAACAAATCAAACTTTCCTGAGCCTTCAGTCTTTCCATAGTCACATGAGAACAATAACTCTTGGCCTTCCCAAGTTTTGAATAGTTTCTAGAATTGGATATGCTAATAATCTATGTGCCAGCACTTATAAATGGCTATTATTTTTAATTTTGAAGTTTTTAATTTGCATTGAATTTCAATGCATGCATAGAGTGCTACCTTTGTTCCATATAACCTCTTAAAACCCACCTGAATTCTTTACCTTTCTTTACTTAATTTCCTCTTTGTATGGCATTATAGCTTAGTTAACCTTTAGACCATAGAGCAGAAACCAAGAAATTTGAAAGCCGATTTACAATGATTTGTTGAAATATTGAGTGTTACCTAGTTATACATCTCTTTCATGTTCATATCAGTTGAAGATATCTGCCAGTGTTTTAGGGCATAGAGTAAAATTAGTCTTTGATAGAGAATAATAAGTATGCAATATCCAGTCAATATTGGGAAGATTTTTAAAACGTCCAGTGTCTCAGGGTCTTTTGATAGGATTAGATTCTTTTCTACTTGTCAGCAGAGGGAGCCTTTGCCTCACTTTTGGATTCCAGAAGCCTCAGGGTGGTGAGATTATAAAGAGCCAGTATGTCTATGGAAAATGCTTATTTCCTCACCTAGGACTGAATAGGTTTTGGAAGAAGTTTTTCCTTTGTTTTTATAAAGGAAACACTTTCTGTACTTGCTTTCTGAGGGTTTTTGTTTTTTTTTTTTTTTTTTTTTTTTTTACAATAGTGGCTCTTAAGTGCTGCTGTGAGAAGTTCTTTAAAAGTGGTTAATGCTGGGATAAAATAGTGGTTTTCAAATGCTATTCCATGTTAAAGTTTTGTGTGGTTTTAAGGCAACAAAAAACTTAGCTAAGGTCTGAAGGTTTTATAAAGCTAAAATAAATTTGCTCAGATAAAGGGCTATACTTACTGTTAACATTTTCTACTTCCTACTTATTTGTATTATATTGTCTTTATACAAAATGTTGGTGAATAGTGTTTTTTAAAAAAATCTTTGATTGGACAGTTCACAAGGTTTACAACCTATGATGATCAGTTAAATTCTGGAATCATTGCTTTAGCAAGTACTTCTGCAAATAAAGATTGGAATTTTAAACCGAACCATTTCCAACTTCCTGGTCACCTTTTGTCCTTTCTCCTGAGATGTTTTCTATCCTTTTATACCTATGAAGTGAGACTTAATGACTAAACTATCATATCAAGGGCCCTTGGGTGGCTCAGTCACTTAAGTGGTTAAGCATCTGCCTTCAGCTCAGGTCATGATTCCTGAGTCCTGGGATCAAGCCCAGCGTAAGATCAGGCTCCCTGCTCAGTGGGGATCCTGATTCTTCCACTACCTCTGCCCCTCCCCCTGCTTGTGCTCTCTTTTACTCTTTCTCTCTTAAATAAATATATTAAATCCTAAAAAATAAAAAAGAAAACAACTATCATATCCAAGGTGTAGATAAATATTGGTACTAGGGGAAGTTAGGGGGTTGTTTTTTTTAATTTTAGCAGGCAAATTTTGGGATTAAGATTGGCATGCATTCCTACCACGTTCCAAATACTAACCTGGGTATTTTGCATATGTTCCCTTCTTTATTTTTATTTATTTATTTATTTATTTATTTTTTAAAGATTTATTTATTTATTTATTTTATGATAGAGGAGAGAGAGAGAGAGATAGGCAGAGACACAGGAGGAGGAAGAAGCAGGCTCCATGCTGGGAGCCTGATGCGGGACTTGATCCTGGGACTCCAGGATCGCGCTCTGGCCCAAAGGCAGGTGCTAAACCTCTGAGCCACCCAGGGATCCCCTGTTCCCTTCTTTAATCTTCATGGCAACCCAGTGGAGTGTAGAGATTGTGATAAGGTTTATTTTGCATTTGAAGAAACAGACTGAATTAAATTAAAGTCAAAGTTACATCTGTAGATTGTGTCTGAGCCAGGATTCAAAACCTTATAATCTTGTCTTTCTGATTCAAAATCATTGCTCTTTCCACTACACATTTATATTTTAATCTGCATTTGATACTTTCTCCAATTTGTTCTTTTATGATATACCATCCTGCTCTGGGAACAGTTAACAGCCAGAGAATATCTTATTTAGTACCTTTTTTTTTTTTTTTTTTTTTTGAGTAGTTTTCTTCTGGTAATTATCCCTTGTTTTTTATAGACCAGAAAGACTGCATGCAGAGTTCTAATAATTACTAAAGCTTTAAGGTTTAATCTGTGTATGTTCTCAAAGTTAGAGTTTTATGAAATACTGACAGATCTGAAGATCATTCTGTTCTTTTGGCAGCCTCTTTGGGCTTCCACAATTTATTCTCTATGGTTAAGTGATTTTCACATTCATTTATATATTTTCCTTTTGGGTCTTCTGCCACCTTAACATCATTTCCTGTGCCTTTCCATTAGAGTTTATCTTCTTAAGAGCTGAGTTATCCTTCATCTTTTTCCTTTCTTCTTAATATTTCTTAGAGTACCTAATGTTGGGCATACAATGAGTACTTTGTTTTTTGACATAGTACTAAGCCCTAATATAATTTAGAATTCCAATTGTTAACTCTCACATATTAAAATTAATGATTTCAGGGCCTTTACTATGCCATTTTTACTTTAATGTTATTCAGTCATTCAACAAATATTTATTGAGCTGTTAAGCCCTACTATATTCTAGGGACACTTCGGGGTTGGGAGGTGTGGTGAATAAAGTATGGTGCCAGATCTTAAGGTGTTTTCATGTGAATATGCCAATATGGTTAAATATCTTGGCCTACTGGGGGATCATTGGCATCTTGGTACCTAGTAGTACAATCTACTTGGTTTTTTACTTTCATGATGATTTTGTTGACTTGAACAGATGTTTTGGGCCCTAACATATAAGGGATTGCATTCCATACTGTAAATTAGATAATGGAAACAAAATAGACAGATCTTCAAGGGTTTTATGCTTTGTGGAAGTTGGAGAGGGGAGACAGATCTGCCAAATTTAACCATATCAACAGGAAAAATGTCAGTACCAATAGGGAGTGATGCAGAATGTACTAAGAGAAACTAGAGGGATAGTGTGGTAATTATGGCTAGAGGGGATTGGAGAAAGTTTCGAAGATGGGGTTGTACCCTGGGGATTGAGGATATGTAGAAGCATTTTGTGAGATTAAGGTGGGAGAATAGCCTCTGAAATGAATTGAACTAGACTGACAAATGCCTAAGGGCATGAGGGCAGTTTTCTGTTACCTGAAGTGTTTGGTGGTTGGGACTGGATGAGAGAGAGTAGTCAAAGTTCATTTAGCAGACACATTAATGAGTTCTTTGGATTTCCTGTTGATTAATTTATACTTATTTCTGGAGACACTGGAGTGCCTTTGAAGTTTTTGTGTGGGTTGATAACATGCTTGGCATCTGTATATTAAGATGATTGCTTTGGTATATTTTGTTTTTATGAGTTTTATTAAAGATATGTTTTTTTAATGGTTTCTTTTTAGAAGAATCCAAGGATGTTTATTAGACCAAACAATGGTTAAATGGCACATCAAACTTTGTGATAAGAATTGACAAATGCGGAAGTTTAAAGTCACCATTGCCATTATCCCTAACTCATTTTGATTTACTTTTTAAAAATTGTACAAGTTTAGACGAAGCTGAGAATTTCTTGGCTTTAGTTACTTTTTTCATAACTTCATTTAATTGGTTATAGCAAGTCCAGTTTAGACTATAGACTATTGTTCCTTCTTTTGATACACTCATTTTAGGATTAAAAGAGTAACTATATATAAAACAAATATTTAGCTTTTGGAGTTACTGCTTTATGGGATGGTTAATATTACAAATGAATATTTGTACAAAATGAAGAGGTATTTAAAATGTTTTCTGTTTGTTAATACTTTTTTTGTTTTCTCATTTCCTATCATGCTTGTTATTACCTTGAGAACTCTACCTTGCTTTGAAACTAGTTACTTAAAAAAACTATACCCTCAACTTTTAGAATTTTTCTTTTGGATGAGAGAAAAGAAAGGAATGTTAAGAAGTAATGAACTCTCTGTATGATATCACCTGTCTTGTCTTTCTTATGTCACTCATTAATACTAGAGATGGGGGAAGATTATAGATATGTGTGTGTTGGGGGGAGGATGTAGAGGCAGGGACAGTGCATTCCCAGATAGGGCTTTCTGGTACACTCACAATACATTTCTTTAGAGATTTCAATAGTTACCATGGCAGGGAAATTGCTGTTTTGAGGAAAGTAAACTTAAAATAGGCACATTATCAACTTGAGTAACACAAACCTAAGTTTTGAAAGATTTTCCATAGTTCTTAAAGTCTTAAAAACCCTTTACTTTGACAAAAAGATAAATTTCTGATTGTATACTCCTTTTTATATTAAATTTACCCTTTTTGCTCTGAAAGACTTTTTTCCCCTCAACCTGAAGTTATTTCCCATAATTCGATCTGTAAGAAAGAGGGCAATCCAGTTATATCACTTATTTACTTACCACTTATTGAATGTTTACCAGGATCAGGCAGTGTGTATTTTTGTTATATTCTATCCTTATAGCAGCATCATATAATCTTTTCATACCATTGCTTTACAGGTGAGGAAACTGGCAGAGCTTTCAGGGCTAAAATAAGGATGCATCAAATCTGGTCTCAAGTTCTGGCTTGGCCATTAGTTCTGATGAACATGTCTGCCATATTCATCAGTGTCTCTGTCCACCTAATACCCTTCCCCCGAGTGCACTGCTCTCACTCCTCTACAGACATAATTCTCTTATAATCCATGTGTCTGAGCACAGGGTGCTCTCCGCTTTTGTTTCTCTGATTGTCTGGCAAACTATTTCTCAACCTGCAAGACCCAAATATTATTTATCTCTGTTTTGAAGCTTTTCTTGATTCGTCCAGACACTATTAATCAAGCTGCGTTGCCTTTTAAATTATTCTGATATGTCCCTCTTCTTACATTATTATAATATTTAACTGGTTAACTCCCATGTTTGCTGAGTTTTCTTAGGGTAGCAACTCTGTCTCTGTTCTAGCACATGCTAGGTATACCGTGAATGTTGTGGAATTTATTGGATGAATGTGAGTTCTGGAGAATGTTATCAAACCTTTCATGATCATTACCATTGGACAAAGCAATTCACCCAATATCTTATGGATGCGAGTGATAATATAATGTTTAGGGCCTTCTTTTACGCTCTAACATTGCATACATAATGAATCTATCACATATAATGCTAATTTAATGAATGGTTGTAATTTCTTTATAATACGTTATTAAACTTGTTCACAGTTTAAGGGGAAAATTGTGATAAATAGCTTGGCAGAGCACACACTAGTGGTCTTTGTAAGGCTATTAAAGTGCCTATTAAAATGAGAAACATTAAAATGTCAAAAGGCAAGTTCATAGGAAGAATTAGTATGTAGCCCCAATTTTTATTTTCTTGAGTCTTAAAGTAATTAGTCTCATGAAGTTATTTATTGGGAGAAACTCTTAAATAATAGTTGAGAATTTGTATAATATTTCCCTGGTACATATTTAAAAATATTAGCTACTTAGCTCAACATATGTGTTCTGTTTGTTGATTTCCTCTGTTTACTTAGGGATTTATTTATATAAAACTAAGGTTTTAAACTTAGAACCTACTTGAATATTGCATTATTATCAGACACTGATTGCTTTTAGAATGCTCAAATAAAAAAAATAGGGAGTCATAAGAAAAAAGTTAGCTATACTTTCATTGAATTAATTGCCAATTCTTAATTATTAAGCATGACCAAATAGTATCATGTATCTCAAAACTATGGTAGTTTTATTTAAATGAAGATATGAATGAAAAAGTATAAAAATGCTCTTTTATGGTGGTGAATTTAAAGTCCTGCAAGCTCTAGAAATCCACCTACCATTTGTTTTTAAGTCAGTATCTGTTGAAATTCTACTCTGAACATTTTTATGTCTTTGCTCATGGCAAACATGTTGTATCATTTTTGAGTTAGGTTTGCAATAAAGATTAATGAGTTAGTGTTTCAGTTTTTCTGTAACAACAACAACCAAAATTTTTTCCGTGCGTGCGTGTGTGTAAAACTAGCAAGCGGAAGTTCCACAGACTTTTGGACTCTTCTGTTCTTATGTATCAGTCTCTTGATGTTTCCTGTCTGCCTTTTTGACTACCTATACAGCTGTTTTTCATGTGTTTTTCAGGCTTGGAGAAAGACCAACTATTTTTGACAGCTGCATGCTGAACTGCAATATATGCTTGGCCACAGGTCACGTTTGCATTTCTTCACTTGTATTTTTACTCAATGTGTAAAAGAAATATGAGCATAGAGAGATTCAGAAAACATGTAGCATGCTGAGTAATGATAGTCTTCTTTCATGTATGCCATTCTACTTATTCTGCTGCATAGATTTCACAGGAAGAAAAAGCAAAGAAATGGTATTCAGGACTGCCCTCCATGGGGCCCTTATTTCTGTAATAGTGAATGATGGAAAATGCTCTGGGTCATGCATGGTAGAAAGAACTTCTGAGCATGGGGACACACACATGCACATGTGCATGCATACACGCACAGTGCTATACACCATTTTAATGAATAGACTATAATTTAATAGAGAAGACTGTTAATCTAGCAGTCAGTTCAACATGTTTATCCATTATGTTAAAGGTACATGATATTTTAACATCAGGAAATGAGACACTATTTAATAAGTGTTCATTTCATGAGGCTGCCACATAGAACTTTCCTGCCTCCACCTCCCCATCCCCACAGATACGAAATTTCTTCTTTGCCTTTGAAAATGAAAAAATAATAACTTTAAAAATCCTTTCAAAATGATTTTGGTGAGTCATTTCCCAATTTGTTCTTAGATCTTACAAATAATATTTCAAATCACAATGGTTAGTTTTCTCTCATCATTGGTTGAAGATTAATGGGATAAACATCCAGATTTAAAATTCTGATGAAATCTCCAACCTTCCTAATTATTTCAACTTTAAAAGATACTTTTTCTCCGTATAGTTAAGGCATAATTTTTGAGGAAGCATCATTAAGATATTGTCATTTTTTTTCAATCTACTGCTTGGTTTCATGCCTTATTGGTAAAACTTGATACATTATACTAGGTCAATTCTTTTTTTTTTTTTTTTTTTTAATTTATGATAGTCACAGAGAAAGAGAGAGAGAGAGGCAGAGACATAGGCAGAGGGAGAAGCAGGCTCCATGCACTGGGAGCCCGATGTGGGACTTGATCCTGGGTCTCCAGGATCGTGCCCCGGGCCAAAGGCAGGCGCCAAACCGCTGCGCCACCCAGGGATCCCCTTACTAGGTCAATTCTAACTGCCTCTACATTTTCTTCTAGTATGTTCCTCCCTGCCACCCTCTGCCCCAAGAAACCTTATCTACTGTTACCTTTGACCTCTGTTATTACCTATTTTCAGTTTAGGATGCATCCTACTTCTATCATGAAATCTTTCCCAAGATGTTTGCTGTAATGAAGCTCTTTGATTTTCTGTAGTACTTAGTCTGTTTCACATCATTTAGAGGTTATATGTTAACTTATATTAATTTTTAAAATGGGTCCAGTATGGTGTAATGGAGCCTCCTTGGGAACATGTATAGTATAATGGAGTGAGATAGACTTCTATTTGAATACTAGCTCTGTCATTTTCCAACTCTTTGGCATTAGGCAAATTATTATTTTTAAAAGATTTTATTTATTTACTTACCTATTTTAGAGAGAGAGAGAAGAGCATGCATGAGTGACATGAGGGGCAGAGGGAGAGGGAGAAGGAGAAGAAGGAGAGAATCCTAATTAGTCTCTGTGCTAATTATGGAGCTTGCTGCAGGGCTCGGTCTCATGACCCTGAGATCATGACCTGAGCTGAAACCAAGAGTTGGATGTTTAACCGACTGAGCCACCCAGGCATCAGCCCTTGGCAAATTATTTAAACTCTGTGGGTTTCAGTTTTCTCATGTATTAAGTGGAACTGACTACCTTTAGAGTTAATAAAGATTATAGCTAGTATGCTGGGTAAATGTTTAGCACAAAGGCAGGAATATAACAAGTGCTCAGTAAATGTCAGTAGTAGTTTTTATTCCTGTTGTTGTATATTTCTTACAGCTCCTAATATAATATTTGAGCATGTGGTAAGGTCTCTGAGTATGGTTCAGGGCTAGGTCATTTAAATAGCTCCTGAAATCCTATCACTTTTATGAAGGCTTCCTGTTGGCTCTGTTCTGTCAGAACTACAAAACTTTCATGGCTTCTCTAGACTGTTCTTTCTGTTTCCATTATCTGTAAGGGGAGCCTTTGGTATGTATTCTGAAGTGGCTTCCAAAGCAATGATTTGAAGGATTTATTTATTTATTTTTGAGTAATGTTTTGGATTGATCCCTACATTTTTCTAAACGTCAGCAGCTGGGATTGTAATAAATAAAGCATTTTTCACATACTTCAAATGCAGTATGTGAAGCACATAGAATAAAATCTCAGCCAGTCTGAGCTTCAGATGAATAAATTATTTTGCCTAGCTTACTTTAGTTCAACAGATATTTATTAGTGTATCTCCTATATGCCAGGCATTTTATAGTTGTTGGATTTACAAAGATAAGTAAGACATGGTTCCTGCCTTTGAGTTTAGTGTAGAGTGAGCAAGAGACACAAACAGATTATTTCAATTGATGATTAGTTGTAAGATAAAGGTGAGGAAGGGACTCTGTGAATAACACATGGAGGGTGGTTGAGGGGGAAGATGAGCCTAAGCATGTCATGTCTCTTAGAGGACAAATGGGTTGATCCGCTTGTTTCAGGGACAGAGATCTAACTCAAAGTGGCTTCAACATTTATGGGAATTTATTGCCTACAAAGTTCCCAGGTAGGTGTGGGTCCAAGTGATGCTTGATGCCTTGGCTCAAACAGTGTCTTCCGTGGCCCTCTTTTAATTGTGCCTTTGTAAAAGCCTCTGTTATTCCAGACTTTATCTTTCTCACATATTATCTCCCAGGGGGTAGAGTAAAATTTTCCCTAGTTCTAGCTAAACCTAGAGATTTAATTTTGCACATTGGGTGTAAATTATACCCATCCCTGAACCAGTCACTGTGATTAATGAGATAAAAATTGGTTTGAGTAAGTCAGGGCCTACCCTCAAGCTTAGAATGAAATCTCATTCAAACCTCATGGCCAAAGACAGGAGGAGAGGAAAATAGATGACCAAGAGGCTGTCAGCAGATGTGCAGTAGACTGGGGAAAATGAGTGTAAGATTTTTTTGGAGAAAGCAAAATTAAGGAAGCATACATAAGGGTGGGGGTGGGGGTGGTGTCCTGTTGTCATCGATACATGGCTTCTATCTCTGAGGCCTATCAAGATAGCTGTTGCAGCTCCACCATCCTGACGGGAAGACTGGAGGGGGTTGTATACTCACTCCTTTTACAGGTATATCTGGGTGTTGTACATATTACCTTTGTTCCTATCTCATTGACAAGAACATAATCATGTAATTGTATCTGTAGTAGAGGCCTGGAAAAGCAGGCTTTTATGCTGAATGACCATGTGTCTAGTGATAACTTCCAAGTATCAAAAGAAAGAATGGCTGTTAGAACAGTTAGCTTCTGAGCTACAAGTTCATTTTTGCAAATGACCAGGCTATACCAAACTACATTAAATCCAGTCAATAACTTCTAATACCTTGTAGCACAACATTTCTCTTTTTGAAATGTATAGGGCTAGTAATTCTCGTACTCAATATGGAGCCCATATTGAACCCAGACTGTTACTCTTTTTTGAGTTATTTGATATGTAGTTTATAGATGTTCTGTTCTAGGGCAGAAGACACTTCAAAATCAATCTGTAGTTTAGGGAAATCTGTAATTGGTATTTTCAATATTAATATTTTTCTCTTCAAATAGTACTTAACAGTATGATTTATGTAAAACTGGTGCTTAATACATGTCTGTGGATTTGAGCTCTTGTGTTTGACTCATGTCTAAGTCATTTGAAAGTATGAGACTGACATACTACGAAGAAGAGAAGTAGCCTCTACTGTGCAGTTTTTGTTATATTTCTGACTTTGGAATAGATGATATCTTATAGAGTTAATGATTATTCTGAGAGATTATCTATCTTGAGCTAGGGATTTTAGCATATGGTAAATGCAAATAAGTATACTTAAAATTATAGACATCTGAATAATTTAAAAATTGGGATATGTATATATGCTGATATACAGTAATCTGATAGCTTCATCAGTTTGTAATTTAAAATTTAAACAGCTTATATTGTCCCTTGGAGAAAAAAAATTAACTGTGATATTTTTGTTATGGATAGTGATAAATGAAAACTATGATATTTATAAAGGAAAAGTCAACTGATTTCCTCTAACTTTTCTTTAGGTCGAGATTTAATTTGTATCCAGTCAATGGATGGGATGCTGATGGTGTTTGAGCAGGAAAGCTATGCTTTTGGGAGATTTCTCCCTGGTTCTCTTTTACCTGGCCCTCTTGCTTACAGTTCCCGTACAGATTCCTTCATTACTGTCTCTTCCTGCCAACAAGTGGAAAGTTACAAGTAAGTCTGGATGTTGAATCTTTGGAATTGTGACTTTTGTATGTTTCTGATTAATTCTTTTTTACAAAAAGCTTGAATATTACAAATGAAAAGGAGATCGGTTTCTTTGATAAAATATAATTGTGGTGATTAGAGGATATCATTTACATATTGTAAAGTATTTGCAACTATAGTGCAGAGATTGAGAAAAAGGATTTTGAGAGAGGCAGACCTGGATTGGAATCTTGAGTTTGCTACTTGTGAATGTTTGATAGTCAGTGCCCTTACCCTGGTTATAATGGGGATAATAATGGCTATTCTTTTGGATCTTTAAGTTTTTATTTTAATTCCAGTTAGGTAACACAAAGTGGTTTTTTTTTTTGTTGTTGTTGTTTTTTTTTAAGATTTTATTTATTTATTCATGAGAGACACAGAGAGAGAGAGGCAGAGACCCAGGCAGAGGGAGAAGCAGGCTCCATGCAGGGAGCCCAACGTGGGACTCGATCCTGGGTCTCCAGGATCAGGCCCTGGGCTGAAGGCGGCGCTAAACCGCTGAGCCACCCGGGCTGCCCCGACACAAAGTGTTATATTAGTTTCAGGTGTACAATATAGTGATTCAACAACTTGTGCATCGCCAGGTGCTCACCACAAGTACACTCCTTAATACCCATCACCTATTTAACCCATCCCTTCACCAGCTTCCCCTCTGGTAACCATCATTATGTTCTCTGTAATTAGGAGTCTTTTTCTTGATTTGTCTCTATTTATCCCTTTGATCCTTTGTTTTGTCTCTTCAATTCCACATATGAGTGAAGTCATATAGTATTTTGTCTTTCTCTAATTTATTTCACTTAGCATTATACTTTCTAGCTCCATCCATGTTGTTGCAAATGGCAAAATTCCATTCTTTTTTGTGACTGAATAATATTCCATTGTGTGTGTGTATCATATCTTTTCTATGCATTCAACAGTAGCTGGACACTTGGACTGCTTCCATATCTTGGATATTGTAAATAATACTGTAAACATACGAGTGCATGTATCCCTTTGAATTACTGGTTTTGTGTTCTTTGGGTAAATATCTAGTAGTGCAATTGCTGGATTATAGGGTATTTATGTTTTTCTTTTCTTTTTTTTTTTTTTTAAGAGAGAGCGTGAATGGGGAGGGGCAGAGGGAGAGGGAGAGAATCTCAAGCAGGTTCCACACTCAGTGAGGAGCCTGATGTGGGGCTCAATCTTATGACCCTGGGATTGTGACCTGAGCTGAAATCAAGGGTCAGATACTTAACCAAGCAGTCATCCAGGCCCTCAGGGTAGTTCTATTTTTAACTTCCTTTCTTTTTTTTTTAACTTTTTGAGGAACCTCCTTACTGTTTTCCACAGTGGCTGCACCAATTTGCATTTCCATCAACAGTGCGAGAGGGTTCCTTTTTTTTCACATCCTTGCCAACACCTGTTGTTTCTTGTGTTGTTTATTTTTGCCATTCTGATAGGTGTGAGGTGATATCTCATTGTAGTTTTGATTTGCATTTCCCAAGAGGTAAGTGGTGATGAACATCTATTAATGTGTCTGTTGGCTCTCTCTATGTCTTCTTTGGGGAAATGTCTATTCATGTATTCAGCCCTATTTATAATTGGATTATTTGTTTTTGGGGTGTTGAGTTTTATAAATTCCTTTTTTTTCTAAGTTCTTTATATATTTTGGATACTCACCCTTTGTCAGATATGGCATTTGTAAATGTCTTCTCCTTCTGCCCCTCCCCATTCACTCTCTCTCTTAAAAAAAAAAAGGAAAAAAAAAAAGGAAAACAAAAACATAAATACCCTTAAAAGGTTGCCTTTTAGTTTTGTTGATCATTTCCTTTGCTGTGCAGAAGCTTTTTATTTTGATGTAGCCCTAGTAGTTTGTTTTTGTTTTCTTTGCCTTAGGAGACATATCTAGAAAGAAGTTCCTACAGCTGGTATTAAAGAGGTTACCGCCTTTGTGTTACTGCCTGTGTTCTCTTCTGGGATTTTTATGGTTTCAGGCCTCGCATTTAGGTCATTAATCCATTTTTAATTTATTTTTGTGTATGATGTAAGAAAGAGGTCCAGTTTCTTTTGCATGTTGCTGTCCAGTTTTCCCAACACCGTTTGTTGAAGAGACTTTTTCCCGTCGGATATTCTTTTCTGCTTTGTCAAAGATTAATTGACCATATTGTTGTGGGAATAATGGCTATTTTGAGAAACTTGTTAAAAAGATTGAATGTATGTCAAGTTGCTACCCATAGAAAATGTTGATTAATTATTGTAGCTGTTCCCTGAATTACAAATAATAAAGCACAGTATGAGTGGAAAGAGCGATAAAAAGATGCATATATGAAATAATTTTATAAAAAAGTATGTGACATAGGAAGAATACTGCAAAAAATACAAGTGTTATTATGAATGTTTTAAAAAGAACAATTCATAGTAGAAATGAAGTATGAAAATGATGCTATGAAAACAATTTGTACTTTTTGGGTAGAAATTCTTATGATTTTGGGGAATTGTGTTTGAGAGAGACTTTATTCTCTTCTACCAGTGAAATTTCAATAAAAATTAGAGTTTGAACTTTTTGGAAGGTGTGTTTTTTTTGTTAGAGGGGAGAATGGGAAAAGAAAGTACAAATTCATTCTGGGAAAAGAAACAGACTTGGGGGATTACAGTATCTTCAGTAACTTTATTGTTGTTATCTTACGGATGGCAGCATTTAGAACTTTAAGCAGCTGACCAACACTTCATTATAGCTTTTCAATATTATTTTTGATCACATGATTTTTTTTCCAAGGCAGGAAGAAAATATAAATTCATCAGGCAACAGCTGTAAATTTCTGTCTTCAAGTTTCAATATTGTGCATATAGCAAGTTAATGTGGTATTCCCTTCACCTTCATAAGTGGCAATCTGCCTTTTGTGAATTATTGAAAAGATAGCTCAGATTCAAAACCCTGAATATAAGCAAATGTTTGTGACTAAGCAGAAGTGACAGAGGTAGTGTATCATTATATCATATTCCTTAACTCCTGTGGCTCTTCTCCAAAGGAGATGAATGAGTTGTGGCATTGCTACTGGTAAGAAATAAAATACACTTATTTAGAGAGATTGAGAAAAATATCTGTATAATTCATTCAAGCTTGCCAAAGATTAAGCAATATTGAGGGAGATCTGCTTTTCAGCTTTCCATCCAGTTCCTGCCAAGTAGGGATACTGGTAGTGCTACACTTGGGTCACAATACAAAGATTTGAATGCTCCATGACTTACTCTTTGAAATATGTGCATGGGAATTAATTTGGTAATAACTCCAGGAGTGACTAGATGAGGAAATAATGTGTAGGTTTCCTTAATGTGTAAATTTAATCTCAAAGAGACTCACCATCTTTGAACTGTGGTAATTTACCAACATATCAATCTATTAAATCCATCTCCATCTCAGACTAAAAATGCACACCTTATCCATTATGTGGATCTTTTATAATAGTAAAAATGCACGGGATATGTGATTATTATGAAATGATGAAAATTAAGGGGGCTTATAATGTTAAATAGAATATTACATTTATATACACTTTCAAGTTTAATAGATTAAGTGATAATCACTGGTGCAATTTAGGTTTGGAGGAAGCATGAAAACTATAGGTTTGTTCTTTTGAGGCTTCATCTATTTATAATCAGTTAATAGGATGTAATCAGTTAATAGAAAAGGATTTTAAGACATAATTTATTTTCATTTTTGGCATTGATATTTAATTACTTTAAAACAAGCTCAGTTATTTTCAGATAGGAACTAGCAAAGACTGTGGATCTCAAACTTCAGTGCGCATAAGGATCACTTGGGCAGCCTGTAACAAAATGCACATTTACAGATTCCCAATTATCAGTACACTAGATTTTGATTTAATAAGTTTGGGGATAAGACCCAAAAATCATCATTGCAGACACACACTCTAGGTGATTCTAATTTAGCAACACACTTTGTTGTTTTTCTTTTGAAGTGAGAGAACTATTTGCCTTTTTTGGGTGATGGCAGGGTACCAACCTTTAGGTACCACCATTCTCTTAGCAGTATTTGTCCAGATTTTGGATTTTAGCTTTTTATTCTTTTTCTGTCCTTCACCTGTCAGAGTTATTTCGTCAGTAAATCCTAAGCTTCCTACTTTTTTCCCTTGTATTCAGCCTTTGCTTCCCATTTCCATTGGCATTCAGGTCTTTATTTCCTCACTTGGATTTCTGGTTTTCTTACTTCTGACTTAAGCTTTGAAGAATCCTTCTCATATCTGTCCTTTTAAAATAACCTGTTTAAGCCAGAATAACTTTTTTGCCCATTAAAAAATCGAAACCTTCATACATTGATGTATGAATGATGTATGATGTATGAATCCTTATGATCCAGTCCTATTCTCCCTCTATTTATGTGGATGTTCAGAATTGGAAGGGACTTTTAAAGTTACCTGGTTATTCATCCTATGATTTTTTATCACCTTGATATTTGATTGCTTAAGACACTGATTTTTGCCAAATATCATATATTGCCATCTTTTTTTTTTTAAGATTTTGTTTATTTATTCATGAGAGACACAGAGAGAAAAGCAGAGACTAGGCAGAGGCAAAAGCAGATTCCCTGTGGGGAGCCTGATGCGGGACTTGATCCCAGGATGCTGGGATCCCGTCTGAGCTGAAAGCAGACGCTTAACCACTGAGCTACTCAGGCACCCCCATATTGCCTTCTTGTATTCTGCTGAAATATTTCAGAATATGTCTTGTGTTATCAGATTCCTGACAACAGAGTCTGTCTTAAACATCTGTTCATTGACTGAATAAGTTGGTTCGTTTATTCAATTATTCATTCAGCAAATATTTTTTTGAGAGGCTTCTCCGTATTTTACACCATGTCAGGTACTGGAAACACAGAGTCAAGTAAGAGCTGTCTCTGTCCTCAAGCAGTATGCAAGTAAGGGTGATAGATAGCAAGTCAGTCAGCTATTTCATTTCATTGTGGTAGAGGCTCTAGAGAGAGCTGTGCACAGGATACTGAGGGGGCTTACAGGTGGGACCTCTCAATAAGAGTTCAGTGGAGGGAGGCTCTCTGAAGAAATATACCTGGCATGAGCTTTATTTTCTCTCCTCTTTGCTACACACCACCCCCCCCATACCCCTGCATGTACCTAGTGCATTGCTAAGTAGATAAGGGACTTTAAATATGTATTTTTAAATTATTTGTAGAGTTTAATTGACAATATTTTAAAAAGAATATTGTGTTCTTTACCAACCTTAGGCTCTGGCCAAATTGAAATATTTGTTTTCCGTATATGTTTAGGGCTTCTCTCTCTCTCTCCTCTTTTGCTCATGCTATACTCTATCTGAAGTTTTTCATTTCTTTTCTGTATATGAAACTTTTGTCTGGAAGTCTCCCTGCTCCCCTGCTCCTCTTCCTGACCTATCTGTAAGTAACACTTCCTCCTTCTTAATTTCATGGAGTAGTTTTTGTGCTCTTTCTACAGGTACTAGTCATACTTTAACTGATATTATATATTTGCTTGTTTTTTCCTTGACAAGGGTAACTGATCCTTCATGGCAGGGATTTGTATCTCCTGAAATGCCTAGCATTGTACCTTGCCAAAGGGAGATGTTTAACAAGAACTTGATGAAGGAGTGAAAAGTTTGTAAGAAAAGCTGTTTTGTTACTGGCATCTTTCAATGAAAAGGATTCTTCCTGGCATTACTAAGAATGTTTTAGCTTTACTTGTAATGAACATAGTAATGCTCTGTATCTGGAGCTTCCATTTTTAGTAGAGTTCTCTGGGTTAAATATCAAGTTTCCAAGATCTCCTGGTACCTTTGAGGTGACAGCTTTGTTTCATTTTAAAATAAATGATTTCGGAGGGTTTAGTTTCGTGCTCTGTGACACCTCAATGCATATTTTAGTTATTTGCTGCTGTTTTTATGATGTGATATGGAAGAGCACTAAATTATATGGCTGAGTTTGTCATTGGTGTTCCACAGGACCTGTTAAGCATTTGTGGCTTTTGGGTCAGAAAGTGCTACCATTCACCTGGACTTGCTGTATTTGTGCTTAGTGCCCTTCTGTTGAGAAACATATGACACACTCTTTTGTGAAATCTTATTACACTGGGCCTGATTATTCTTTCAACAGTCTCAACAAGGGAATTTTATTCTTTTTTTTTAACTTTTTTTTTTTAAGATTTTATTTATTTATTCATGAGAGACACACAGAGAGAGAGGCACAGACACAGGCAGAGGGAGAGGCAGGCTCCATGCAGGGAACCTGACATGGGACTTGATCCAGGTCTCCAAGATCACACCCTGGGCCGAAGGCGGCGCCAAACTGCTGAACTACCCGGGCTGCCCAAGGAATTTTATTCTTTAGCTTAATCACTGAACATTTGGGTGGTAAGAAAAAAACAAAAACCAAGTGTTTTCTTTATTTCAGAATTTCCAAGTCTGCCTGGAATTGTTTGGTTTTAGAAATAGGTTTCCGTGTACATTATTGGTAACAGTAAAGAGGGCTTAAGGAAGAACTATAAAATAGATGCTATTGTAAGTTTGTCATCATCTAAATTTACTGTCAGTTACATTTAGTAATATAATACTATTCTGAGTTGTCTTCCAGGAAGAGAATGGTCTGGATTTGGAAATCAGGAGTCGATTTTGGCTGTGTCTCTGTCTGCTGTTTTGATGTTAATGAGTGCCACTTTAGGGGCTCACTTATTCCTGGATGAAATAATAGTGCTTTGTAGTTCTGTAAGAAGCTTCAAACAGCTCAGAAGCTTTGGATTTTTACAACAATCTCATTAATATCCATATCATCCTCTAGTAGGTTGGAGCGTGCAGGAAATGAACCACCTATGTAATTAATTGCCTGAGGTTGGATCCATAGCAGGCCCAGCTCTGGGCTGATGTTTTAGTCACCAGTGCGTCCTATTTCTGTTACTGTGAACTCGGAAGACTAAAACAATCCTATCTGGAGGTTGGAATGTGAGGTCTAATTATTTGGCACGGTTGGAGTCTTAGGGATTTTGTAGGTCAGTCTCAAGTGGTATGGAGACATTTGCTACAGCTGCCCATGGAATCTCTAGTATGGTTTTACAAGGTTGGTATCTTCACCCTCCTACATTGTATCCTTTCCCATGACTCATTCCTCCCTGCCATGTATCTCTCTCAAACTCCTGTTGTGGCCTTTCATGTCTTTTTTTACTACTTGCCTTTTCATGTGCTGTTTGGCCTTGCCATAATGTCTTTACCTCTTTACCAGCATGATGAGTGTTCACTCATTCTTTAAAATCTGGCTTCCTCCTCTTGAACTTTATACTAAAACATATATATTTCCTCCATCCCAATTACTCATTTCTGCTACCATATTCCCTTAGTACCATGTGCATAATACCTTCTATTATTAGCACAGAATACTCTTAGGTATATTAGATGTAGTAGATCACTACTATATGTTTATTGAATTGATGAAATTCATATATATTCAGCTTTCAGATTAACCATAAGACTGATTTTCATGAATACCTTGCAAAATCCATCTTAATTCATAGTCGTTTTATATCCAACCACAATTAAAGACATATTTTTTTTTTTTTTTACAGAGTATTCCTGGTTGAGATAGCTTGAGTTGGTGTATGACATTTGAATACCAGTGTACATTTTAATGCTTATTTAGGTATTCCACTTTGCTTTTATTCATTCAGGTCCCTGATTTTTACATTTTCAGATATCTTTCTCCTAGGCACTATGGGATGTCTGAATATATCTACTCATTTTCCTTTTAGCTATGGAAGAACAATGCGAGAATTTTGATTCAATAGGAAAGAAAGGAATTTATGAGTCTGAAGTTTCTTCATTCAGAGTAGGATTATTACTTTAACAACATACCATTAATTAATGGGAAATAAGAGAATTTAAATTTTATTGGCTAAGTTAATCATTTTTAGATGGAATAATATTTGTAAATTATTTTTAAGAATAATGTAAGCTAAAGTTTACTAATGAAATAAAAGCTATCAAATACTTATAGAAAGTCATAAGTAATGCTGCTTATTGAGAATTTATTACATACCAGATAAACTACTGGGTGATTGATCTCTATTTATATGTAAATCTGTTTCTGTCTTTTTGTTGATCTCGTGGGCACCTAATATATACCAGATCTGTACTAGGCACTAAATTATTTTAAAATTCTTTTGACCATGTTTGAGTTAAGAGATTATTATTCCCATTTTATAGATAGGGAACATAAGGCGCAGAGTGGTTAACTTGCCAACTAGTAAGTGGCTTATCTGGGGATTAAGCTCTGGTCTGGGTTTCATAAAATATCTGTTAACAACTTCTACTACATCTGGCTGCTTTGCATTATTTGTTTTTTTTCTATGTGGTGTTTTGGTGCTGGATCTTTCTTGAGTATTATTGTTTGTCATTTAAAATTCTAATGAAAATGCTTTGATAGTTGGCAGAACTACTTTCCCAATATTGAATTTTAGGACATGGTTATAATTTCTTTTTTTAATTGTTTTTTAATTTTTTAAATTAAAAAAAAATTTTTTTTTTATAATTTCTTTATCATGACAGTTTTACATGGTTTTGTGTCACAGTGTCATTCAATAATAAGTTTTAAATTTTACAGTTTTTAAAACAAGAAAAAAAACAATTCATAAAGTTTATAGATTATGTGCTTTTAAAGTTTAAAATAATTCACACTTTTAAACTATAAAATCACTTATAATTATTCATATCTTCTAAACAGGTACCAAGTACTTGCTTTTGCAACGGATGCAGATAAAAGACAGGAGACTGAACAACAAAAACTTGGTTCTGGAAAAAGACTTGTTGTAAGGCCTTTTTTGATATAAAAATTTGAGTAATGTCATATCTAATCACCAGTTTATTTTTTCAGAATAAAAATTCATGGGAAGAAAGTTTTAAAAAAATATTTATTTTAGCTATTTTTCTTTTCTATGATTCTATCAAAAAATTTAGTTGGCTATTAATGAACAATGGAGACACATGCTTGGTCCTGTCATAATTTATCAGATTATAGAGTTCCACCACTAGAATTATAAATGTCCAAATGAAGTCACTTTTAACAGAGTGATTATAAACCAGCATAGCAAAAAGAGAAAAATTAAAAAAAAAACCTTTAATAGGCAAAAATATTGTTACTTAGAAGGCCTGTGAATATATGTGTGTGTGTGTGTCTATATATATATATATATATATATATATATATATATATATATATATGATAAAAATTTATAGCCCACAAAGGAAAAAATTGGCTCAGTCACAAAGGTGGAAGTTTGGTAACTTGAAAAATAGTTTGAAGAAAAATTGTAAAGGATAAATTCTCAGTTTAATGAAAATTAGGGGATAGCTGATGGTTGTGAACTCTTTATCCTGAGAGTCTCCATAGACAGGAAGAAAAAACAGAAGGAATTGAAAATTTTATTTTTATTTTTTTATTTTTAAAAATTCTTTTACATGAAGACAACATAGGACATTTTTTTAAATTAATTAATTTATTTATTAGAGGCAGAGAGAGAGGCAGAGACACAGGCAGAGGGAGAAGCAGGCTCCATGCAGGGAGCCCAATGTGGGACTCGATCCCGGGTTTCCAGGATCATGCCCTGGGCTGAAGGCCGCACTAAACCTCTAAGCCACCGGGGCTGTACGGAATTGAAAATTTTAATGGAAATAGTAAAGTGAATTTGAGATGGACATCTATGAAAGAAACCACATGAAGAAATAATGTGGAATTTGGAATACCAAGGGAAGTAAGAATATAGAGAAAACCAACGTTTTGTATCAGGATATAGAAATTAAGGTAGGAAGGAAGGCTAACTTGAAGAGAGCCAAAAATGAGATGAAAGCATATTTTCTCAATAATAGTAAGAAGTGAAGGAGAGAACACAACAAATACAAATATGACATACTTTTTCATGGAATTTGGAGGCACCATATTGATAATAATTAAAGCATAGACTTTGGAGTCAGATTTTTTTCTAAAGATTTATTTATTTATTTTAGAGAAAGAGAGAGACAGAAAGCACGCTTGGGTACGGGTAGGGATAGCGGCAGAGGGAAGAACTCAAACAGACTCCCTGCCAGGTGCAAAGCCTGATAATAGGGCTGGATCTCAGGATGCATGAGATCATGACCTGAGCTGAAACCAAGAGTCAGATGCTTAACTGACTAAGCCACCCAGCTGCTTCTTGAAGTCAGATCTTGGAGAGCTATACTTACTACTGATTTTGAGGAAATGTGTTAACCTTGCTAAATCTCAGTTTTTCTCAGTTGTAAAATGGTGATAATATCTATTTTACAGTGTTGCCATTAGAAATATATATATATATATAATATTATTTGTATATATAATAATATAAAATATATAATATTTACATATATTCATGTATTTATAATATTATTTATATAAATATATGTATTTTTTTGAAAAAAAATATATACAAAGCACTTAGCAAAATGTCCGGATGATGATGACATTGATAATGGTAGTCAAATTGTCCTTGACCTCCTCCTCAATAGTGGTTTTCTTCCATTTGTCCCTTATATTCTGTACTCCAGCCACATTGGGCTTCTTATTGTTCCAAATATCCCATAGCTGTTCTTGATTTAAGGCTTTTGTACATATATATATTTTTAAGATTTTATTTATTTATTCACGAGAGACACACAGAGAGAAGCAGAGACATAGACAGAGGGAGAAGTGGGCTTCTTGTAGGGAGCCTAATGCGGGACTTGATTCCCCAGATCTGGGATCATGCCCTGAGCCGAAGGCAGATGCTCAACTGCTGAGCCACCCAGGCGTCCCTGTATATATTTTTTATTTGTCTGGAATACCCTTTACTCATTAATTGTACATGTTTATTGATGCTACTCTGTGCCTTACTCTGAGAATGTATTCTGAAGGCAATTACAGTTGAGAAATTTTCCCATTCTCCTTTAATTAATAAATAGAGTAAGAAATAGCATTAGAACTTCCTTTTATTACACCACAGTCACTTGGCAGGACTATGATGCCATGGAACATTAAGCCTATTGCAGAGAAACAAAATTTATCTAGTGAAATGCTTTTAATAAGGTAGCTGTGGGAAGGCAGTTAAAAGCTGGCTATGTTGCTCCCAGTGACCTCTTAACTATTTGTTGATTTCTAATTTAATTCATTTGTGGTCAGAGAGATACTTTGCATGACTTTGAATTCTTTCAGATTCATTGAGATTTGTTTTATGGCCTAGAATATGGTCTATCATGGTAAATCTTCACTGAGCACTGAAAAAAAATGTCCATTTTTTTGTTTTAGCTGTTCTTGGGTGTTCTATATATGTCTGTTACATTGGATGATAGTGTTGTTCAAATCTTCTATATCCTTATTAGTTTTTTTTTGTTTGTTTTTTTACTGATTTCTGTCATTTATTCAGGGAGGGATATTGAAACCTGACTGTAATTGTGTATTGTCTGTTTCTCCTTGAAATTTTGTCAAATTTTTTCTTCATGTATTTTGAAATTCTTTTAGTAGATATATAAACATTGAGATTGTTATCTCTCATGATGAACATATCCTCTTTTCATTATCAAATTACCCTCTTTATCTTTTTGCTCTGGTAACATTATTCTTTTGATTAGTGTTATTCTGATATATCTGTTTCCATATTTTTACTTTTATCCAATTTATGTCTTTGTAGTGAAAATGCATTTCTTGTAAGCGGCCCATAGTTGGGTCTTGCTTTTTTTGTTTAATATGATACGCTCTGTCTTCTAATTTGTTTTTTAGACCATTTACATTTCATGTGATTATTGATATGGATAGGTTTAAGTTTGTCACTTGGCCATTTGTTTTCTATTTGTCCCATCTGTTCTTTGTTTCATTTTCCTGTTTTTCTGAAAGCTTTCTTTTGTAGTTATTGAGTATTTTGCATGGTTACACTTTATTTTTGTTGACTTATTAGCCATAACTCTTTGTTATTTTAGGAGGTGCTTTAGAGTTTGCAGTATTTAACTTATGATCTACTCTCAGTGATATACTATTTCACATGTAAGACCATACTTCTGTTTCTCAGCCTTTGTGCTATTGTCATATGCTATACTTTTATATACACTCCATATTACATTGTTACTACTTTTTAAAAAATGGTATCCTTTAATGTGATTGAAATGATAAGAAAAATAGTATAGTTTACCCATATATTTACCATTTCTGGTACTCTTCATTAATTTGTGTTGGCCATATTTTCATATGGTGTCATTTTTCTCCCTCCTGAAGGACTTGCTTTCACATTTCTTTCAGTGTGGGTCCACTGGTGATGAATTCTTTCAGTTTTTCTATGTCTCAAAAAGTATTTTTTGCCTTTGAGTTTGAAAATATATTTTTTGGGTATAAGATTTTAGTTAGACAGATTTTCTCCTCTGGTATTTTAAGAGTTTGCTCCACTCTCTTTGTGCTTCCATTCTTTCTCATGAGAAATCTGCCTGCATTCTTATCTTTATTTCTTCATAATATCTTTTTTCTCTGGTTGCTGTTCTGCTTTTCTCTTACCACTGTTTTAAAGCAGACTATGATGTGCCTTTGTTTTATGCTTAAGGTTTGTTGAGCTTCTTGCATCTGTGTATTTATAGTTTTCATGAAAATTAGAAAAAATTTGACTCTTAATTCTTTAGCCTTTTTTAATTCCTTCTTCTTTCTCCTTTTCTCTGGGGACTCCAGTTATACATACATTAGGCAACTTGAAGTTCTCCCACAACTCACAGATTTTATTTTCATTAAGATTTTTTTTCTATTTTGTTTTGGATAATTTCTGTGTTTTCAAGATTACTAATCCTTTTTTCTATTTTGTCTAATCTGGTGTTAATTCTCATGGTTTTCATCTTTAGAAGTGCAATTTAGCTTCTTTTTTTGTTATATCTTCCATATCTCTACTTAACTTTTTGAAGATATAGGATACAATTACAGTAGTTTTTTTAATGTCCTTGTTTTCTAATTCTAACACTTGTATCAGTTTTGAGTCAGTTTCAGTTGATTTATCTATCTTCTTGGTGAATCATATTTTCTTATTTCTTTACACGTTTGGTGATTTTTTTTATTAGATGCCAGATATAGTCATTTTATTTCTGGGTGGCAGATATTTTTGTATTCCTATAACTGTTTTTGAGCTTAGACCTGGATACTTGAACAGTTTTTTTTTTTTTTTTTTAATACTTGAACAGTTTGATCCTTTTGGGTTGTTACCTGGGACCTGAGTGGCACTCATCCTGAGGCTGCTTATTCCCCACTCCTGGGACAAGACCCTTCTGAGTGCTTTCTCAGTTCCCTTTGAATTATGAGGTGTTCCAATCTTGCTGGCAGGCACAGGCAGTATTCCAGGTGATATGAATGCTGGGCACTGTTAACTCTAATCCTTTTGGGTGGTTCTTTTGCTGGCTTTGGCTAGTTTCCTTACATGAATGTGCTGATAAGTACTCAGATGAATATTTGAGGGGATTCCTTACAGATGTCAAAGTTCTGTCCCTGTGTCACTCCTTCCCTTTTGGCATGCTGTCTTGCTTTGTTTTCTCTGAACTCCCAGCGTTCATTTCCTCAATTCAGGGAGTTGCTGGGCCTTTGCTTGGGTTCCTCCTTCCTGTGCCATGGCCTGAAAACTCTCTCACGGATGGAGCAGTCATACCACTTCACCTTATTTGTTTTGTTTTCAAGGGATTGCTATCCTTTGTTTTCTGATACTCAGTGCCTTGTAAACTGTTGTTTCATATATTTTGTCCCTATTATATTGTTTCAGGTGGGATGGTAAAGTCTTTTTCCTATTACTCTATCTTGGCTGGAAGTGGGAGAATTTTAAAAGTATTATTCTTAATAAGCTTCTGTGTTTTTTGAGACTTGTTAATTTAGAATGTGGTATATTTCCCTAAGGGGAGGTCACAGAGAGTGGCACTCAGTACCTAGTGAATTAAAAATATTTACTGGCTGGATCTCAGCCTGCAGCCTCAGAAACTTGATTTGCCTATCCATTCTGAATGAAACCTCATCTCTCAGAATTAGGACATAATCAGCCCAAGTTATAGACAATGATATGTTTTCTTTTTTTTTCTTTTTCTTTTTAAGGAGAGAGAGAGAGAGAGAGAGAGAGAGAGAGAGAAGGGGGGTGAGGGGCAGAAGGAGAGGGAGAGAGAGGATCTTAAGTAGACTCCACTCCCAGAATGGACCCTAATGGGGGGCTCGATCTCATGATCCTGAGATCATGATTTGGGCTAAAATCAAGAGTCGGAAACTTAACCAAATGAGCCACCCAGGTGCCCTAACAGTGATATTTAATGCTAGAATGCTAGCCTATTAAAATGTAACGAGAAATGTGACCCACAGGACTGACATTTATGTTTTGTGTACAGTGGAATCTTTTCATATAGTTAAGCTACACTTGAACTTAATGATAATTGAGTAATTTCTTGGTGTTGAATCCTGATTCAGATTAAGATAATCTGATACATTCACCTATAATCACTGTTCTGGCTCCCTCCCTCAGGTTGTTTTTATATATACCAGTAATATTTGTCCTTTTGTCCAGCCCCATTTGAATTTCATACCTTCTTAAGATATTTTAATGCCTGAAGTAGGTAGATAAATATCTAAGTCATATCTTGGTGGGCAGAAATTTGTCTGTATCTTTAATGTGAGTTTTCATATCTCTTCTTTGTTCCATTATTTGTTGATTATAGCCTAATTTTGAGGGCAGTGTTATTTCCTCTTTGTCCAGATGCTTTTATGTAGCTATCTTACTGTGGTTGCCATGTACAGTATATGTCAGTATATGTCAACTTATGTCTTTACTCTTATGTTTTTTTAAAATTTAAAAATATTAATTGGGGGCTGAATTCTGAAAAGCATGTTCATTACATTCAGTTCTTCATTATTTTAAGAAGCATTTTTTAAACACTCCCCATATTCCAGAGATATGGAGTTACCCTGGAGTAGCTCTTGACGTGTAGAGGATATTGTCTATGTTACTGGGACATCTTGATGACTGCTCTGTACATACATATTGATATATTTTAAAATTTTCTTTATATTAAAACATTATAGTTACAATATTGGTTAGGTTTTACTGATTATTACATTTTATTTGCAAAGTAAACACAATATGGAAATTTTTCTTTTTTTTTTTTTAAGATTTTATTTATTTATTCATGAGAGACACAAAGAGAGGCAAAGACACAGGCAGAGGGAGAAGCAGACTCCATGCAGGGAGCCCGATGTGGGACTTGATCCCGGGACTCCAGGATCATGCCCTGGGCCAAAGGCAGGCGCTAAACCACTGAGCCACCCAGGGATCCCTGGAAATTTTTCTTATGGAGATTTTTCAGTGAAGCAGATAACTTTTTTACGTGTATTTTTTTTTTTTTTTAAACAAGCCATGGTCCCTCCTTTTCTTTCATAGGATCTTTGTATAGGCAGCTCACTTTGCATAGGTATTCTCTCATCAAATTCTCTACCTGTCTTTTTTTTTCCCCTGCAAGTTTATTGAAATATAATTAACAAATAAAAGTTGTAAAAATTTATGGTAAACTACATCTTTTGATATATATGTATATATACATTGTGAAATGATTACCATAATTAAGCTGATAAACACATCTGTCACCTCACATAGTTATCTTTTTTATGGTAAGAGCATTTAAGATCTATCTTAACAAATTTCAAGTATATGTATGATACAGTACAATATTATAACTGTGGTCACCAGACTGAACATTAAGTCTCCAGAATTTATTCATTCTGTGTTACTGAAATTTTGTACCCTTTGGCCAGCATCTTCTCATTTCCCTCTTCCTCCAGACTTTGGCAACCACCATTCCACTCTGCTTATATAAGTTTACCTTTTTTAGATTCCATGTATAAGTGAGATCATACAGTACTTGTTTTTCTGTGCCTGGCTTATTTAACTTAGTGTAATGCCCTCCAAGTTCACCTGTGTTGTCACAAATGGCAGGATTTCCATCTTTTTAAAGGCTGAGTAACATTCCATTGTTTTATACACATTATATAGTATATACATTATATATCATATGTTACACAGTTTCTTTATTAATTTATCCATCAGTGGACATTTTGGTTGATTCCATATCTTGGCTGTTGCAAATAATGCTGCAGTGAAAATAGGAATGTAGATGTCTCTTTGATACCTTGTTTTCATTTCCTTTGAATATATGCCCAGAGTAGGATTGCTGGGTCATATGGTCATTCTATTTTTAATTTTTTGAGAAACTCTCCTACTATTTTCTATAGTGTCTGTATCAATTTGCATTCCCACCAACAGTGCACAAGACTTCCCTTTCTCTACATCCTTGCCAACATTTGTTATCTCTTCTTTTTTTTTTTTAACGATTTTATTTATTTATTCATGAGAGAGAGAGAGAGAGAGAGAGATTGAGAAGGCAGCGACATAGGCAGAGGGTGAAGTAGGCTTCTCGTAGGGAGCCCGATGTGGGACACCATCCCTAGACCCCAGGATCACGCCCTGAGCTGAAGGCAGACACTCACCTGCTGAGCCACCCAGGCATCCCAACACTTGTTATCTCTTGTCTTTTTAATAATAGCCATTGTAACAAGTGTTAAGTGATATCTTATTGTGGTTTTGATTCGCATTCTCTAATTATTTAGTGATGTTGAGCATTTTTTTCATATACTTTTGGCCATTTGTTTATCTTCTTTTGCAAATATTGTTCAAGTCTTTTGCTTATATTTAAATATTTGTTTTCTTGCTATTGAGTTGTCTAGTTCCTTATGTATTTTTGAGTATTAACCCCTTATTGGATAGATGGTTTGCAAATAATTTCTCCCATTCCATAGGTTTTCTCTTTACTCTGTTAATTGTTTCCTTTGCTGTCCAGGAGTTTTTTTGGTTGATGCAGTCCCTTTTGTCTATTTTTACTTTTGTTGCCTGTGGTATTGAGGTCATATCCAAAAAATCATTGCCCAAACCAATGACAAAAAGCTTTTCCTTATGTTTTTTCCTAATAGTTTTACATATTCACGTCTTATGCTTAAGTCTTTAATCCATTTTGAGTTGATTTTTTCATATGGTGTGAGACAGGGGTCCAGTTTCATTCCTCTGCATGTGGATGTCAAGTTTTCCCATCACTGTTTATTAAAGAGACTGTCTATTGTATGTTATTGATACCTTTGTTGAAGATCAGTTGACTATAAATGGATTTATTTCTGGGCTCTTTTCTGTTTTATTAGTCTAGATGTTTGCTTGTTTGTTTGTTTAATGCCAGCACTATACTGTTTTTGCCAAATATAGCTTTGTAGTGTATTTTAAAAATCATGTAATTCGGGGCACCTGGGTGGCTCAGTCAGTTAAACATCTGCCTTTGGCTCATGTCATGATCTCAGGGTCCTGGGATCGAGCCCGTGTTGGGCTCCCTGCTTACAGGGAGCTTGCTTCTCCCTCTCATCCTTGTTCGTGCTCTCTCTTGTGATATCTCTTTGTCTCTCAAATAAGTAAATAAAATCTTTTTAAAAAATCATGTAGCTTTATGCCTCCAGCTTTGTACTTTTTGCTCAAGATTGCTTTGACTATTTGGAGTCTGTTGTGGTTCTATGTGAATTTTAGGATTTTTAAAATATTCTTTGAGAAATCCCATTGGAATTCTGATAGGGATTTGAATCTGTAGATTGCTTTGGGTAGTATGGTCATTTTAATTATAGTAATTCTTCTAATTAATGTACATGGCATAGATTTCCATTTCTTAGTGTTTTTCAATTTTTTTTATTGATGTTTTATAGTTTTTATTGGACAAGTCTTATATCTCCTTGGCTAAATTTATATGGTTATTCTTTTTTCCTGACTCATTCCCCAAATTTATGAGTATTTTTGAACCACTGAAGAGTTTATATCATCTGGTAAAAGATGGGACAAAACACTACTAGAGTGTAGAAAATAACAGAAATATGGTCATCACACACACAAAAAAAGAGAATGAATACTAGCCAGTCTTTATGTCTGTTTTGTTGTAAAGCAATTTCTTAATTGTATTGATATGAAAGTGACTGAAATACTTTGTTTTTAGCAACTAAATTGATTGTAGGTTTTCCTTTGTAGGTGGACTGGACTCTAAATATTGGAGAGCAAGCCCTTGATATATGTATTGTCTCTTTCAATCAGTTAGCATCTTCTGTTTTTGTTCTTGGTGAAAGAAACTTTTTTTGCCTTAAGGATAATGGACAGATTCGATTCATGAAGAAACTTGATTGTAGCCCAAGTTGTTTTCTCCCTTATTGCTCAGGTGTGTAGAAGGATTTTTCTTTTATCTTTTCCATATGTCAAGGCTATGTTATATACATTAGGAAAAGCCAAATTCACACACATATATTTTAAACATCTAGGAAAATAGTTTTATACGGAGCATGTAATGGAAATTTTAACTTTTAAGGTTTGAATAGAAGTTTGATATAAAGCACACATTTGGATTTGTCAGTCATTTTACTTTGCACAGAAGAATGTCTTGGAGAATTGGCCTCAGATATACATACATTTATGCTTTCTAAAATGTGGCAATTCAAGATGTTTGCAAAAGAAACACCAGATTCTTTTATAAATAGAATGGAGCATAGTAATGTCTAATAGAATGACTTATCTATCTCAAGTGCCCAGTAAAAATCATTAGCTAATTGTGTTAAATATTAATGAAGTTAATGATTTCTAGATAAAATGCAAAAATGTTGGCTACTATCTACTTATTTCCCAAGTCTGTAAAATTATTTAAAAAAATTTTTGTATTGGTACATGAATTTGAAAAATACTATTTTATTACTTAAATATTTTATTACTTTATGCTTTTATATCAAGACATTAGAATTAATTTGTATCATAAATCCCCTAAAAATGATATAATGTAATGTTGCAAATAACTGTTTTATTCTTATTCTTTTTTCTATATTCAAAATACAGTTTCTGAAGGAACAATGAATACTTTGATTGGAAACCATAATAACATGTTGCATATTTATCAGGATGTGACACTGAAGTGGGCCACTCAGCTTCCCCACATTCCGGTAGCAGTAAGAGTGGGCTGTTTACAGTAAGTGATTTAACTTTTTTTAGGATCTTAGTCTAGGAATTCTGTAGAAGTTTTATGAAACATTTGCAAGTGATTTTACTAGGAATGACAAGTGACATTGTAGTATGAATGTCAACAATGGAAGTAACTTAAAATATAACTTTTATTGGAAAAGGACATTAAAAAAACCTTACTTAGGCTTCATCAATCATTTTTATCTTATTTTAATTCTTAGATCGTTAACATACAGTGTTATATTAGTTTTAGGTTTATAGTGTACTTTTAAAAAATATTTTATTTATTTATTCATGATAGAGAGAGAGAGGCAGAGAGACAGGCAGAGGGAGAAGCAGGCTCCACGCAGGGAGCCCGACGCGGGACTTGATCCTTGGACTCTGGGATCATGCCCTGGACCAAAGGCAGGCACTAAACCTCTGAGCCACCCAGGGATCCCCAGGTGTATAGTGTATTGATTCAATAATTCCATACATCACCCAGTGCTCATCATGACAAGTGCACTCCTAATCCCCTTAGTCATTTTCATTTACTATCTCTAGTAAGATATCCTTTGTCAATGAAAGATTTAAAAATAAAACCAAAAGATTTAAAGAAAATGGCTTACCTGATAGATTATTTTCTTTAAAATAGGAAAGGATTTCTTCAAGCATTTGATGGGTCCCGTTTAGAGATCACTCATTGTTAGACTGAGAATATTACACATCAAAACTTGTTAAACTTTATATCATGTAGTGCAGAATTGCTAATGATTATGTATTTAAAACAGTTTAGATTTTACATAAAGATAATTTGGATTTAAATTGAAGATAAAATCCATACCTTAAATTTATAAAATTTATCAAAAATAAGAGAAATGAGTCATACCTAGTATTTTTTCTAGGTCGTCAGTATAGAAGGCAAGATCCTGCAAACCTTTAGCATCTCAGATTATGTTTAGGAATTGAAAATCCCAGTTAAAATATAAAAACACAACTTTCTTTCTTTCTTTTTTTTTAAAGAGAATTTATTTTTAAGTAATTGCAGCACACAACATGGGGCTTGAACTCACAATCCTCAGACCAGGAGTCACATGCTCCATTGGCTGAGCTAGCCAGATGCCTCTAGAAACACGACTTCCTATAAAGCTTTATAGATTCCCTAGATCTAGTCAGTTCTGCTTATTTAGATCATTTTATTGAAATTTAAAAACGATATGTAGAATTCTTCAATGGCACTTGTAGTATCTGACTAATTTCCCCAAATTAAGAGATTGGATATGTAATATTGTTGAAGCTCAATGAAAGGTATTCATATTTGCATTAATGATTAATCTAAAGCTTGAATATTAGAAAAATGGAAACCCTGTTTTGAAAACATTGAATATTTTAAAAAGAAGTTGCTTTTTAATGTTTTATGAGAAAATACGATCATATAATTGCTAAGCACTTAACAAATTATAGTTATTTTGTATCCGATGAAAAATTTAAAATTGAGATTGGCTTTTACCACCACATCTACCAGATTGTCTTTTTAAGTTCAACCAAACACCTAGACACCAGACATTTTAAACCAGATTTACTTAGAAGTATTTAGAACAGGAAAAACATCTTGCCAGCAGGGCAGTGTCAAGTATTTCTCTTCTGGGAAAGGAATTCTTGAAGTAGTCCATATATCTATCTAAGAGCTGTTCTCTTTGGCCTCCCAAGTGACAGCTCAGGTGCAAGAAGACAGATCCACACTGGTGGGTGTTTGGCCCATTTTGGCTTGATGTCCCCATGCCCCTCAGGTTTAAGTACTAAAAGGTCATTGTGGTTTTTGTATGTATGTGGGGCAGAGGAGAGTCATGGATAGAAAGACCTTTTTGAGACAATTTAGTCAAAATACTTATTTTGCACATATATTATTTACATGGGACATATGTATTTCAAGAGTCACTGTACTCAGAGAAGCTTAAAGATACAGTTTCTGAGCAGATATTTATGGTTAATTAATTAATTAATTAATTTTTCTTTTTATTTTATTATTTTTTTATTATTTTTTTATGGTTAATTTATGATTTCAGTCCAGATGCATCTTATAAAGTAAGGATCCAGAAATAAGTGAAATTATTAGGGGTAAGAAAACAAATTTCCATGTAGTATGCATCAAGATGCTTGTATTCAGAAGTAGTCTCTCACCTCTAAACTTAGGTATTTGTGAATGAAACTTCCTATTTCTTCTCATAGCTTCTTTAAGGTCATAATTATAAACAATTAGATGTGAATATTGCTATTAATGATTTCCACAGTTAATATATAGCAATAACTTAATTACTCATGGAATATTTTTCTTTTTTATGTATATTAGCATATAAAAGTATAAAGTTAGACTGAAATAATTTCATTGTAATTTTTATTAGAATTTTAAAAGTGATTATTACTGGGGGCACTTGGGTAAGTCAGTGGTTGAATGTCTGCCTTTGGCTCCGGTCATGATCCTAGGGTCCTGGGATTGAGTCCCGCAAAGGGAACCTGCTTCTCCCTCTGCCAGTGTCTCTGCCTCTCTTTCTGGTCTCTCATGAACTAAAAAAAAAAAAAGATTATTACTGATTTAGGTATAGTGTATTTATATTTAGAAGTTATAATTTGAAATTAGAAGCAGTGAAATAATTTTGCTTCCGCTTTTTATTACCTTTAGAGTTAAGTTATTTTGGTGGAAGCTTCCTTGGCTGAATGTGTTTATTTGTAGAGGAAATCACTGCTATTTTAATATGTTTCTTTTCAATGAATAAAAAATACTGCATTTGGATCAAGTTGATGCAATTATACTTAAAAACAGCAGTTTGCTCAGAAACTAAGATGCTTTATTTCCTCCCACTCCCATTTACTTGGCAGTCCAAGTCCTCTACCTTGTTTATTATAAACCAATTTTAAATCTGTGTTTCCTTCTTTCTGTTCAGGGTAAACAGCATTCTTGATTAGAGAGAGTACTTTTAATTATTTCAAGTTTTGTGGGTTGGACTATGGGAATGTGAAATAAGTATATAGTTCATAATTTAAGAATAGGAAGAGCATGAATGTGATAATATTCTTTAAATTCTCAGCTATTACTGTTTTCTTCTCATTACACAAAGTAGCTGTGGAAGCCTGGCCAGTATCTTACCTCTGCTGTGGTTAGTTTTTCAAATGGCCAATAAAAATCATCATTTATCGGTAATGTTATTCTCTCTAGAGATATGAAATATACCTCAAAGTGGGAGTCTATTTGAATGGATGTTCAAAGGGATGAGGACCTTTCAAAACTTTAGCTGGCAACCACAGCCGTTGTGCTTTAAAATCTTATTGCAGCTTGTTTTTTTTAGGATAAACAATTTGGTCTGGTACTTCAGTGTTTTTCTTCCTAGGCTGTATCTACTTTACCTTTAGTAACTTATTGTAATTGTCAATATTTAACCATTTCATTCTTTAACTTCATCAATGTAGTGTTCTTGACCAGAATGGTTTCCCTATTTATCTCTGGATTTTCCAATTTCTTTTATCTGAGTCCTAACTCAAGTCACATAAATAAGCCTTCCCTCTCTGCTCTGGTCTCCTTTTTCTCTGAATTTCTGTATTTATATTATGTTGGTGATTGCTGTTGAATTTTTCTGACTCCTCAACTCAAACATACTGTCCTTTAATGTTAGAGATCCTTTCTACTTTTGCATATCACACTGAATAATCAGCCAGAAAGCTGATTATATGGTATATGCTTGGTAGATATATAAAAATCATTGTGATTTGTGCATGTCAGGGGGAGGAATGGCTCTAAAATCTTAGAGCTTTCAGTTGAAATACCTTTTTAAAAATATGGAACAATTGAAAGTCATCGATGGAAGGTTATTATTGAAGACAAATTTATTAGGAGAGTTTTCATATTTCAGAGTGATCTTGTTTTTTTTTTTTTTTTAAGTTCAACTTGTGCTTTCTGTCATTTCTCTTTTTGTGTGCTTTGTAGAAAGGGAACGTGAGCCTAAATGTACACTTTTTGCTATGTTGTATTTTTAAGGATTTCCTTTGTGGCTTAATAGTACGCATAAAATTTGTAGATATTCCAAGAATTAAGGTCAAACCTAAATTATGATTTTAGAACTTCTGCATTCTTTTTGATATTTTCCCCTATTAATCTGTTGTAGCTCAGGAGTGGACTGTTAGTCTTTTATTACTATATTTTTTCTGTCATTTTTTTTTGTTGAATAACTAAGCATTTTGGTTAATATAGTTTGGTTCTATATAGTCACTGTATGTTTATGATATTTTATTCTTTTGGTAAGTTTAAAAAATTCAATATCAATATAAATCAATATAAAATGACCTTTTTATGTTCTCATTTAATATTTCTTTGCTTTTTGTCTTATTTGCTTTGAATACAGTTTGCTATTAATGGTATGCTGTTGTCTCTGTGTTCTTTAATCTGCAATGTCATTTTGGATGTATCTCTTGTAAACAATTTGAATTTTTCAGCCCATTTTGAAGATCATTTCCCTTTACTCGACTTTTTACAATTGTTACAATCCATATATTTGGTCATTTTTCATCCGCTATGATATTCTGTACTTTTTTTTTTAAGATTTTATTCATTTATTCATGAGAGACACAGAGAGAGAGAGAGAGAGAGAGAGAAAGAGAGAGAGAGGCAGAGACACGGGCAGAGGGAAAAGCAGGATCCCTGCAGGGAGCCCGATGTGGGACTTGATCCTGGGTCTTCAGGATCATGCCCTGGGCTGAAGGCGGTGCTGAGCCACTGAGCCAACTGGGCTGCCTGATATTCTGTACTTTTAATAGTATTTCCTTTGCTTTCCCTCTCTATGTGAGTTGGGGATTTTCTGTACTTAGATCTCCCATGTATTGGATGGTACGTACACATAGATATCTCTTTTCTTTATTTCTTTTAGTGTTTACTTTTCACTTTTGCCATAATCGTTTGATTTTTATCAAATGAATCTTTCTCCCCATTGTAGGCAAAGGGTTTAATATACTGTTTCTTTCTCCTTTTCTGTTTTCCCTCTCCCTGTACCACCTCTACATACAGACATGGGTATACACTCAACTTGTTCTCAGACATATCACTGCACACACCCACACATCCTTTGTTACTGTTTGTTCTTTGCTACAGTAACAAGGTTTTAGTTACAAATTATTATTATTTTTTTAATTTATTTTTTATTGGTGTTCAATTTACTAACATACAGAATAACCCCCAGTGCCCATCACCCATTCACTCCCACCCCCCGCCCTCCTCCCCTTCTACCACCCCTAGTTTGTTTCCCAGAGTTAGCAGTCTTTACGTTCTGTCTCCCTTTCTGATATTTCCCACACATTTCTTCTCCCTTCCCTTATATTCCCTTTCACTATTATTTATATTCCCCAAATGAATGAGAACATATAATGTTTAGTTACAAATTATTATTGTTAAACTATTCTAATACTTTTTTTAGAGAATGTTTTAAAATTTGTATTCACTTTTTATCCAGACCTGTGCTAATTTTTGTTATTTTTCGATATCTGTTAAATGTTGTGAATCTTTTTATTTTATTTTTTTTGTGAATCTTTTTATATCACAAATTATAATTTTTAGCTTAACTGATTTGCCTCATCTCTTAATAGGCTAATTTAATGTATGGGTTGTTAATATTTTATCGTAAAAATGTATGGTCACATATTCCCCTCAAACTTTATTGATGTTGTTCCTATATTTTTTTAAAAATAACTTTTGTGGAAAAAAATAATCTTGTACTTTCTGTAAAAGTTTAGAACTGCACTATTTAAATCTCAAGCCGTATTTAAAAGTGCAAGTAAGAAAGCAAAAAACAAAACTAACTTTGCCACTGAAGTTATCTCAGTCTTAACATTCTAGATTTAACATTTGTTAGTGCCTATTAAACATGAGGCTGATATTTTTGTCTACAAAGATGCAGATTTAGGCATAGAATAACATTTCCAAAGCAGAATAATACGTTCTTAAAATTTTTTAAATATTTATTTATTTTTTATGTAAGCTCTATGCCCAATGTAGGGCTTGAACTCACAACCCTGAGATCAAGAGTTCTGTGCTATACTGACTAAGCCAGCCAGGTTCCCCAGAATAATGTATTTAAATATAAATTTATTTTATATTCTAACAGACAAAAGGAATAGATGAAATGGAAGGAATAAATGAATTTTATGTAAATGTTTGTTCACAGCAGTTTATTTTAGTTTCTAAAAGACCCTAATAAACAAGAATAGAAAAAGGGTAAAAGGTTATTATTTTCAATACTTTTTGTTTTAAGCAATAAGTTTATGTTGGTCATTTGTTACAACAATATTTTCAGTTTTTTTTTTATTTTTTTTTATTTATTTTTTATTTTTTATTTTTTTTTATTTTTTTTTTAATTTTTTTTTTTTATTTATTTTCAGTTTTTTAAAGCTACATAATGTTTGGCAGTGTCCGTTGAGTCCCTGTTATTGAAGATAAGGAAAGTGGCCTGCTTACGCTTTCTTCTTCCTCTTGTCAAATTCTGTTATTGTTGGTATTGCATTATTCATTTTGTCAACATTTAAAATATTTACATGCATTTTGGTAATCACAATTTTCACAATCCTTTCATCCTATCCATATCTAAATGGACTCAAAGCTTACTGCCAATTTGTTTTTATTTTTCCTAAATTACCTTGATTCACTTCTTGGTTAGTTGAATTTAATCATCCTTTTTCCTTTCTTGAGGAAAGCCTCTAAGTCTTCTTGCATTTTCTTTTCTTTTTTTTTTTTTTTTTTAAGATTTTATTACACAGAGAGAAAGAGAGAGAGGCAGAGACACAGGCAGAGGGAGAAGCAGGCTCCATGCAGGGAGCCTGACATGGGACTCGATCCTGGGACTCCAAGATCACACCTTGGGCTGAGGGCAGGTGCTAAACCGCTGAGCCACCCAGGGATCCCCTGCATTTTCTTTTTTCTTTTTTTTTTTTTTAGGAAAAAAAAAAAGGTAAAAATAAAACTTAAAAACAGCTTTAGGGAAATGAACGACTTAAACCAGAAAGAGAAAAACAGTAGTACAATGGTCAGTTGCTCCCACAAACCGTGAAATTGCGGCTGAGGTTAGCAGAGGATCTGTCTTTGACAACCGAGTGTTTCCCCGAGGGGGTGCACCGTTCCTGGAGGTACTGCAATACCAGGTCGATGCGTGGAGTGGACGGAGCAAGCTCCTATTCCATCTCCCTGCTCCAAAAATCCATTTAATATATTGTCCTCAGATAGAGGACGTACCAGATATTAAACTGATAAGAACAGATACTACACTTGATCTTAGCCAAAAGGCCGAGAAGCGATCCCCTGCATTTTCAAGAGTTGTTTATGCTGTTATACTTGAAGGTTATCTTAGCTTCCCTCAGAAATTTGGCCATTCCATTTGGTGTTGACAGTTGCTGTGGGAAGGTCTGAGGTGGACTTAAATTTATTTGTAAAAGTTCTTATTGGATGAATTACTTTTTGTCTCATAACTAACTTATTTTTTAAATCCTTGAAGGACTGTAAAATTAGCTAGCATTATTGACAATTGATTAATTCTGTATCAGTTTGTTCTGGGAAAACATGAGATTTATAGATTCAAGTTTTTATTCATTTCAGGAAAATATTCTTTTTTTTTTTTTCAGGAAAATATTCTTCCATTATAGCTTTGACTATTGGTTCTGCTCTACTAGTTTAGTTTTCTTTTCTTTTTTTTTTATTTAAATTGAATTAGCCAGCATACAATACATCATTAGTTTCAGATGTAGAATTCAATAATTCATCAGTTGCATATAGCACCCAATAGTTTTGTTTTCTTAATATCATTTTTTAAAGATTTTATTTATTTATTTGAGAGAGAGAGCATGAGTATGAGTAGGGGAAGGGGCAGAGGAAGAAGCAGACTTCTTGCTGGGCAGGGAGCCCTACTCAGGGCTCAATCCCAGGATCCTGTAATCATGACCTGAACTGAAGTCTGACACCCTTTTAATCTCCTTGTTATAAATATGCTAGCTCTATGTTGTCTTCCAAATCTGGCATCTCCTTATTAATTATTTGTATATATTTTTTCTTTCCATTTTGATTTGTGTGATTTTTTTCCCTTGTCTATCATGCTCTTGAGTTTGTTTTTATTTTATCTTGTTACTGCATTTACTGTGGCTTTTATCCCTATAGTTTTGTTTGAACATTTTTTTAATTAATTTTATTTATCCATTCATGAGAGACACAGAGAGAGAGAGGCACAGATGCAGGCAGAGGGAGAAGCAAGCTCCATGCAGGGAGCCCAATGTGGGACTTGATCTCGGAACTCCAGGATCACACCCTGGGCTGAAGGTGGTGCTAAACTGCTGAGCCCCCCAGGTTGCCCCTTTTGAGCTTTTTTAAAAAAAAAAACAAGAAAGGAAAAAGGATGATTAAATTCAACTAACCAAGAAGTGAATCAAGATAATTTAGGAAAAATAAAAACAAATTGGCAGTAAGCTTTGAGTCCGTTTAGATATGGATAGGATGAAAGGAGTGTGAAAATTGTGATTACCAAAATGCATGTAAATATTTTAAATGTTGACAAAATGAATAATACAATACCAACTATAACAGAATTTGACAAGAGGAAGAAGAAAGCGTAAGCAGGACACTTTCCTTATCTTATTAAAGAGAAGTGTGCTCACAAGTGGGGGGAGGGGCAGAGAGAGAGGGAGATGCAGGCTCTCCGCTGAGCAGGGAGCCCGAGGTGGGACTGGATTCCAGGACCCTTGGATCATGACCTGAACTGAAGGCAGATGCTTGACTAACTGAGCCATCCAGGCACCCCTTGTTTGAGTTTTTTAAATAAAAAAAATTATGTTGACAACTCATTGATACAATGGTTACTATTTGTTTGATTTCTCCTTTTGTTTCCTTGGGAAGTTTTTGCTGTGGATATTTTCTGCCTTTTGCTTATGTGTCTTTCATCTCTTTCTTTCCCCTCTTTTACTTTATTTGAAATTTATACACATAGGTCCTCTGTTATTGCAGTTATTACTACAGTTATTACTACTGCAGTTATTACTACTTTAAAAATGGTGATAGAAATTTGTTGAAGAATCATGTGGGAAATAATGGGGGAGACTAATGAGCTCAGACCAACTGAGACTTCACCTTCTCACTGTGTTTTTTTTTTTTTTCCTTTGCTCTGGGGACCCAATTCCTTCAGTTTTCAGGGTTTAAGAGATTGGTCAGTCTAACAGGAATTCCCCTGCACACCCAGTCACAGGCTCTTGGTGCTAAAAAGTAGTGGCTGCTGCTTGTTTTCTTATCTTCATTGCTTCCAAAGTGAACCAATTGATAAATGCATCTTTTATTTCCACTGTGGTTTTCTGATGTTGCATGTCCTGCATCCCACTTATGCCGTTAGGTCATTTTGTGTTAGCCTGGGAGTTGATCTCTATTCTGCTGGAGGTCTGAGGAGCATGTGTCAGTTCTTGGCACCCTATTTAATTGTGGCCCACAATTTAAAATGTTTGGCAGTACAGATATGTCTCAAAGTTTGTTAATTGTGATTGTAGTTATTTACTTGTTCAACTTGCCCTTTTTTGGGTTGTGGTGGTAGTTATTATTGTCATACTTTCTGCTGCTTTTGGTGAGTTTTGAGTTTTGTTGTGCCATTTTTGATTAGAAGTCATTTCTTTATCAGTTAATGTTTATTGTTGCTGGGGAGAATTACGGACAACTTGATTTTTGTTCTTTTATAAGTAACTAGTTCTTTATGTCTGATTGCTTATAGAATGTTTTTCATTTTCTCTGTAAATATCATATTTGCCACCATATATTTGTCTAATATTGTTTTTCTTGATTTAGTTGGGAAGGTAGTGAATATAATCTGTTTAAACCATTTGTTTGGCAGCTGAAGGAAACTTCCTTATATTTCATCTTTGATTATTCTTTCAGACCTGTTAAATGTTTTCATTCTTCAGGGAAACTAATAATATCTTTTGGTTGGCTGTTTATTTTCTGTTCCTTATATATACTATCTTCTTCTTTATAATTTTCATTTCTGTGTCATTTTTTCCCCCTGTTTTTTTGGAGAGTGAGTTTTGTATTCTTAATCATTGATTTGAGCTTCTACAGCATTCGTTTTGCTCTTTTTAATGTGTACTATTGGAGATTTTTTTAGTCTACTGAGGCACTATTTTTCTCCCTCTCATGCCTCTTACCTCCTGCACCTTCGGTATGAGCACCCCAGTGTAGTTAGTATATGGCAGGCTACAGTTACCATAATGCATTTGTACCAGGTTATGTCTTATTTTGAAACATGTTTATAGTGGTGTTTATTTTGGACTCTATCTCTGACCATATAATGCGCTACTACTGATATCTGTTCCTTATGTGGCCAGTTGTTTATAGAATTTGTTACCCCTGTATGGATGTAGGTAGGTAGTGTAGAGGGGGAAAGAGAAGTGGTAAAGTTGGGAAAGGTTTAGATGAGTAGGGTTAAGATATATTACTGCCATCATAGGTCAGAATTAATTAGTAAAATGTATCTGCATAGTTTTATTGCTTATATAGAATCTGGTTTTCTGAATCAGATTGAGTAAGGGATTGGATTAGAGAAGAAGAATGAAACATCTTCCTGTCTTTGTTCAGGTGGTCTCTATGAAGTGAAGCTGGGATGTGGCATGAGCTAAAACTAATTTTTGGCTTCATCTACCTGGTTATTAGTCTAAATTTCTTTTAGATTCTGGATTTACAATTTATGGGGTTGTTTTCCTTTCTCTCTTTCCCCTTTTCTCCCACTTTCTAATGCTTTTTGTGTCTGTGTATTTCAGTTCCTGTGTTGATTTTAGGTATTAGAGAGATTGCATTGAAGGCTGTTGCCATATTCAGCTCCATATTGAGCTGAATATTTCAGAATAGCCTTAGGATCATATTATTAGGTTGCAGGGAAAAATCTGTTTAGGAATTGGATTGGAATAGTGATCTCTGAATTTAGAGAGCCTTTTGGAGAAGTTGGTTTTTTTTTCCAGTTATAAATACCTTTTAATTTTCAAAAATAGTTCTGTTCAAGCAAGCGATTGAGCAGTGTAGTGTTCTGTTGTTTTGAAAAAAAAATGTAAGAATAAAATGTCAGCCTTTTTAGAAAGATATGATCCTTGAATGGTGGCTGAGCTCTTGATTTTATACAGAAAATATTACTGTCTTAGTAATTAGATACTCCACTATCCTTCTCAGTTAATGCTTGGTCTTACTTTGTGCAGTGCTCATTATAGCTGAATTCTAGTTCAGGGAAAGAATTTGCATATTTTTATGAAATTTGACATAGTGGGTTTTGACATTAATATGACCATTTTCCTAACTTTCCTATCTCCCAATCATAATGTAGTATTTATATTCGTTTGGTGGGGTTTTTAGAAACTGTATTATAATTAAATTAAGTTCATTTGACTCATTTTACTGTGTTTAAACACTTAAATTTCAGTGTTTTCACCATTAGTTTATCCTGAGAAGTCTATCTTCTTCCCCTATTTTTGCTTGTTCATCTTTTGTTTTCCTCTGTTTTGTTTTGCATTTTCATTCTATTTGCAAAGTAAAAAAACATTTTATTTTCTATGCTAAGAGTGATAAATCAGATTTAAAGAAGCCCATTGTAGCTTAAGAGGCATAAGGTTATAATTGGATTTTTAGGTATGAATGGTAAATAGGGTGAGAAAGCCCCTACCCAGAAAATGGGAGCTTCACTTGGGGCCTGGTGGGACTGCTAATGCAACATAGTAGTTTATAACTTAACATAGTGTGGGGAAGAGAAGAACAAAATAGATTATATTTGCTGTTTTTTTTTCTTTCTCTTATTGTTAATACCTTAGTAACCATGAATTGGACAACTTGTTTATGTCAATTGTATTGAAGCATTTTTGGAGTAAAATGAATTGCTTTATTTTGAATGGTCATTATTATTTGCAGGCATATATTTCTGTTGTGTGAGGTCAAGGTCTTTAATGAGGTATTCTCTAGATTTTATACTGATTGGATTTCATATTGATTGAACAAGAATTGTGCTTATAATGTCCTTATGGCCCTGTGGCTAAGCCATAGCTGACATACTGTCTGTGATTGGTACTTTCTTTTATGAACTGCAGTATTGCTACTTTGGTAAGTGTTTCATTCACATGGAAAAGACTTCCAATCATCAATAAATTAAAAAGCCATATCTTTGTTGTTATTTGTCCATTGGGGCTATAACCCTCAGAAAAACTCTCCTTATGAAAATTAGAAATCTTTTGCTTGGTTTCATGTTTTCATTATCATTTTATTTTTTTATGTAATAATGTAGAATACAGCATCCTCCATTCTCATGAAAAGTTTAATAGTAATTACAGTTCCAGATTGTTTGACTTTGTTACATTCCATAGTAAATCTGTTTAATTTGCTTGCCAGAGTTTTTAGAAACACTGTATAGCCAAGAATAAGGAGTGCTTAGAATGCTAGTTGAGTTTGTATTTTTCTGTTTTATATATTAAATGTTTTAAAGGTAGAGTTCTTCTTATTACCATGTATTTCCACTGAAAAATTTCTCTAGACATACTGTCATTGAGACTATGAACTTCTCTTAAAAATGAAGTTCTCAATATCAAAGAATATAATCTCTATGGAAAAATGTCCATGTTTTGGGTCTGATTCTCTTCCATAATGGATATGGGAATTAATTTGATAGTGAATATGGGGGTGGGGGTGGGAAGTCAGCTGTTCAGTAGAGTTGTCAGCAGGAAAGTATTTTGCCTTTCACTAGTTAGGATCTTCTTGATTCTGGTTCTGGGAGATCATTTGTATCAGGTTGGTGATTTACTTTCATCTCTCTTGGAAACCCATGTAATTTTATATAATCTCTCCTCACTTCAAAAATTCTAGTTTCAAATATAGAATGAGGGGTTTTTGGTGTCTCAGTGTGTGTGTGTGTGTGTGTGTGTGTTTAATATCTCTTTTTCCCAATGGGAAAAGGTTACAGTTTTCTAAATTGCTAATGGGGGTGGGTGAAACGGAATATAGAAGTGAAACAAAGTGATTTTTTTGGTAGTTAGGTTTATATGCTGCTGCTAAGAACTTTGGAACTTTGGACAGACTTAATTCCTTTAGCCTATTAACCAGTATATGGCCTCTATTTCAGAATTTGCTTTGGCATGCAAACCTGGGTTTTTGCCAAAATAAAAAAAATGTGTTTGTAAATGTATAAATCTTGCTGTGTAGGCTAATGCTGGATGACTTAAAATTAGAATCAATTGTTTTCTGAAAGAAAATGCAAAAAATATAGCAACATTTATTGCCTGCTGTGCACTAGTATCATTGCATCATTAGGATCTTAAATCTAAGAACTGTTAGCAGGTAATTCAAAAATTTTGATATGTTTGATGTATCAAGTTTAATAGTTTAGAAACTTTTACTAACTTCCTACATCTTCAAAAAACAGATTTAGAAGAATGACAGTATATATTTTTTCATTTCAAGAGAACAGAATATTAATTAAAATTTCTAAAAACAAAGTTTAAAATATAATATAGTCAAACAATCATGTCATCATTTAACTTGAAACTTGTAGTATATTACCTGGTAAAATAGGGCTTTAGTTCTCAGTTGTCTGACCTCTGTGATCCACACGATCTGCCACTGAGCTTATAGGAGGGTTCATATATATTCTAAAATGGAGATCCATATTCAGTGGTTTTCTTACCTGTAGTAGACAGAGAATATCTACTGCCTTTTCTTCACTGCACTGCAGTTTACTTTTTAAAATAAGTGTAAGATAAAAACAGAGTTACTACCTGCTTTGTTGATGTACTTAAAAAAAGCAGGTACCCATATACTTAGAGTGTATAATGTTTAAAACTACACAGGGAGGGATGCCTGAGTGGCTCAGCAGTTGAGTATCTGCCTTTGGCTCAGGGTGTGATCCTGGAGACCCGGGATCGAGTCCCACATCGGGCTCCCTGCATGGAACCTGCTTCTCTCTCTGCCTATGTCTCTGCCTTTCTCTCTCTGTCTCTCATGAATTAAAAAAAAAAAAAAAAAAACAACTACACAGGGAAACTGTACTAATTCAAAGTTAAAGGGTTTTTTGTTTTAATTAAGTAAAAGATGACAGAATGCCATGATTGAATATTAATTTGTTAATGTAGAGTCTATGTTCTAATTAGAATATATATTCAAATCTTGATAAGGCTTGGCTAGACAAAAACTTTGCTTAGTTCAGGAAGAAAGATTTATTAGCCTTTTTTCCTTTGTAATTAATCAAAAAACATCTTTAATTTTCAAATGATTTTACAATGAAAGTATTTTAATATTTGTAGATAGAATGTATATAATATACTATATTATGAAGATGTTTTAGAGCATACACTGATTATTTAATTAATAATGTGCTCTTTCACTGTAACATTATTCTAAGAGTACAAATAATAATAGCTAATATGTATTTCACATACTGTCCATAAGGTACCATTCTAAGTGCTATGAACATATTTATTTAATTCTTCTAAGAACAGTTACTACAATTATTACCATCCCTATTTTATAGATGATGAAACTGAAGCATAGAAAGATCAGTTAACATGCCCAAGAGCATAATCAAACATGTGAACAACTCATTATAGGGTAAGCAGATAAGTGTTATGATATGGAAAAGCAGAACATGATAGGCCCTTCCAAATATTTAGGCCACCATACTGCTAGAAGTGGATGTCGAAACTCTTTTTGTTTCAACTAAAAAACTCTCATATCTTTTCTTTCCCCAAAACAATTAAACAATTGCTTCCCTTTCAGATAAGTGCTACCCAATATTCAACCTAATGAAAAGTATATTATTTAAAGTTGTAATGGTAAACATCTGAAAAGCCAGAAAGCAGAAGCCTACAACAAGTGATTACTTTTGGAGGGGTGGAAGAATCTGAATATGTTCTCTAAATATCTTTAAGAAAGTCTCAGGTATTCTAAAAATAAACTCCAGTCCTTGGAAAAATAACAATACTACCAAAACTCTTTCATTTAAACATTAAATAGTTTAGATTCGTTAGATTCAAACACAAATCTTTTGTGTTTAATGAATGATGAAAAATGAAAGATAAGTTAGTAAATATTTTAATTAAGAATAGTGTTATAGAAAATTATTCCTTTCTTATTTAAAGGGGGATTATGGTTTGTAAGTTAGAAATTACTAGTATTTTAGTAGTCAAATACAATTAAAAGTAGTACTGTTTGCTTTTGAATGCATTTTGAATGCTATTTTTAGATTGCTTTTATCTTTCATTTATATTTATTTCCAACACCAGATTTCTCTCTTCTTATTCCATTCTGTTGCCTACATATTTTAAATCAGTTGGTACAGGTCATATTAATTGAACATTTAAAAATTTTTCTTAGAAGGAAAATTATTCTGATTTGGACCATATAATGATTTATGTTTAGCAGTGAATTTTGCAATAATTTTGAACACTTAGAATAAAAATTCTGTATTCCCTTAAAAAAAACTTCATTAATGATGGAACAAATATGATATCTGTAGTTCGAAAAAAAAAACATGCTCTACTTTCCAGAGCATCAACTGTGCCCATACAGTGTGTATGTAGCATAGGGCTCATGTATGAGTAAGTAGCAGAAACAATTTTTTTTGGAAGCAATATCCAGAATACTTAAAGTTAGTGGAAATATATGAAAAATTAAAACAATCACATTGGGAGTAATGGGAGAATGGAGTGAAAAAGGCTATCTTACTGCTTTTTTCAATTTCTGCAGGCTTCCAGATGGTAGGAAATGCTTTGTCTTCCCTCCAGCCCATCTGTTGTTCTTTAGCATAACTGACATCACCACAACTACTGCAACCATAAAGCATCACCATATAAAAATGGCAAAATTTAGAACTTATTACACAGTTTTATGTAAAGATTATAAGAATCAAAGTTACAGTTTGTTGAAAGATTCGCTCTTTTATTTTTTATTGTTTAGTGTGTGTGGCATAGTGTTTTGATAGAAGTAATGCCCAGGAATGACGTACTCTAAGATTAGAACAGATTTCCCTTATTGAGATGGTGTAGAAAATTGTTCATGACTTAGAATTAAACATAGGATTTCTGTATGTATCATGGGAATGGATTACTTCCTGAGTTAGAGATAATAGTGTACGTGATTTGCTAAACCTATGCATTTGTTTTATTCCTCCCCCACCAGACTATTATATTTTTGCCAGAAATGGAAATATATAATGGAATATGGAAATATATAAATGGAAATATATATGACTGTTTTCTACACAAAAGTTACTTTTACTTACTTACTTACTTATTAATTAACTAATTAATTAATTAGAGAAGGAGACGGGGGGAAGAGAGAGCGAGAGCGAGAGAATCTTAAAAAGCCTCTATGCCCAGTGTGGAGCCTTCCATGGGGCTTGATCTCACAACCCTGAGATCATGACCTGAATCAAAATCATGAGTTAGATGCTTGACCAACTGAGCCACCCAGGTGCCCCTCACAAAAATTACTTTTCTAAAAATAGTTATAATAATAGTTATTTATGCATGTTTTAGTTCAGCAAGCATACCATTTTTGTAGTTTAAATATTCTTTTAATTTTTAACTTATTTATTTATTTATAGGGAGAGACAGAATCTTTTTTTTGGGGGGGGGAGAGACAGAATTTTTTTTTAATGATAAATTTATTTTTTAGTGGTGTTCAATTTGCCAACATACAGAATAACACCCAGTGCTCATCCCGTCAAGTGCCCCCCTCAGTGCCCGTCACCCATTCACCCCCACCCCCCACCCTCCTCCCCTTCCACCACCCCTAGTTCGTTTCCCAGAGTTAGGAGTCTTCATGTTCTGTCTCCCTTTCTGATATTTCCTACCCCTTTCTTCTCCCTTCCCTTCTATTCCCTTTCACTTTTATTTATATTCCTCAAATGAATGAGACCATATAATGTTTGTCCTTCTCCGATTGACTTATTTCACTCAGCATAATGCCCTCCACTTCCATCCACGTTGAAGCAAATGGTGAGTATTTGTCATTTCTAATGGCTGAATAATATTCCATTGTATACATAAAACCACATCTTCTTTATCCATTCATCTTTCGATGGACACCGAGGCTCTTTCCATAGTTTGGCTATTGTGGACATTGCTGCTATAAACATCGGGGTGCAGGTGTCCCGGCGTTTCATTGCATCTGTTTCTTTGGGGTAAATCCCCAACAGTGCCATTGCTGGGTCGTAGGGCAGGTCTATTTTTAACTGTTTGAGGAACCTCCACACAGTTTTCCAGAGTGGCTGCACCAGTTCACATTCCCACCAAGAGTGCAAGAGGGTTCCCCTTTTTCCACATCCTCTCCAACATTTGTTGTTTCCTGTCTTGTTAATTTTTCACTGGTGTGACGTGTTTTTTTTTTTTTTTTCATTGTGGTTTTGATTTGTATTTCCCTGATGGCCAGTGATGCAGAGCATTTTCTCATGTGCGTGTTGGCCATGTCTATGACTTCCTCTGTGAGATTTCTCTTCATGTCTTTTGCCCATTTCATGATTGGATTGTTTGTTTCTTTGGTGTTGAGTTTAATAAGTTCTTTATAGATCTTGGAAACTAGCCCTTTATCTGATACGTCATTTGTAAATATCTTCTCCCATTCTGTAGGTTGTCTTTTAGTTTTGTTGACTGTATCCTTTGCTGTGCAAAAGCTTCTTATCTTGATGAAGTCCCAATTTTTGCTTTTGTTTCTTTTGCCTTCGTGGATGTATCTTGCAAGAAGTTACTGTGGCCGAGTTCAAAAAGGGTGTTGCCTGTGTTCTCCTCTAGGATTTTGATGGAATCTTGTCTCACATTTAGATCTTTCATCCATTTTGAGTTTATCTTTGTGTATGGTGCAAGAGAGTGGTCTAGTTTCATTCTTCTGCATGTGGATGTCCAATTTTCCCAGCACCATTTATTGAAGAGACTTTCTTCCAGTGGATAGTCTTTCCTCCTTTATCGAATATTAGTTGACCATAAAGTTCAGGGTCCACTTCTGGGTTCTCTATTCTGTTCCACTGATCTATGTGTCTGTTTTTGTGCCAGTACCACACTGTCTTGATGACCACAGCTTTGTAGTACAACCTGAAATCTGGCATTGTGATGCCCCCAGCTATGGTTTTCTTTTTTAAAATTTCCCTGGCTATTCAGGATCTTTTCTGATTCCACACAAATCTTAAAATAATTTGTTCTAGCTCTCTGAAGAAAGTCCATGGTATTCTGATAGGGATTGCATTAAACGTGTATATTGCCCTGGGTAACATTGACATTTTCACAATATTAATTCTGCCAATCCATGAGCATGGAATATTTTTCCATCTCTTTGTGGGGAGAGACAGAATCTTAACTTAAGCAGGCTTCATGCCCAGCATGAAGCCTAACTCAGGGCTCGATCTCACAACCCTGAGATCTTCAGCTGAGCTGAAATCAAGAGTCAGATGCTTAACTGGCTGAGCCACCCAGGGACCCTAAACATATTTTTAAAAGTAGAATGCTAAGCAAAATAAATTTCTTTTTAGGTAAGATGACATATTATGAAATAATTTTTATTTTTGGTGCTTGTATAGAGTCAGATCTCATAAATTTTATTTATTGCTGTTTGGATTACAGACAGGACTTGTGCTTTTTAACATAGACTTTAGACGGTGAATCTTTACTTTTAATCAATAGTCACATCCTTAAGGTAATTTTGGATTGATTATTCATCTTAACCTTCTCCTTTTCTATTCCTTAATTGCTAGTGTCTAAAAACTGGTATTTTAAGAAAAGTTAAATAAACTTTTCTTAAAATAATAATTATCTAGATTACTTTTGCCCATTTTTATGTGCTATAATATAAAAATAGAAAAATTGAACAATACAATAGTTATTATGGGTTGCTTTTAGGGAGATTGTTGTCACCTTTCTTGTGTTATTTCCCCCAAATGCATGTCTTTCTTTATCTTGTATATATTTCATGAAAATTCATATTTATTTTGAAAAAGTCTGCCAAGATTATGTCACATTTGAGTTTAGGAAATGCAGTTGTGACTAGAAGTATTATGTTACCTTTAGTGATATTAAGATGGATTAATATAGTACCTTCAGTTTTGGCAAACCTCATTTTTAGACCATTTCAACTGTCCAGGTAATATGCAAATATACAATGAAATCCACTAGTCCCAGAAGCCCAGTGAGTTCTACAATGATTGGTTTCTTAAAGACAAGCTAAAGTGAATAGCAGTAGCAGGTAAGGGTCATTCAGAATGTCATGTAGCACAGAAACAAAGCATTTGTCTTCCAGTGTGAATTCTCACAGGATTTATTTATTTATTTATTTATTCATTCATTCATTCATTCATTCATTCATTCATTCATTCATTCATTCATTTATAAAAGATGTTATTCATTATTCATCAGAGAGAGAGAGAGACAGAAACAGAGACAGAGAGGTAGAGACACAGGCAGAAGGAGAAGCAGGCTCTATATAGGGAGCCCGATGTGGGACTTGATCCCAGGTCTCCAGGATCACACCCTGTGCTGAAGGCAGCGCTAAACCGCTGAGCCACCAAGGGCTGCCCAAATTCTCATAGGTTTTAGCTCCCCAATTTAGGCTCTCTCTGTGGCCAGGATCAGAGTCCTGTGAAGTATAGTGTTAAGGCCATTCTAGTTTCAAATCTGAGGAGACTGCATTCTCCAAGGGAGGCTTTTTCCAGGGAATTGGCGTAAAGAATGGGCATTTCTAAGAGTAGAATGGTGATTATTACTAGGGGAGGGGAAGATGAAGAGATGTTGTTTAAAGGGCACAGTCTTCAGATATAAGATGAGTAAGCTCTGGGGACCTAAATGTACAGCATGGTGATTATAGTTAATAATCATGTATTGTATACTCAAAATTTGCCAAGAGAGTAGACCTAAAAAGCATTCTCACCACAAAAGAAAAAAAATGGCAGTTCTGTGAGGTGATGGATATGCTAAGTAATTTAATTGTGATAATCATTTTTCACAAAGTATTTGTATCAAGTCATCATATTGTATAATTTAAACATATATAATTTTATTTGTTAGTTATAGCTCAACAAAGCAAAAAAAAAAAAAGAATGGGTGTTCTTTTGCCATAGGGATCATTCTTATGCAGTGTCTTCATGCTTGACAGTGAGTTGGTATTCACTGAATGCTGGTTCAATGATTGACTAAAGAAATTAGAGGAGGAATGGTCTAGAAACAAGTGACTCTGAGGAGCTTCACAGCTTGAACAGTTTGCCTATGGGAAATTAAGAGCCTTTAATTTGGCCACCTAAAAGAATTTTTGACCGTATTCCATTTGTTATGGTGTAGGTTAAAACTATGGCCTAAAACAAGGGTTTTCAATTTTGTGGGAATTGAATTTAATCTTGGTAATCCTGTCCCTTCTTCTATGGATGATGGGGATTTACTTGTGGAACATTTGTTTATTTAGGTCAAACATTTTACTGACCTTTTTTATTTCATCAGACATAGATGAATACATCATGAAGAGTCTTGGATCCATGTTTCATAAAGGGCATGATTGCAGTTTGAATTCCTTAAATGCATAATTACTCACTATGCTAATGAATATGCCTGTATTGTTACTGTAGCTTGTAGAAAAGAAATTTCAAAAGAATTATGTTTTTATTGGCATTGACTTTATGTTAGTAGTCATGAGTTCATGTATTTTTGTGTACAGATACCAATTTACAGAAAACACATTTGCCTGTTTTCTAATTGGCTGTGTCAAAATTCCTTTACTTCTATATTTTACATGAAGATATTTAATATTCTTAACAAATTTATATACATTTATATCAGCATTGGCCACCTTAAGTATATAACTATAGAAAAGTGAAAATAGAATGGGTTCTAGCAAAACAAAAATCAGAAGTACACAATACTTTGATGCTCTTTGGGAAAAACCTCAGAGTTTTAATTATGAATTAGATAAGCAGAAGACTCATAGGAAAGGAAGAGGATCTATAATTTGTCACAAGAGAGGAGATGAGTCAACACAGGTCAGAGAATGTGTAGAGTTTTATGAAGGCATGAACAGCTTCATATCTTACAGTGCAAACCTCTGTTGTTTCTAATGAAATACTGTTTCTTGAGGTCACATAATTATCATCTAAAAAACAGTGTAAGTGGGATCCCTGGGTGGCGCAGCGGTTTGGCGCCTGCCTTTGGCCCAGGGCGCGATCCTGGAGTCCCCGGATTGAGTCCCGCGTCGGGCTCCTGGCATGGAGCCTGCTTCTCCCTCTGCCTGTGTCTCTGCCTCTCTCTCTCTCTCTCTCTCTGTGACTGTCATAAATAAATAAAAAAAAAAATAAAAAAAAACAGTGTAAGTAAAGAAAACTTATAATACAATTAAATCTCTTTAGAATAGGTAACATTAAGTCTTATTTTCTACTTCTCCTTCCTGTGTGTATAAATAATACTATCTTATTTAATCATTAGATAAGAACCTCTGTCTTTAGACCAGATGGTAGTGATTCAGATACTTTAAAATTTTACATTTATTAATGAGTTATTGTTAATTTCATTTCCTCCCAGTATCTTCTATTTTTCTTCATATATCCCTCTTAATTACCTTCTGCTTCTGGGAGACTTTTTTCCCTATAAGAAGAGATCTGAGCAAAATTTTACATATGATTTTCACTTAATTGCTAGAAATATCTTCATGCTATTTTATTTCTCAGTGGAGTACAAGTTAGGTTGCCCTAGTGTGGAGGTGTCTTAAAGACATTTTCTTCCTTTTTCTTGGAGTAGTATAGAACCTCTGAAGCATGGAAACATAAGACCTTGAATCTTAGTTTAATATATTATTTTCTTAGAAGTCACTGAAGGCAAGTAATTTATTCAGTGTTCTATGATACTTTTTAACTTTGATCGGACCAATTAGTAGCAATAAGATTATTTCTAAATGTCTTTCGATTTCGATATGTTTACTGTATCACCAGCAGCAACTCCCTCTCCTTCCATACACAAAAACTTCCCCTACAAAACTTAGGTTTGTATGTATGTATTTCTGTGTCTTTCTTCCCCTTCACAGTTGATGGGATGTGGGTGGCTTTCTAGAGAGGGGTCGGGGGGGGAAGCTTTGGCTGGCGGCTGCTGTAGATTTAAGGCAGTGGGCATTCTTAATAGGCAGCATCTGCCCTCTCATTTTTGGTAATACAACTGACCCTTTTAGCTGCTGGATACCAGAGCGGTACATGGCAACTTTAATGCGATACCTTAGAGTTATGTTCTTACTAAATAAATCACATTTGGAAGCTTTTATGCAATCACATTCATGCTTATATTTTAAAAAGTCTAAACATGATAAACATTAAAAAATGAATTTATATTCATGAAGCCAAATTTGATTTTCTAGGTAATGACCAATTCATCTAGAAATTCAAATGGTTGCTTTTAGTGTTCATCTCTGTAACGTGACATAATCAAAAAAGAAAGCTATGCTGTGATACTCTGTGCTTCACTACAAGTAGCTTTCTTGATGATAAATTAATATTGTTTAATGCTTTTCAAGTAGTCTCTTCTCTTTTAAGCAGAACTTGCTCTAATTAGAAGTAATTTAATGTTTACTATTAGAATGAGTCCAATATAATCATTTGCTTTGTCTTTTATTTAGGAGCTTTCTTTAGTTAGTACCACCTGAGTGGACATATTGAATATTTGAAAGATAATTGTAGACCAAAAGATATGCAGAGACGTTATGTAATCTCATAGATTTCTACCTTTAAAGCAAGCAGTTTTGGAATTTGTACTTAAATGATGTTGGGTCTAAAATTGGATCAAAAGGAAAAAAAAATAAATAAAATTGGATCAAAAGGGGCAGAAATTCAGAGGTAGTTTCTTTCTTTCTTTCTTTCTTTCTTTCTTTCTTTCTTTCTTTCTTTCTTTCTTTCTTTCTTTCTTCTTCTTTCTTTCTTTTTTTAAAGATTTTTTATTTATTTATTAATTCAGAGAGAGAGAGAGGCAGAGACACAGGCAGAGGGAGAAGCAGGCTTCATGCAGGGAGCCCGACATGGGACATGGGTCTCCGGGATCACACCCCAGGCTGCAGGTGGCACTAAACCACTGCGCCACCAGGGCTGCCCAGTTAGTTCTTTCTAATGCAGAGAAAGTTCTTCCTAGTGTTAGAGAAAGAGGGAGAGATAAATTGCCAATGATGTTTAAGGGTAAAATTCGTAATTATAATGGAGGAGAATTTCCTGATCTTTTTCTCCTCAAATCATTATCTCAATGTTATTCATATATACAACTTTTGATATTTAATTTAGATTTGAAATGGGAAATTGCCAAAAAGCATTTTTATTTTTTTTATTTTTTTTTCCAAAAAGCATTTTTAAAATAGAACCTTATAGATTGTAGACTATATAAATGTTTAAAGAAGTACTAAAGTAGGCAAAATTAAGAAATGTATTTTTTTAAGGGAACCAGAATTTTATGTGATACCTAAATTTTAAAATTTACTTCTGAATTTACTTCTTAATTTTATTTCCAGTTTTTCCCATCTTTTAGAATTTCCATAGTTCCCTCTCCCACCTCCAAGATTAAAAAAAAATCTATTATTATTTCAGCTTATGGAATTAAAAAAAAAAAGCCATAGTTCCAGATAACACTGAGATAGAGTGACTTTCTGTTTCAGAAGACACTGACATGGAAGAAGAAATGTGTGAGAATATAAAACACAGCTATCGCAGGCAGGCAAATCAAGGAAAATCTACCTGGAAAGATGTTGTAATATGATTTAATAATCATATCACTAAATATTTAATTTAGACTGTTGGCAAAATAGCCCAGAAAATATTATAATTGGATTTTTTTTGTTTATTACAGTATTTTTGTTGTTGTTATAGTAGTTTGTTATAGTATATGTATTTTTTTTGTTATAGTAGCTTTCTGCACATATCTTGGAATTGAAGCTGCTTAGAACTTTTGGAAAATATTATACACTATATATTGAATACTGCATCATTAGATTTTGTGAATAAATGACATTTGATCATATTTTGATAAAATTTTATTGATATTGTATACTATATGTAAAGAAACTTGACAATAATTGCTTTAAATTAAATTTAAATAATTGCTTTAAATTAAACAAATTGCATTATTTGGCATGCCTCCAATTTGGGTTTATAATTTTTTAAATTCTTTTAAGTCAAGGAATGATCACCTGCTTCACTGAGATTGTGGTAATCTAAAAGAGCAAGATGGACTCATACATAAATTGGACCTCTGACCCAAACTTGGCAATTCTCTCAGCTTGCCAGGGAAAACACTTGCAGGGTTCATTACTTTCTTCCGTCATTTTGAGAGATTCTATCCCATTTTTCTCCTCCATTGGCTAACCTTTGACTTCCCAGAGACTTGCATTTCTTTCCAACAGGGAGGAGTAAACACTTTTGGTATGTGAAGATTAAAGATCCATGGCCCCTGCAGGTACCCTGAGGCAAATTTGTTCAGAATTAATTTGGCACCTCCAGTTGTGGTTTGTTTAGGATAGGAAACAAAATAGAATTCAATAGTGTATCTTGAATTTTAGGACCTAGTACTTTTGTTACAAACAACAGGAAAAAAATGACTAAGTGCCAGTAACATTTACTCTTCAAAAGAAAGTTGTTTTTTTTTTTTTTTAAAAGAAAGTTTTTGTCTTTTGTCTTTCTGTGCCTGGTTATCTTCAAGAATTGCAGAGTAAAAGAGAAAATTTCAGTGGAAATATATTTCTGCTTCTGATATAGAAAGAGTCAATGTTGACATGAAAGGGAAAGCATTCTGATTTTCTGGGATATAAGCCTTAGAAAATAAGCCAGAGTAAAAGAACATGTAGAAATGAAAAACTTATGATTCCAGAAGATGACTTGTTGTGAATTATTTCACAATTCATGGGTATTTAAGATTGTCAATTTTTCTCTACATTCTTGCTCCTATGAACTTACCTTACTGAATAGATATCAGCTTTATTTTGGAGTGAAAAATCACTGTAATGAATTCCACTGTTTTGAATACATGAAACACGATACTGTAAAGTATGTACTACAAAGAACATAATAAGCTTCTATACAACTAAAGAATATAAGGAAGCATTTCTCTACGAAATTGTAACTGTTGATTGGTTTTTAGTAGTAAGTGACTTGGCTAGCAGATTTTAGGATCTAAAATTAGTCGATACATTTTGCCAGTTTCAGTTAGGCACTTCTGGTGTCAGAAATAGTAATCTGGAAGCAATAGAGAAATCAAGAAACAGAGAAACAAAAAGGAATAGACCCTCTCTTAGGCGCATATTTTCTACCTTTTTGTTGATGTGGGCAACAAAAGATGTATTTTATAATACTACCAAAGCAGCTGACTCCTGGAGTTTAGTTGATTATGTTCTATTTAGGAATAGAGAAGCTAAAAGCAGACATTTGATAATATATTTGATAAGTTCTGAGTATGGTTGGTAAAATAGTACATTCAGAATCATGAAGGGATGCTTCTCTGTAAGTGTCTAGCATGGGCAGAGTCAGTTTGTTAAATACAAATATCATCATGTTATCAAAAACTTCTTGAGTAGTTTATAAATAGTTATCAAAGACAGTTTCTCAATCTCAACAGTTTATTGTAGTGAACCTTCTGAAATTTCATTGGATAGAAATTCCATTATGTCCTTTTTTTTTTTTTTTAGGAGAGATATATTCAGTTCTCTTATTTGTTTATAAGTCTAGGTTTTGAATTGTTTGATAATTGTTAAGTAGGAGAGAGGAGAGACTAGAGCTTCAAAAGAATCTTAATCAGTTCCATGGCTCAGGAATTTTTTAAGAAGCCATGTTTTTATTACAGGGATATCGTGATGTTTAGGGCAGAGGACTCTGGACCGTGTACTCACTAGCCTACTCACTAGCTGAGACCTTGGGCAAGGTATTTAAATTCTCTGTGCCTCAGATCCTCTTTCTGTTATATGGGGCTAATAAAAGTACCTACCACATGAGGTTGTTATGAGGATTGAAAAGATTAATATAAGCACTTGAAAAAGTGTCTGGCAATAACACTATGTATGTTTTAGCCAGCATTATTATTAGATTTTTTTTTTTTTTTACTTTGGCAATTGTTTTGCTAAGGGTTAGCCTATAATTGTAGTTATTGAATTAAAATTTTTTTTTTTTTTGCAGAAATACAGTTGTTTCTGAATTACATCTTTTTTAGAAGACTGGGCCTAAGATAAGAAACCTAGGCAAAGAATTAGGTATTTCCTGGCAAATATGATATAATGAGTTACTTAGCAACATCATTTAGTGCCCATTTGTACTGAGTTTTGTTTTAGCCTCCTGTGTTTGCTGGATTGCGTCAAGTTAAATAGTTCAAATCAGAAGGATTTGGAAATTGTGTTTCTTACAGGGATTTGATTCAGGAAGGTGGCTGGTTAGTCTCTCAGATCAAGGTCTTGAACTGTAGTCCACATGGAAGCCACGGTGAACTGGTACCTTGACACGGTGCAAGGGAACATGCATTGCTTTTCTTTTTCTACCTGTTGAACCAGTACTATAACCAACCTGGAAAAAATATTTTTGTTTGTGGTTTAAATAGCGTTCAGCAGTCTTCTATTGTTGTTGATACTGTTTTTCACTTAGAGAAAATTTGGAAGATGGTTATCTGTTCAGTGCTGCCAAATATATTGTTAGTATGCAGACCCTGCAGGCACCAGCTGCAATTGTTTTCCAAAGGACATGCAACCAATCTAGGTATCATGCACCCAGCTGTAGTATTGCTGGCTGAATTTGGTCTTTTACACACAGTTGCACGCATACTAACACTTTTGGTTGCTAAATTAAAATTGAAGAATGAGTACTGTCTTTTGATGTTCTTTTTCATCTGTTCTTGGTTTTAGTTCCTAAATTTTCTGCTATTATTCTTGGGCATTTCTCATCATAAGTATACATTCAAATTCTATCTGATATACCCTTTTGTCAGGGGGGTTCTCAGGGTAGTTATATAAGTATATGATGTACTGAAATGATTTGCTTTGACGTGACCCAATTAGAATTTACTTTAGCCCTGAGCCAGCTCAAATAAGATTGAGCTAATTTATGCCACTATTTTTTCCAGTAATGTTGAGTTGGAACAGAACCACTTATTGTGCTAATGTTTTCCTCTAAAATGTACAGATGTGTATTTACACAGACAGAAAATTTATATATGCTAGTTACATTTTAATCTTGTGGTAGGCAACATATTGTAAAAAGCATAGTTTGCATCTTTGACATGATTTTCTGGTATGAAACATGATGTGTTAAATATTAAAAAGCTGGAGTGGGATGGATATGTTTATTCCATAGTTTTAGTCATGTGGTCAGTTTCGTAATGTAACTATAAAGCAAATAGTAGTAATTAATAATAATGATGATAATAATCATTGAATATTTATTAAGCCCTTACTTTGTACCAGGCGCCAGACTGAGCTGTTTACATTAAATAAATCTCACTAAAGAACAATTTTTGAAGCAGGTACTGGTATTATTTTTAAATTTTATGCATGAGGTAAAGGAGGCTTACAGATGGTAGCACACTATTGCAAGATCACACAGTTTTGGAACAGGGATCCACTTCCAGCTGTTTTTGACTTTAGAGTCTGAGCTCTTAATGTCTTAGTGTCTCTTCTATTTTTTACTGCCTTCCATGTTACAAATCACCATGCAGATTATGTAGATTAGTGTCTCCACAGCAAATAGATGGTACACTCAAATAGGGTAATTGAGAGAGTAGTTGTAAACAAGGGTACGAGAGAAAAACAAGGGAGGTGAGGCTGGCAACAGTAGGAACCATTACCATCCCTGTGTGTGGAGGGCCAGGATGTGGGATTGATTACTAGATCTTGAAGAGTATAGCAGAAGTTATAGGAGAGGACAGTCTACAGGAGCTATATTGCCTTAGGTTGAGGCACATAACCCCCTTAGTAGGGGAGTTGCTGAAGAAATACCTGATCCCACTTTCCTCACAGTCTCCTGTCTCTTGTCAGTGATTCTTAATGGCCAAACTCAACTGCAGACCAGAGGCAAAGGGATCCTTTGATGCAGTGATCAGCTTCTTGTGGCACATAGCAGATTGGAAATAGATGGAAAGTTTTTAAGGCAAACAGAAAATATCCAGTTCATAGATGCACTACCAAGAAAATAGTTTCTCAATGTCAAAGCATCAGTGAAGCTAGGATTTTTTTACTTGCCTCTAATCATTTCACTTGCTTTAAAATTTTTTTTAATTTTAAGATTTTGTCTTCTTAATTACAGATTTTAGAAGCAGCATGGGTTGTTACAGAGAATGTAGACTGTGACTGTCAGAGTTACCTTTAGGATTTTGAAAAAATAAACTTTGTTTTTTTTTTTAATCTATTTTTTTAATTTATTTTTTATTGGTGTTCAATTTACTAACATACAGAATAACCCCCAGTGCCCGTCACCCATTCACTCCCACCCCCCCGCCCTCCTCCCCTTCTACCACCCCTAGTTCGTTTCCCAGAGTTAGCAGTCTTTACGTTCTGTCTCCCTTTCTGATATTTCCCACACATTTCTTCTCCCTTCCCTTATATTCCCTTTCACTATTATTTATATTCCCCAAATGAATGAGAACATAGAATGTTTGTCCTTCTCCGACTGACTTACTTCACTCAGCATAATACCCTCCAGTTCCATCCACGTTGAAGCAAATGGTGGGTATTTGTCATTTCTAATAGCTGAGTAATATTCCATTGTATACATAAACCACATCTTTATCCATTCATCTTTCATTGGACACCGAGGCTCCTTCCACAGTTTGGCTATCGTGGCCATTGCTGCTATAAACATCGGGGTGCAGGTGTCCCGGCGTTTCATTGCATTTGTATCTTTGGGGTAAATCCCCAGCAGTGCAATTGCTGGGTCGTAGGGCAGGTCTATTTTTAACTGTTTGAGGAACCTCCACACAGTTTTCCAGAGTGGCTGCACGAGTTCACATTCCCACCAACAGTGTAAGAGGGTTCCCTTTTCTCCGCATCCTCTCCAACATTTGTTGTTTCCTGTCTTGTTAATTTGCCCCATTCTCACTGGTGTGAGGTGGTATCTCATTGTGGTTTTGATTTGTATTTCCCTGATGGCAAGTGATGCAGAGCATTTTCTCATATGCATGTTGGCCATGTCTATGTCTTCCTCTCTGAGATTTCTCTTCATGTCTTTTGCCCATTTCATGATTGGATTGTTTGTTTCTTTGGTGTTGAGTTTAATAAGTTCTTTATAGATCTTGGAAACTAGCCCTTTATCTGATATGTCATTTGCAAATATCTTCTCCCATTCTGTAGGTTGTCTTTTAGTTTTGTTGACTGTATCCTTTGCTGTGCAAAAGCTTCTTATCTTGATGAAGTCCCAATAGTTCATTTTTGCTTTTGTTTCTTTTGCCTTCGTGGATGTATCTTGCAAGAAGTTACTGTGGCCGAGTTCAAAAAGGGTGTTGCCTGTGTTCTCCTCTAGGATTTTGATGGAATCTTGTCTCACATTTAGATCTTTCATCCATTTTGAGTTTATCTTTGTGTATGGTGCAAGAGAGTGGTCTAGTTTCATTCTTCTGCATGTGGATGTCCAATTTTCCCAGCACCATTTATTGAAGAGACTGTCTTTCTTCCAATGGATAGTCTTTCCTCCTTTATCGAATATTAGTTGACCATAAAGTTCAGGGTCCACTTCTGGGTTCTCTATTCTGTTCCACTGATCTATGTGTCTGTTTTTGTGCCAGTACCACACTGTCTTGATGACCACAGCTTTGTAGTACAACCTGAAATCTGGCATTGTGATGCCCCCAGCTATGGTTTTCTTTTTTAAAATTTCCCTGGCTATTCGGGGTCTTTTCTGATTCCACACAATTCTTAAAATAATTTGTTCTAACTCTCTGAAGAAAGTCCATGGTATTTTGATAGGGATTGCATTAAACGTGTATATTGCCCTGGGTAACATTGACATTTTCACAATATTCTGCCAATCCATGAGGATGGAATATTTTTCCATCTCTTTGTGTCTTCCTCAATTTCTTTCAGAAGTGTTCTATAGTTTTGAGGGTATAGATCCTTTACATCTTTGGTTAGGTTTATTCCTAGGTATCTTATGCTTTTGGGTGCAATTATAAATGGGATTGACTCCTTAATTTCTCTTTCTTCAGTCTCATTGTTAGTGTATAGAAATGCCACTGACTTCTGGGCATTGATTTTGTATCCTGCCACGCTACTGAATTGCTGTATGAGTTCTAACAATCTTGGGGTGGAGACTTTTGGGTTTTCTATGTAGAGTATCATGTCATCGGCGAAGAGGGAGAGTTTGACTTCTTCTTTGCCAATTTGAATGCCTTTAATGTCTTTTTGTTGTCTGATTGCTGAGGCTAGGACTTCCAGTACTATGTTGAATAGCAGTGGTGAGAGTGGACATCCCTGTCTTGTTCCTGATCTTAGGGGAAAGGCTCCCAGTGCTTCCCCATTGAGAATGATATTTGCTGTGGGCTTTTCGTAGATGGCTTTTAAGATGTTGAGGAATGTTCCCTCTATCCCTACACTCTGAAGAGTTTTGATCAGAAATGGATGCTGTACTTTGTCAAATGCTTTCTCTGCATCTAATGAGAGGATCATATGGTTCTTGGTTTTTCTCTTGCTGATATGATGTATCACATTGATTGTTTTACGGGTGTTGAACCAGCCTTGTGTCCCGGGGATAAATCCTACTTGGTCATGGTGAATAATTTTCTTAATGTACTGTTGGATCCTATTGGCCAGTATCTTGTTGAGAATTTTTGCATCCATGTTCATCAGGGATATTGGTCTGTAATTCTCCTTTTTGGTGGGGTCTTTGTCTGGTTTTGGAATTAAGGTGATGCTGGCCTCATAGAACGAATTTGGAAGTACTCTATCTCTTTCTATCTTTCCAGACAGCTTTAGGAGAATAGGTATGGTTTCTTCTTTAAACGTTTGATAAAATTCCCCTGGGAAGCCATCTGGCCCTGGACTCTTGTGTCTTGGGAGGTTTTTGATGACTGCTTCAATTTCCTCCCTGGTTATTGCCCTGTTAAGGTTTTCTATTTCTTCCTGTTCCAGTTTTGGTAGTTTGTGGCTTTCCAGGAATGCGTCCATTTCTCCTAGATTGCCTAATTTATTGGCGTATAGCTGTTCATAATATGTTTTTAAAATCGTTTGTATTTCCTTGGTGTTGGTAGTGATCTCTCCTTTCTCATTCATGATTTTATTAATTTGAGTCTTCTCTCTCTTCTTTTTAATAAGGTTGGCTAATGGTTTATCTATCTTATTAATTCTTTCAAAGAACCAACTCCTGGTTCTGTTGATCTGTTCCACAGTTCTTCTGGTCTCGATTTCGTTGAGTTCTGCTTGAATCTTTATTAACTCCCTTCTTCTCCTGGGTGTAGGATCTATTTGCTGTTTTTTCTCTAGCTCCTTTATGTGTAAGGTTAGCTTTTGTATTTGAGTTCTTTCCAGTTTTTGAATGGATGCTTGTATTGCGATGTATTTCCCCCTTAGGACTGCTTTTGCTGCATCCCAAAGATTTTGAACGGTTGTATCATCATTCTCATTAGTTTCCATGAATCTTTTTAATTCTTCCTTAATTTCCTGGTTGACCCTTTCATCTTTTAGCAGGATGGTCCTTAACCTCCACATGTTTGAGGTCCTTCCAAACTTCTTGTTGTGATTTAGTTCTAATTTCAAGGCATTATGGTCTGAGAATATGCAGGGGACGATCCCAATCTTTTGGTATCAGTTCAGACCCGATTTGTGACCCAATATGTGGTCTATTCTGGAGAAAGTTCCATGTGCACTTGAGAAGAATGTGTATTCAGTTGAGTTTGGATGTAAAGTTCTGTAGATATCTGTGAAACCCATCTGGTCCAGCGTATCATTTAAAGCTCTTGTTTCTTTGGAGATGTTGTGCTTAGAAGACCTATCGAGTATAGAAAGAGCTAGATTGAAGTCACCAAGTATAAGTGTATTATTATCTAAGTATTTCTTCACTTTGGTTAATAATTGATTTATATATTTGGCAGCTCCCACATTCGGGGCATATATATTGAGGATTGTTAAGTCCTCTTGTTGAATAGATCCTTTAAGTATGATATAGTGTCCCTCTTCATCTCTCACTACAGTCTTCGGGGTAAATTTTAGTTTATCTGATATAAGGATGGCTACCCCTGCTTTCTTTTGAGGACCATTCGAATGGTAAATGGTTCTCCAACCTTTTATTTTCAGGCTGTAGGTGTCCTTCTGTCTAAAATGAGTCTCTTGTAGACAGCAAATAGATGGGTCCTGCTTTTTTATCCAGTCTGAAACCCTGCGTCTTTTGATGGGGTCATTAAGCCCATTCACATTCAGAGTTACTATTGAGAGATATGAGTTTAGTGTCATCATGATAACTATTCAGTCCTTGTTTTTGTGGAATGTTCCACTGAACTTCTTCTTAAAGGGGAATTTTAAGAGTCCCCCTTAAAATTTCTTGCAGAGCTGGTTTGGAGGTCACATATTCTTTTAGTTGCTGCCTGTCTTGGAAGCTCTTTATCTCTCCTTCCATTTTGAATGAGAGCCTTGCTGGATAAAGTATTCTTGGTTGCATGTTCTTCTCATATAGGACCCTGAATATATCCTGCCAGCCCTTTCTGGCCTGCCAGGTCTCTGTGGAGAGGTCTGCTGTTACCCTAATACTCCTCCCCATAAAAGTCAGGGATTTCTTGTCTCTTGCTGCTTTAAGGATCTTCTCTTTATCTTTGGAATTTGCAAGCTTCACTATTAAATGTCGAGGTGTTGAACGGTTTTGATTGATTTTAGGGGGGGATCTATTTCCTGGATCTGAATGCCTGTTTCCCTTCCCAGATTAGGAAAGTTTTCAGCTAGAATTTGTTCAAATACATATTCTGGCCCTCTGTCCCTTTCGGCGCCCTTGAGAACACCAATTAAACGTAAATTTTTCTTCCTCAGGCTGTCATTTATTTCCCTTAATCTATCTTCATGGTCTTTTAATTGTTTGTCTCTTTTTTCCTCAGTTTCCCTCTTTGCTATCAACTTGTCTTCCATGTCACTCACTTGTTCTTCCACCTCGTTAACCCTCATCGTTAGGACTTCTAGTTTGGATTGCATCTCATTCAATTGATTTTTAATTTCTGCCTGATTAGCTCTAAATTCTGCAGTCATGAAGTCTCTTGAGTCCTTTATGCTTTTTTCTAGAGCCACCGGTAGGTGTATAATAGTGCTTCTCAATTGGCTTTCTGACATTGAATTGTAATCCAGATTTTGTAACTCTGTGGGAGAAAGGACCGTTTCTGATTCTTTCTTTTGAGGTGAGGTTTTCCTTCTAGTCATTTTGCTCAGTGCAGAGTGGCCAAAAGCAAGTTGTATTGGGAAAAGGAGAAAAAGAGAGGAGAGAAAGAAGGAAAGAAAAGAGAAAGAGGAAAAAAAGGAAGAAAAAAACAAAAAAAAAAAAAAGAAGAAAAAGAAAAAGAAAGAAAGGAGAAAAAAGGGGGGTGGGGGAAGGAAACAAATCAAAAAGCAAAACAAAAGAAAACAAAAGAAAACAAAACAAAACAAAGAACCACGGGGGAGTATCTTCTGATTCTGTGTACTTTAAGTCCCTTGGCTTCCCCTGGAAGTTGTCCGTCTAGCTGGTCTTCTGGGGGAGGGGCCTGTTGTGTTGATTTTCAGGTGTAGGCAGTTGGGGGAGCTGCTGTGCCCCTGCCTGGTGCAGGGCTCAGTGGGGGTTGTTTACCCCGTGAGGCCCCAGGAGCAACAGCCCTAGTGGCGGGGCAGCTCTGGAAACCTGGATTCAGCCCCCGCAGGAACTCCGTCTGCAGGGCCTGGAGGCTCCGGGGCGGACCGCTGATCTGGAAAGCTGGGGCAGGAGCGTCCTTGCTGTCCTGGGCCCTCCCGGCCTCTGCCTGTCCCGGGGGAGGCCGGATCCTGGGCTGTGCTCCGGGACCTGCGCTATTGGATTCGCGCTCCCGGCCGCGTAGCCCCTCTGCGGAGCTGCCGCCCGAGCCCCCTGAGCTGCTCCTGGAACCGCCCAGCCCCCTCCGCACGGAGCCTCTTCCTCCGCCCGAGCCCCTCCGAGCTGCTCCCGGGGCCGCACAGCCCCCTCCGCGGAGCCGCCCCCGAGCCCCTCCGAGCTGCTCCGGGTCCCGCCGTGCGCGCTGCAGCCCTTAGGGCGCTCGGCGCACTCTCCCGGCGCGCAGTTGCTCTGTTACTGTCCCCGGAGCCCGAGGGCATCCCCGCCCTTCTGGGTCCTGCTCCAATTCTTGGGAGCCCCTTTCCGCCCGGGAAGGTCGGTGCAGCTCCTGCTCCTCCGGGACGGGGCTCTCCTGTCCTGGGGACACTCGCCCCGGCCTCAGCCCGGCTCCTCGCGGGGCCCCTCCCCCTTGGAGGCCTTTGTTTCTTTATTTCTTTTTCCCCGTCTTCCTACCTTGATAGAAGCGCGAACTCTTCTCACTGGAGCATTCCAGGTGTTCTCTCTTTAATTCTCAGGCCGAATTCATAGATTTTCAGGATAATTTGAAGGTTTTCTAGGTAATTTGGTGGAGACAGGTGATTTGGAGACCCTGCTCTTCCGCCATCTTGCCCCTCCTCCGAAAAAATAAACTTTGGATATGCTTCTCCTTGTTTTTTTTTTTTCTTCTTTTTAAAAATATGAATAACAATACCAGTACTATTCCTGTTCTGGTAGATAACGTAAAGGGTCATGAAATAGTAATAAACTTTGGATACTTAACGTATATGTATATCCCCATTTTTACCTTTATCATTGGTCTTCTTCCTTCCTAAATCTTGAGACTTCTGAGATAATTTTTCTCTGCCTGAAAATTACCTTTTATTTTTTCTTTTAGTATGGGTCTGCTGGTAAATAAATCTTAAAATTTTTCTTTATCTGAAAAGATTTGTTTATGTTCATTTTTGAAACCTATTTTTGCTGGTATAGAATTATAGATTAGCAGTTATTTTCATTCAGTGCCTTGAAAATATCAGTTCTTGATCATCTTACTCTATACTTACTATTGAGAAATTAGTTATGTTATTCTAACTATTACTTTTTTGGAGGTAGTCTGTCCTTTATTGGCTGCTTTTAAGATTTCTCTCTTTGATTTCAGCAATTATAGTAGGATAGGCTTAAAGTTACAAATTTATTCACAGCTCACTTTTTATTTTTCTTTTTTTTTTTTTTTTAAGATTTTATTTATTCATGAGAGACAGAGAGAGAGAGAGAGAGAGAGGCAGAGACACAGGCAGAGGGAGAAGCAGGCTCCATGCAGGGAGTCTGATGTGGGACTTGATCCCAGGTCTCCAGGATCACACCCTGGGCTGAAGGCGGCGCTAAACTGCTGAGCCACCTGGGCTGCCCCACAACTCACTTTTTCCCAAAGCTTTTATTTCAACAGGAATAATATGATAATTATTATATCATCCAATCTTTTGGATGATAATTATTACTTTAAAAAAAGAAATTGGTGAAAGAAATCAGTAGATAGTGTGGGTTGATATAGCTCAGCTAACTGTCTCTTTTAGATACTTTTATATATTCCTTTTTTTTTTAAAGGTTTTATTTATTTATTTGAGAGAGAGCATGCACACAAGTTGCAGAGGGGCAAAGGATGTAGAGTGGGAGAAGCAGACTCCTTGCTGAGCAGGGAGCCAGCCACAGTGGGACTCTATCCCAGGACCCTGAGATCATGGCATGATGAAGGCAGATGCTTAACCGACTGAGCCACATATTCCTTCTTAAATTGTTTCTTTTTCCCCCTCTTAGCTATATTGAGATATAATTCATAAATAAAATTGTATATATATAAGTTATACGGTGTGATGGTTTATATACATATATACTGTAAAATGATTACCAGAGTCAGCCAATTAACACATCCATTATCTTATAGTTACTCTGTGTGTGTGCATATGAGAATACTGGTTCTTAACAGAAGATGATGGTAATGCAGGAAGTCAGGAAAGATCAAAGGGAATCTAACAGGGTTCTCTCTTTGACTTATCTAATGCCAGAAAAGTAGAAGAAGAGAAGGAAAGCATACACTTTCCCCCTCCTACACAGAGCTCTAGGAAAGAAGATAGAAGAGAAGAAGGTGATTGTTTAGGCTCTCATTACTTATTACAGTGTAGTATAGATTTAGCATTCTCTTCTGTCTTTGTCACTTTGTCACGAATGAAATAATATGTTTAGAGGGAGAAATGCTTTTTAATGAAAAGCATATCAATTCAGAAAGCATTAAACAAAGTGAAGGATCTTAAAAAGGGTAGAAGATTGTTTATGGTAAAAGACAACTTATTTTATACAATGAATGTCAATCTATAATGAAGGCCATGATGCTGCTGAAGCATTTTTCCTTCCATATACCGAGTTCTTTTTATATTACCGTCGGTGAGGGTTCCCATAGTCAGTCCTGTTACTTAGGGCAAGAAAATGTAGAAAAAGGAGAACAAGGAATTTTACGATTTAAAATGTAAAAATCTTTTTATAATCACTAAACCGTACTGGAGTAAAAAAGAATAAACCGTACTGGAGTAAAAAAGAATGAAATGCCTTTCTTTTGATAGTAATCTGAAAAAGTTTGTGTACTAAATCCTGTAAGCCAGATAGTTGAGTTATTGGATGATATTGTATGATGGAAAGTATCTGAAGCATTTTGGTTTCTTGAAAGGTTATGTTGTGAAAAATTTGTTTTGTAAGAGTAGATGTACGAAAAGCATATGCCGTTGTTATTACCTAAAATCCAATAAAAGATAGCTTTAGTAGATTATTACCACATGTGTGTAGGAGTTGCTTTCATAGTTAGGTTATTTTAGATACCAGAGTAATTTGTTTCATATTTTAGCATTGAAATGCCCCTTCAAATTCAGTATTTGTCTGATATGTAATAGAAATAGCACAAAATAAAATATCTCCTCAAGTAATTGAAATAACAAATTCTGTGGGCAACCCATTGAATGAAATGATATTTGCAGGGACATTGTGTGAGTGCAGTATCTCTGAGGAGCCTTCCCCAAGAGCTACTAAACTCAAAGATTATGCCCTTAAACCACATTCAAAGAACAAGAGCACAAAGCGAATTTGATTGATAAGTAATTCATTAGTGACTACAATATAGTATACTTTTTAACTTTCAACTGTAATGTATTTGCTTATAAAGTGTCACTTAAGTGTGTACACGCAGTTAACAATTTTAGGATTTCTTCTTGTGATCTGTGTTTATTGAATTTTAAGTGATGACAAAATTCTGAAGTCATTTGAATCCTAAGGTCAATTATAGTCAGTAGTAATTGTAGTAGCAGAAGTAATTAGTAATCCTAAAGAAGGCCATTCTCATTTCCCACTTTGAAGGATATGCACCTTGTGTGGTCTGTTATTGTTAATGGCTTATCATAGACCATCTAGAATTAAAATAATTTTTTTATTAGCATGAAATGTATTTCAAAAATTTGCTGTCCAGTTTAGGAGTACAGTCTTTGCCTTATCTACTGCATTTTTTGGTGTATTTGTTATTAGTAATTCCTCAGTTGTAAAAGCTAATAGACATTAAGAAATATATCACTTTTATAACTTAAAGATGTTGCTAACATGGGCTAAGTTTTGGTACATTTAGGTGATTTGTTTATTATTAATGTGAATGCAAATAAGTAAGTCTTGTAGGTCTACAAGAAAGGAAACTTTTGTGCTGTAATGAAATCATTCAGTGAAGCAAAATATTCTATTTTGTTGCAGTATTGTCACATTATATTCTACCAAAATGAACTTCAAAACAAATTGCTAGATATTGTTAGCAAGTCTGCAAAATGGCCTAAATCACTGAATGAAGAAAATATCAAAAGTCAGGTGGTGATGAAAGACATAATGCTCAGTAGACTATATGTGTGTGTAGAGGGGTGGGAATTGAAAATGTACAAATGAATAAATGTCATCTGACTGGTAAAAGATAGATAGGCAGGATGTTATTGGTTGGTTGTTCTCAGCAGCTCAGGAAGCTAGCTAACTGTATGCCCCACAAAGATTACATATAACATCTGCTGAAGAACATGGAATCAAGTTAGGAATGATTCAAGTTGGAGGATGCAGCTTAGCACAGAACCCTTTACTCTTCTTAAAGAAGATAGCAAGGCCAGAATTAAGGGATAGGCTGCCCAAAGGGAATTGTGAACACAAATTTAGAGGTTGAACTGTTAAGATTAGCTTCAACATTCAGGTGGGAGTAAACAGACATTAATGAGTTTCTGAAGTTCTTTGTTTAAACTGGATTTTTGCCAAAGAGTTATCACTGCTAAGATGTCTGTCCAATCATAAGATTTGATTTTTTCACTAAAGGTCTGATGTTTCCTAGTTTGGGTACATAGAGCTACAGAAAAACACCATCATCATAATATTTATTTATTCATCATAAGATTTTATTTATTTAATTAATCAAATTAATTTATTTTAGAGAGAGAAAGCAAGCACGAGCCAGGGGAGGGGCAGAGGGACAGGGGCAGAGAGAGAGAGAAAGAGAGAGAGAACCTCAAGCAGACTGCACTGAACGAGGAGCCTGTCTGGGGGGGGCGGGCTTGATCCCACCATCCTGAGATCCTGAGCCCAAATCAAGTCAGACACCTATCGACTGTGCTACCCAGGCACCCGTGAGGGATTCCCAGGAAATTCTAATGTACTACTAGGCTTGAGAATCACTAGCCAGACTTAGGTAGTGGTGAATGAATCCAAGAATTTTGAAGACTTAAAATCATAACACAGTTGAGCTAGGAGGGGCATTAGATCATTTGGTTTAACTGCTTCGTTTTGCAAGAGGAAACTCAGGAGCAAGTAATTTGATTTAGTACTTTTATTTTTTATGAAAAAAATTGTTTTGTTTGCTATATCCATTTCTGATTACTGACATTTCTTTAAGCAAATCACACCGATCTTCTATTTATCTTTTTTTTTTTTTTTTTTTTTTTTAACTTTTTGGCCCCTACCACCCATTTCTTCCTTCCCTCGCTGTCCATCTCTGGCAACCAGAGTCTATTCTCCTAACCTATGCGTTTTTTTTTTTTTTTTTTTTTTTAAGATTCCACATAGAAGAGAGGTCATACAATATGTCTTTCTCTCTCTGTTGTATTTCACTTAGCATAATGCCCTTGAGGTCCATCTATATATTCATAAATGGCAATATTTCATTCTTTTTTATGAAAAGATCATGTTCCCTTGTATATATGTATACCATAATTTGTTTATACATTCATTCATCAATGGACACTTAAATTGCTGTTTCTTGTGTTGTTGATCATAGCCGTCATTCTGACAGGCATGAGGTGATTTCTTATTGTAGTTTTGATTTGTATTTTCCTGATGATGTGATGTTGAGCATCTTTTTATGTGTCTGTTGGCCATCTATATGTCTTTGAAGAAATGTCTCTTCATGTCTTCCATTTTTAAATTGGATTTTAAAAAATACGGAGTTGCATCAGTTCTTTATATTTTTGGATGTTATCTTGTATCAGATATATGATTTCCAAATGTTTTCTCCCATTCAATAGTTTGCTTTTTCATTTTGTTGATGGGTTCATTTGCTCTGTAGAGCTTTTTAGTCCCATTTGTTTATTTTTGCTTTTGTGGATAGATTCAAAAAATCATTGCCAAGACCCATGTCAAGGAAGTTACTTTTTCTGTTTTTTTCTAGAAGTTTTATGGTTTCAGGTCTTATGTTCCAGTTTTTAATCTTTTTTGAGTTAATTTTTGTGTATCCTGTAAAGTAGTAGCTGTCTCTCATTCTTTTTCACATAGCTGTAGTTTTTTCAGCACCTTTTATTGAAGAGACTGTCCTTTCCCTACTGTACATTGTTGGCTCCTTTGTTATAAATTAATTAATCGTATATGTGTGATTTATTTCTTGGCTCTTTACCCTGTTCCATTGACCTGCATGTCTGTTTTTATGCCAGTACCATACTTTTAAAATTACTATAGCTTTTTAATATAGTTTGCAATCAGGGAGCATGATGCTTCTAGTTTTGTTCTTTCTCAAGATTGCTTTGGCTACACAGGTTTTTTTTTGTGGTTCCATATAAATTTTAAAGTCATTTGTTCTATTTCTTTGAAAAATGCCATTGGAATTTTGATAGCGATTTCATTGAATCTGTAGATTTTTTTAAAAAAGACTTTATTTATTTATTTGAGAGAGAGTGTATGTGTACTTGCCTGAGTGAGGGGACGGGCAGAGGGAGAGGGAGAAGCAGATTCCCTAGTGCCCAGGGAGTCCAAGGTGGGAGGGCTCCATCCCAGGAGCCTGAGATCGTGACCTGAGCTGAAGGCAGATGCTTAACTGACTGAGCCACCCAGGTCCCCCTAGATTGCTTTTGATATTATGGACATTTTAAAAATACTGATTCTTCCATCTCATAAGCACAGAGTATCTTTCTGTTTATTTGTATCTTCTTCAGTTTCTTTCATTAATGACTTGTAGTTTTTTTGTTTTTGTTTTTTGTTTTTTTTTTTGACTTGTAGTTTTTAATAACTCTATTGGTTAAATTTATTCCTATGTATTTTATTCTTTTTGATGCAATTATTAATGGGATTGTTTTATTAATTTGTAAATTTCTTAATTCTTTTCATAGTTTGTTATTAGTGTATAGAGATACAACAGATATTTGTGTTTTGATTTTGTATCATGCAGTATTCCTTTACAAAAACAAATTCCAAATACAAATTCCACTGTATTTATTTATTAGTTCTAATGTTTCTTGAAGGAGTCTTTAGAGTTTTGTATATGTAATATGTCATCTCCAAATAGTGACTACTTCTTCCTTTCCCATTTAGATGCCTTTAATTTATTTCATGCCTAGGACTTCCTACACTATGTTGAATAATAGTGGCAAGAATGGGCATCCTTTTCTTTTTCCTGATGTTAGAGGAAAGGCTTTCAGCTTTTAATCATTGAGTATGGTATAGCTGGGGGCTTGTGATATATGACGTTTATTATGTTAAGGGGCGTTCTCTTTATACCCTCTTTATTGAGAATTTTTATCATAAATGAATGTTGAATTTTGTTAAGTGCTTTTTCTGGTGCATTTGGTGACTTTTAATATAGAGCCCTGAAGCAGAAAATGACTTATGGTCCTTATTTGGGACTTGGTGATGAGGTTAATTGTAGTGATATTGAAAGAGATGGAAAGCTTGGAAAAGGAAACAGGTTTATGAGCAAGAAAAGTTTAGTTTCAGCCTGTTGAATTAAGATGACTGATGTATATAATTGGAAATAAATATGCAAAGGTCCATTTTAAACTGGAAAGATTCGTATACATATAAGTTCATAAAATTCAAGTAGAAATACTCAGAAGTGATCTGACCACATGATATTTTGAGATTACAGGCTAGGAATGAGGCAGGCAATTGTCAGTACAGATGTAACAGCTTATGTTGAATTCTCAGAGTTAACAGTGAGTGGGAAGAATAGAGGTATGAATAGTGTTTAGAGAATTCTCATAATTGGGAGACAGGAAGAAAGAGCTCTTGTTAAAAGCCAAATAGTAATTAGAAAAGTAAGGGAAGTCTAATGGCATTGGAGCAAAAGGAGTGGAGTAGATCATGACAAAGACAAAGATCTGTATCTCCACAAAGATTTGTGCTTCCACATGTCTAATGGGTCTCACCTGAAGATGGAGAAGGTGCCTCAAAATGCAAGCTTGCTATCTTCTTTATCTCCTGTCCACCCCACAAAATACAACCCTTCTTCTTCTTTATATCTAGTCTTGATAGATGGCTTTATACCTAGCTCTCCTAGGCTAAAACTTAGAAATCCTCTTTGACTTCTTTCTCTCACTCTTTTTCCATACTTAATTGATCGCCCTGTACTATTCCTCCTGTCCCTGCCATATTTCTTCTGTTAATTGTAATTATACTGTTTCTGTTTCTACTAATTCCAAAACCTACTAACTACATAGATAGGTTTTTTGTTGTTGTTTTAACGCATATTTCTTGGAAATAATGATATCATTTCTCCTATGTTAGAAGTAAGCATGGTCATCATGTACATAATAAGTTCACTTATTCTGGGCAAGAGAACCCATAAATGTACATCCAGGTAGGATGACAATATAACTTATTATGCAAACTGGATACTTCTGAAAATGAAAGGGGGTGCTGTTAATAATTTAGTGGTACAAGAGGCAGAAGCAGGGACTGTCCTGTACAAGCCAGGCTGTATGATCACCTACCTCAGTGATTCTCAACTGGGAGTGATTTTGCCTCCCATAAGACATTTGGCAATGCCTAGAGATATTTTTGGTTGTCATAAGTGGAGAAGGAAGAGTTATTACTGGTATTTAGTGGCTACAGTCCAGGAAAGCTGCTAATCATCCTGCATTGCATGGGATAGCCCCACAGCAAAGAATTATTTGGCTTTTTTCATTTAATTAAGTCAATGGATGTTTATTTAGTTTCTTTCCTTCTCTATACCACTTACTGTGCTAGGTTCTTCAGATGCATTTATGAGCAAAGCAGTCATGGTCACAGAAGTCATGAAACTTGTAGTTGGGGAGACTAAGATTAAATACATAATTACATAAATAAATATATTATTTAAACAGTGAAAAACCCTAGGAAGGAATAGTACTTAGTGCTTTTGGAACATAAAACAAGAGACCTGATCTAGAATGTGAGGTCAGGGGAAAGTTTTCTGACATTTGAGTTGAAATCTGAAGGATGAGTAGGCTTGAACTCAACAAAGATGTTTTATAAGGAGAGGGGAGGAAAAGTGTGCCAGGCACCAAAAGGGTATGGAGAGTGACAATCCCAAAGAAATGGAATAAGGCCAGTGAGGTAGAAGGCTAGGAGGTGTGTGAAGGTAGGAGGTGGGGAGAGAGCTGACTAGAGACAGAGGTGCAGTAAGCAGGGGTCAGATCATAGCTTTGTTGAAAGGATGTTGAATTTTAATTGGGAAACCTGGGGAGGTTTCTAAGCCCGGAATGGTGTGGTCAGATTTGCATTTTAAAGAAGATTCCATTTCTAAAATGTCCTCACTTTGTGTTACTACTACCTTACTTAAGAGTACTCACAGCATTTGGGATCTGTCTTAGTCTGGCCCATTTGCATCTGCAGTCTTCCCCTTTAGTCTGCAGGGTTCCTCACACACTGACCTTGCTTACTGAATGAGTTATTAGAAAGCTTCTATATTTTTCTCCTCAAAAATGTCTGTGTTAACATTTTAGTGCCTAAAAACAGTGGCCATTATTTTTTCCCCACTGACGTTCTTCTCTTCAATAGATTGTTAATCTAAATAGTAAGAAATATACTTTCTCCCATGGGGCATATTAAATACTATTTTAATTTTTGAAAGAAAGGTAGTATGGCCTAGAAACATTTGTTTTTCTGAATTAACTCTTATGCAAAAAAAGTTTCTTGGCCATGCTTTACCCCATACTGCACTTACAATGGCCTATGATTGGGTACTTCCAAATCTCTGCTTGTGTTGCTTTTCTACCCAAAATGCCTTTTCTCTGTCCATCTCTTTTTGTTTAAATTCTACTCATTTTTCATATCCTCCAGGAAGCCTTTCTTAGTTTCATGAGTTTAATGTTTTATAATGTCCTTGTCTATGTTTCTATTAAACTTTGTTCATCCATTATAATACTTAGCACATAGTGTCTTGTGTTATCCAGAATGGGATCTAGGCACCTATCTTCCTTACTGACTAGACATGAGCCACACCTCTGTAAAACTTTTATGACATATTATGCAGTGTTACTTTAAAAATATTATTTTTAACACAGTATCAGGTAACTACACAATGAGTAGTGAATGAGTGAATGGGAGGGATACGATCAGTTCTGTCAAATACATGGAAATTGAGGAAGACTGAGAAAATATGTATTTTTTTCCTCCTTTGGAATCTTTCAGCAGCTTCCCATTACTTGTGGAGTAAGGTCTTCAATTCTTTGTAAGACATTCAAAGCATACCTTTAATTTTTATTGTCAACCATTTTTCCATCTGAATTCTCTTGGGGAGAAATAGATATTCTGGCTGATAGAAACACTGGTATATTAATATGTATGCTTATCCACTTTTCTGGAATGACCTCCCTAGGCTTAACACCTTTGCAAAGCATGCCTTTCCTTTTAGGTCCAATTCGAGTCTTACTTTACCTGCTTTCTTTTTCTTCATTAGCACATGTCACTTTTGAACATGCTATATATTTATTTCTTTTGTTTCTTGTATTTCTCTCCTTACAGATTTTTGTGTGATTTCTTCACTGATTGTCTCATTCTGAGAACTGTGCTTGGCGCATCTTTGATACTCAATAGATAGTTGTTGAATGAGTGGCCTGGCTTTACTAAAACACTTTCCCTGAATGTCTAATATTCTGTACTGTGTGTGTGTGTTGTTTATGGAGAGCATTTGGCCAGAATGTTCTGCTCCTTCTCTTACCTAATTTCTGCTTGTGTTATCTCCTCTAGGAAGCATTCTCTCCTTTCACTATCTGATTTGATATTCTCCTTTGTTTCTATTGGCTCCTTTTCTTACATCCAAAATCCATCAGAGTATGCCTCATACATTCTTGTTTGATTTACATGTCTGTATTGCCCACAGTACTTTAACTTTTTCGTGAGAAATGACCAGTGTAAATTGCCTATGGTGCTTGAATACAGTAAGTGTTAAATAAATATTTTTCAATAATGAAAGAAGTTAGAGTTGAGTCAAATCCCAATCAACACATTTTGCTTCCCCAGTGCAAAATAGACACTTCTAAGAAGTTATTTTTTTTCCTGGTTAACAATTTTCTTGTTTAGTCTGTGAATATAATTAGTCATATTCAGTATGTAGTCTTGTGTTGACTTTCTAATAAGTCTGGTAAGAATTAGTTCTTGATCTTTGAGTTCTTGATACTTGGAAAATTTTTTACTATAAAAGATATTTTGTTTTGTCTCTCCGATACAACCTCTATAATTTCTGCAATTTGCTGTGACAACTTTTTGCAGAGTTTTTGCTACATTGATATCTTTGGAAACTGGCCTTGGCTCCCCCATTTCACTTGTCCTTTTCTTGGACACTCTAATTACTATGTCTCTCCCATTAAATAATCCAGTTCTTGATTATCTTGAGGCTAATTATGGATAGCATAACTGAAAACCATTTACATAAACCTCAAATTGCACCTTAAAAATTGTTTTAAATTTTCCATTCTTGGGAAGTCAACATGGAATGGTGAATGAAAAAATACCTCACTGTGAATCAGAAAATTTAAATTCTACGTTTGATTCTTCCTGGCTCCCAGATTTTCATGTTCAGTATGAGCTATGTATATCAAAGTGTATTGGTATGACACTTTGCTTCAGAGATGGTCATGCAGGTAAGCACAAACAAGGCATATTATCTTTAAAAATGGCAAAAGTAACTTCTCAGCACATACGTGCTAAAAGTACACAGGTGGTTTGCTTAATGCCTGACTTAATTCTAGTTAAGAGCTAAATCCACTAGAAAATCATGGCATAGAATCATGTCTTCTTTCATGCATCAGGGAAGGACTCCAACATCTAGTTTTATTTATAGAAAGATTCATTGCCTTAAACTTATTCTTTAGAAAACTCTCTTCTTTTCCTTGGGAGAGAATACATTTGCATACTAGGTTTCTTGGCATTTATATATAGAAGGCTTGGTGCCGGGTTAGAGCTACCAACTCTATATGCTGTCTTCCTACTACTTTCAGTATTGCCTTATTATTTGATGACTAGAAGGAATAAGGATGGGATATTAAATAACTGTAAATACAGTTGGGTATATTCCATTATTGACCTCAAGGTCTTGTTAGTCTGTAACTATTGATTGCTGTATGGAATGTTGTGGTCTTTTTGTATTTGGTTAAAAATAAGTATAGTAAGTAAATAAGATGAATTTAGAATGAATTCTCCTGGAAAATTTCATATAGATGAAGTTACTGCATCTAATATTGAGGGATATAAATTTACTGTCACATAATCTCTATCCTGAGAGTTTATAGCCTGGTCAAAGGTGACAAACATGCACAAATTAAAAAATAATGCTATTAAGAAGTATTATGTAGTCAGTATAGTGAAGTGGTCCATTTTATGTAAAGTAATAAGATTGACTGTGGGAGAGATAATTTTAAAAAAAGGAGTACATATTCGCAAGGTTGATTGTTTCAATTAGCTTTACTGTGTAACAAGCCATCCTACAATTTAGTAGCTTAAAACAACTGTTTATTTAGGTCATTATTCTATGGATTGTCAGTTTTGGGCTGGGCTTGGCTAAATGATTCTTCTGCTCTGTGCTTGTGTATTGGTTTTCTAGGGCTGCTGTAACAAGTTACAACAAACTTAGTACCTTTACAGAAATTTTTTCTCTTATAGTTCTGGATGACAGAATCTGGATGACAGTCCAGAATCAATATGTAAACAGGGTTGGTTTCATCTGCAGGCCCTTAGGGAGAATCTGTTCTATGCTTCTGTCCTAGCCTCTGGTTGTTTCTGGCAACCCTTGATGTTCTTGGCTTGAAAACTCATTGCTGTGGTCCCTCCCTGCCTCTATCTTTACCTGACCTTCTCTATGTCTTCTTTTTTGTTTCTTATAAGGACGCATATGATTAAATTACAACCCACCATGGGCGCCACCCCCACCCCCCACGCCGATCCAGGGTGATCTCATTATTCTGTTAGCCAAAGCAAGATATAAGTCCAGTCCAGGGGATCCCTGGGTGGCTTAGCAGTTTAGCGTCTGCCTTGAGCTCAGGGCGTGATCCTGGAGACCTGGGATCGAGTTCCGCATCGGGCTCCCTGCATGGAGCCTGCTTCTCCCTCTGCCTTGTCTCTGCCTCTCTCTCTCTCTCTCTCTCTCTCTCTCTGTGTGTCTCTCATGAGTAAATAAATAAAATCTTAAAAAAAAAAAGTCCAGTCCAGATTCAAGGAGTGGAAAAATGACTTCACCACTTGATGAGAGGAGCTGTAAAGTCACATTGCAGGAACCACTGGATACATAGAGAGAACATTTTTGACCATCTTTGCAATCTATCACACTGATAAAAGAGAAATGGGGAGGATGGAGGAGAGGTTTGAATAAGTGTGGGAATGGAGAAGAGAACATATATGGCATAAATATAGAGCTAAAATGTCAGAGTTGATTTTATATATCATCCCTGTGGGTAGTGTGTGGATGGTGTCTCTCCCCGTGCTCACTTGCTCTCCCTTGCGTGCTCTCTCTTTCTCTCTCTCACTATATATATGTATGTGTGTGTGTGTGTATATGTGTGTGTGTGTGTGTATATGTGTGTGTGTGTGTATATATATATATATATATAGTCTGTTTGTATACATTTTATTTGCTGTTTCTTCCCCTACCCCATTTCTGTATTGTGGAAAAGTTCAAATATATACAAAGTAAGTGAATAGTATAATGAATTCCATTGTACCTAGTGCTTAGCTTCTATAATTAACAAAGTTCTGGAATGCTTGCTTTTTCTATACCTTCAGCTATCCTACATTTTATTCCTTTTTTGAAGGTAAAATTTATACACATTGGAAGGCACAAACCTTAACTGTACGTTTTGGCAAAATGGATATACCTGTGTAACCTATAGCTCTCTCAAATTATAGAACATTTCCATGATCAGAAATAGTTCTGGGGTGTCTGGGTGGTACAGTTGGTTAAATATTGGACTCTTAGTTTCTGCTTAGGTCATGATCTCAGGGTCTTGAGATCAAGCCCTGTGTTGTGTTCTGCACTCAGTGTAGAGTATGCTTAAGACTCTCTCTCCCCCTCCCACTTGTGCCCCCCCCCTCAAATAAAATAAATAAATCTTAAAAAAAGGAAAAAGAAATATTCCTTGTGTAAGAGAGATACTTACTCTTTTCTAGGTAACCATTTGATATTTTTTTCATAACAGATTTATGTTGCCTTTTCTAGGATTTCATATAAATGACATCACACAGTATGTAGTTTTTATGTCCGTTGTATTTTGTTCAGCATAATGTTTTTCAACATTTATTTTTGTTGTATGCTATAGTGGATTTTAAGGATTTATTTATTTATTTGAGAGAGAGAGAGAGACCGTGAACAGGGGGAGGAGCAGAGAGAATCTCCAGCAGATTCCCCACTGAGTGCAGAGGATGACATGAGACTTGATCCCAGGACCCTGAGATCATGACCTGAACTGACATCAGGAGTTTGTTGCTTAACCAACTAAGCCACCCAGGTACCCCTATTTTTATTGCTGAGTAGTGTCCTGTTCAATGAATAGCCCGTATTTTGTTTTCCCTTCTCTTGTGTAAGCCTTTTTGTGGACATATTTTATTTATCTTAGATAATTAACTGGGAGTATAAAATTGCTGAGTCAAAGGGTTGGTATGTATTTTAATCTTAGAAGAAACTGCCAAACCCTTTGCAATGTAGTTAAACCATCTTATATCCCACCATGAATATGTGAGAGTTCTGGTTGCTCCACTTCATTTCTAATATTTAGTGCTGTGAGTCTTTTTAATTTAGCATTCTATTATATGTGTGGTAGTACCTAACTGTAGTGTCAGTTTGCGTTTCCCTGATGAGTAATAAGATTGAGCATCTTTTTCTTAGCTTCTTGGCCATTTTTATCCTTTTCTCTGTGAAATGTCTACTCAAGTCTTTTGCCCAGATGAAACTTTTTTTTTAGTCCTTTTGTCATTTGTTATAGTAGTTCTTTATGTGCAGAGGGCAAAAGTCTTTTGTCAAAAATTTGTTTTGTGAATGTTTTCTGCCAGTTTTTGGATTGTCTATTCATTTTCTTAATGGTGTCTTTTAATGACAGATTTTGAAGTATGAACAAATCTAATTTATAATTTTTTATGATTTTTGCTTTCTACATTCTAAGAAATCATTTATTTTTTAATTTTTAAAGTGGAAATATAGTTGATATGTAGTATCATGTTAGTTTCAGATGTACAACACAGTGGTCTGACATTTATATACCTCCCAAAATGCTCACCACGATAATTGTAGTTCCATCTGTCACCACACAAAGTTATTCCAATATTATTGTGTTCCCTATGCAATACTTTACTTTCCTGTGACTATTTATTTTATAACTCTATTTATTTCTAGCTCTTTAAGAAATCTTTATCTATTCCAGGGCATGGGGATATTGTCTTATGTTTTCTTCAAAAAACTTTATAGGTTTATCCCTTATATTTAGGTCAATGATCCATTTCAAATTAATTTTTTAAAAGATTTATATATTTATTCATGAGAGAGAGAGAGAGAGAGAGAGAGAGAGAGAAGCAGAGACATAGGCAGAGGAAGAAGCAGGATCCTTTCAGGGAGCCCGATGTGGAACTTGATCCCGGATCCTGGGATCCCACCCTGAGCCAAAGGCAGATGCTCAACCGCTAAGCCACCCAGGTGTCCCTCAAATTAATTTTTGTATAGAATGTGAAGTTTCTTTTTTTCCATATGAATGTCCAGTTGTTCCAACACGATTTGTTAAAAAGACTTTTTTTCCCCCAGTGAGTTGCTTTGGCATCTTTGTTGAAACTCAACTAACTGCATGAGTATAGGTTTGTTTCTGGAGTCTCTCTTCTGTTCTATAGATCTATTTATCCTCATGCTAATACTACAGTCTCTTGATTACAGTAGATTTATAGTGTGTCTAGACATCAGTTTATGAAAGCTCTCCATCTCTGTTCTCTATTCGTTTTAAAGATTGTTTCACTATTCTAGGTTTTTTGCATTTCCATAGAAATGCTGAAATGATCTTGTTGTTTGTTTAAAAAAAAAAAAAAAAGCCTGAGGATTTTCATTTGGATTGTGTTGCATTTATAGGTCATTTAGGTGAGAATCAACTTTTTTTTTTTTTTAAGGTGTATTTAGCTTTTAAGGTATATCTTTTTTTTTTAATTAAGATTTTGTTTATTCATGAGAGACAGAGAGAGAGAGAGAGAGAGAAGCATAGACACAGGCAGAGGGAGAAGCAGGCTCCATGCAGGGAGCCTGATGTGGGACTCGATCCCAGGACTCCAGGATCATGCCCTGGGCCAAAGGTAGGCACTAAACCGCTGAGCCACTCAGGGATCCCAAGGTATATCTTTTAAAGCATGTTTTTGCTCATGTCACTTACTGGCTCAAAAGCCTTCACTTGTTCCACAGTTGCATAGAGTAGTAGTTAAGATTTGTAGGTAGCTTTATTCACAACACTCTCCTCTTATTTTATCCACTACACGTTGTATCCAGGTTGCTTGTTCTTTCTCTTACATAGTCTGAACTTTTCTTCCTTCATGCTTTTATTCTCTTATATCCTTTATACTGGATATTCTTCACACTTACTCTCCAAGTTTAAAAGATTCAAATATTACAGATATTTATGTTATAATGTCATAAATTACAAATTAACAGTAAGAAGGTTTTTTTTTTTTTTTTTTAATCGAGGTATAATTGATACACAGTGTTGCATTAGTTTCAGGTGTACTGGTAAGAAGGTTTTAAAAAAATAAAATTTCATGGGATGAATCACTTAAAATTTATGCAATTTTGTAATTGGAACACCAAAAAAGTAAGCAAAACAAAACCCACCAAACAAAAAAGAAAATCAAGCCATAATAATTTTAATAAAATAGGACTTTACCTATTCTTTTTTTTAGGGGAGGCGGGGCAGAGGGTGAGGGAGAGGGAGAGAATCTCAAGCAGACTCCTTGCTGAGCACAGAGCCCATGGGGGCAGGTTCTAGGACCCCTAACAGCATGACTTGAGCTGTAGTCAAGAGTCGAGCATTCAATGGACTGAGCCACCCAGGAGCCCCAAGGACTTTACATTTATTTATTTATAGACTTATTTATTTATATTAGAGAGCAAGAAAGAACATGTGATGACCAGGGGGAGTGGCAGAGGGAGAAGGAGAGAAGCAGTCACCTCACTGAGCTCAGAGCCCTATGGGAGCTCGATCCCAAACCCTAAGATCATGACCTGAGCTGAAATCAAGTTGGTCCCTTAAGCAACTGAGCCACCCAGGTACCCTAGAACTTTACTTTTAAATAGAAAGGTGAAGGTAGCTTGAAGGAAGCATTGAGGAGATAAGAGCAAAATGCATGCTGATCTTGAGAACCAAGTAAGGAACTGTCAATCTAAGTCACATATACAAACTGAGCTGTAAAGGACAGTGGAAGAATGGTGCATTGTGTATGGTCAGGTACTCTATTTTTCTTCTGCTACTTGGAGGTTCAAAGCATTCAGGTAGTGGCAAAAATTGAGTGTGAACCAACTTAAGTTTTATTGACATCATTTTGTTGCTTACAGATCACATATGGATTCATTCAGGTTTCAGAAACAATCATTGAAGGATAGGCTCCATTCTAGTGTTCAGCTTGAGCTTCAATTTCCACCATTAAAATTTCTCTGATCCATTTGGTTAGAAATGACATTGCTACTTATGAATACTAAAGTATTTTATTCTTGTCTTATGGCATTTATGTCTTCCATACTGTATTATACTTATCAAGGAGCATGTCTTATTCCTTTATGAGGTTGCAGTCTTTTTTGAACTAATTTCTGATTTTATTTTTTATTTTTATTTTTTAAAGTGGCTTTTAAATTAGATTTATTTATTTATTTTAGAGGAGGCCCTTGAGTGGGTGGGGGATGGGCAGGGGGAGAGGTAGAGTCTTAAGCAGACTGTGCTGAGCATGGAGCCCAGTATGGGGTTCCATCTCATGATCCTGAGATCACTACCAAGCGTTGGAGGTTTAAAAAAAAAAAAAAAAGCTCTCTCCTTTCCGCCGCCATCCTGGTTGCATGTGGTTGACTGTGATCGCCATGTCTTCTCATGAGACTTTCAGAATCAAGCGATTCCTGGCCAAGAAACAAAAGCAGAATCGTCCTATTCCCCAGTGGATTCAGATGAAAACTGGTAATAAAATCAGGTACAACTCCAAGAGGAGATACTGGAGAAGAACCAAGCTGGGTCTATGAGGAAGCATCGCACATCATGAAATAGCAAACATAATTGGCACACGTATTTAAGCCGCATGGAGATCACTTGTTCCTATCCTATCAATATGGAAACATCCTTCCTACCTGGCCAATAGACATGTCTTATCAAGGGAATGATTTTCTCTGTGAATATGCCTCTATACCAGTAGATTGGTTCAGTAATAAATGTGAGACCTGTCAGCTGAGCTGCTGTTGTGTCCTGATTTGTGAAGTACTGAATTCCCCCTCCTGTCAGATCTCACATAGCACTGTCTGATAGAACTTTCTGCAATGATAGAAATGGCCCTTGACAACGAAGTATTTAAAGTGTGGCTAGGGGATGCCTGTGTGGCTCTGTCTGCTAAGCATCTGCCTTTGGCTCAGGTCTTGACAGGGAGTCAGCATGTCTCCCTCTCTCTGCTCCTCCCCTGGCTCATGTGCTTTCTCTCAAATAAAATCTTTAAAAAAAAAAAAAGAGTTGGATGTTTAACTGACTGTTGTCAACCATGTATCCCTAATATTCTGATTTCAGTTATTTTGTATATGCTCTTTAGCACTTCAGATGGTATCCTGCATATAATAGGTGTTTGAAAATGCTTGATGAATGAATGAATGAGTGAATAAAGGATGAGTAAATGAAATACAGTGGAGAAATGAGAGGTGAATACATAAAAAGGAGAGTAGAACAAAATTGTGCACTTCTTGCTTTTGTTTTCTGTTTTAGTGCTAGTTTGGTAGAAGCACTAAAGAATCCAAAACTGGTTTAATGATAAGAATAATTAGGGATCCCTGGGTGGCGCAGTGGTTTAGTGCCTGCCTTTGGCCCAGGGCGCGATCCTGGAGACCTGGGATCGAATCCCACGTCGGGCTCCCGGTGCATGGAGCCTGCTCCTCCCTCTGCCTGTGTCTCTGCCTCTCTCTCTCTCTGTGTGTGTGTGTGTGACTATCATAAATAAATAAAAATTAAAAAAATTTTAATAAAAAAAAGAATAATTATAATTTCAGTGAGGATGACAGAACATGAGAGACTCCTAATTCTGGGAAATGAACAACGAGTAGTGGAAAGGGAGGTGGGTGGGGGGTTGGGGTGACTGGGTGATGGGCACTGAGGGGGGCACTTGATGGGATGAGCACTGGGTGATATGCTATATGTTGGCAAATTGAACTCCAATTAAAAAAAATTAAATCTTAAAGGAATTGTTAATAAAATATTAAATAAAAAAGAATAATTATAATTTGAGGTATTTCCAATATGAAAGTTATTTCTCTTTAGCTTAAGACATACTAATCTTCACAAGAACTAACAGGAGAGCCATATCCCTGTTAGATTCTTTAGATATTCAGGGCAGCCTGGGTGGCGCAGTGGTTTAGCGCTGCTTGCAGCCTGGGGTGTGATCCTGGAGACCGGGGATCGAGTCCCACGTTGGGCTTCCTGTGTGGAGCCTTCTTCTCCCTCTGCCTGTGTCTCTGCCTCTCTCTCTCTCTCTCTCTCTCTGTCTCTATGAATAAATAAAATCTTTTAAAAAAAGATTCTTTAGATATTCACTAATCTATTTTATAACTCAGATAATTTTAATAATTGATAACTCTCATCAAAAGAGATTTTAGAAGCACTTGGGTGGCTCAGTTGGTTAAACTTCTGACTCTTGATTTTGGCCCAAGTCATGATCGCATAGTTGTGAGATCGGGCCTTGTGTCAGGCTTCGTGCTGAGCATGGAGCCTGCTTGAGATTCCTTCTCTTCTTCTCCCTCTGTCCAGCTCCTGCCCCCGCCGCCCCCCCCCCCCAAAAAAAAGATCTACTTTTCCTCAATGTTAAAAGTCGGAAGCTGCCGACAATAGTAACTTCTAAATGGCTATCAAATGTGCCCTTGCTATAGAATTCCAACCAGGTGTGTCAGCTAATTTCATCTCAACATAAGGAAATAACCAACATCATTTCATATTTAACTTTGTAGATTGAAGGCAAATATCATTTATATGACTTTTTGTGTAGAATTGGTCTCTTTTCATTTTCTCTTTTCTCTTCCATATTTGAATCTTGAATACCTAGGTATTGTGCTTAGAAAAATCATGAAATGGTGCTGCTTCCATAGTTTATTTAAAGCACAATTCTGTTAGACATAAAGTCACTCTGTTCTTTAGCATTTTATATTTGCTGAATGCATAGTTTACTCTAAAAAAATCATTTGTATGAAGCATCATTTGCTGCCTACTGTGGGTAGCTGTGTAATAGTGGAATGCTTCTGATTTGAAGCCAGAATGCCTGTGGCTTCCTGTCTGCTTATTATCTCTAGGTAACCATGATCTGTTATTTTCCCTTCTCTGGGTTTCATTCTTCTTCTTCTCACTCTCCTCCTCCTTTTCTTCTCCCTCTCCTCCTCCCCCTCCTCCTCCCCCTCTTCCTTTATTTTTTCCTCCTCTTCCCCCTCTCCTTTCCCCCCCTCCCTCTTCTCCTCTTGCTCCTTTCCTTTTGTAAAGTAGAGGCAATATCTTTTCCTCATAACTTACTGGGAAGATTAAGTGAAATAATTTGGTTATACCTCCTAAATATGTTTTGATCTGTCACCTTCTCTTCATTTCCATTATTTTTTCCTGGTCCAGCACTTTCCTCACCTGGACTTACTATACTGACCCCACTCAGAGTGGTGTCTCCACCTTGCAGTCAGAAGAGATCTTTGTCAAAGATGAATTTGATCATGTTACTCCTCATTCTTTTTTTTTTTTTCTTACTCCTTACTCCTATACTTAAAAACCTTTTGTGATTTCCTATTGCTTAAGGATAAAATGCAAAAATTTTAACAAATTCTACAAGAGCTTGTATGATTTAATTCTTTGTAATTTCTTGGGCCCATCTTGGCCTAATCTCCTTCTGCGCTTTCTTTGTTGCAGCCACAGTAGACTTCTTCACTTCATTGAATGTTTAATGTATCTTCCTGTCTTGGAAATAAGACTTGCAGGAGGGACAGGTTTGAGTTGGAGGGTAGAAGTCGAAATCAGGATCTCAGTTGTAGCCATGTTCAACTTTAGCTGTCAGTTGGTCTTCCAAGTGGAGATGTCAAGTAGGCTGCTGGAAGTACACAGCCTGACTTGGAGACAGACGGTTCTGTCTGAAGATTATACATGCGAGCTGGCATAAAAAGGGTATTTATTTATTTATTTATTTATTTATTTATTTATCAATCAATCAAGATTTTATTTATTTATTCATGAGAGAGAGAGAGAGAGAGAAAGAGGCAGAGAAACAGGCAGAAGGAGAAGCAGGTTCCATGCAGGGAGCCCGATGTGGGACTCAATTCCGGGTCTCCAGGATCAGGCCTCAGACCGAAGGTGGCGCTAAACCGCTGAGCCACCCAGGCTGCCCCTAAAAGGGTGTTTAAACTAGTGAGATTGAATGTGTTGACCAAGGCCAGAGTCTGCCCTTTTTTGTTTTTTTGTTTTTCATCTTCCAGGATCTAATTGTAGGTCACGATTCAGCTTCTGCACCTTCTTTGTTTTACTTCCTCACTCATAGTAATAGCATTCTCTTCCTACTGTGTCAGAGCAGCTGCAGCTTTATATCGCAGTTGATAAATTTCATTTACAGTTAGGCCAGAGTTTTTTATGGGGGAAGTACCTTGTCTTATTTGCCTTTCTAGCTTCTGTTGCATAGCAGATGCTAAATAAACATGTTTTAAATGAATGATGATGAAGTGATTCAAAATATGTTCAAATGACCAAGTCCAACCTGTTGGAACTGAGAAAGGGCTGCCCATACTGAGTTAGTCTGTTGTACCAAAAGGGAAGTGCCTTTAAATTGTATGCCCCTTCCTGAGGCAGAGTAAAACTTGAGTGAAATAAAAAGTATTTTATTTTTAAGATTTCTTTGATATCTATATTTAGTAATAAACACCAGGCTTTGACAATTTGGTAACTTAAAATATTTCTCTTTTGCATAAAATGCAGTTGGAGAGAGACCATTATAGTCAGTGCATGTTTTTTTCATTTGTTTTTAAAACTTTCATTCATTTCTTTTATTGTAACTGTTCATTTTCAATTTTCTGTGAGCTCTATGTCAAATACTTTCAAGTTACATGTTTTATAGATTGGCCTTGTCAGAAAATAGAGAACTGGATAAACATTTTAATTCCACAGATTTTTTAACTTTTTATTTATTTATTTATTTATTTGAGTTCAATTTGCCAACATATAGCATAACACCCAGTGCTCATCCTGTCAGGTGACCCTGATTTTTTAACTTTTAAGTTGTAGATTCAAATTTAGTCTCTGGGGATAGAAAATGGAACATACATTTTTGTTCTTAAAAATAAAATAGAGTTACAAAATTTTTATTTTGTAACCATGATAAAAATAGCTCATAATCTCACTAACCAGACATAGTCACTATTCTATTAACATTTAGGTAATTGTTTTTCTAATCTGTATTTTGTATACCTATATCTTATTAAAATAAATATATATATGCAGCATTATGTTTTGTTTTTACACTATATATATGTAGCTAGTTTTTTCTGGAAGCAGATATTTGTAAAACATAGTTGTTAATGGCTTCTAACCTTTCTATTACAGATACACCATGATTTAAAAAATTTCCTCTTTTTCTTACCATTTTGTTTTTTTCTAAATTTCCTGAATAACTGTGGACGTTGATTATTGTATAAAAGGCAACAAATATTTTTAAGGCTTTTGATAAATATTTGTAAAATGATCACTAATAGCATCTTTAACAAATTTACATTTCCATTGAAAGTCTACGAGAGTTCTCTCCATGTACTTGAGGATTGATTATTAAATACATTTTTTTGTATAAGGTATTAAATAATCAAATACAGCTTTTTAAAAATACATATTTCTTTGATTTTGAAAAATTTAAAAATCTATCAGTTGACTTATTTTAACTGTGAATTTTACATTTCCTTTTACCTTTGCCTTTTGGTATATAGTCTCATTTTCATTGATTTTTAAGAGTTTTTTTTAATTTATAAGAGTTCTTTACATATTAGAGGAAACAAGATGGATTTTATAGGTCAAAAACAGTTAAATATTCACAACTTCATATTGCTCAACTTAAATTATGTACTTTATGTTGGCTGCTAGTGTTTTCCCAATTTGTCTTTTGTTCTTTTTTATCATGTTTTTTAAAGCATATAACAAGTTTAAAATTTTCTTGTTGTTTAATTTAGTGATCCTTTGTAGTTTCCTCCATTGCTTTCTTCCAGCAAAAGGTCTCTCTATCCCAAGGGTAGATAAATATTTTTGTAGTTTCATATTTTAAAATTTAACTTTAAAATCCATCTGGAAATTTGTTTGAATGTATTGTTAAGGCAGGGATCTGTTTACTGAGTGATGAAACAATTACTTTCAGATTCCTGAGCAAACTCTGTTGTTTATTTTCATGCCCCATTGCTAAATACACAAAATTATTATGTGTCCTAGGTAATATAACATCTTTGACCTTGGTACTTTATAAAATACATTTCTTGTGCCTTGGGTTAGCTGATATGCTTCAAGGACCAGTAATTATCTGGATACCTTAATTTTGGCAATGTTAACTTCTAAAGATATAATAATGTACTCAGTACTTCATTTACTTGATGGCTTCTTTCAGCATAAAATTCTATCATCCACAGAAGCTTACACATTAACTTAAAGGGATAGTATTGTCAAATAAAATGTTCTTTAGAAATATTTTTTAAAACTTTGATCTTTTTTCTTTTCTCTTCAAACTTACATTTGGCTTAGCTTTAGGAATGATATATATATTTTAAAATTTGTTCTTTGAATTAAGATACCAAATGATGATATTACTTGTTTATTATCTAGTGCTCTAGGCCTAGAGTACCTGTCCCATCATAGATGTTTTAGACAGAAATTCCACTCATTTATTTTAGAATTTTTACAGCTTATTATAGTGTTCCTGTGGAATAAACTGTAATCTTAAATGAAATCAACTGAAATGTAAGTTTCTGTGATTTTGTCAAATTGCATGCAGTAATTCTGATGACACTGAAGAAAAAAAATAAAGTGCTTGAAGTTTTGTAATTTATTGTTAAGACATTCTGGTGACTTTTCTTGAATTCTCCCAGTGAGGGAAGAAGACCCTGTTTCTTTCCTTCTGTATTTGGACAGGTCGAGCACTGGTAATGAATTTATTTTTTATTTTTTAAATTATTTTAGAATCTGAAGAAATACGTGTATATGTGAAGAATACTACTATTCAAACTCTTTCTTAAACTTAATAGGTTTAGATACATTTTTAGATAAATCTCTTGTGTCTAAATTGTTTCCATTTGCTGACTAAAACAGTGGAACAAAACTGATTCAGTAATAAGTTATCCAACTCATAGACCAAATAAATTTGAATACTGAGTGATACTGGATCACACTAGGTTTCATATACTATGGACCACTCAAAAGGGCAAAGATAAAAATGGAACTACTCTTTTGGATTAAAAAAAAACCCTGATGATCTCTACATTCTCTCAGAAGCCAGCCAGAGATCTTGTCTTTAGTGTTCTAGAGTTTCCTGAGTGCTCATTGAGATTCCAGACCTTAGTGGGGTTGGGTAGAATGGGGAACAGACCAGTCACAACTCAGAGTCGAGAGGGCTTGCCCTGTTGGAATGGACTTGTCAGAGCTGGAAGTTAGGATTTCTGTGGCCACTAGGTGGCTTTAGCAGACTGCATAGAAAGGGTAAAGCCCAGAGGTACAATGGGGTTGCTTTTCACGCTTTATTTTAGGAAAATAATTTTATTTTGGGAGTATTTATTTTCTAAAGTAGATTAACAGAACCAATTAATAGAACTTAAAAAGCTTAGAAGATCATTTAGTTTCACTTTCTCATTTTAGAGATAACATTTAGAAAGACTTCTCTAAGTTGACTCTGCTATATAGGGGTAGAATCAGAGTTAGAACCCAAGGTCCTTGATTCCTAGCCCAGATTTTTAGCTGTTGAATTAGTAATATCAGTTTATTTTTTGTTTCTCTGAAGTCATACCAGAGAGTTATGTGGCATTGACCAGGCCAAAGTAAGTCCTGGAGAAAGTGTGTATAGGAATGTTCTGTCCAGAGGGAAGGTGGGTAAATAGGTGGTGGGGATTAAGGAGTGTACCTGCTGAGATGAGTACTGGGTGTTGTATGGAAGTATTGAATCACTATAGTGTACACTTGAAACTAGATTTACAATGCATGTTAACTGACTGGAATTTAAATAAAAACTTTAAAAAAATTATATGCATCAAGAACCTGAAGAAATAGAAGTAAAATTAAAGCTCTTCTTGGCTTCTAAGTCAAATGTAAGGACTGGATATACATACATAGTATCTAAATTTCCAAAAAAGGGGATCCCTGGGTGGCTCAGCGGTTTGCCGCCTGCCTTTGGCCCAGGGCACGGTCCTGGAGTCCCGGGATCGAGTTCCGCATCGGGCTCCCGGCATGGAGCCTGCTTCTCCCTCCTCCTGTCTCTGCCTCTCTCTCTCTGTGTGTGTCTATCATACATAAATAAATAAATCTAAATTTCCAAAAAGAAAAAAAAAAAGGAATCTTGTGTTGAAGGCAGGTTGGTAAAGTAGATGCTGGGGACCACCTTATAGGAGAGAGATTGAACAATGTTAGTATCTACTCTCATCCAAGTTAAGCTTCTAGATTAATGAGCTGACCACTTGCCATGACTCAAAGTTGGGGAGTTTTAAAATTTCTTACTCATTCTGATAAGACCTAGACTCTTTTTTTTTTTTTTTTTTTTTTTTTTTTTTTTTTAAATTTTTTTTATTTATTTATGATAGGCACGCAGTGAGAGAGAGAGAGAGGCAGAGACACAGGCAGAGAGAGAGGCAGGCTCCATGCACCTGGAGCCCGACGTGGGATTCGATCCCGGGTCTCCAGGATCGCGCCCTGGGCCAAAGGCAGGCGCCAAACCGCTGCGCCACCCAGGGATCCCAAGACCTAGACTCTTATGTACCTTATATCTTGTTTTTTTCTTTTTAGATGAATAGCAACATTTTCAAGTTTTTCTCTCAAATTTTCTATAAGTTTTGATTAATATTGAATCTTTAGAATGGGGCTAGAAACCTTTTTTTTTTTTTAAATCAAAGGCCATTAAAAACAAATGAAAAATAAATTCATTATGTATCAGCTCAAAATGACTTATGACAATGTTGACTTCTTTTTTCTTCTGAGTAAGCTAAGGAGGAAGCAAATAATGTTCATCTCAACTCTTTATAGCAAGTTCCGGAAAACTTACAACTTTTAAAAATGGTATGCTAAGTTTAATCTATAATTTATATAATAGGGCTAGTTTCTAGGGTAAAAAAAAGATAAAGGAGCCTAAGGGAGAAGGAAGAGTGAAAAAGTGAGAGGAAAAGGGATAATCAGGATTCAAAGAGTGATGGAGAGAGAGCTACGAAATGAGGGAATGGGATACTTTTCCCTCCAAATGAAGAGCAAGAATGACCATGGCTGCTGCAGTAGGAGGGTGTGTGAAGGAAGTCATGGTGGGGGGCCTTAGGGAAAGAGCTCAAACACAAGTCCCCAGGGTAGAGACAAGAAAAGGAAAAGAGCAGGGAGTTAATTCCAAGGTCTTTCAGGGCTTACTTTGCTAACATTTTTCCACCATTCCCCGAATTGTCCTGTCTTTGCTCCTGTGTCTCAGCCATGGTCTTTAGCCAGCCTGTGGCTCAGCTCTTGATCCATGGTAGCTCCACAAGTGTTCACATGCTTATTATGAATCTGCCAAGTGGGAGCTGGAGTGAAGATTAAATGATGCAGTACTTGAAAAGCTTTTGGAGCATGATTTATCATGTAGTTAGGTCCCCAAAGTGACAGCTATTATAATAATTGTTAAGGTTTTTTTTTTCCTTCCCCTAATGAATCCTAACATTGGGAGTGCTTATATAAGTATAAATCATGTTTGAAACATTTGAATTGAGTCTTTGATGTAAAACTTTAGAAATAGTTATATGGTCCTTTTCTTAATGGCATGTTGAAACTGAATTGAATAAAAATATTGTTGGTCAACTCTAAATCTACTAAAAATTTGAATTATGTCTCATTTTCTTATTGTAGTGATTTAAAGGGAGTGATAGTCACTCTGAGTGATGATGGTCACTTGCAGTGTTCATACCTGGGGACAGACCCTTCTTTGTTCCAAGCTCCAAAAGTTGAATCTAGAGAACTACACTATGATGAACTTGATATAGAATTGAAAGAACTTCAGAAAATCATCAAAGATGTTAATAAATCACAAGGTATCTCACTTGTAACTTTTTATGATTTGATTTTGGTATTCATTGTAAAGTTCATTTTATTTTGTATGTATATAATATTTTGAATGTATTATTTTTCTCCTTCAGTTTTAATTAAAATCATACTTGTAGAAACAGTGTTGCTCTTTAGCATACAAGGTCTTTGTCCTTAATTTGTATTTTATAGGTTCTGCAAAAAATGTTCTAAATAAGATATTTGCTTTTGTTAGTGTGTTTCAGGGACAGAGCTATCTAATTTTTTTTCTTTAAACTCTAAGAAAGGAACAAAGTAATTCTTTGCATATTGGTATCAGGACTTGAGAAGAGCATTAAACTTTAGAGCCGTCATTTGTTAACTTCTAATATCCCTGAAAACATTTTAGTTGCTTCTTTTAAAAGAAACCAAGGCAGTGCACTTTGTTACTAAAAATGTGGTCATTTGCAGCTTAGTAATATAATTTAGATATGCAGTTAATTAGCCATCCAAATGGAGTATAGCCTGCAATTTGTTGATTTCTAGTGACTTAGAGGCTGACGATATTTTGAGTTTCTGAGTTTTGAGCAACTCAATATTATCTTTCTTTGGGACTCACAAGGGTATAATTTTATTATAAATTAAAAGGTGAAATAAAACACCAATCTTGCAGTTTGAATTGGACATGTGAAAAACATTATTTTAAGTTTTATTCTCAGAGTCAGGTAAAAGTATTTTTTTAATGAGAAAAAATATGGACTATTTTCACATAAGAGAAATGTTAAAACAAGTAGGAATAATAAAAGAAGCAGAGCATCAAAAGCCAACCAAAACACCAGAGCCAATCTTAATCCTGATCCAATCGCTTTTCTAGATTTATATATTTCTCCATTACCAAGACAGATTCAGAGGAATTTAGATAATATATTTTAAAAATATGATTATTAAAGTAAAATTATTATGCCTTGGCCTCACACGTTCTCTTACAAAGTTTTGAAAGTAAACCAGTGAAACTTAGGTCTTTTAAGTACCTCCAATTACAAAAAACCTATTTGTTATCAGCACACAATCCCCTATCACCTCCCTCCCCGTCAAATGGAGAATGGTTAAAATTGGATGTGTCACATTGCAATATACAGATTTTCCCTTTTTGATACTATTTTGGGGATTGATGGAATTATGGGTCTCTTTTTGTCATTTAAATATATAATTGGAGAAGAGTGGCTACATATGAAACATGAAATTTCCAGAGTTCATTAAATAAATTTAATGTGGCTTTTTGCTTTAGATTTTGTGTTTTGAGATTTTGCTCTTTCCATAAACAGTGTGCTAATGATATTTTGATTAACACTCAATTGTGTAAAAGATTTCTCAGAAAAATCCCTCACAGCTAAAAGGTTTTTTTTGGTGGCCGTAGTGATGATGCCCTTGAGTAAGACAGATTGGGCTATTTTAAAGTTGTCATTACCTTGATCCTGCTGTGTATTTTGAAATAACTTCTAATTAAGGTAGGATATGCCGACAGACGTGGGTGCAAAGTTCATTATTTACATAACCTCAAATTTTAGTTAATATTTGAAGTTCTCTGCCACTTTTTTGCCATCATCATTTGGTTTTGGTCCTAAAAAAACAAAACAAAACAAAACAAAAAAAACAAAAACAAAACCACACACCCACATGCACACAACCAAAAAAAAAAAACCAAAGAGAAACTTGTAAGAAAGATAGAGTTTTAAAATATTTTATTACTAGATATTGAAAAAATTTAGTATTCTGTACCCTTATAAAACTGTGGTATATTTGTTTATTAAGATACCTGTAATTATATAAAGGCACCAAATCATTTCATTACAGAAGATTATGAGAAGTTAAAACTCTGAACTTTTTGATGACCTCATTATTCATTTAAATGCCACTTATTTTAGTATAGTGACTTACAAAAATAAGTTCACAGTCTTATGGATTATTTTCAGCACTTAGAGCTTTTTTATTTCTTCAAAGCAAGAGCTTCAGCAAAATTTAAAGCCAATTTAAAGGTATATTTTTTGTACACATGGTGTATATTATCTACTGTAATAAAAGTGTTTTTGAAGCTGATTTTATGTGTGTAACTTATATGAGGAATGTATGTTGTAAGCATGAAATTATAGTAATAATTTCTGTATGGCTCATGGGTTTTAAAGCTTTTCATATTCAACTCATTAGTGTGAATCCTACTGAACATTTCTGTTACCAGTAGACAACAATGTCTGTCGGTAGGCACGTTCAAAGGCAGGATTTCCTTACGAGTTAGCTAGTTGATCATGTTCTCTACCTGGAGTGTGAAGGAATGGGTACGATTTTGAGATAGCCTCAACAGTTGTGTCTTCCAGAAAGGAAAGAGAACAGTAAGAAAGAAGGATATCAGTGAAAGTCTGTACCCTATTGGAAATATGTCTAGGATAACTAAGTTGCCTTTACCATTGAGTACTAGAAGCATTTGTACTTGGTGACCTTGTTAGAAGATGTGTTGTTTAGAGCTATGTCTGGCTGCACATAACACAGTACCCAAATAAGGTGGCTTCAACAAGGCAGAGATTTATTTCTTTCTCATGAAAAAGAAGTCCAGCAATGGGCAGACCAGGGTTGGTTTGGCAGTTTTACTGTCATCAGAGACTCTCAATTCTTCCTCTCCCAGGATTGGTCCAGGATGGCTTCTGGAACTCCTGCCCTCACATCTGCAGCTGAGTCAGCCCCCTTAAGGATCTTTCCTGGAAGCCACACCCTGATCAGCTTCTCACATCTCACTGGCCACTCCAAGCTTACAAAAGAGGATGGGAAAATTAGTGTTTTAGCAGAGTACTTTGTTGCTTAGAATAAAATTGAGCTTCTTTTAGTAAAGAGTTAAAGAATGGTTATTGAGTAAGCAATGGGCAGGCTTTTGTACTGTCACTCAGCAAGTTATGGAAATTCCTACACTGAATATTGCCATCCTGGTGGGAATTCCTGATGGCAATTGTAGGCAATTCTTTTCCTGAGATGGCAGATTCCTGTGGCATCATCCAAGAACTTTCCATGTTTTTAGTCAGCCATCCTTGTGTGTGAGGGATGTTTCTTCTCAGGGTCACAGGGTAATTTCAGCAGTTCCAGGTATTTGCAAATATGATTTCCAGGGAAGAAAAGAGAGATTTCTCCTAAGTCTCCCTTTTTATTATGGGGAAACAGCTTTACCAGAAGCATGTGCCAGCACCCCCCACTCCCAACTTCCCTCACCTCACGTCTGCCAGGATTAAGCCTCACGCTCATGCCTAAAACAACAAATGGCCAGGGGAATGAAATCACCATGATTGGATCTGACCAATCCAATGATTCTGAGATGAAGGCAAATGCTTCAGCAGAATTATAGCCCTGCCACAAAGGAGGAGGAGGGGAAAGTGGATGTCAGATGAGCAGCCAATAGTCTGTCACTCATATGCATACATATTATTTGTTTCTTGTTTATGTAGGATATGTGTCACTTGTTCATCATATCTCATTATGCACTATAAACATTTTTAAATTGTGAAATTTTAAGTTGTGAAAATAACATGAATATGGTAAAAATAATTCTAAGAGTACCAAAAAGTAAAACCCCCAGATCTTAGTTCCACTAGATTATTTCCAGGTAACCTTTATCAAGAGTGTGTATTCTTTAAAAAAATTTAATGTTTATTTAGTTATTTTTACACAAATATGTGCATATTAGATGCATTGTACTACTTTTTTGTAACTAATAGGCACATCTTGGAGTTCTTTTTATATCATTGTATAAAGTTGTATAGCACTCTTATAGCTTTGGCCTTTAGATCATTGCACAGTGTGGATACACCATAATCTAGTCAGCCATTTCCCTATTAATAAAGAGACTTAGGTTGTTTTTGGTTTTGTTTAAATCACTACCAGCAGCAGAGAAGATCTTTGGGCATATCTGTGAGTATTGGATAAATGCTAAGGAGTAGAACTTGTTAGATCATAGAGTAGGTGTATTTTATATTTTGATAGTTCTGATCAACTTACCTTCAAAAAGGTATAGTTTGGGCTCCTACCTATAGTGTTAAGGAGAGGGGATTGAAGTTCCCAACACTCCTCAGTCACTGAGACACATCTTAGATGATATCTTTGGAGAAAAATAATTTTTCTTTAAAATATTGTAGTGGGGGAAGAATTATCATTAGGTTCTAATTCTGAAATGCATTTTTTTTTTCAACTTGTGAGTATGGGATTGTTTTTTGATATATGGTATATAGAAAGACCTTTTTTATTTTTTATTTTTTTTATTTTTAAAAAAATTATTTTTAAATTTTTTATTTATTTATGATAGTCACACACAGAGAGAGAGAGAGAGAGAGAGGCAGAGACATAGGCAGAGGGAGAAGCAGGCTCCATGCACCGGGAGCCTGACGTGGGATTCGATCCCGGGTCTCCAGGATCGCGCCCTGGGCCAAAGGCAGGCGCTAAACTGCTGCGCCACCCAGGGTTTTTTTTTTATTTTAAAAAAAACAACTATATACAGCAGGTTTACTTATGATTAAACGTTGTTTTTCTTTTTAAATTATAGGTATTTGGCCCGTGACTGAGAGAGAAGATGATTTGAAAGTTTCTGCCATGGTTTCTCCTAATGTTGATTCAGTGTCTGTAGGTATATTCACTGACTTTGTTTGTTTATTAATTAATTACTTTATTTATTTCATTTTACTTCAGTTAGCCAACATATAGTATATATTTAGTTTCTGATGTAATGTTCAAGAATTCATCAGTTGTATTTGCAGACTTTAGAAGGGTTCATGATAGTGGTGGATTCTGATTTGGGATCAATATGTGTATTGTTTTGAATTTTTGGACCCCAGGTAGAAACTTCAGGGAGGAGAACAACTTTTACTCTTTATTACTTTCCAGAGAAAACATTTCCAATCTCTTAGTAAGGAGTCCCTTAGGCAGGACTTTGGTCTACAAAAAGAAGAGGAAGGGGCAACAGTAGAAGAAGTTTTCCTCATTATTCTGAGTCTACATTTTTTTTTTTTTTTAAAGAAAACCTTTTTCAGTATCAGAATATTGAGATAACCATAGTCTAGGTGAATAATACTGACGCCATGAGATTTTTGTTGAAGGTTTAATGAGATAATGTCTATGAAAGGCCTAGCTCAGGGTGTGCTAATCTATAGCCTTTAATACATTATGGTGGTTGTATAGCAGGGAGGTACGGGGAGGGGAGGTGTTTGTGTGTGTTATCTAACAGTAAACAGTTGGGCCAGGAATTATTTTTCCCTCATTTCTATCTGTGTGGCCCAGGGCAAGATATTTTATTTTCTTGTCTTGATTTTTCTTATCTGTAAAATGGGAATAATAATAGAATTTGTTTGTCTTGTCCACTGCCATATCTTTAGTGCCTGTCACATAATGAGTGCTTAATATATTTTTGTTTTATAAATGAACAGAGGTGAGAAACAAGGATGAATGAGGTACTATCCTTGGTCATGTTGCCCTGTCTCCTTGTTTAGTTTTCTGTAAAAGCTTGTTTAGATTATAATTGATTATGTCTCACTGGCTGCAGTTTGGGCAAAAATTATTAAGTTTATCTCTGAACCAGAAGTTGATCAATTTTGGCAAGTGATCAAATTCACTGGTTTTTACTGTATTTTGAGTTCATGTCATATAATTTTACTTAGGAAGTGACTTCGATATTTAGGTATCAGAGCATAATATAGTAAGTACTTGTCCTAAGTTTTCAAAGATTAATCTTGGTATAAAGAGCCAACCCAAGCTGTGATAAAAATCACGTTAACATTGCCATAATGTAGTAAGTTGGGGATACTTAAAAAAAATTAATATATATGAAAGAAACATTCACTCAGCTGAGTCACATAGTAGAGGCACTGTTTAAAACATTGGCCATTCAGCACACACCATTTCTCACTCTACCTGAAGGGTGTAGTCTGAGTGGAACATTTTTGCTTAGTTAGCTGACAAATGTACACACATTTTCTTGCCTTGGAAATGATTCTTATTTTCCTTTGGGCAACTTATATAATTTTTTCTAGGTGCTCTTAAACATAAGCTATTTGGAACGAGGAATTCCCTTTCTGTTCTTTAGCAACTTTTGATCTTGTAGGAAAAGGCCTTGTGTAATAGCACTATATTGTAATGTATATTTCCCTATTGGTAACTCAGAGTGCTTTTTCCTCTTAACTAGGTGTCTCTTTCCAGCTTCATTTTCCTCGTCTTACTGTTTTTTCCTTCTCTGGATATTCCTGAGAATATCATATTCATCCCATTGGAAAACACTAGCCCAATGATTTATGTGGCTATGGTGCCATAGTGTCTTTGTGTAGCTGTTTCTTTCTGGCTGTAATTTTATCAACCCAAAGGGCTCCTGTCCTTGAAGTATCTAGGTGTTTAAACATGGGTTGAAAAGAGCAAGAAACAGGAGATCTTGGTTTCTCTTCTAGATCTGTGGACAGCAAAATGTAAAAATCCATTTCCTGGTTTTAAGATTCTACTAGAGCAATAAGTCTGGCTTAGTGTTTTATTTTGTCATTATTATGAAAGCACACATCTTTGTGCAAAAAATAATATAATTTATATTAGAGTGAGGCCTTTTATAGATAAGACAAGCATTGCTCTCCTGCCTTCTGGATTGAAAAGGTGGATGAGAGTTCATATATGGTTTTCTATGAAGTTGTATATAGAATATGTATCTCCCAAATCTTAAGTATGCTGATACCTAGTATATTATAGTCATCCAGTTACTTAGAAGTGGCTTAGTTTTTCTTAATAAAAAAATTTCAAATAAGTTAACTAAAAGCACAATGAATCTATTCATTGGTTGAATTAGTGATTTTATGATCTTAATTGTTCCCTAATCAAATAATGGACATTATTAGAAAATATGTTACCCCTTGGTCTTATTCTGTCATAGAGTGAGCATTTTTTCCTCTCAATCTACCACTCTAATAAATAAATTATAACTTACAAGGAAATGTTTGCTCTATTATATTGTGCTCTGAATTCATTAAGAGGTAAGATCAAGTAACCCAAGCTGATGTTCAAAGAGTGACCTAGTTTATGATATGAGTTAGTAAATGCACTTCCACTTTTATTTTGTTTTCTAGGTGTATGGCCACTCAAGCTTTATATCATTGGTTATATCTCTTAGATATATGTTATTAATCAGAATAAAACATACCTTTGGCAAGTTGAAAATATAAGGACCTTAAAGGGTGGCATAATGCTTATCTAAGAAATACAAGGAGGCTTTCTTCTATATAATATAAAGAGCGAGTTAATAGAATTAATGAGTTTCAACATTTAAGGAAATTTGGCAAGAGAGCAGTTTGACAATAAAATATGTGACCTTTTCTTTCCTTTTTGGAAAAGGTTTTTATTAGCTCATGACTTTCCAGTTGAAGGCATTCAGAGAGCCACATTGACCCTTTTATAAAGTCTGTCATTAGAGTGATAAGTCCTTTATGGTTAGTTCCCTACTTTGGTGGTAAGTATATATTGCACCCATTGTGTTTACTCATTGATGGACATGTAATTTGAAACCATTCTTCCTTCCTTCTCTTCTCAATTCTGTGTTTACAGCAAGCTACTGATGTTGAAGTGGGAATTGACCTTATCCCTTCAGTCACAGTTAAGGTATTGTACCATGGTTCTAGACTGTAATGTACAAACAGTATTATACGTTTCATTACATCTGCCACTGTTGTCACCAGTTTATTGATGCATCATATATATATATTGGGGAATCATATGAATGCTAATATCTTTCTTCTATGTGTAATTATGTGTATATTTGAGAGGAATTTCTAGTCATCTACCTGCCATAACATTAGCTTTAAATGGATGTATTTATAGCAAGAAAATATTAAATGAAGAAGCCACAAAGTAGAGTAGTGACAAATTGATAGTCCTAAAAAAAATAAAATGTGAAGGATGTGGTTTTGGTTAAGATTTTTAGTCCTGTCATTGTAGAATTTTAGAACTAGAACTCAAATGTAGAACCCTCTTAAGGCATTTAGATTAAAGTGTGGTAATCAGTCAGCACGTTATTAAGCTGAAAATATTTATCACTGCCCAGACCTTGGAGCCAGGAAAAGTTGTGGATCTTGGCGATTTGCTTAGTCAAAACTTGGACAGGACTTTATATTTTCTTAGATTATGGGTTGCTGTCCTTGGAGGAGCTTGACAGGGCACCAGGCTTTACCAATTGTGTTCGCTTACACTGGACCCAGCGGGTGGCCCAAATGTGGGGATCTTTGGTAGAAGTTGAAGGGAGCCCAATCTTGTAACAGTTTCCTAAGCTAATTTTTTTGGACTCTTGCCACTGGAAACAAGGGTGGTCTTTCCCCAGTTCTCCCTCCCCCCTATCCAATCAAAGGCTCTATCTCATTAATACTTCTGAGTCTGGAAAAGCAGTAGTGGCAAGAAATCAAACACTTAAAGAAAAAAAAAAAACAACCTTGCAGAGTTCCAGGAATGATCTATAGAATTTTGTGTAGAGAAACCTCTTTTTATGTATCTACTGATACTGTTCAGACACACACACATAATAATTCAGGAGCACACTATAAATTGCAAAAAGAAATCCTATACTTAAACTAGATAACATTGCTCATACTAATTCCCACTCCCTCCCCAACTACTAGTTATTGCTATAAGTAAATCACCTTTCTTACCCATGCAGTTTTTAGGCTTTCATGTGTAATAATAGCCATCATAAAATGATGGCATGACATTACTGGAAAATTCTCCTTCCTTAGTGGAATTTGCTATATTTGTGAATGACTAAGTCTTAACTCTCTTTCTTATTGCCATTATAAGAGCATGAGAAAGCATGAACAACCCTCGTGTGTTGCATAAAATCAGCTGGACTTATACAGCAGACACAATGACTTCCTGATTATGTCTGACAGTTTCTATACAAATTTTGCTATAAATCTCTTCTTACAGCCTTTTATAACAACAGCAGCCAAGATATATAGCCATGCAAGTTTCCATCATAATAAATCCTGTTAATTGAGAAAATTTTTCCATCCGTTCCAAGTGAATGAAGATGTGGCTACCTTGAGTATGTGCATGATGCGTGACCATCTATTCCAGGCAACTAAGGCAGAGCAGTTGTTCATACCTGGCCTTTGGAATCATATTTATATGTCTAGGATAAAAATTTGGTATTATATTTTCTAAGGATCATATTTCATTTTGTTCGAACCAGAAAACAGCATGGAAAATTCCTGTATTAATGTTTTATATTTTCCCCTTAATATTCTATAATTATTTTTCTCTTAAAATATGAGGTTTATGATCTAGCCAAATCTTTAACTCTTTTTTTTTCTTTTCTTTCTTCGTCTTCTTCTTCTTTTTTTTTTTGGCTCAAACACAAGTCTTCTTTGTTCTCTAGTTATTTTCATCACACATCTCCTTGGTTCACATTTGAAAATGTCTAACCCATTGTTGGGGTTTAATAAATCTGTGGGTGAGAGCTATCATGATCTTGCTAACGATGTAAAATTGTGTGATCATTGTCTGAGTACACATTGTTATGCCATGCAGAATCGGAATGTTTTTTTTTTTTTAAGATTTTATTTATTTGTTTGAGAGAGAAAGAGAGAGAGCTAGCGATCATGGGCATGGTGTGTGTGTGTGTGTTGGGTGGGGGGGGCGGGACGGGGAAGGGCAGAGGGAGAGAAGCAGGCACCCTGCTGAGCAGGGAGCCCAGTGAGACCACCATGCCAGGCTTGATCCCAGGATTCTGGGATGATGAACTGAGGTGAAGGCAGATGCTTCACCAACTGAATCACCCAGGTGTCCCCAAATGTATTCAACAAGCGGCTTATTACTACTTTAAGGATTTTTCATTTTCACTTTTTTAAAACTAAGCTCATATGACACATTCCTGGTGATAGTGTTCAACTGTCTTGCACATATTGGCTTGTTGGTCTTGGGCATGTTATCTAGCTTCTCTGAGCCTGTTTTTTTAAACTGTAAAATGAGGATACTTTTAATTGCAAGTAAATGTTTTGAGACTTAACTACAGTTGATTATGAGCATGGGCTCTGGATTCTGGCAGACAGAAGTTAAATTGTGGTTCTTTCACTTATAATCAGAGTGGACTTGGGCAAACAATTTAGCCTCTCTGAACCACAGTTTCCTCTTCTGTAGAATGATGTATAGTAATGGCATCTATTTGTCAATATTGTGAATATTAAATGAGATAATGCACAAAAAGAATATATTAGCATGGTTCCATAAGTGTAGAAAGGTGTCAATGGGTATCATTAATATTATTAATTTAGTTTTAAAATATATGCACAGTCTAGCATTATATTATTCTTAATAGTAAAATATTTAAGTTGTGTCCTCTTTATTTGGTGGACCTAGCATAATTTCTTCTTCCCATTATTACCATCAGGATTTTACAAAAAAGGTATTATGTTGTTTATAATGATCAGACATCATGAAGGAAGATTTGCTTGTGGTATTCACATTTCCCTCATATATTTCCAGTGTTTATAAAGTAAAAATTGAGGATTCATTGTTCATTTGCTATGTTTGTTGTATTTATTTGTATCAATAGTTATCCTTTAAAAATTTTACTTTGCAAATCAAAAATTTTGTGTTTAACGTATTTTTTAAATTGTATAGAATACCCACTCATTTATTTTTATTTATTTTTTTAATTATTTATTTATTTATTTATTTATTTATTTATTTATTTATTTATTTATGATAGTCACAGAGAGAGAGAGAGAGAGAGGCAGAGACATAGGCGGAGGGAGAAGCAGGCTCCATGCACCGGGAGCCCGATGTGGGATTCGATCCAGGGTCTCCAAGATCGCGCCCTGGGCCAAAGGCAGGCGCCAAACCACTGCGCTACCCAGGGATCCCCTACCCACTCATTTAAAATGAATGCAAGATACTTACTGAATCTAATTATATGTATATAATGTTTCTGGGCCAATTGTATATTCCTGTATATTGTTTCTTTCTCTGTAGTGTGTGTGTGTGTGTGTGTGTGTATTATATGTATGTATATATTACATATATATATATATATATAAAACATATATTAAGGAATAGGTGATATGTGCCTTTTACTTAAGGGAAATTAAAAAACAACTTTTCTTAAAAAAATAAATGTACCCTTGCAGTATGTGAGTTAATAATGAAATGTATCTGTCTCATATACTAGAGTCTAATAAATAGACTGAAATAGAGTCTAATAAGTAGACTGAAAGTTGCTCTACAGCCATATAAAAAGGAGAGTATTTCTTTTCTTAACTCTGGTAGTACATAGGTATCAATTGGGGAGCTAGAAAAAAAATATCAATGCCTAGAACTGCCCCCAGAGATTGTGATTCAGTTGGTATACCAACCCTACCTGGGTAGTTAACTGTGATAAGTCTGGCTTACCATACCAGCTATATGGATGAATTCATCCAAATGAGACTGTTCAAAGGCTGGGACTTTTAGGACATAAAAGTTCAAAGAAAGAACATGTGTGGTGGAAGTCAGATCTTTAAGCTTTTTCTTTATTATCCTAAAAATGATGCCTCCTAGCACTGTGGCCCCATAAAAATCCATGGGCCTGATGGTTTCTGCTGATGCTTCTCTTTAGGGGGAGGGAGAAAAGTTCTGGCTCTCTCTACCCATACCCATCCTATTTCCCAGTCACATTGTTACTCCAGAGTTCTTAGCTTTTGATTCTAATCAGAGTGGGAGAATTTTCTTAGAGTCACCATGTACGAGCACTGGTTTAGAAATGCAGCCAGCTGAGATATGTGATAGTATTGCCATTCTTTGATATTTTCTAGAATGAGTTCTATCATCTATTTTTGTGTTAAGCCATGGAATAAAATATGGTGCTTTGTTATGTAACTACATTAGTAAATATCCACCTAGTAAGGAAATCTTTAAAGAAAAATTAATTTATGCAGAAGGTGGTATGTAGATACTAGATAAGATAATCCCATTGTCACATCTCTACATCAAAAGAAAATGAACACATATTTCATGATGTAATTATTCATCAGCCACAGGGCAGAGTTTTCCTTTGCTTTTGATAGCTTTATTGGGATATAATTCACATACTGTATAATTTACTCATTTAAAGAGTTCAGTTCAGTAATTTTTACTATATTGCAGAGTTGCAGAACCATCACCACAATTTAATTTTAGAACATTTATGTCCCTCCTAAAAGTAACTTCATGCTCCCTTCCCCCACTTCTACCCTCCACCCCTCCCGCAGTCTCATCCCGTAGCAACTTCTAATCTATTTTCTGTCTCTATAGATTTGCCTATTCTGGACATTTCATATAAATGTAATCATACAGTATGGTTCTTTGTGACTGGCTTCTACCCCTTAGCATAATGTTTTTAAAGTTTGCCCATGTTGTAGCATGTGCCGGTACTTTATTTTTTTTGATTACTGAATACTATTTTGTTGAAAGGATATACCATATTTTGTTTAACTTTTCATCAATTGATGAACATTTGGGTTGTTTCTACTTTGGGCTATTGTAAAGAATGTTGCTATTAAATTTGTGTACAGTTTTTGGGATGGGCATATATTTTTCTCTTGGCATGGAATTGTGAGGTCTTATGGTAAATTTATGTTTAATTTTTTAAGATACTGTTGAACTGTTTTCTTGCATGGCTATTCCATTTTATAATCCCATCAGCAATGTATGAGGCTTCTAGTTTGCTCACATTCTTGCTAACACCTATTTTTGTCTATTCTTTTGACTAAAGCATTTTAGTAGATGTGTAGTAGTATCTCATTGTGGTTTTAATCGCTTCATTGCGATTAAAGATATTGAGCATTTTTTCATGTGCTTGTTTGGCCATTACTGTATCATCTTTGGAGAAAAGTCTGTTCACCTTCTCTGTCCAGTTTATAACTGGGTAGAAGTTACCACTTATCCACTTACCAGTTAATGTACTACTTATGGTATGTGTTATGTTTTGTGACTATTCACTTTTTCTCAGATAATGTTTCCTCATTATTTGCTAGTGATTTTTTACATACTTTTGCTATCCTATTACTTTGGATAAAATATAATTTTCTATTAACAATTTCTGTTTCCTTAGGTCACATTGCAGAATCGACTGGCATTACAAAAAGCCAAATTATCAGTCTATGTGCAACCACCTTTAGTATTGACTTGTGACCAGTTCACCTTTGAATTTATGGGTAAGTGTTCTGTTTTGGCTTAAACTGTTTCATGGTGAGGTTTCCTTTTAATTAAAAGATTTTTTTTGGTTAGTATGTTTATTTCATGACTATATTTCTTGTCTGAATAGTGAGACTGGTATCTTTCTAAAGTCAGTGATTGTGTTTGGTTGATATTTTCCCTCCAAACATCAAGCATGAATGATACTTTTTTAAAAACAGGAACATTTAGTCAATGGTCGTTGAGCTGAAGTAATTACAGATTTTCAAGTGCTTTCCTTAACTAGATGGGCCTGTAATTGTACTTAAATACTATAATTTGGAAAGCTTTCTTTATTGGTATTCTCTAGTGAGCTGTTTATTGACTCAGTTATGTTTGCAGAAAGCATATTGGCTTTGGAGTCTGGCCTGAATTTGAATCCTGGTTCTGACACTTACTCAATGTATAACCTTCAGCAAGCTACTTTAGTAATTACTGGGAACCTTAATTTCTTTTAATTTGTAGAAAGGGGATAATGATATCTGTCTTGCAGGGCTGTTTTGAGACTTTAATTAGAAAGTGATGCTATGTAAGATATCTGTAATAATGCCTAAAATAGTAGAAAGGTTGTAAATGGCAACTCTTAGATTTTTTTGCACAGAATTTCTCATGCCCTACTGTTTACATCGAGTTGTCATTAGTCCTATCAGAATGATTTATGATTTATCTTTCTAGTCTTTTCCTTTCTTTGTTTACTGCTGTTGTTCAGCTAGTGATTCTGTATCTTATTAATGAAGTCAAGAACATATTTCTTTCTTTGCCCTTACTTGAGTGCCTGGCAGATAGGGGGAATTCAATAAAATATTAATTGAAACACTGAATGAATGGTTGAATGGTTGAAGTAACCTTGTATGTGATAACCAGTCATTGGATTCTCACTTTATTTTTTAATGTTTTCACAATACTTCCAATTTGTCTTTCTAAAACATTCTGAACAATTTATTCTTCCACTTCTCCTAAGACTGCCTAATACCAGTTGGAGGTCAAATACACAAATATAGAAAGTTAGGTATAATATGCAAAGTCATTACAGTTACAGATATATCCATATGCAGTTCCCCCTTCCATTTTCCCCTGCAGTCTGATTCTAGCCATGATAAAGTATACTATTCACCATTCCCAAATTCTCTTGCTTTTTTGTGTACATTTTTTTTTTTTTTCTAATCATACTGCCTTTTCATCTGACTAAAGAGAAGCAGTGACATAGAGTATGGGCACCCTTGTTCTGGAGTCAGCCTCAGTTCTATATGAGCTATACGGCCTTGGGCAAGCTCCTTAATCTCTCGATAGTCAGTTTCCTCATGCACAAAAGTTGGGAACAGTAATAGTAAACACCTTGCTGGGTTATTGTGAGAATTAAAGAAATTAATCCATGTAAAATGCTTGGGATAGTAGCTGGCATGTAGTGTGTGCATATAACTTTAACTGTTGTTAATAATAATTTCCCCAAATTTTGTAACTTAATATCACTTTTAACTGTTGTTAATAATAATTGCCCCAAATTTTGTAACTTAATATCACTTTTACATTGCTTATAGCACCAGAGATGAGTAGAACAGTAGCCTTTTCTGTTTATCTGAAAGGGAGTTATACACCACCTGAATTGGAAGGAAATGCTGTTGTCTCATATTCCAGACCATCAGGTAAACTCACAGTTGTTTACAGATTTATAAGCCTAATTACTCCTTTTAAATTGTTGGAGTTATGAGTTAAATGTTTAAGATTGAAAAACGCATGTAAATATGACTAAATGGAAAAATATTCTTTCCTAGTGTTAAATAAAATTGTATATCTAAATTACTTTTATGTGTTATGAATTATTAGAGATTCATCTATTTATCTGATTTCTGCATATAATGTTTGATTCTGTCTTAATTAATAGCAAATATATTTTTATTAACACTAAAAGAATGGTATTAGACTTCACTTATTTGAACCAAGGAGAAAAGCCTAGTCTGAATCAGTGAAAAAGACTATTATGGATTGCTTTAATATAAAGCAGTATTCAGAAGTTTAGACACTATTTTAGTGACTAAATAAAACTCTTTAGTGGGGTACATATTAAAATATTTAAGAACAGACTTACTAAAATTTGACCTGTAGTTTGTCAAGGAACTCATTTTAAATTGAAAAAGTTATCTTCAGTTGAGATTCAGTTAGTATAAATTTCATCTTTGGTCAAATTTTATAGTGTGTTTTTCCCTGTGCAGTGGATTTTTCATATTAACTGTTTGACAGCTTGTTTATTGGTAGGATATGATTAATTAGTCATTGCTTTTTAAAAAATGTTTTAACATAGTGTAACTGATAATAGCATGTTTTAGCATTTGCATTTTTTAAACATTTCTTATAGTTTTTTTTAGTTCTAAAAGTTTTAGAGATGCATCAATTATCTTTTTCTTCTCTATTGATGTCCGCTTTGCTTATTTAGCAATGTTTTAAAATAATTATAGTTTAAAAAAATAATTATAGTTTTAATTTTGTCTAAGTGAATTTTCTGGCTTATGCAGTGACAACTTTATATTCTGAAGTGATTTTATAACTTTGATACATGTTTTCAAAATCTATTCTGCTTTGTAAGTTATTTTGCTTTAAGTTGTTAAAAAATTCATTATTAGTCAAAGTTGACCACTTTAATCATTTATTGTATTTTCAAAATTTGGGGTTATGTAAATATTTTATGTATAAATGACTTTGAGAAAGCTGGCTTCATTAAGAAATATAAAACTTCCAGAAAGGCATCAAAGAGTGATAGACTTTTTTAGTTGGACATTTCTGGAAAGGACATTAAAAGTTTTAAAATTATTTTAATTTTGAGTTGTGAAATAAAAAAGAAATATTTGGCTAAAATCTCTAGATCATTTATCATTAATTGAGCATCTCACTAATAATGGAATTTTTACACTTTTTAATCCTTGTTACAGTTCAAATATGTATTGTAGACACTGTTGACACCTTAATTCAACTAAATATTTAATTTGTTTTCAGGGAAAGGAGTGACACTAGTTGAAAATGATTTAAAGTAGAGAAATGGGTTGTGTAGGTGGATAAAATGCTTTACAAATACATTATAAAGTAGTAAAATCAGTTTGTGAGCTTATGGTTACACATATCATTTTTAACGATTAGACTTTTCTATAGACAGAATTTAAAAGATTATAAATTATTGCTAAACCAAAGAGCATAGCATTAATTAGTTGAAAGTTAATTAGAGATTAAAATGTAAAAAAAGTTTATAAAAGTAAAAGAATACCAAGACAAGCCAAAAACAAAAACCAAAAGACATTAGTCCACAGTGTACCTATTGACTGAAATGATAATATAAGTGAGAGAAACTAGAAATATTGTGTATTTGGCCTTGCACTCAAATTTTTTCCAACAATTCTTTAATCCTCTTGATGTCATTTATGTATTGAGTCTGGTTTGCTCTTTGTCTAGATCATATACCTTATCTCTGTTTGTGTGTGTTTGTGTGTTTCCACATTTACACCAGAGTACAAGCTGCGTGGACTTCTGAGAATGGATTTGTAGATATATTGTTAGATTTCATGTTATACTCTTCAGTTGTGAATTGACTTATTTATGTTGGGGGGCCATTTAAATCATCTAAGAGAACCTTGAAAATTTCAATGTATATTTTTAAGCAAATGTGTATTAAGTTTGTACTGTAATTTGGCCACAAATAAATTGTTACATTCTTTCTCCCCTGCCCTTTTCTGCATCGCCTCTGGTGGATAGATCGAAATCCTGATGGTAAGTGAAAAGAATTTAGAACAAAATGAATTTCAGAACTGAAAATTGGTCAGTGAATTGAACTGGTATTATACCATGAACGAACTATTTTTACAGACTGCTGTTTTAACTATAGAAACCTGTTTAGGATGATTCAGTGCCTTTATCTGGCTATGGAGAGGATCAGAAATGTTTCCTCTTGTAGAGACTTGTCATTTGTTATTAGTTGTTTCAGAGTTCTGAGAAAGAATAAAGCTCCATGACTTTTTTGGAAAAAAAAAAAAATCAGAAGTGTCATTGACCACTTATAAGTAAGTCATTGGTGATTTACTTATATGCTCTATCTTATTTTACTTAAAGGAAGAATAAGGAAAAAATGGTGTTCGTCACTGAATTCTAATTGTTTTATTTTTCTTTCTTTCTATTTTTAATTGATTGAGGGATGGGATAAAGCGGTCAAGGTGTAAACAAGGGTATAAGGAAAGGATAGGCCATGTGGGGTCTTTTTGATCATGTTTGTGATTTTGTTTTTGTTTTTGTTTTTTTTAAAGATTTTATTTATTTATTCGAGAGAGAGAGAGAGAGAGAGAGCGAGAGAGAGAGATATTGAGAGATTGAGGGGCAGAGACACAGGCAGAGGGAGAAGCAGGCTCCACGCGGGGATCCCGACATGGGACTCGATCCCAGGTCTCCAGGATCACTCCCTGGGCTGAAGGCGGCGCTAAATCGCTGAGCCACCCAGGCTGCCCATGTTTGTGATTTTGGTGTGTATTCTGTGATCAAAGGGCAGCCACTAAATGGTTTTAAGTATGTCATGAAGTGCATGGATGTGAACATGCACACACACATGCTTTTGCCCCTGTATATGACAGGAATAGATTTGTGTTTTGGAAAGATCACTCTCATTGCAGTGTGAAGAACTGGTTTTGAAGGAAAGCCAAATAACACGTCAGATGGGCAGCTGGAGGTTATGGCAGTGGAGTGGAGGAGAGGCAATAGAGATGGGGCTGAGACCTATTTAGGCTTCAGCTCATTAGTAATGAGCACACCTATTGCACAGGTCTTGAGATCTGAGTATCATCTCTAGTAAAAGGGATCAGGGTTCTTAGAGAAAAGGCTGTTTCCAGGTCTGGAGAAGGGAAAATAAGAGAGCCTATCCTATATTGTTGGGTCAGAAAGCAAAGAAGTGGTTAAGAAATGATAGTACATCAAAATGATTCAGAAGCCAGTGAAGGAGTTTCCACTGGCTAGATATGGGACATTTTGAGCATCAAAATCATAATAGTAATGTATTATAATATGCTGAAGACAAATAGAATCTGTGAGTATAGTCATATAAAACGGTATGTATAGAGGGAAAACTCTACAAGAGGATGTCAGCTAATAAATGTAGAATGAGTAATAGAATTAGAGAATCATTATTTTGCAAAACCTGTGCAATAGTTAGTTCAGGCAAGATTTGTCAGTGGACACTAAATTCATTGGAATAATAGAATATTCCATCTCAAAACATACTCCATAGATTACTTTTTAATTGCAAAGAGAACACAATTTCTTTACAGGATTGTTTTTGTAATACTACTGTAATCAAACGATCAATCGATCAATGTTAGCATCATTATCAGAATACTGACATTATATACTTTCTGTACTGATGTGCATATCTTTTGAGACATACAAATTGTCTTTTATAAATGTCTGTTATGTTTTCTAAATTGTCTGTTTTCTGTATGTCCAAATAGATCCACTGCTTTCTCTGGTCAGAACACCATCAATACTTATTCTGTGGGCTTATTTCTTATCTTGTTTAAAATTTGTGGGGCAATGTCATCAAAGTTCTCATCCCTTAAACTTGCCTGGGTCAATGATGACTGTTACCAATTGTATTTTTCCCAAATCCGTTATTTATGACTCTGCTGAAATACCTATCATAATATGAATTTTGTTAAGTTTGTTCCTTAGGTTTCCCTAGTAGACTTTGGGCTCTTTGAGAGGAGGGTTCAAGTATTCATTGTTGAATTGTGCAATATCTGGGTAGATGACAGGCACTTAGAGTATATCCTGCTTCGATTATTTTTCCTCCCAGACACAGACTTAAGTGGTGGTTTATCTCTGCTTATTAGATATTTTAAGATAAATATTAGATGACAATATTAATTAGTAATAAATAAAATACTTAAAAACAATGACAGTAATTTACTCATCCAGTTTTGGTAATGCCAACCACCTGAGTTGCATTGTATCTGGGAGGTGAAAATATATTCATATGAGAAACATTTTAATAGGAGTTAAGTGTTTAGCTTAATAACATGAAATATACTTGTCAAATTAGGATTTGGGTTATTAAAAATGACTATTAATAATGAATGTTTACATTTTACTTGGCAAGATTGATCTAGCTGGTAAGATTTTATACTGACTTTTGTAAAATACCATATTATTTAAATGATTTAACTTCAAAAAAATTAGTAAAGGTTATCATTGAAAGGAATTTACTCCTTCTTACTGTAAATTCAGCCCAAACCAAGAGAAAAAAATCACAATACATGGAAATTTTAGTATTTCAATACAAAGCTAATAATCTCTTATGATATATTTTAAAATTATAATTATGCTTTAGAGAGTAGAGTTGAAATATTCAGCTTCATCTAGTTGCAAGGTTGCATAATATGTTGCCACTTAGATCTTAACTTACACACAAAGCTTCAAATTTCAAAGACTGGTCCATTTTATTGGCCTGATCTGTTCAGGCTCTTTGCAGATAAGCAGTCCTGCTTTTACATATGGAAAAAGAGAAGCAAAGGAGATTTTATGTTGTCCCATAAGAGTTAGTCTCCATTATGTCTGCATTAAAGTTACATGACATGGGCAGTGTAAAACATGACTGCAGATGGGGCACAGTACGTAGCCAGACATAACAGGAAGGGATCAAGGAAGTTCTGGCTCCCAGACATTGCTACTGCTTTGGGGTTCCTTGTTTTCAATATGAAATGACTCTAGCAGGCCCCTGGAAAGAGTTCTGAAGGCATTATATAGATGTGTAATATATATAGTTATTCTACTCTGATATATATGTTCTTTTTTACCTTTTTTTCCCCCAAAGCACATTTTGGCATCCCTCTTGACAGGGATACTAGGCTCCTGGGTGTGCCAGGTGTAATTAGAATTCTCTTCTTGGAGAAATTGTTCTGTCAAGAGTGGTTTTGATGTGAATTTTCTCTCTAAGTGTTAAATAATTTTGTGATTAATTGCACCAGAGTAGTTGCGACTATTCATTTCCTCTGTTAGGCTAGAAAGGGAAGTGTCTGAAGGAGAGGTGATTATATTTGATAAAAAACTGCAGAACAAAGTCAGTCTGATGAATGAGTAGGCCAATATTTGAGTATTAATAAATGACCTTTTTTTTCTCCTCAGTAATAACACTCAGAAAGTTATTTGAATGAGCCAGATATAGAGACTGTTTTGCCAACTACATAGAGAAAATATCACTGATGGTAGGAAAAATTGGGACCAATTAGACTTTCAAGTAAATTGAAAGCTATTGTAGTAGAAAATTTGAAAATTAAATACATGTAATTCTTTCCTTCCTTATTATAGGCACATACATGCATGTATTCACACATACCTCTCTACCTCTGGCTTCAGGTTTTTAGATGCAATCACAGCCTGAAGAGTAAATTGGTAGCTAAATTTACATTTCAGGCTTTTCAAGAAAATGTAAAGCTCAATAAAAATGTGTCTCTGATAAACCCCTTTAAATAGTGGAGATTGTATTTTAAAAGACTGGGGTTTTAATTTAATGGGAAGTAGTATTAAATACTGGCATTGTAGTTTTTCTTCTTGAAGAAATGGTTTCCTTAAACTGGTTTCTAAAGGATTTCATATTCTTTTTTCTCCAATGGTAAAACTTTTTAAGCTGCTAGCATATAAAAAAATAGCCATAAAAAAGCTGCTAGCATATAAAAAATAGCCATAATCATTTTATTAAGTATAAGTGTCATCATTTTTCAAAATAATGTTTTCCAAATGTCCTATGAAACATGTTTACAGTACCTGGAGAGAAAAGAAATTCTGGAGGGTTTCTACAAATCTTAGCAACTGCTGACCATTGCCCTAGTGTGTGATACTGTCATTAACTGACCTGAGTTGTGAATTGAGTTATACTGTATTTCCCTTCTTGCATTCATTAGTTCTTGCTATCCATTTGTTTCAGTTTCTGAAAACCTACATATACCACAAGTTTCTTAGCTCTAGGTTCTTGGAGATTTAGGATAATAATCTTCAAATATATAGACTCAGTAACATAAGGCCAGTGTTGTTGATTGTGATTATTATTTTTTTTTTACCACCAACTCAAGCATTATCTATCTGATCCAAGTGAAGTAGAGCCACAGTTTTTAGCAATATAGTTTTATTTATTTTAAAAATATTTTGTTTATTTGTTCATGAGAGACACACAGAGAGAGGCAGAGACATAGGCAGAGGGAGAAGCAGGCTCCCTGCAGGGAGCCTGATGTGGGACTTGATCCTGGGACCTTGGATCATGCCCTGGGCCAAAGGCAGACGCTCAACCGCTGAGCCATCCAGGCGTCCCAGCAGTATAGTTTTAGAAGGACATTTACAGTCAGATTTTGTTTGAACACTTAGCTTAGACTTTGGTTGAAAGTGTATCAAAGGTAGCTTCTCTGTGCATTTACAGAATTGTCAAAAGATGAAGGATTTTTTTCCATTACTACATTCATTAAAAATGAAGGACATGGAAAAAGGTTTTAGTTTCCTTGTTCTTTCCAGGCTGCATCTATTAATTGAGACTGTAATTTATATATTGTAGAGGAAACATATTAGTAGGTATATTTCCATAATTTGGGGATATATAAACTATATGAAGTTAGAAAAAAATAATGCTTTGCAATATTTTTTATGGTGATATTGATCGTTGTGGTTTGGACAGTAGCTTAGATCATGTTACCATAATATTTTGAATCAAAACATTTCATCATTGTAAAGTACAAATACACATGCCTCTAAAACCTCACAGAATGTCAGGGAATAATGTCTTGGGACTTTTCTAAAGAGACACCAGTTATAATTTGTATCTAGGTTTCAAGGAGAAGTGAATTTAACATCTGTTGGTTATGAGCAAAAAAATGAGCTATGTAAAATTTAATGGATAATAGATTATGTTGAAGAGAATCACAAATATGCTCCACATGCTCTGAAAAAGTATTTAATTGACCTCATATATCAATATACTTGCCATTGTTGATGATCACTCATTATCCTAGTGAATAAGTACTTCTGGAAAGTGTACTTCCAGCTTGGATATCGAGTAAGCTGTACAATTCCAATTGGCATTAACAGAATATATCACTAATTCTAGGGATCCTGCTTTGGGATATGTCCCCAAACTTTAGCTGCTTCTGCTTTTGCTATCTTTAAGTTGCTCACTGACTTCACTATAAAGAAATAAAGGGTTTTAACTATAATGATTAATAAATGTCAATTAGATTAAGAAAAAAAAAGAAATAAGGGAATTAATGTGTGGATATATCAAATAGAGTAGAATATTTTAAGTTTTTCATTTCTCTACAACAATATACTAAGGTAGAGGTTTCAATATATTACCTTTTATCTTACCAATTAAAGGTGGAATCCTAGAATAAAAAGAGAGAAAACTAAAGTTGTAGAATTGCTTTTCTAGATTTATAAGTAGAGAACTTAATTTGCTTTGGTTTCAATTTCATTCTTTGTAAAAATATTGAAAGGAATGATCTTAAAAACTTTTAATTTTGACATAAAACTCTTCATTGTTATTTATTTACCTATTTGAATATGCCTGTAAATGTACTGAAACAATTCATTTGAATGACCATTTAATACTTTCAAAATGTCACTTAGCAGGGATATGTAAAGTTTAATGCATTGAGAAAAATTTAATTTATATGAAACTAATTTCTTAATATGGAAATAATGTGAAATTCAGTAAACTTCACTAGAGCAAATTCTGCTTTTGTACTTATAATTTATTGTAGATTTTTAATTGTAATTTGAATCTTCAATAAGTAAAAATAGCTAAAGATTTAAATTTTTTGGTGGTAGAAAAAAATATTAGATAAAGTCATATAACATCTTCCTGATACAGATTTGCTCATTTAGCTGATAGTCTTGGATTGAGGGTAGAACTATTAAGGTCTTAGTTTAAAAGGCAGTTCAGTAATTGAGTATAAAACTAAATATACTGTTTTGTGTAGTGTTCAACTGTGATGATTTTTAAAATATGCTGTTAGAGTAAAGCCTACACTCTTTTTTTTAGGATTTTATTTTTGTCTTGAACTCTTTGGCAATAATTTTAAAAATGTATTATAATAATACTTTATAGTTTTTTCAGTTATGCTAAATGAAATGGACAGGAGCAAACTTTTAAACTAAGATGTATTGCTACTCAAACTGTTAATAGAGTTCAGTTTTTTGGTCAAATTTTCTGTCAAATCTATGAATCTACATTTTTCTCTTTTTATTTCAGGCATTCCTCGGGTTATCCAATGTAAATTTAGACTTCCTCTGAAATTAATCTGTCTACCAGGTCAGCCTTCAAAAACTGCAAGCCACAAACTAACTATTGATACCAACAAATCTCCAGTTAGTCTTCTCAGTCTCTTTCCAGGTAGGACTTTTGAAGTAACATGCCTGTAACATCAGAAATGTTAAGAATTCAGAATGGAATCCTTCATCAGCAGGTAATGATAGGGTAATTATCAGATAATTGTTAAGTCAGAATATAAAAATGCCTCAAAGATTTTTCTCTCTTGTTTGCCTGTTCAAAGGCAAATAGCTTATATCAACAAGGTAATAAGGTATACCTTTTAAGTTTGATTAAAATTATTATAATCATTATTTTGCTTCAGTATTCAGAAATGAAAACATCAAATGTTTCTTTTTAGACTGGAATTTTTTGCTTGGAATGTAAATATTTATTATTCATCTTTATTTTAGGTTTTTGACTATGTACCTTTTTAAAGTATATTCTATGCCCATAAAAAGTAATCTTATAAGTAGATGCTCTTTGTGGTTTTGCTTTCTCCATCAGCTGGAGGGGGCGATTGTTCAGTTCTCTGGCTCTGATCCTTTAGAAAGGGCTTTGTATATAAAGCTTGAATATCACAGTGAATTTGGGGGTAATTTGTGAAGGTGTGACTTTCTCCAGGTGTCAGCTTTTCTTTCTGAGTAGCTTAGAAAAGAGAGGTGTTGATTGGATAAGACATCTTTAGTAGCCAGGTTTCTAATGTGTAGCATCTATTAACTTTACTGTGTTGGGGTGGAATTAAAAAAAAAAATCTTGGAATTAAATCAGCCTTTTTAAATCCCTCATTAAAAATTGGCACTGTTGACTATGATATGCATCCTCATTCTGGCATTAGTGGATAGGATTTAGAATACAAAGAGTATTTTCCACAAGGTTTAGAAATTTATGGTAAGTCAACTTTTGTGTTATTAACTACTTAAAGTGCTTAAAATTTATTTTTCATTAATTTGAAGTGTTTAAAAAGCTTTATTTATATCTAGCTCAATGAAAAATCTCTGAAGTTAAATAATCTTTATTACAATTAATCTGTTCTTTAGTTTTAATTGAATTTGGATACACACACACACATTGTTAGCAATGTTTTGTAATGTTTGGTGTCTTTATCTTTTCCCTTCCCTTTTCTTTTTTTCTCAGTTTTCTCAGAAAACATCTGGGTTATAAAAAAGGCAGAAAGAGTCACTATCCTTACAACATCTTATGCAAATGTATTAGTTCCTTGGGTCCCCTATACTGTCCTGGGAATATTTGGAAATTGCATGTTGGACTCTGAGTTTATTGGTACCTTTGAAAAATGTTTAAGACCCTGGCTTCTGAGTTGGTGATCTTTACTGTGGGTGGATGAAAACCCACAGAGATTGAATAAAAATGGATGCTTTTAACCAGAGAGGTAATCTCTGTAAGATATAGATTAGATGGGAAGAACTAAGGAAAGCTTAGATAACTCATCCATTTTCCTACTGATTTTGGGCTAATTGTTTTAATGTCACAGATATTTTAGGCTTAGCAGCATATATTTGCTTCTTACTCACTTAATAAATGGGACTCAATGACAAGTTTTAGAAAAATTTCCCCAAGATCCAATGTGTATGATTTAGCAGGTTCTATTTTGGAGTTCTTGGATGTGTATTCATATTGGACATGATGGAATCCTGTAATTATTTAAAATAAGTATTCTTGGTACTTTTTCACCTTTTACTTCTTGAGATTGCTTTTCCCTCTTGATGTATATAAAACTTTGTATGTTGATGTCAAGTAAACTTGCTATTGCAAATTATTTTTTAACTGAAGTAAACAAAATTGATGATCTTCATAGAGAAAAAAATAAAGCTAGCTGTAAGCTACATCTCTTCCTATTTATTTATTTCAGTTCTTTGTTCTGAGAAAATATAGGTGTATTTAAAATAACTTTTAATTTTTCTTATTACAAAAGAAATGTGAAATTTGAAAATGGACAACCAAAAGGAAAAACAAAAATTCCTGGTAATTCTACCATCCAGCAATATCTGCTTATGTTCATTACATTTTCCTAATCATTATAAAAAATATCTTTCATTACCCCCAAAGGATTTTACTTTGCATAATGCTGTGAAGTGTCTTTCTATATAATTAGATATTTTATTATATGATTTTAAGGATTGCATAGTATCCTATCATAAATCCATGCTATAAGGTCATTTGGCCGGCATTATGGTTTTTTTTTTTCAGCATTATTTTTTTGACATAAATATTATTTTCAGTTTGTTAATATTGTAAATATATTGTAGCAGTACTTCTCCAAATTTATTATTATTTCTTTGATGAATATCTAAAAGTGGAATTATAGAGTGAAATAAAGGATAAGAGTATTTTAAAAGCTTTTGAAAATATGTCAAACTGACTAAGCAAAGGGCCCTATCAGTTACCCTATCAGCAGTATTCAAATAGAGGTATCTAGTACCCCAAATCCTTGCCTTTAGAGAATATTATAATTATAAAAAGCTTTAATATGCTTAATGGCTATATATTTACTTATGTATATATAGATATCTGGAGTGCTATTGGCTAAATGTTTCTTAAGTACTAAAGATACAGATATAGGGCAGCCCCAGTGGCGCAGCGGTTTAGCGCTGCCTGCAGCCCAGGGCGTGATCTGGAGACCCTGGATCGAGTCCCACGTCAGGCTCTCTGCATGGAGCCTGCCTCTCCCTCTGCCTGTGTCTCTGCCTCTCTCTCTGCATCTCTATGAATAAATAAATAAAATCTTAAAAAAAATAAAGATACAGATATAATACATACATATATATGTATGTATATGTATGTGTTTGTTTATATAGATATATATTCTTCCCGCCCTCCATATAAAGTGAGGTCCAGAAATGGGCAGTGGAATCTGGTGTAGTGGTTTATGAATGTTATCAAAGACCCGCTTTTTTCTTTCTTTGCACTGTGCCTTTTCTAGTGTGTTGATTGGCCCATGACCATAAACTGCTTCCAATTCAGTCATCATAACTGATTACAAGTTATGAGGTAAAGAAAAGAGACAGCTATAACAATGACTATAACTTTTATCAGAAAGGCATGTTTCCATAATCTTAGGAAATTTCTACTGGGGTCTCAATAGCCACAATAGTGTTGCATAGCCTCCTGTAGCTGTAAAGGAGACTGGGAACTAATAGACAGGGACTAAGGGAAAAGGGGAATAGATGTTAAATTAGCTGACATTCAGAATATGCTGTGATACCAGTAATTTTACACAAGAACTTTACTTACATGGAATAACAAATAGCATGCCATTTATGCTACTCAAATATATGGTTATCTTTCTTTGTTAATAAATTTATATTTTAATGATACACAATATTCCTTTGTTTGGAGGTACCATGTATATAATTTTTTTTTAAATTTTGTACTTCTCCGTTTCTCTATAGAGATTCTTTGAAGACAAATGACTGAGTTAGAGTATGCATACTTGAAAACTTTATTTAGATGCCATCCTTCCTTCCAGTATAACCATATCAGGTTATGTGACCAATATCATGGTTCATACTAAGGGTGTAGCAGATGGATTTTAGAAATTTTTGACATAGTTGGGTGAAAAATGACATTTGCATTTCTAAATTAAACAGACATTTTGTAATTTTCATTAACTACTTGTATTTTTTTTACTTTTATTCTTTTTTAACATATAAGGTTTACATTTATACATAGTAAAATTTAAGATTTAATTATGTTAATTGCTTTCTTTATAGTTTCAAGTATTGTGTTGTGCTTAGAATGGCCCCTATTTATTAAGATTAAAAGATACTTAGTTATATTTTCTTCTGGTACATTTTAATATACTATTTAATTCTCAAACATATCTCTAGTATATATTTTTTGCTTAAAAAATAAAAACTGGGGCACCTAGGTGGCTCAGTGGTTGAGTGTCTGCCTTTGGCTCAGGTTATGATCCTAGGGTCCTAGAATTGAGTCCTATGTCGAGCTCCCCATAGGGAACCTGCTTCTCCCTCTGCCTGTGTCTCTGCCTCTCTCTCTCTCTGTCTCTCATGAATAAATAAATAAAATCTAAAAAAACCCCAAACTTTATTGGGGGGTATCTAGGTGGCTCAGTTGGTTAAGTGACTCTTGGTTTTGGCTCAGCCCACCTGGGGCTCCACTCTGAAGTCTGCTTAAGATTCTTTCCTGTTCCCTTTCCCTCTCCCTTTGCTCTTACCCGCTCCCCCCTTGCACTCAGTCTCTCTCTCAACTACATAAATAAATAAAATCTTTAAAAAGAACTTTATTGGATTATAACTTCTATACAAATGTTTAAAGTATACAGTTTGATAAGTTTGGATGTTTGTATGTACCTGTGAAACCATATTCACAGTTACAGTGCTGAAAATATCCATCACCTCAAAAAGTTTTCTTTTACTTCTTTATAACCCCTTAACCTTCATTCCCAGGCAACCACTGGTTTGCTTTTTGTCACTATAGATTGTTTTGCATTTTCTGGAATTTTATAAGATGGAATTATTCAGCATGTACTCATTTTTTGTCTGCTTTCTCAGTCATTTATCAGATTAAATGAATTGCAGATATTTTCTCCAAGTTTGTGAGACATCCTTTCATTCTTGTAATAGTGTCTTTGGAAGAGCAGAAGTTCTTCATTTTAATAAAGCCTAATTTATCAATTTTTTTCTTTTATAAATCTTGATTCTAAGATTGTATCTAAGAAATCTTTCCCTAACTCAATTGTACAAAATTTTTCTTGTATGTTTTTGTCTAGGAGTTTTCTAAATTTACATTTAGATCTCTTTTTCATTTTGAGTTGGTATTTATGTATGGTGTGAGATATGGATAAAATTCTTATTTTTGCATATGAGCATCTAATATTCCAGCACTACTTTGGAAAGGACTATCCTTTTTCAGTGGATTGCCTTTGCAACTTTGTTGAAAATCATCTGACTATGTATAATAGGGCTATATAAGTCATCTGAAAAACTATATGTATTTCTACTCTCTTCAGTTTATTCCATTGATCTGTTTGTCTTAGCCCACTAGTATTGCTATATATCAATAGCATAATGTCTTAATTACTATCAATATGTGTATCCAGAAGTCAGGGAGTATAATTTTTTCAACTTCATTCTTCAATTTTCAGTGTTCTCTTGGATATTCTAGATCCTTTGCATTTTCATATGAATCTTAGAATCCATTTACCAGTTTTTAAAAAAATTCCTGTTGGGATTTTGATTGGAATTGGGATTGCATTAAGTCTGTTGATCAATTTGGGGAGAAAGAGCATTTAACAATATTGGGCATGGCAAAATTTACTCTTTTATTCTAGTTTCTTAGGATGAAAGTAGAGACCTTCCATTTATTTAGGGCTTATTTCATTTTTCTCAGTGAGGGTTTCTAGTTTTCAATGTACAGGTCATAGAAATCTTTTGTCAGATTTATCCCTAAGTATTTAATATATTTTGATGCTATTCCAAATTATATTGTTTTATTTCAGTTTCAAATAGTGCTTTTCTAGTACAGGCATACCTCATTTTATTGTGCTTTGAATTATTGCGCTTTGCAGATATTGCCTTTTTTACAAACTGAAAGTTTGTGGCAACCGTGGGTCAAGCAGGTCTATTGGCACTATTTTTCCAACAGTATTTACACACTTCATGTCTCTGTGTCACATTTTGGTGAATGAAAATTTTTATTATTATATTTATTATGATGATGTATGATCAGTGATCTTTGATGTTACTATTATAGTAACCATGAACCACACCTATATAAGATAGTAAACTTAATTGATAAATGTTGTGTGTGTTCTGACTGGCCATTCCCCCGTCTCTGTGTCTTTCCTCAGGTCTACCTATTTCATGAGACATAGCAGCATTTAAATTAGGAGTTTTAATAACCCTACAATGGCCTCTACATGTTCAAGTGAAAGAGTCTCATGTCTCTCACTTTAAACCAAAAATCAGAAATGATTAAGCTTAAGGAGGAAGGCAGTCACAAAAGCAGAGATAGGTCAAAAGCTAGGCCTTTTGCACCAAATGGGTAGCTACGTTGTGAATGCAAAGGAAAAGTTCTTGAAGAAAAATTAAAAGTCTACTTCAGTAAATACATGAATGATAAGAAAGTGAAACATCTTTATTGCTGGTATGGAGAAACTTTGAGTGGTCTGGATAGAGGATCAAACCAGCTATAACATTCCCGTAAGCCAAAACTTAATCTGGGGCAAGTTAACCCTCTTCCATTCTATGAAGGCTGAGAGAGATGAGGGGCAGCAGAAGAAAAGTTTGATTTAGCAGAGGTTAGTTCATGAGATTTAAGGAAAGAAGTCATCTCCATAATATATATGTGCAAAGTGGAAGCAGCAAGGGCTGATGTAGAACTGCAGCAAGTTTTCCAGAAGAACTAGCAAAGATAATTAATAAAGGGGGCTATACTAAACAAGTGATTTTCAGTGTAGATGAGACAGCCTTCTATTGGACAAAGATGTCATCTAGGACTTTTATAGCTAGAGAGGAGAAGTCAGTGCCTGGCTTCAAAGTTTCATAAGACAGGCTGACTCTTGTTCGGGGCTAATGCACCTAGTGATTAAGTTGAAGCCAGTGTTTACTTACTGTTCCAAAGATCCTAGGACCCTTAAGAATTCTGCTAAGTCTACTGTACCTGTGTTCTATGCATGGAACAAAAAAGCCTGGATGACAGCACATCTCTTTACAACATGGTTAACTTAATATTTTAAGCCCACTGTTGAGAACTACTGCTCAGAAAAAAATTCCTTTGAAAAAATATTACTGCTTATTAACAGTGCACCTGGTCACCTAAGAGCTCTAATGGAGATGGACAATGAGATTAATATTTTTTTGTGCCTAACACAATATTTGTTCTGCAGCCATCAATCAAAGAGTCCTTTCACCTTTCAAGTCTTATTATTTAAAAAAATACATTTCTTGGGGCACATGGGTAGCTCAGTTGGTTAGCGTCTACCTTTTGCTCAGTGTCCTGGGATCAGTCCCCACATCAGGCTCCCTGCTCAGTGGGGAGTCTGCTTCTACCTCCCCCTGCTCATGTGCTTTCTCATTCTCTCTCTCTCCATTTCTCTCCCTCCCTTCCTCTTTCTCAAATAAATACATAAAATCTTTTTTTAAAAAAAGTAAAGAAAAATACATTTCTTAAGGCTGTAGCTGCTATAGAGAGTGATTTCTCTGATGGATCTGGGAGAAGTTGAAAACCTTCTGGAAAGAATTCACTATTCCAGAACAATTATGATACCTATAAAGAGGTCAAGATACCGACTTGAGCAGCAGTTTAGAACAAGTTGATTCCAGCCCTCATGGGTGACTTGCAGAGGTTGAAGACTTCAATGAAGAAAGTAACTGCAGATGTAGTAGTAATAGCAAGAGAAAACTAGAATTAGAAGTGGAGCCTGAAGATGTGGCTGAATTGTGGCAATCTCAAAATAAAGAGATCATAAGGGATGAAAAGTTGCTTCTTATTGATTAGCAAAGAAAGTGGTTTCTTGAGATGAAATCTGTTCCTGGTGAAGATGTTGTGAAGATTGTTGAAATGATAACAAAGGATTTAAAATATTACACAAAATTACTTGATAAAGCGGAGAGAGAGTTTGAGAGGATTGACTCCAATTTTGAAAGAAATTCTATCGTGGGTAAAAATTCTATCAAGCAACATCACATGCTACAGAGAAATCTTTTGTGAAAGGATGTGACAGCCTTCATTGTTGTCTTTTTAAGAAATTGTCACAGCTGTCCAAACCTTCAGCAGCCTGGTTGGTCAGTCAACAGCCATCAACACTGAGGCAAGACCCTCCACCAGCAGAAAGTCACAACTTACTAAAAGCTCAAATGATGTTTAGCATTTTTTAGCAATCAGATATTTTTAATTAAGGTATATACATTGTGTTTTTAGACATAATGTTATTGCACAATTAGTAGGCTATAGTATATAAATTTTATATACTTTCAAAAATTTCATTTGACTTGCTTTATTGCAATATTCTGTGTACTATGGTGGTTTGGAACCAGGCCCACAGTATCTGTGAGATATGCCTATACATAGGAACACAACTGGTTTTTGTGTATCGATCTTGTATCATGCAACACATTGTTAAACTGCTTATGGGTCCTATTAGCCTTTTTGTATATTTATTCAGATTTTCTGCATAAAGCTTGTTATCTGCAAATGAAAACAATTTTACTTCTTCCTTTCCAATCTAGAGATCTGTTTGTTTCTTGCTAGCTTTTTATCTTGGCTAGAACCTTTGGGACAATGTTGAATAGAAATGGCAAGACTGGATATTCAGGCTTTCACCATTAAGTGTGTTTAGAAGCTGTTCTACACCATTTGAGGAAGTTCCCTTCTATACCAAGTTTGCTGAAAGTTTGTTTTATATTGTTTTTTTCAATGCTTTTTCTGCATCATTTGAGATATTTATATCACTTTCTTCTTTAGGCTGTTTATAGGTGGATTACACTGATATATTTTTTTGACTTTTAAAATTAAAAAATTATTTTTATTTTTTAAAGATCCTATTTATTTATTTGAGAGGGAGAGGAGAGATCACAAACAGTGGGGAGAGGCAGAAGGAGAAGGAGAAGCAGGCTCCCTGCTGAGCAAGGAGCCCAATGAGGGGCTTGATCCCAGGAGATCATGACTGGAGCTGAAGGCAGATGCTTAACTGACTAAGCCACCCAGGTTCCCCTTGCCTTTTCTTAAAGTATAGTTGACACAATTAGTTTCAGGTGTACAAGATGGTGATTCAACAACTTTATATATTATGCTATGTTCATAAGTGTGTACATTGATTAATTTTTGGATGTTAGCATAATTGTGCATTTTTTAGATAAATCACATTAAAATTTGTGTTATCCTTTCAACATACTATTTGGTTCAATTTGCTAGAATTAGTTTAGAATTTTTACATCTGTATTCATGAGGGATATTAATCTATAATTTTATTTCTTTTTTAAGAAAGGTTTATTTACTTGAGAGAGAGAGAGAGCTAGAGCACACATGCAAGTGGGAGCAAGAGAGAGAAGAAGAGAATCTCAAGCAGACTCCCTGCTGAGTAGAGAGCCTGATGCGAGGCTCATTCTCAAGGCCCTGAAATCATGACCTGGGCCAAAATCAAGAGTGGGATGCTTAACTGACCTGAGTTATCCAGGCACCCTGATCTATAATTTTATTTCTATGCAATTATGTGTCATTACTGTGGAGTTTAAAGAATGAGTTGGGAGATACTTTCTTCTTTTCAAATTTTTTTGAAGAGTGTGTAGATCTGGTATTATTTCTTGCTTAATATTTGGTAGAATTTACCAGACACCTAAGTCTTCACCATGAGATATATATATTTTTTTAAATACAAATTCAATCTCTTCAGAAGATAGAAGACTATTCAGGTTATCTATTTCGTATTGTGAGTGAGCCTTGTGAGTTTATGTCTTTCAAGAAATGTGTCCATTTCATCTGAATTGTTGATTTTATTGGATAAGATTGTTCATAATATTTCTATATTATTCTTTTAATATCTGTAGTGATGACAGCTCACTCATTAATTGTAGTGGTAGGGGTGCCTGGGTGGCCCAGTTGATTAAGTGTCCGGCCTGATTTTGGCTCAGGTCATGATCTCAGGGCCAGGAGAATGAGCCCCACTTTGGGCCCCATGCTGGGCATGGAGCCTGCTTAAGATTCTCTCTCTCTTTCCTTCTGTCCCTCCCCTGCTCTCTCTCTCTTAAAAAAAAATAGTATTGGTAAGTTGTGTCTTTTTTTTTCCTACCTGATCTAATGATGAGAATTTTATCTGTTTTATCTGTCTTTTCAAAAAAATAGCTTTTGGTTTTATTAATTTTTTTTTCATTTTTTATTCTTTGTTTTCTTCTGGTTTTCCTTTCTTCTGCTTACTTTGGGTTTCATTTACTCTTTTTCTAGTTTCTTAAGGTGAGAGCAGTGGTTATTCTTTTTAAAATGTAGTTGGTTAATATAGAATTTCCTTTAAGTACTGCTTTAATTGCATCCTGTGAATTATAAAATGTTGTGTTTTCATTTTCATTCAGTTTAAAACACTTTTAAACTTCCCCTTTCATTTCTTTTTTGTTATTTAGAGGTATGGTATATAGTTTCCAAACACTTGGGGAGTGTCCACAGATCTTTCTGTTATTGACTCGTAACTCAATTTCATTGTGGTAGGAGAGCATACTTTGTATGATTTTAATCCTCTTAAGTTTATTGATACTTATTTAAAGTCTGATCTTATAAATGTTAGGGCTGTGTTTACAAATGTTCTGCATGCATTTGGAAATAATGGATTTTCTGCCGTAGTGGGGTGGGATTTTACATGATGTCAGTTAAAGCAAGTTTTCTGTTAGTATTTTTAATCTTCCATATTCTTACTAATTTTCTGTTTGCTTGTGTCATTTATTGAGACTAGGGTGTTGGAATCTCTAGCTGTAAAATATCTATTTCTCTTTTTGTGTATCTGTTAGTTTTGCTTTAGTTATTTTATTTTATTTTATTTTATTTTATTTTATTTTATTTTATTTTATTTTATTATTTTATTTATTTATTTTATTTATGATAGTCACACAGAGAGAGAGAGAGAGAGGCAGAGACACAGGCAGAGAGAGAAGCAGGCTCCGTGCACCGGGAGCCTGACGTGGGACTCAATCCTGGGTCTCCAGGATTGCGCCATGGGCCAAAGGCAGGCGCCAAACTGCTGCGCCACCCAGGGTTCCCTGCTTCAGTTATTTTAAGGCTTTGTTTTAGGTGCATAAAAGTTTAGGATTGTTATATTTTCTTGATTATAGTGAAATGTTCCTTTATCCTTGTTAATATTCTTTGCTCTGAAATCTATTTGGGGTGTGTGTGTGTGTGTGTGTGTGTGTGTGTGTGTGTATCCCAACTTCCTTTTGCCTGGTGTTACAAGAGTTGTATATTTTCTTCTTTTACTTTTATTTACATCTTTATGTTTAAAGTAGGTTTCTTATAATTAGCATATAATTGGGTCTTGCCTTTTTAAATCCAATCTGAAAGTATCTGCCTTTCGATGGGGTGTTTAGACCATTGACTTTTAATATGATTATTGGTATTATTAGTTTTAAATGGTTGCTCTCTCATTTTTATTTGCTCCATTTTTTTGTTTTGTCTTTTCTTCATACTTTGAATTCAGTATATTTTTTGACTCCATTTTATCTCTTTAGTTTTATTATTCAGTATTATACCTAGTGTTATTTTAGTTGTTTCTTTGACCAATAGCAATGTGTAAAGCAATGTTTTATAGCAGTTTTTCTCAATCTTTTTTTTATTACTGCTCCCCCAAAAGCCTTTTTTAGATAACTTTTTCCTAATTAGCCCCTCCATAAATTTTTAATAGCACAGATATCCTGTATATCTGTTCATATACTATATGAGTATCTATTTTTATAGATTAAATGAGTAAGATTTTTTGAGGTACATGAATCAGTTTTTGCCCCCTTAGAGGCAATATTTCCCCATTAAAAATGCATGGATGCATGGTACAGTGTACATATTTAGCTTATACATATTCTATCTTTAGGTGATATTATAGTGCTTCACATATAGTATAAGAATCATACAATATTCTACTTCCATTTCTCCTCTTTCAGCCTTTGTGCTATTGTTGTCTTATATTTTATATCCACATATTTTATAATTCATTGTTAGGAATTTTGCTTTAAATAGTTGATTATCTTTTAAAGAGAGATTAATAATAAGGATAATAGTATTATATATTTACTCATAGAATTGCCTTTTCTACTGCTCTTCATTCCTTTATGCAGAACCAGATATCCATCTGGTATCATTTACTTTTTTTTTTAAAAAAATTCTTCTTTAACATTTCTGTTAGTGCAGAGATACTGATTTTTTTCCAGCTTTTGTATGTCTGAAACAATATTTTTCTCATCTTTTTGAAAGATATTTTTATTGAGTAAAGAATTGCAGGTTAACAGTTTTTCTTTCAGTGTTTTAAAGATTGCTCCATTGTTTTTTGCCATTTCATTAACAAGACATATTAGATTCTTCTGTATGTAACTTGCCTTTTTCCTTTGGCTGCTTTTAAGATTTTTTTTTTTTTAAGAAGTTTAATTTTGATGTTCCTTGGTATCCTTTCTTTCCTTCCTTTCTTTCTTTCTTTCTTCTTTTTTTTTTTTTTTTTTTTAGATTTGTTTATTTGAGAGAGGGAGAGAGAGCATGAGCACGAGTTGGGGAAGGGACAAAGAGAGAATCTTCAAGCAGACTCCCCGCCCTAAGTCTGGAACCTGACCTGTGGCTTGATCTCACTGCCCATGAAATCATGAACTGAGCGCCACTAGTTTTGTTTTTATTTTTCTTATGCTTGGGGTTTGTAAAGATTTTTTGATCTGTAGTTTATAATTTTCATTCAGTTTGCAAATGTTTTGGCCATTATTTTTTCAAATATTTTTTCTCTCTTTGTAGCACTCTCTTCTCTGATACTCTGCCTTGTGAACTTTTGATACTTTAGCCTTCCCAGACTCCCGACTCTGTCTCCTCAGCTTGAGCGCAATGCCTGGGTTTCCCCTCCCTGTGTTGCAGCTTGAAATTTTCTCTAGGCAATAGGCTGGGCAATCATAGGACTAATTTTGTTCTTTGTCAGGGATCACTGTTGTTCATTTCCTGATCTCCAGTATCTTCAAAAACCTTTCATATGTTTTGTTCCATTTTTTAGTTGTTATAAGTAGAAGGGTAAATTTGGCCCTGGTTTCTTCATCTTGGTCTGAAGTGAAAGTCTTCAGTGTTGTAATTTTTATTTGTTTTTGAGTCAGGGTTCATTGCAATTTCTGATATGAATTTTTCAATACCTCTTTTTCTATAGGTTTCACTCTTTCTCTCTTTAATTTGCAGTTGATTTATTAAAGAATAAGATGATTTTTCCTGTGAGTTTCCTGCACTTTGAATTTTGTTGTTTACATCCCTGTGATGGTTAATATTTTCTCTGTCCACTTTATTGCCTGTTGACTGGTAGTTGCATCTAAAGGTATTAGAGTCAGGATTGATTATTTTAGCCACACTACTTCCATGGATTGGTGGTATATACTTTCAGCAGGGAGTACATATTATACATTTCTCTCTCTCTCTCTCTCTTTTTGTATGGTAACGATCATTGATTTTAATGCTGAGATCCTTTAAATGTATTAAAGTTGAAAAATGATGACATGGATTTCTTTCAAGTTTTCTTCAATATTTTGCTATATTATTTCTATGGAGATAACTTTCCCCTTACCTACTCTTGGCTGTGTGGTACAGTTTGAAAGGATCATCTGAATAAATGTTTGTTTTTTTTGTCTTACTGATTTTAATTTAATTTAATTTTTTAAAGACATTATTTATTTGTTCATGAGAGACACAGAGAGAGAGGAAGAGGCATAGGCAGAGAGAGAAGCAGGCTTCCCGTGAGGAGCCAGAAGTGGGACTTGATCTCAGGACCCCGGGATCATGCCCTGAGCCAAAGGCAGACACTTAACCTCTGAGCCACCAGGTGGCTTATTTTTTTAAAATAATGAGTTGATTCTCTAGAAGCCTCCATTAGTAAGCACTTGGCCTTGTTTCTGGTATCAATATGAACACATGCCATTAAGTTTTTTTGATGTGTTTCACTTTTTTTGATACTCAAATATTTTCTCTCTGGCTGGTAATCTCTTTAAGTTGGCTTTTACTTCATTCTACTCTATTAGTCACTGATAGTTTCCTTGCTTTCTGGTGTTACAGATATTTTAGGTTAATCTTGTATATTTCCTGCCTCAAACCTAGAATGAACCAGGTAGAAGGAAGGAAATTAAATGATCTCAGAGTGTTACTATGAGGGAGATATTTAAGCAATTGGGAATTACCATGGAAACCAGCTTATGTATTTTAATTCATACATGGGCTTTAAACACGACTGGTGACATAAAAAATACTTGTCATCAACGAAACTTCCTATTTCAAACATTGTTTTTCTTCGCAGTTATATAAGGTGATTTTTTTTTCTTTTCTTTGTAGGCTTTGCCAATCAGTCAGAAGATGATCAGGTGAATATAATGGGTTTTCGCTTCTTAGGAGGTTCCCGAGTTACTCTTCTTGCTTCAAAAACCTCTCGTAAGTAAAACCATGGTATTATTTCTTTTGGGATTTTCTGTTGAGGACACTACATCACAGGTCATCATCACATCAAGGATTTCTGCAAAGGGTGTGTTTAGTTAGATATTGAAAACTAATGGCCCTGGTATTAAGTATTTAGAACATAAAAGTTATGAAAATAAGATCCTGTTTTATTAAAGATATGTAACTTTGATTTTGGGCATTAGAGTTTGAGAGAGCAATTGAAGAATTGAAAATATTGTTGAGATACGTATATGACGAACTAGGTTTTAGAAACTTCTAGAAACTGGAATTAATTTGTGTGTTTATGTATATTCATATATCCAGAAGTGTGAATAGCTTTTGCTGACACTAATCTCAGTAGGATGAAAAATAGTAATTAGGTATTCAAGTTTGAATTTCAGATGTAAGTCTTCACTGATTTGGTTGCTTCACATGAGAATAATAATTGAAAGTACTCAATGTAAAACTCACTTCTGATGTTTGTGGGGTATTGAAGTTGCTAAACTCATCAAGTTATATACATCTACATGGAAATAAAGTTAAATATTATTAAAGTAGTGTTTAACAAATTTTAGGAACGCTAGGAGGGGGTTTGGATGAATAAATGCATATATTGAAATTTATATGTTAAAAAAGTTTGAGAACACTCCAATTTTAAAATCTCTGTAGTTTGTAAAATGGGTTTCCACTTTAAACTTTATGTATTTGCAGTTTTACTTGGTTATTTCTTGCATGATCAGAAGATACAGTAAAATAAGGACATATCCCTTTTGAAAAATGAAGGTGTTAACAGGAGGGATATAAACACATCCTTATTTTAGAAACTAACAATGTTACAGTTCTGGAATGTATAGATTGGTGGCTGGTGAAATAGACTTGGATACAACTAAAAATTATAGAATAAGACATAGAAATTAAAGATAATTCTTAAAAGAATGAGCAGATTCTGTACTTTTCATGGTCTTTTTGATTGGTCATGATTGCAGTACTTTTTGCATTGGCACCATTTTCTTTTGTTCAGTTTTAATCTTCAGTTGGATGATGGAATTATTTTAGTACATTTCTCTTTGTTAAACTGTTCTCTTTAAACTAAAAAATTGTTGCCAATTCTTTGGGAAATTGTACACACATATTTGACTTCAGTTGATGGTGCTGCGTGATGAATCTCCAATGGAGATTACTAAAAAAATGCAAAATGTGGGATCCCTGGGTGGCTCAGTGGTTGAGTGTCTGCCTTCGGCTCAGGGCATGATCCCGGGTCTGGGGATCGAGTCCCACATCAGGGTACCTGCGAGGAGCCTGCTTCTCTCTCTGCGTATGTCTCTGCTTCTCTCTCTCTTATGAATAAATAAATAAATCTTAAAAAAAATGCAAAATGTTATTCTTGGTCCCACATAAGTGGGAATAACTTATGTGCTAATTTGTTCTTTTATAGATAAGGTGATTCTTAGAGTGCTGCTATTGCCCATGATTTCACCAAATATCCAGATATATGGCAGTGCCTTCATATAGCCATAGTATGGGCAGACAGGCTAAGTAATGGAATAGAATAGGACTTTTTAAATAAGGAACCAAATGAGTTATGTAAACTGAAACCTGAAGGCAGCTATTACAAGTCCCTGAAGGTTTTTTTTGGCTTCAGTGACATACAGAATTCTACCTAGGAGATGTCCCTGGTGATAAATGGAGGTAGGTATGAAGAGTAGTTTTCTGGGGCTGAGGCAAATGTTGGTGCTCCCTTCTACTGTATCAGAGTGTTTATCTCCAAAAAGGAATGAAGTAATTTGTACCCAGTATGTGTTTGGCATCTTTATTTTTTTTGTAAAAGGCACATAGTTTTTGGTCTAGAAATCTGAATTAATAGAAAAAGCCTACATATGGAAAGAACTCAGTATTTCTTTCCTAGTAAACAGGTGCTTTGTAAGTCATATAGAGTTGTGTTTGGATATTGGGTAGTATTTTCTGTGGGCTCCACATATTCATCTCTTTTTAAAACCTGCCTGATAATTAACCAGGCCTTAAAGTGTGCTGATGGTAATGTTAGTTCAATCTTCTGATTAGTTATAGATCAGCCAAAGTAGACAAGAGAAAAGCGAATGCAGCTCATTGTCTAAAATACGAAATCACATTCTCTGGGGGAACTGAAAACGTTTTTATTTTTAGAAAATAGAGTAGTGCTTCAGTGTAATTAGAGTTTATTCTGTGAATTTTGGAAAAACAAAGCTTTGAAAATACTTAGGAGAAACACTCTTTGCTAGAAAAATTTCTAAGAATGATTTCCAGAGTCCTAAATTGAAAATAATAAGATGGATGATGGCTTTGTTTGTTACCTTGATTGTAGTGATAGTTTGATGAGTATCTGCACATGTCCAGATTAACCAAATTGTATACATTAACTATATGCAGCTTTTTTGTCTATCACTTATACCTCTGTAAAGTTGTTATAAAAATAATGTCAAGTTTTATAAGATCAAATGTTTCTATAATCAGAATTATAAATATTTGTACATGAAGTTTGATTATTTTGACTGATTTTAGTACACTGGGATTTCAGAAGGAATATACTATTGCCTAAATATGCCACTTTCTTATGCACCATTTCCAGTAACTTATTCCCTCATAAAACAAACACTGCCATCTCTCTCTCCTTCCTCCCTCCTACTTCTTTATCTCTATATTTTTCTTGGTGTTTTTTATTCTGTTTTTGTTGTTTTGTTTTTTAAATTTATTTATTTGAGAAAGAGAGAAAGAGTGTGTGTGCACGCACACAAGCTGGGGGGCAGTGTGCAGAGAGAGGGAGACAATCTTTAGCAGATACCCCGCTGAGCATGGAGTCTGACTCGGGGCTCTATCTTAGGACCCTGAGATTGTGACCCAAGCTGAAATCAAGAGCCAGATATTCAACCAACTGAGCCATCCAGGTGCCCCTCTGTTTCTATTTTGTCTTTATCTCTATAATGTCTTTTTGTACCTTGCCTTATTCTACTTGTTTCTTAAAAGATCAAACATAGTTAATAAAAGTTTCTAAAATATGAAAGGTGAAAATAAATAGAAACAAAAAATAAGAGCAGGAAATTTATAAAGATATGAATAAGATTAACACTCAGAAACATATATTGTACAGTTGATAGGGTGCAGACTCAAAGTAATAAGATGACATTTTAGTTCCAGTTTTTAAAATGTTCAAAGAATAAAATCAAGTAAGTTGTTTAGGAGATGCATAGCCATTACTGATGCTGAGTCCCGAATGAAATTTTTCTGAATTCACAAGGACAACTTCTTCAGTAATGTCTCTTTAGCTTATTTTTATAATTATAATGTTATATAATTACAATTTATAAGTAACAAGTTTCATAGAGATTTAAAAATAGTCATGAACTCAATTTACTAAACATAATACTGTCTCAGCTCAAATTAGTGCAGCCTGAGCAGCAGTTTAATCCAAGGATAAATTGAGAGTATCTAGTGTTGCAAGTTTTTAGTATCTGGTATTTTCACTAAGAATTAGACAACCAAACTCAGTAATTCAGAAATTCGAGATATATTGGAAAGAGTTGTGGGTTTTGTTTTGTTTTAAAATGAGCACAATAAGAACATGCTTCAATAATAATTGATAAGATGAAATTCAGTCGGAGAGGCTAATGATCAAGAAAAAGAAGGGGACTCACAAAGCAATGAAGTCCTTGAGAAGGAGAAAGGATGTGAATTGTAGAGCATGGGGACAGGGTAGATTGAAGGATAGGCCTTTGTAAGTTTACTGTGACAGGGGGTATTGGATATAGATTCAGAGAGATTCTGTAGATTTGTTGGTGGGAAGATAAAGGAACTTTGATGGTGTCTATATTTGAAAAAAACATTTGACATTGGTATTTTGGAAAATAAGAAAGCAAACTCATGAAAGGATAAGGTAATGCTGAGTACCCATTTGAAGTTTCAGATCCTGAATTTTGAAGTGAAACCAAGACATCCTTAGATTTTCTCTGGCAGTGATTTGTTTATTAGCATCCAAGCAACTAAAGTCAAGGCTGAGACTTTGAAACAGATAATTGGAAGCAAAATATTTTTGTGAGAATGATTATAATAATCAACTACCAAATCTAAGCTGGTAAGAAGAGAAATAAAGATTAGAGAAAACTCATACATGGTGAAAAATTAATGGGTTCAATGGATCACAAGTTTTAAGATTGAAGAAGTAGCATAGTGAGAGTTCTAGAACAAGTGAGCTAGAGTAAGAAAAGGTGGTAGTCAGAGAATGAATGAGATATTGATGTTAGAGTTCAGAGGAACTGCAGATTCTGATAAAGACAGGGTTATCAGACAAGGTGTGACCTTGGGGAGGGCATTGTGAAGATGCAAGAAGACCAATGGAGGCAGGGCTTTCAAGGAAATGTATTACAGTTATGATTATTAAAGGAGCCTGTTTGATGTGAGCACAATAAGTGAGAAAAAGAAGCACTTTCAGATACATTATTGTGAAATTTTTAAAAAGCTACACAAGAAAGATAAATCAAGAAAGCATTTTAACTTATAAGCAAAATCTTTGGATATTAGAGGACAATGGAAAAATTTCCTAAAGATCTGAAGGAAATGATATTCAAGTTAGAATTTTGTGCCTTGCTAAACTGATAGCTAGTTAGCAATGAATACTGAGTAAACCTGTATTTTCAGTGTCACAAGTAGGGCTAAGCAATTCTAAATAGTAAACTTATGTAGCTTCAGGTGGGCCTTTGGAAAATGGGAAAGATAGTTAATACACTGAACATTTCAATATGCTGAAAGATTTTTACATACTGGAAAGAGCAATTGAATTAAGATCAAGTGTAAAAGTCATTTGCTTGTCTGTTTTGATTATCTTGCTTTCAGATATAATGAAAAAATTATAGTCCTGTATATGAATAAAGGTTGGGTCTTGAAAAAGGTTTTCTTTTTACACCTGCCCAAAAGAAAGCATATGTGATCTTGAACTGTGTTAACCAAAATATTTTTAGAACAAGGAAAGTAAGACTGTTGCTCTTTTTCATCTGAGTAGACCATACCTTTGTTCATTTTTTATTCAGTAGACATATTAGATATAAAGACTGTCATGGCTCCTGTGGAGCTCTTGGACTAATGGGAGAGACAAGCAGAGAACCGATAATAGAAAGTTTGGTATGCTAACAGAAGTACCCTTTAGGTGCAATTAGAACCCAAAGGAATGAGGTTCCATGAGATTTTATGTGTAAAGGATCTTGAAGAATGAATAGGAGATTATTAGGTGGATGGCATTTCAGAAAGAGGAGAAGGTTATTAAAGCATGGAGTTTTAGAGGTCAGTTTTATTCTGTGCCTGGAAGTTCATGTAGTAGGGGCTCTGTGAGAGGTCTTTTTTTTTTTTAATTTTTTACTTATTTTTTTAAAGTAGGCTCCATGCCCAGTGTGGAACCCATTGCAGGGCTTGAACTTACAGCCCTGAGAGCAAGACCTGAACTGAGATCAAGAGTTGGAAGCCTAACTGACTGAGCCACTCAGGTGCCCTTGTCCTTAAATGAGACTAAGAATTTAGAGACAAATGTAGTGATCAAATCTGATGTATAGAGTGATTTATCAATATAGCATTACTGTTGATATTTATCTTAGAACTTCTTAGCGGTATTACCAAGGGGCAATGGGAATATTAAATAAATCCAGATTGGGGATGCCTGGGTGTCTCAGTGGTTGAGCATCTGCCTTTGGCTCAGGTCGTGATCCCAGGGTCCTGGTGTCGAGTCCCGCATCATGCTCCCCGCAGGGAGCTTGCTTCTCTCTCTGCCTATCTCTGCTTCTCTCTCTGTGTCTCTCATGAATAAATAAATAGAATCTTAAAAAAAAATCCAGATTGGAATAAGCTTCTTGAGAAGTAAATATAGAGAAATCATCCATAGTTTCTACTAATATTGAAGAAGTTGTAGTTTTGGAATATTATATTAATATCTACTGAAATTGTTTATATTGTTTCCTCCAACTTTTTGGTTTAAAAAGCATTCATCTGCTTATCTATCACATTTTAAAATTTCCAAATAGCATAAATTACATTTATGCTATGTTTATGATATGAATACAAACATTATTTATTTCGATGAACTTCAGATGTCTGACATGAATAGAGACTGACGTGATACATTTTTTTGTGCCCTGTTTAGTTAAATATATTATTTTCTCCATTTGTAGTAGAGTGGAATGGCAATTGACTGGGCTCCAATTATCCAAATTTATTTCATTTGGAGGCTGAAATGGTTATTTCCACTGAGCTGCTATTACAAGATGCAAAGGAAAAGAGATAAAAAAAATAAATTGAATGTTCATTTTGGCAGCTACTTTAATTACGAATATTGTAAGGGTGTATTTTAAAATACAACTTTCTTCTTTCATGTTATATTATAAATAGAAATTTTTATTCCTCCTTTCCATGAAATGTATACTCTGGAAAGTCTCCAGGGCAATATTAACCATCTTGGAGTACTAATACTGGGAAAATGCTTAATAATAAAAATAATGCCTTATAAATCTTTGACTCACTAATTCTTGTTGATTTTTGGTAATCTGAAAAAAAATCAACTTAAAATATTGTGTTTGTATTTCTAAATCTTATATTTAATTGTAAAATTTTTCATTGCAAAAATTTTAGTTTTCCTTTCTCCTGAATGTGTTGATAAAAATGAGAAAATAATTGAAGCCCAAATTTTAAAGTTACAGAAAATCACACCTATTTAAATGTTTATTATGGTTTTTACATTTCTGTTATTTGGTGACATTCCTGTACTATACTTGGTCACAGTAGAGTTCTGTCTTAGTCCATTTGGGCTATTATAACTAAACACCATAGATTGGGTGGCTTTTGTACAACAGTAATTTATTTCTCACAGTTCTTGAGACTTCGAAGTCCGAAATCAGGTGCCAGTAGATTGGGTGTCTGATGTGGAACTACATCCTGGTTCACAGATGCCTGTGTTTTTGCTATGTCCTCACAATTCAGAAGGGGCAAGTTTCTTTTAGAAGGTCACTAATTCTATTCACGAGGGCTCCACCCTCATGACCTAATCACCAAGAGGCCCCATTTCCAAGTACCGTTGTCTTGGATCTTAGGATTTAACATGTGAATTTTGAAGGGAACACAAAATCAGTCTATGGCAAGTACCTGTTGGGTACTTTTTACTAATTTTATTTATGTTTGAGTTTTTCATTGAGCTTTTGATTGTTCACTTGTTTTACTCTATACTTTTTGTACAAGACAGTTTAAAGTTTTACAATCAATATTTTTTGAACATCTGATTTTGTTTGATCTAAATTTAAAAAACAAAGGAAAATTGCATTTGTATAGATCTTTTCCATAGAGTATTATATTTGATCTTCATACTAACCTGTGAGGTATGTTTTATTTTCCCATTTGTGTACATGGAAAATTTGAAGATTCGATCATTTATTTGTACTGAAGTCATAAATTTAAAAATTTACTCAATTTTAAGTTTTGACCAGAGGATAAGACTAGAGAAACAGGATTTTCCTCCTAACATGATGCCTTTAATATTACTACATATGCCACCACCATCTATGACCTGGACCATGGTTTTAATGTCCTAACTGTAAGTCTATTCTTGCCCCTTTCTAATTCATTTTCTACTTGGCAGCTGTTATAATAAAAACAAAGAAACAAGTAATCACAGATTATATCCTACCACTCTCTAGCTTGAAATCCTTTGTATTTATAGTAATACCCTCCTGCTTTTCTTTTCATTTCCTTTCTTTTCCTTTTCCTTTTCTTTTTTAGAGGGACACAAATTTGGGTGTTTTTATTGTATTGAAACCTATGATAAGAAACATAGGGAAAAGAACTATACTCTATAGCTTGCTACTGTGACCACATACCTTTGGAATTAAATTTGAAAATGTTAAATAGTTGATGTAGAAAACTACAATAAGGCAGTGGAAATCATATTTATATTTCAAAAAAACCTTTGTCCTTTTTGCTTGGATAATCATGTCAGAGTTAGTGATAATTCACATAGATTTAGCTGGCAATTATGTGTTAATGAGCATTATCCTTAATTATTTTTTCTCTCTTAGAACGATATCGCATTCAGAGTGAACAATTTGAAGATCTTTGGCTCATAACAAATGAACTTATTATCCGCCTTCAAGAATACTTTGAAAAACAGGGAATCAAAGATTTTGCCTGTTCTTTTTCTGGATCTATGCCCCTTCAAGAATATTTTGAGTTGATTGATCATCATTTTGAGGTGTGTATGATCATAAGTCATATTATCTGTAATTTTTCAATGTATGAAAGAGAAAGAGATGCTACAGAGGAAAGAATTCTAGTATACTTGCTATTAGGTAGAGTGTTTCACGTAGTTATTTTATGTGGATGGTAGATTTTGTGTATCTGTTCCTGCCCTCTTGCCTAGTTTGTGATCATTTGCAGACATTAACTCAGTGGCTGCCTGGAGCTAAGCATGTGGTCTGGCTTCAGAACAGAGTTGATTTAATTCTCCCACATGAGGACTTAAACTTTGACCCCAATAACCCAGTGTTAAAACTATTTGAGCTTATCGGCAGCCGTTTGGCTAACTAATTCTAGCAGGCCATAAATGAGGTGTGATTATAAAGTAAAGTGATTTTTCCTTTTCTTTTTTAACAAGCACACCAGAACTTCTGCATCTGAATGAGGGCTAACCACATAAAATATTCTTCAGTATCTGGCACAGTGGGCACTTAGTAATGCTGAATGATTAAATGTCTCAACAAATAAGATCTGACATTGACTGGGTTGCCTGAATATGTTTGCATTTCTTCTGTGGAAGAGCCTGTGTTAGATTGTCCTGAGTATCATCATAATATAAAATTTTCATTCCTTGAAGATTGATTTGTTTGGAAAAAGTCAAGAGTCATGTTTTGTAAATAAATCGGACAATGACAGTCATTGTTTTAAAAAATCTCATGTGTTAAAAAAAAATTCACCAGGTTCTACTTACTTATTTGCCCATAAATATACTGTGTAGACAATTAAAGGGTGGGGGGAGGATTTCAAAAGGATTTTGAATGTTATTCAAGGAAGAATTGGTTCTCTAGTATAACTACTTTTTAAGGAATCAATAGGTTTTTGCATCTTAGTTTATAAACTATGATGTGTGAGTGTGTGCGTGATAGAGAAAGACAGAGAATATGTTATGTGAATATTCCATAATGTTCAATCCCTTGGACATCCTAAGAACATTGACTCTAACCTATAAAAACTTCTTCTTTTGTATAGTGTGAACATAAAGGGAAAATTTCAGTACATATAGTCACAAATAGCATGTCATTATCAAATAAATTGAACTTACTTGAGTTCTCTTTCATCTATGCTGATAGTATTTTATAGGGCAGTATGCTTTTGGCCAAATTATGGGACCAAAATTGACAGTTTGAGGAATATATTTAGGTATTTTAAGGATTGAGAACCTTTGCAGTCCTCTAGGATATATTTTTAAAAATTCCTGCTTCACTGTGCAAAACTGGGATCTAGTGATTTATAGAAGGAAGAGCCTACAAAAAGACTATAGTAATTATATATCTGTAATATTTAAAGCACAAAATATTAGATTCTGATTGACTGACTGTAAGATTGACATACAGTTTTCACCCTTATTTGCTAGCTAGTAAATCCCTGGAGTTTCCACATCAGGGGCATTTCCTTTCTTGGAAGGATTTAGGGAACATGAACTACAGGTATTTCCATTTGTTACACAGTTTAAAAGGAGCATCATTATACTTCCTTTCTCTCTGGCCCCATTCTCTAATAAAAAAAATGATTTTAAGCTTTGAATCAAGATGGCTTTTGGAATACAAGTGTCTCAGTATAAGTTATGAAGGCAGGAATTTTTGTCTCTTTTATTCATTGCTGTAATTTCCCACACCTAGAGCAATGCTTGGCCCTGGAATCAGTAATATTTGTTAAATGTTGAAATTCTGACACATGAAAACATTTTAATCAATGATGTTTGGTTACACATTCAATGAAATAAATGATGACCTGGCTGATGTGTCAGTATTGAAAGTATCTTTAGTAAATAAATATTATAGCTGGAAATTATATTTTAAAAGAATGTATCAGTGATAATTAAGCTAATATTCTTTTTAAAAAATTTAGTTATTTAAAAAATTATCATTTAACTTTTGATAATGAAAAGGTTCTTTTTCCCCCTTCAGGAGAATATTCTTTGATTTAGTTACTTAGTGCATCTGAAATTGGGATTAAAAGAGTAATAAAATTCCAAGTTTTTTTTTTTTAAATCATGTATTTGGAGAATACGTATACTGAAAAGGAAGTTTGGTTTGATATAAGAAATTTAAACTGCAAAATGTTTGATTTTTGATCTTTAAAAATAATTTTCTTGAGAGAAAGAGAGAGAGCGAGCAAGCGAGAGCTTTTGCACAGGGTGGGTAGGGGCAGAGGGAGAGAGAGAATCTTAAGCAGGCTTCAGGCTCATTACAGCTGGATGCAGGCTTGATCTCACAACCCTGAGATCATGACCTGAGCCAAAATCAAGATTTGGGTGCTTAACCAACTGAGCCACCCAGGTGCACCTGATTTCTGAACATTTTGAAAATGCTATTTATTTCAGGACTAGTTTATGACTGTTTTGTAAAGTTGAATTAGCAGTTCACATAATTTGATTTCATCGAGTGTTCCTTCTACTCTACGACTCTGACTAGCTTTCTTTTATTTTAATAATATTAAATTCAAAGGTTATGAGAAGAGTTTTGATAAAAAGAGTCTGTTTCAGATGCTCCTCCTTCAGCCACTCAGTCTCCTCTTTGAAAGCAACTTTTGGAGTCCCATTTCTTATATATGTTTTTAGAAATATTATATCCAGTAAGAACTATGTTAATATACAGATTTCTTTTTAAAAAATACATGAATGGTAGCATTTTATACATACTATTCTGTGTTTGGTTTTGTTTTGCTTTGTTTCGTTCAAAGCATCTTTGGATAACATTGCATATCAGTACTTAGAGGTCCTACAAAGTAGTCTTCTTTATTATTTAACCTGTTCCCCTATTGATGAGTATTTTGATTATTAATAATATCTTACTATAATACAATAGAACAAATAATTCTGTAATGAATATCTTCATATGTTATTACTTTTTGCGAGCATACTTCTAGGATAAATTGCTGGATATGGGCTTGCTAGATCAAAGGCTATATTGTTTGAGAGCTATTTGTATTAGCTTTTTATTAAATTTTGTCCTTTTTTCTATTGATTGATGCTCTTTCTTACTGATTTGTATTGGATTTTGGTCCTTTTCTCATTGATTCTTAGATACTCTCTAGATATTATGGGCTTGACTTTTTATCTCTGTGGTTATTGCTATTATTTTTACATTTTGTTGTCTTGTCACTTAATATTTTTTTAACCAAATAGAATTCCTTTTTTTCCCCCTTAGTTACAGATTTATCAAGGTATGAGTATGTGTCTGGCTTTTGCCTTTTGAATTATAAGTGTCTTTTTCATGGCAAGATTATTTAAAAAATCTAATTTTTCTAGTACTTTTGTTGTGCCTAAGCTTTTTATTTTTCTAGTTGATTTTGCTGTAAAGACTGGGTGAGAAATTCTTATTCTTTTTTCTCATGTAATCAGTTATTACAGGACATTTATTAAATAATCTGTCTTGGGGATCCCTGGGTGGCTCAGTGGTTTGGCGCCTCCCTTTGGCCAAGGGTGCGATCCTGGAGTCCCGGGATTGAGTTTGCATCGGGCTCCCGGCATGGAGCCTGCTTCTCCCTCCTCCTGTGTCTCTGCCCCTCTCTCTCTCTTTCTCTCTCTCTCTCTCTCTCTCTCATAAATAAATAAATAAATAAATAAATAAATAAATAAATAAATAAATCTTTAAAAAAAATCTGTCTTTTCCCCAGTGATACTAGGTCATTTTTACTGAATTTCCATTTGACCTATCATTCTCTATTATCAACCTATTCACATACCAAAATATCACAGTTTTAATTCTAATTCTCTTAACTATAATACATTTAAATTTCTTCATTACTCTCTTTTAAGCTTTAGTTGACATTGTCTGTATTCTTACTTTAAAGGTGTTTTGTTGTGCATGTTTAACCTGAATTTAAGAAATTCTTTATTGTAGTTGCGGATAAATGGTGAAAAATTAGAAGAACTCTTATCTGAAAGAGCAGTACAATTTCGAGCCATTCAACGCCGACTATTAACAAGGTTCAAAGATAAAACACCTGCCCCCCTCCAACACCTGGACACCTTGCTAGATGGAACTTATAAGCAGGTAAGTATGTTATCAATGATTGTTTTCCACTACTAAACATAATTTTTATCCCTAGCCCTAGTTATACACTAGAACGTCAAGTTAGATATTTCTTCCCTGTGTACCTTAGAGCAGCAAATAGCAAACAAGCTTTAGAGTCAGAAAAACCTAGGATCAAAGTCCAGCTTTGTGACTTTCTAATTATGTGATCTTGAGTAAATTACATAAGATCTATCAGTTTCCACATTTTACCTCCCACAGTTATTGTGAAGATTTTTGATCATTTATGTGAAGCAGCCAGCCAGCACAATGCCAGGCACATAGTATGTGCTTGATAAATAGTAGCTATTATGCTTAGTATTAATATTAAATAATTTTTGGTGCATCTCATAATTATCACCATAATTCCCTAATTGTCCTACTGAGCAATGGCTTACACTTTCATTTTTTATGTCAGTTGATGTTTTGAGATGGAATTCTTAAACAGCTTTTATGTTCTTGTTCAAAAAGATTTATTTCTTCCTCTTCCTGATTCTTCTTTCCATTAGTAGTTTATCCTTCACATGGCTAGGGTGATCTGACTCTCATTCTTACAGTATTCTGTCACCAAAAGCTATTCAAAGTTGAAGTGATAGTTTTTAAAATTTAAAATTTTATGGGTAAGACCTCTGCCAGGTCCACTATACTGGAGTCAGCTTTGAATGACTACATATCTTATGACTTCTTAATTTTTTTTTAAATTTATTATTTATGATAGAGAGAGAGAGAGAGAGAGAGAGAGGCAGAGACACAGGCAGAGGGAGAAGCAGGCTCCATGCACCGGGAGCCGGTCGTGGGATTTGATCCCAGGTCTCCAGGATCGCGCCCTGGGCCAAAGGCAGGCGCCAAACCGCTGCGCCACCCAGGGATCCCTCTTATGACTTCTATACAAGATCACTAATCTGTTTCAAAATCAGTATTGGTCATATGAACATTTTGTTCATTTTTTATTTCAATTTTTTTGAGATAGTTATATGTTCAATTGCAGTTATAACAATCTGCATTGTTACATGAGATAGATAGATCTCATGTATTCTTTATTCACTTTCCTCCAGTTGTAACATTTTGCAAACCTACAGTATACCACAACCAGGATTTAGCATTGATAAAATCCGTGGATTTTATTCAGAATTCCATGATTTTACTTGTGCTAGTTAGTGGTGGGTATGTGTGTTTTAAGCTCTATACAATTTTATCACATATGTAGGTTCATATATACACCACCACATTCAAGATAAACAGCTCCATCACCACAAAACTCTTGTCATGTTGCCTTTTATTGCCACCCCTACCCCCACAGCCCTCCTCTATCATATTCCGTTGGCTTTGAATGGACAAATCAGAGTTTTTTTCAGTTAGCTTCCCTAGAGGAAAGAAGAATAAGACATCAATAAATGTATTGATAATACAGTTGTTCTTGAAATATTCATGGTTATGTGAAAATTAGAAGCAATTTGAGAGACAGTCTGTAGAAGCAGTAGGGTACTAAAACACTGGGCTTGCAGTCCAAAGACCCCAGTTCTGTCACTTATTAGCTTTATGGCTTTTGGCAGTTGCCCTGACCCTCTCAGAACTTCAGTTTCTTTCTGTAAAATGGGATAAATACCATGTTGTTACAAAGATTCTGTTTGCCAATATATGTGGAAATGCTTGGCAAATTGTTTTACAAATCTAGATGGCCAGTTCCCTTTGTGCTGGTGCAATTATGACTCCCAACTCAGTTGCTAATGATGTTCTTTCTGTTCTATGTTTCTTTTCTTCTTAAGTATGCTTTTTGTTTTGGTTTGTTTTTCATTTCCTTTCTTTTTTTCCTCTCTACCTTCATGTTTCTTTGATGACTTTATCTCATTCTATACCTGCCTATGCTTGGGGCTAAAAATAGGCTGACTCTTGTCTTTAATGATACTCTATATTTTGGACACAATGGCAGAGGAGTGTGTAAAGGAAGTTGATGAGGATGTTTGATTTAATGCTTTCCATATTTTCTATATAGTAAGGCTTCCTTTGTCTTTTTTTTTTTTAATTTTTATTTATTTATGATAGTCACAGAGAGAGAAGGAGAGAGAGGCAGAGACAGGCAGAGGGAGAAGCAAGGCTCCATGCACCGGGAGCCTGATGTGGGATTCGATCCCAGGTCTCCAGGATCACGCCCTGGGCCAAAGGCAGGCGCCAAACTGCTGCGCCACCCAGGGATCCCATTCCTTTGTCTTTTGTATGTTTAAAGTGCTAGATTTTTTTTTTTTTTTGCTTAGTCTCAGTGTTGGGTTTTTCCATGATTTGTAATATTGCAGACAAGACGATTAAAACCATGGGTTTTAGCTTTAAATCCCCATTCATTTTAGATTAAAAAGAAAATGAATAAGCTTTTGAAAGATATGAATAGTATAAAGAATTTGACTTAGTTTTAATGTAATTTACTACTCAATTTTATTATATGTTCATATTAAATTATAGTGAGATATTGATTGTTCTCTATTTTAACTCTCTTTAGTTAACTTTTAATGACATATTTAATACATGGATATAATTTTCCCCCAAAATGATAAGGTTATACACTGTGCTAAATTCTCTATCATGGCCCTTTATCATCTCCTCAAAAATGTAATCACTTTTATGATTTTGTGTTTTTCCAGACCTTTTTTTTTTTTTCCATTCAGAAATGAAGTATTATTTTATGAGGCTAAAATAATCCATAAATAGTATTATACTATATGTATTGGTATACTTCTCTTTTTCCTTTTTCTTCTAACAGTGTGTAGTGGAGCTCTTTCTGTATTAATGTATAGACCTACCTCTCTGTGTGTTATGTAGTATATATAATCTGTAGTATGGACAAACTATAGGTTATTAAAGAATGGATCATAATAGTAGTTTCAATGTTGAGTCTAACAGTGAGAAAAATCCCTTTTAGACATCCTACTGTGACCAAAAGGGATATGACATACTTCACTATCACATACTTTCTGTACCTAGTGTAAATTTTTTTTATCTTTATCCTTTGCCTGGGTAGGGGGCATGATTTAATTGGCCGATTAGCTGAATGCTTGATATAATGAGCCATGCTAGAGTTTGATCTTAATTTCCATGGCATGACTGTCAGTAGATTTTTAATGTGTTTTCCTAACATAGCAGCTTAAATTAGATCTGTTACCCGTGTAGAATCCTTGTTTTCTCATGTGTAGGGAGCGTGTAATTTTTTTTTTTGTTAATCATTCTGTGGGTCTTAGTGCCACCTTAGTTCAACCAGGAGCAGTTAAGAGAAGCACTCTGAGCTATCCAGTGAAAGATTTACATTTTATTGCATTTATCACCATGTATCTGGAGGATGTTTCATTGTTAGCATTTAATGAACAGTGATAATTGGCTTATGTGAAAATAGAAGCAGAAGCCAGTATCCTCCTAAAACTAGTGTGTAAACTCTCTGAAGGCAAGAACTTTTTTTTCTTTTGCTTTACTCACTGCTATTTTCTTAGGATGATAGATTTCTTGCCACATTATAGGTGCTTAATAAATATTTGCTCTATTAATGAATTCTTTATTGCCACTAACTAATATAATTTATTGAAACTATATTTTTGATAATAGCAACACTACAAAGAACAGATTGATAGAGAATTCTTTGAGTTCAGGCTCATGAATCATTGGGATGGTTTGTTTTAAAATCCCCAAATGCCACTAAAAGAAACTCTCTTCTGCCTTCCTAAATAATTTAGCAGAAACTGCAGGTACTGCTTGCTTACCTAATGAGCCCATGAAGTAGGCCTCTCACCTTTGTATGGCTTGCAGTTTAGGTATCTTTGATTTTGGTCCACAAGGGCCTAATAGAGAAAGCTGCTGCTTCTAAGGTTGTAGTAAGACATCCAACATTGTTTTCTTTAGATACATGCCAATAAGTGCTCTAGGGTTTAAAAGGACATATCTGAAGTATCTTAGTAAAATGATTAAGAACTCTATGTCTAGAGTTAGCTTGATTATGTTCTAGTCTTGGCTCTGTGACCTTTGGCAAATTACTTAAACAGAGAAAACAAAACCAATCCTAAGCATCAGTGTTCCTACCTGTAGAATGCTCCTTCTTTTATGGGGTTGTTATGAGGACTGAAATGTATAAACATGTAGATTGCTTAGGATAGTGCATGGTACAGAATGAGCTCTCAACAAATGTTAACTACAACTCTGGGAGACTGTTCTTCATTTTTATTTGACCTAGTTATACTATCTCAAAACAGCACTATTCATTTTTTCAGACAAAAGAGGTTATAATAATACATCATCTTTCTGAAATTTTGCTGTCAATCTCATAAATCTAGACCTCAGCTAAGAATGAGAAAGATCCTTTATCCTTATGGGCATCCCCACACTTCTTTGTGTGTTGTTTGGTTCCAGAGAGGATACCAAAAGGGAAGGGGGCATCAGGATCATGAGGTCAAGTGGATGTCCTTCCTGAATCCCTGATTGTTTCCCTAGAAGAAAAATTTTTAAAAATTTCACTCAAACACACACACACACACACACACACACACACACATTGCTTTGCATAAATGTACCAAATTATAGTTCCACAAGCAGTATAGGAAAATGTCTGTTTTCTGGGCATTATTGTTTTGATCTTTACAGTTTTTAACTGAAAAGAGAATATGATTGTTGTTTTATCTTTTTTTTCTTTGCTTATTAGTGATGTTGAATTTTTAAAAATGTTAATTAGCCATTTGTATTTGTTTTATAGTGATTTATGTGTGTATATTTTCTGTTCAGTAGTCTGTCAGGTAGTTCAGCTTTTTCTTGTTATTTTACGTATGTTAGGAATGGCAATCTTTTATCATACTTTTGTCATGCATAAAAATACATATATGAGGGATATAATCTCTTTTCATGTATGAAAAAAGTTTTACCAATTTGTTATTTGCCTTTTATTTTTATTTATAATGTTTTTTTTGACATGTAAAGTTTAAAAAGCAATTATGTAATAAAATCTATCCATTTTTTTCCTTTAGGCTTCTCTGCCTAAGAAAGCCTTTCCCATGCCAAGAGTACATGAATATCAACATGTAATTTATTCTAGCATTTTTATGTTATCATTTTTTATATATACTTTTAAAATGCATCTGGAACGTATTATGCAATTTAGTGGGAATCTAATCTCCCTGCCAAAAATGGTGAGCGAGTTGTCTCAGCCCCTGCTTATTATTACATAATCCATTTTTCTCTTGCTAAGCTAATGTACTACCTGTATCTTTAATGATTTTACTGTATAGCAAACCACCTCAAACCTTAGTGACTTAAAACAGCAGTAATTCATTGTTGTTCACTTGGGCAGTTCTGTTGATCTGGGCCATGCTTGGTTGATCTCCACTGGGCTCACTCATGTGTGTCCCTGGTCAGCTGATGGCTCAGCTGGAGACTGGATGGTGTGGGATGTACTTACTCACATATTTGGCAGTTGGCTCACAGTTAGATGGGATCATTGTACTACATGTCTCTCCTGGCCTAGTGGGCTGGCCTGGCATTATTCACACGAAAGCTACAGGTCATAATGTACAACTGTCATTTAAGCTTCTGCCATGTGTCTAATTCTCTATAAGTTTTGACCAACCCAGATCAAAGAGGTAAGGAAATAAACCCTTCTTCCTTATTGGATGAGTAGAGAATTGTGGGCATTTTTGGTTATCTACCCTACTTTTTTTTTTTTTTTTTCTTGAACATATACCAAATTAGCAAAATTGTTTAGAAGACAATTTTTTCCCTTCCATAACCCCTAGGTTTAGGTTTTTTATACTTTTGACTTCCAAACCTAAATTTTTGTTGTCATTGCAATATTATTTATTCATAATCAATTTGGTCCATGAACTCTGGAGATAATTTATCTTGTAATTAGGTTTGTCAAGAGTTGTTAAAAGCAAAGAGAGTATCTGTACTGTTTTCAGGTTAGTGAGACTGCCTGAATACTACTCACCTGTGCACTTAGTTATGGTCAGTTGTTTTGGGGATGGAATCTGTTATTCAGTCTCCTCGTAGGGCTCCACTTGTTCTGGGTATGCTTCATGGACATGTGACCTGTGCAATCACACAGAACCCCATGTTTGATTTAAAGCCCTGTGGTTGCCATCTTGATATTCTTAATACTTTTGAACAAAAGGCCCTCTATTTTCCTTTTGCTCTGGGCCCTTCAAATAATGTAGATGGTCCTGGCCCTGTCAGGATACTAACTAATTTCTGATGAGTAGAATAAGCCAACTGGGAGTTCAGATACAGAAGAGAGTTCAAAAACAGAAAGGCTTTATGACCACCACCCCAGAGCTACCTGTGAGTTCCCCAGAGATGAAGAAAAAAGGGATGAAGTAGACATCAGTGAGAGCAACTCTGGGGGTAGCTTAATGGTTTCTCTCTGGGAAAGGCATCTTGGTTAACTGACCATGAGTGATAAGACTTATCTCATCATTCTGCAGTTAGTTGTTTTCAAGCAGTTGTGGGTACCAGCCTTGTTTTAGACTCCCAACAGGTGGGTCACTGGCTCCAAGATGTGCCATCAGTAATTATGAGTTCTGGTACACAAGGGGGTCAGCCAACCACTTTTCTCCCTTTTTCAACTGTAAGTCATTCCCAAAACCTGTATTTTTGATTGGCTAGGAACCCCAGAACACATATTTCCACATTGGCTTTTAAATCTTACTAGGAGGCCTTTCCCGCATAGCATCTACCTTCCATCCTATCACATTTCATTGAGGGCATCTACCAGGCACCCCTTCCTGAGGTCAGCCGGTGGCTGAAGCAAGGAGAGGAGGCTAGGGCTATCACTCTGGGAAAAGCACCTCATGATACTTACATTCTCCAGTGAATGAGGATTTCCCAGTTGCCCATTACAATTTTAATAATTTATTCTAGAATTTGGGAAAAAAAGTCTTCCTTTTTGAAGGAGGTTTCACCTTTACTTCTGGCTTTAAAGGCATAATGTTGAAAGAAAGTAACCATGTCAAGAATTTTTTTGTCAGCGTTTAGAAATCCAGATTTCCTCATGTGTACAACTGGAATGCTGCCTTGTCAGTCTGAATATATTTTTGGAGGACCTAAGAAAGGAAGTAAGGGAAGAGAAGGGAAATTCATGTTTATTGAGCATCTGTTGAGTCTGAGGTAAATTTCATTTATTACTTCAATTAAAAAATCACAGTCATCTTGTGAAGGTGGCATTGTTGTTCCCAATCATGGATCCCAAGTTATGGATGAAGAGCTTGAGACTCCAAGCAGGGTTAGGCAACTTGCTGTTACATAGATATTAAGCCATCTATTCCAAAGTCTGTGCTTTAGTATATCTTGTGGTATAGTTAGTCATTTCCACAGGGCAGATAGACATCCTAGGTTTTCTTTAGTGAAACTATAGTCAGGTTAAAGGAAAAGGAGATTCATGTAAACAATTTGTACATATTCATATTATATATATATATATATGTATATATATTAGTGGTCATCCAATATTTGATGGATATACACCTATCAGAAAGGTAGTAAAAGCTTCTGGAGAGTTCCCTAAAGTATATATTACATCTGAAACTTGAGTATCAGAGGAAGAAGTTTGTTAATGTGTTAGCTTATTCTGAAGTTCAATTTCTTTGCTATCAAATTCTAATGCTAATTGCATTTGGAAGAAAAGCTTTGGCAAATAAGTTCTCTTTCATATTATAAAAATTTTATGTGCATTTGTTAGTCAAAGCAGGACTGATTGGCTGAATTGAAACTGGGGACATTTAGACTTACCCTACAGTTTGACTTGTGTTTTGATGCTTTTACGTGTGGTGAGTTTTTTTTTTTTTTCCTTCCTGTTTGAACACTAACTCTCTGTTGTAGTAAAGGAAAAATGTTTACTAATCTAAAAGTTTGTGTCAGATGACATATGTGTGATGTAATGACTGATAGTCATTAGTGTTCTAGAAAGGCACTTGGCTGATTTTTCTTTTCTGCAAAACAGAGGTTGTATTAAGCATAATTTTAAACAGAGATCCTGTGGTTTGGAGTTTGCTTTTTGTTACTTTTTCTGTACTTAAAACTTCCTTCCACTTTGTTTATTTGTATGGTATTGATGTATAAAAATCATTTTAAGTCACGCAGAAGTCTAAGAGCTTTTGGTCCATGACTTTTTAAATGAGCATGATTTTGATGATTTTGGCTGATAACACAAAGGAATATGTGATGAAACATTTAGGCCTACTTTCTTCTTTGCCATTGGCAAGTAAAAACAATACACTGATAGACTGAGAAGGAGGTATCAGGGATTTGGTTATATTGCTTCATTTGTTTTTCTTCTAACTATTTAAGAGTGAAGAAGACATTCTTTCTCCTCTGAAGGAGATAGAATAAACAGGTGAGAAAGGGGGCATAGGAATTTGCAGCCATATGTTTGGGGATGAATGGAGGTGGTAAGTTAAAAAATGGAGTTTCTGTATTTTTACCCCATAATTCTACTCTTGGCTATTTATCTAAGAAAATAGCTCACAAAGGAAAAAAATACATCTATCAGGTTGGTTGTTTATAACACTAATTACTATAAACTAGCTTTCCATGGTTAGAAAGTAATTCGTTTTATTGTAGTGCTACCATTTGATATGATCTCATTTCATATCATCATTTCATTTAATTATTTTAAAAACCAGAATGATATAAACATCCCAAATAATTGAAAATAGCAGTTGGTATGTAGTAAGTTTCAAATAATGAAATAGTTGTATCTATAGTAGATGAGTGTGCAAAGATTTAGAAGGAATATAAAAAATTGAAAATAGTGCACATTTATTTTAGATGACTTTAAATTGTTAAGCCGTTTCTGTTAATATGATCACAATTTGATAAGCATGAAAATAATTTTTCATAATATGTAAATGTACTTAACACTATTGAACTATATACTTAAAACAGGATAATAATTTTTTTGTTCTGTGTATTTTACCACAATTTTTTAAAAGTAATAACTTTTTAAAAAGTGAATGTGATCATTTGATGGTATTTTCTGAAGGAAGTATTTTCTCTCTCCTCTGTATACCCTATAAATTCATTTCTCTATTCTCTGAATGTTTAGAACTTCAGATTATTGTTCCATATATGAGTTAGTTTATTCCTATTCACTCAAAAAGGAGAAATTAGATAACTGAATGGTAGGCTTGAATGAATATGAATAAGTGTGAGGATTGTCTTATTCTATCACTTCACTAGTCCCTCAGTGAAACTAGAAGAAAATACAAAGCTCTTCTAAAATTATGTAAATTTTGCTTCCACTAAATCAGAGTCTAGAATATAATCTCCAAAGTGTGCTTGTTTTAAATATATCACTGATATATTCAGTATATGTGTGTGGCTATGACATCTGCTCCGACAGAAATATACTCCAAGACAGAAATATGAGCCATATATCTAATTTTTCTAGTAGTCACATTTAAAAAAACAAAATGCAACAAGTGAAATTAATCTTGATAATGTTTTATTTAACCCTATATATGTAAAATACTATTTCTACATTAATCAAATCAAAATTATCAAGACACTTTCTATTCCTTTCATAGTAAGTATTCAATACATTGTTTAGTTCACATCTGTAGCACATTTCAGGCTCTGAATAGCCATATGTGGCTAGTGGCTTCCTCAGCAGACATTACAGTTCTAGCTACAGATGATTGTGAACTCATAATTTTATGTCGTTTCTTGTAATGTCTCTTGTTTTTTTCTTTTTTCTAATCCTTTATTTATTTATTGATTATTTTTTTAAAAAAAGATATTTTATTTATTATTTAGAGAGACAGAGAGCGAAAGAATCTCAAGCAGACTACCTGCTGAGCAGGGAGCCTGATTTGGGACTATATCTCAGACCCTGAGGGATGCCTGGGTAGCTCAGTGGTTGAGCAACTGTCTTTGGCTGAAGTCGTGATCCTGAGGTCCTGGGATGGAGTCTGGCATTAGGCTCCCTGCAGGAAGCCTGGGCTTTTCCCTCTGCCTATGTCTCTGCCTCTCTCTCTTGTCTCTCATGAATGAATGAATGAATGAATGAATGAATAAATAAATAAATAAATAAATAAAATCTTAATTAAAAAAAAATCTTAGGACTCTGAGATCATGACCTGAGCAGAAACCAAGAATCACATACTTAACGAGCTAAGCCACCCATGGCCTCTATTTTTATTTTTTAAAGATTTATTTATTTATTTTAGAGAGAGATCATGCAAATAGGGGGAGGGGCAGAGGGAATCTCAGACTCCCTGCTGAGTGCGGAGCCTTATTCTGGGCTCCATCTCCTGACCCTGCCATCATGACCTGAGCCCCCCAGCCATTCATCCTTTACTTGTTTTAAATTCTAATTCATGATAAGAGTGTCATTGATGCAATGATTTTCACTTACTTGTTGTGAATAACAGGCAGTGGGAAGCTCTCTTAGATGGTTAGAGGACTACCGGGAATCTTTGCACACATAAACCATGCCTTCAGGTATTGTTGAAAACACACTCACACAGATACACACACATATCAAATTTAATGTCAACACACTTGGGTCCTAGTTCTAGCCCTTTATGTTTCTTTGACTTTGGGCATGTCACTTGGCTTCTTCACTTTTATCTTTGGACCCCTTAGAACCTGTCTGATAGGCATCCAGTATGGCGCTTACTTCTAGTAAAACTTTTAATAAATATTTATTGTATCTGCATAATAGTTAAAGCAACGGACTCTTAAATTTCCATCAATTCAGAATTTCAGAAACAAATGGGCCGTTAGGGTCATTTAGTGCCAGCCTGGAGTGTGTTTTTGGCCAGCCAACATTTGTTTGGTGGACGCTAATGATAGTGATCTAAGTAACAGGGCTTTTTGAAACTGAATTATTTTTCAAAGAAGATATACAAGTGCAGAACATTATTATGACATTGGAGTTATGCTTCCCTGGATTTACGTATGTAACACTAATTGACATTAATGGAAGGTGTACGTAAATCAAGAGGAAAACATACCCATTCATATATAAAAACATTCTATTCTTAATATCCATCTGGTATGCTTTAGTTCCCTGGGGCATATGGGTTTTTTTTATAAACTGAATGCATACCTCTTTATCTGCATTTTCATCAGTTGGTATTTGGTTTTTTTGCTTGCTAGTATTAGTTTGAACACCCACTTAGATTGTAAAGTCAGTATTAGGAGTTTATTTTGGCAAATTTTTCAGATTCATAAATTTGACCATCTGATATAAAATATTCTAAACCAAAAGTAATCAGGGGTACCTATTCTGCTAAAATTTCTATTTATTGTTTGATCTTTTTAAAATAATTAGTCCTTTGAGATATACTAAGAAACAAGATGTTTCTAATATTACAATAAAACTATTAATGAACCCATTAGAAGGAAATGAAAATCTTATCTTTTTTGTGTCAGTGATGAGAGAAAAAATATATAAGTGGCCTCTAATTATCTGTAATTGTATGAGTTTTCTTTCATTTATGTTATCTATCTTCCTGTTTAATGCTATCTAGCACAATTATTCCTTTTGTATTAGTTTTCTGTAAGTGGGGTTCTGAATGGTTTGAATTGTGAATTAACAATGATCACCATACTCTTAACCCTCCTCTGTTCTTTCCTTCCCTTCCCCCACTTTCTTTCTTTCTCTCAGTTAAGGAAAACAAAGCCAGAGAGATTATTTTATGATATTGCTTAACAAAATAAAGAGATGTATGGTCTTTATAGGATTATCTATGAACATCTAAGCAGTTATATCAATACTGATATGTGTCCTTGTCTATTAATATCCAGAAGGCTAATAGTGCCTTAAGTGTTGTTTGAAAGTACCAAATGTATGTTGGCAAATTGAATTTAGAATAAAAAAAAAGTACCAAATGTAACCAAAGATAAATTGAGGTGATATATTTTTAAAAAGATAATTTGTGAGACTCAGCTTTATATTCAGGAACAAGGTAGTAATAGATAAAATTGATTTAATCTGATTAAAATAAATGAATTTTGAACACTGGACTTTATTTTTTACTTTTTTTCAAATTCCAAAAAGCATTTATTACATACAGATTCAGTCCTTCCTGGCTGCTGCTTCCCTCATGGCTGCCAGGACATTGCTCAGCTCCTCTCTCTTCCTCCTGGCACGGATATGTGTCCCCACTCTTTTCTCTTTTTTTTTTTTTTTTTTAAAGATTTTATTTATTTATTCATGATAGTCACACAGAGAGAGACAGAGAGGCAGAGACACAGGCAGAGGGAGAAGCAGGCTCCATGCACCGGGAGCCCGACGTGGGATTCGATCCCGGGTCTCCAGGATCGCGCCCTGGGCCAAAGGCAGGCGCCAAACCGCTGCGCCACCCAGGGATCCCCCCCACTCTTTTCTCAATGAATGTGAGGGTACTTTTGTCCTCGGAGACCTTGAATCCCCATGGCACTCTGCTCCTGTGGGGTGAAGCTGCACACCTCTCAGATCATGTCCTACCCAAACTTGGTGTGCTCCGTGAGGCACACAGTGTGCTGTCAGCAGAGGCTGCATCACGTTGTGGCCCTTGTTGAGGCCCATAGCCCTAGGGTAGTGCAGAGCCATGGCTGCTTGCTGCTCCTCTGTGGCTCCAAAGGCAGAAGGAACATTGGACTGTAAGATATTTAAATATGTTGTAACTGTACTTGGGAATAATTAGTTAGAATGTTGTACAATAAAATCAGCAGATATGTAACTTCACTATTTTCCCTGATGGACTACCCTATATTGTTGTTTTTAGATTTTCTTTTATATGACTTCTAAATCTCTTTCAGAGAATTTCAGGAAAATCCAACTACCCTTCTTACTCAGATATTGATTCTTTACCCCCATCTAGGACTGGCTTCTAGTCAGCACTTAATATGCTTGTTTGGTCGATTCCTCATTTGGAATGATGGCCTCAAAGGCTATATTCTTGAAGAGGTGTTTTTCTATGGAAGTGATAGATTTTTTATGGGCCATCTCTCTCTGTATTTTATCCCACTTTTGTGATACAAGGTGAAAGTATGTAAGAGGATCAGCTCTTGCTAGTTGAGGCCATGGACTCAAGGAAGCTCACAGGTCCTGGTCTTTATGATCTAATGTGTCAACTTCTTGTCTGACATATTAGATAAGACTAATCTTCTGAATGTAATTAACTTAATTTTTAATTTGTTTTTGTCCTATCCCATTCTGAGACCTTCAGGGGATCTCCTTTGTCTATCTGGTTGAGACTTCTCTCTCTGGCATTCAAAGATCTCTGAAGAATGGGACCCAGCTCCTCCTAATCTTAACTCTCATTTCTGCAAGACATACATGCCAGTCAAGTTAACCTATTCTCTTAAAAAAAAAAAAAAACAACTTTTATTGGTGTATAATTTTCATACTACAAAATTCATCCATGGGAATCTACCATTTAATGAATTTTAGTGTATTCATAGAGTTGTGCAAATATTAGTTCAATATAGTTTTAGAACATTACCATTATCCTCTAAAACTCCCTTATGCCCATTTGTACTTAATCCCCCCTTCCACCCCTAACACCAAGAAACTACTAATCTACTTTTTGTCTAAGTTGGTCTTTTTTGGATATTTAATATAGTTAGAATTGTACAATAATTAGTCTTTTGGATCTGAGTCTGTTACCTAACATAATGTTGTTGAGGTTCATCCATGTTGTAGAATGTGTCAGCAGTTTGTTCCTTTTAATTGTTGAATAGTATCCCATTGTATGAATACACTACATTTTGTTTTTAATCAGTTGATAGGTGAATTGTTTTCATTTTTGACTAATGAATAATGCTGCTGTGAACATTTATCATATGTCGTTATGTGGATATATATTTTGTTCTTGGTAGATTATTGAGAGTAGACTTGCAGCATCATATGTAAATTTTTGTTTAACTTTTTATGTCATACTTTTTCCTCAGTGTTGTATCATTTTCTATTTCCATCAGCAGTATATGAGGATTTCTTCCTCTTCTTCAAGATCAGTCCTTCACTTGACCCTTTTCATCTTCCACTAGTTTCTGGAATAATAACTTACTCATCATTTATTCTGACTGTTATATTTTTTATCTCTCCCTCTCTCTGTTCCTTCCTTATAGCCTATAGACGTGTTGAGGTTTATCCTGGCACAGATTTGCCTCCTGCAACTTTTCTTTGTATTTCTCTTCTACATGTAACCCATTCTTCCTTTTTTCCCTCTGCACACTTGTCTCATCAGAAAACTACTTTTCTACTTTATTCTCTCATTTTCCATTTCATTTATCTGTCCCCTTTATATTGTGTTTAAAAACCTGCATATATGAACTCTATTAACAAATTTTTAAGCATACAGAATAGTTTTGTTGACAGTATGCACATTGTGGTACAGAATATCTCCAGAATTTTTCATTTTGCATGACTGAAATTCTACCCACTGCACCGGACCTCCCTTTTCTACCCCCTTCTGCTTCTACTCTTGGCACCCACCATTTTACTTTCTGCTTCTATGAGTTTGATTACTTTAGATGTCTCATATAAGTGGAATCATTTAGTATTTTTTCTTCTGTGATTCGCTTATTTCACTTAACATAATGTCCTCAAAGTTCATCCAGTTTTCACAAATGGCAGAATTTCCTTCTTTTTAATATAACATATGTTACATCATATAATACTATTACTATATATTATATACATATTTATACATATATACATACAATAATACTATATATTATATGCATATTTACATATATTATATACAACCCCCCCACATATTTTTTAATTCCTCTGTTCACAGACATTTAGATTGTTTCCATATCTTGGGTACTGTGAATAATGCTGCAATGAAAATGGGAGTGCAGATATCTCTTTGAAATAATGATTTTGGTTCTTTTGGATAAATACTCAAGAGTGGGACTGCTGGATCATATTGTAGTTTTATTTTAAATCTTTTGAGGAGCCTCTATACTGTTTTCCATAATGGCTATACCATTTTTCATGCAACTAATAGTGTACAAGTGTTCCAGTTTCTCTACATCCTTGCCAACATTGATTTTTTTTTATAATGGCCCTCCTGATAGGTATTTATTATCAGATTGTAGGAGTTCTTTGTATCTTTTGAATATAGCCCCTTATTTATATATGTAATATGTAAATATTTTTTTCCATTCCGTAGATTGCCTTTCACTCTGTTGATTATTTCCTTTGCTATGTGGAAGCTTCTTCATTTGATATAGTCCTATTTTTGCTTTTGTTACCTATGCTATTGGTGTCCTATCCAGTAACTCACTGCCAGGTCCAATGTTATGAGAGATAATACATTGACTCTGTAGATCACTTTGGGTAGTATGGATATTTTGACAGTATTAAGTCTTTCACTCTATGAACATGGAATATCTTTACAATTATTTGTCTTTCATTATCCTTTCACTTTTAATATGGTTTTTGCCCCTGTTGCTGTTGCCTCTGACCTTCTGATTGCCAAATCCATTAAATATTATTTTGGTTATAATATTACAGAGTCTTTTAAAAATTTATATTTATTTATTTGAGGGAGAGTGTGAATGAGAGAGCACGAGCAGGGGGAGGGGCAGAGAGAGAGAAAAAGAGAATCCCAAGCAGACTTCCCACTAAGTGTGGAGTGCCACTCAGGGCTTGTTCTCAAGACACTCATGACCTGAGCTGAAATCAAGGGTCAGGAGCTCAATTGGCTGAGCCACCCAGGCACCCCTCTACCATGTTTAATTTTGTCATCCAATCATAACTTTTTTGAAAGCTTCCTTGGCTGTCTTAATGTATAACCATTCTTAAAACTGTTTTTTGCTGTCTTCATAGACTACTTTTCCTTCTACCTTTAAATGTTGATGTATACCATTGACCTACTGCTCTTCTCTCTTAACATGCTATGTCCAGATTATTTCCATATGATTCATATATTCCTTATGGGACATTTTGGTGTTTACTCATGTTTAAAATCCTATGTTAGGCACTGTGAGGGGATAGGTGATAAAAATTAACCAAAAATATCTGTACTTACTTCCATATTCAATTAATATATATTTCAACTAGGATATCCCATCTCATCATACAAAAAATATGTTCATAACCCATTTAATTAATTGCATACACCACTGAGGGATCATGACTCATTGAGAAACATTGAGGATAGAGTAGAAAACAGGTCTGAAGACTGAGCCTAGTGGTCCTTCAATGTTTAAAGCCCATTAGGGATTGCTCATCCCTGAAGTAACTGGTCTAGACAAAAAATACTATTTAAAATTATTTTAGTTACTGTAAAATAATATATAATCTGACTTCTTTTTTTCCATTGGATTTTAGGGTACTATTTTCTCTTTCTTTCTTTTCCTGATTTGTAATAGCCCTGCTGATTTCTAATTTACTAGTTCTAGAGGTTTAGCAGGTTACCAAGTTTGTTTAATATATATATTAAGAACAGCGAGTGCTAAGCAGAGGCCTAAACTTCTTATTAGTGTTTTATGTAAATTTGTTTTAGGACATGGGTTTTATTTATGAATCTATTTTGGGACTTCAGGCATATTCTGCTTTTACTGTCTTCACTAACCCCTCATAAATTCTTTTTTTTTTTTTAAGGTTTTCTTAAGTAATCTCTATACCTAACGTGGGGCTCAAACTTACAACCCCAAGATCGAGAGATTTTTTGGGTGAAGTGATACAGAGAGTGCCTTTGACATTTGTACCATTTAGGTAGTTCAGAACATCATATTTAAAAGAAGACTTGTGTTGGCACATTTTTAATTTAGAAAAGAAGATAAAATTATGTAGGAGGTTAAATTTGGGTTGTGCACATGTAGAAGTGAACCACAGAAGAATTTAGAATTTTCTTTTTTCCCCACCTCATATACCTCAAGTATAATGCAGGCCCTATGTATACATAAGGGAATAATTAAATACAGAAATGGAGCCTACTTGTTAGCCAGAAAGGATGCCTGGAACATGTGGATAAGCTTGGATATTTGTCTAATGTTAATTGGAATATTGGTTTTCAGTTGAAGATGCCAAATCTTCAGAAAAGTAATTGGATTTAGCTTCCTATTTAGCAAACTACTTCAAATCCCTGAAGTATCCCACATCCGAAACTAATTTTTCTTGATTGTATCAAGTTTAGTCATGAACAGAACAAGGGTTGACATAGTTTTTTAATATTTAAAATATTTCTTGACAAGGTTTCAACACTCTTGCTTGTCCACAAACCTTGTTAGGTTCACTAACGACAGATGAAATCTTAGGTTCTATGGAACCAGTTTTACAACTTTGCAAAACTTTCTTCTTAAAATAAGCGAATTTATTCCTTTTTCCTATACATTTAGGTTTAAACTCAAGTTTTAATCAGATTTCAAGAAACAACACAAAAATGGTATATCTCTTACTGCTTTTTATATAAATGTATATGTGTGCTTAATATAGCTCCTTTAGATTCAGCCTAGGAAATGTATTTTGTGGTGATTCTTAAGTCTTGAAAGTGTTATCCAGACTACAAATGTTTAATGTGTGTCAAAATATTTTAAAATAGTTTAAAAAACTTAAGAAAGAATAGGATATTTTATTGAAATTCAGGGATTAAAAGATTAAGATATTACTCTATCAAATATTTATTGAGCAACTATTTATCAATTTCTTTGTGATTGGAAAAGTTATATAAAACTGTTTATGATATGACTGATAACTGCAAGGAACATGACTTTCCTATAGTGATGATAATTATAAAGATAGACAAATATTACCTTTTAGTCTGGTCTTCTGCCATTGAAGATGATAAATATTCAAAAAGATACAGTGGTCCTTAAGTAAACTGTGAGCAGATATGTCATATATAATTTTTTAGTAAAATGTTTTAGATGAAGATCATTGTACTTGATGTTAACAGTGACTAATAGGAGCTATAATAACAATAGATTATTTTAATTTTTTTGTACTAGGACCCATCTTGTTAGAAAAAATTTGTAGCCATACTTCTATGTCATTTTTCTTACAGGACCTCAAAGTTATTTAGCAGACAAGTACTGTACATTTCAGTTGAAGTGGATTTTTCATCTGGTTTTAGTCTGTTTCCCGGATAAAAATAACTACCAGATCTAATGTTTACTCTTGTGCCCCATTGCCTAGCACAGAGCCTGGTGTGGCACATAGTAGGGCACAACACATTATTTTTTGAACTTGATGGTCCTGCCCCAATGGTAGTTAGTTAGCATTTCTTCAGGGAGCTTCTGAAGGCATGCCTTATGTCTCTGCCAAAAATTTCCTCTGGGACCGGGATATTATTTTGCTAATGAGATATGTACTTTACAACTTACATATTTAGACCTAACTCATTCCCACTCCTGGAGTTGAACAGTCATTGCAGGTACTATGGGCAATGCTTCTAATCCTCCTTTGCTATGATTATGTTTTAACTATTGAGTTGTTTGAGAACTCTGTTTTGTCACTGTGGAATTTTTATGATCTCTTTGTACTTAGAAAGCAATTATCATCTTGGAACAAAATAGGCTCTATCATCTTTCTGGTGTTAAGTAATGAGTGTTTGAAAGGTTTATGCTGTATATCATTTGAGGTAAGTTATTTTTTACATTCCAATTAGGTTTTACAGTTCTTTTTTAAATGTGTTTTTCATGAGCCTGAATCATAGATTCTGATGAGGTACTTTATTTTACCAGATTTTCATTTCTAGCTTGATAGTGTTCTCCTTGATTTTGGCTTTTATTCTTAAAAGAAAAATTATTTACCATAAAGTCTTAAAAGCTGATGGCTGCAATGTTTAGTATAGTTTAATAGGGATGCTAGGAAATAATTGGTTACCTAGTACCTAGGAAAAGAGCCAGTTTTTCACTATGAATTAGTTCTTCTGGATTCCTCCTAGTCCACACTAGGTTATGAGCTAAATGACAGTTCCTTTAGCCTCCAATCAAGTACAGGTCCAGATACAATACAATATGTTTCAATAGTAAATGGAGGGAGAACCAGGCATTCCTATAACTCTCAGTGCCTGAGAAATCTTACAGGCTCACTTCTACTCTCAGCCATTATAACTTTCAGCTTTGTCAAGATGGAGAGTCCACTGGGACCATGAATGATGATTTAGTTAATCATTCCCTTAGTAAGATCTAGGCTGAGTTTAATTTTTTGTTTTGAATTTCTTTTTTTTTCTAAATAAAAATTTGTTTTCTTAGGAGAGACTTCTATAATAGTAATTACCAGCTCAAAGAACAGGGACATTTTAAGGCTATAATCTAAATGACCAGGTAATTGCTAATTTTGTGAGTAGATAGTGCCATCAGCAGCATAGAATGTGCAAGAGGGATTCTTTAATTTTTCCCTGACGGTATCTTCCCTAGTAGATACATCAGGATAACTATTTCACGAGCACCTTACAGGGAATCTGCAAAAGAATGTGTCTATATAGTCCTGTGCTAGACCATCCAGTCCAATTAAAGAGAACAAAGAGTTGCATATGGAAACACACAGGGAATACTGTCACAAATAGCTAAAGAGAGGGGCTGGCCATTGGCTCTTTGCTTACAGTGAATTAAAAACCAAACCAAACCCAGTGTAAGTGAACTATGAGCAGATGTGTCATATATAATTTTTTAGTTAAAATGTTTTAGATGAAGATCATTGTACTTGATGCTAAAAGTGACTAATAGGAGCTATAATAACTCAACAATAGATTATTTTGATTTTTTTGTACTAGGACCCATCTTGTTAGAAAAAATTTGTAGCCATGCTTCAATGTCATTTTCCTTCATGGACTAAGAAGGAGGCAGCGCATGAGTGCCCCTGCAGTCTTCCCTTATTTGGGATTTAGATCAGTTAGTAGGAATTTTTCTGATTGTTTCAGGCCTACAAATATCCCTGTTTGTTAGGCGAGACAGGAGAGAAAGGGGAAAATGACCTAAAAGGGGCAGGCAATGATTGGCTTTTGATTTGATTACATAGTGGAATGACTTTAAGTTATACCCACAAAGAAAACTTTTACAAAAATCTCTTTTAAAGCAATCAGAAATAATTTCATTTTATGTACCTTTTGAAAAAATTGTGTTAAATAGCATTATGGTGGAAAATTTGTAAAATTCAAACAAATGCAAAACACAAAAATTAAAATGAACGTAATTCCTTATGAACATTCTTTTTCTGTGTGTATACATTATTTTATTTTATTTTATTTTATTTAAAAAAATTTTTTTTTAGATTTATTTATTTATTCATTCAGAGAGAGAGAGAGGCAGAGAGAGAAGCGGGCTCCATGCAGGGAGCCTGACGTGGGACTCGATCCCGGGTCTCCAGGATCACGCCCTGGGCTGTAGGCGGCGCTAAACCGCTGCGCCACCGGGGCTGCCCATGTATACATTATTTTAAAAATTGGGAGGGCAGCCTGGGTGGCTCAGCGGTTTAGCACCGCCTTCAGCCCAGGGCCTGATCCTGGAGACCTGGGATGGAGTCCCAGGTCGGGCTCCCTGCATGGAGCTTGCTTCTCCCTCTGCCTATGTCTCTGCCTCTCTGTCTCTCTGTCTCTCTCTGTGTGTGTGTGTGTGTGTGTGTCTCTCATGAATAAAAAAATAAAATCTTTAAAAACAATTGGGATCATTGTATAAAAGATGTGCTTGTGGTCCTTTTTTAAAAATTTCATCTCAGGAATATTTTTCATGGTAGAAATGGTGTTTAAAGCATAGGACCCGCAGTCAAATTCCCTCTTTCTTAGTGGTTTTATATAGTTTGTCTCTGAGCCTTGTTGTGGCATCTTCTTTTACATGTGCTTTCTGAACTCCTGGGTCTAGTCCACAATGCTGTCTTAAACTTTTATCGAGAGTAGTATACTAACCCCCCATAAGTCTCTTATTTTCTACTAGTTTTTCTTTTCAAATGTATACTTGTTCAGTTCCATTTTGGCACATAATGGGCTAAAAGAGTCTTTTGAGGACTGTTCTGTGACATTAACACAATTTATGGTATTGTCTCTTTGGGGAAATTCCTTCTATGAGTTTAAATACCCTACCAATAAACACACTTTTGGAATGTTATAATTAATTTAAGTTGTATACTTCCCGTTTTTAGGATTTCATATTCCTATATTTATGGCATTGCAGTTGGCCTTAGTCATCTAGCTCAACCTTCTATTGGGTATAGAAACTCTTCTAATGCACTCTGAGATTGCACTAGCAAATAATATTCATCTCCTATGCCAATTCTGAACAGTTGGTGGTGGCTGCCTAAAATGCTGACTTGAGAAGGATTCTGAGGTTTTATTCAGGCTCTAAGGCAAATGTTTCCATAACTGTTTAGCAGAGTCAGTCAAAGGGGTGGGGATTGGGAGTGTTTTAGTATATGCCTGACTATAAGAAAGATTTTCTGGCTGAACTGGGTTTTCACTGTCAACCCTTAGAAAAAAAGTCTCAGTATTTTCTCTTTCTGATGGCCAATCTTTCATTCAGCCAGGTTATTTAGAAACTTAACAAAAGGATTAAAGGACAGAAAAGGGAGCATGTAATGAAGAGGAGTGGAAATAGTGTTTCTGCTTACCTGTGTTCACTGTTTGAGCTTGGCCACTTTCTTTAGTTGACGGAGACTATCTGTGGCATATACAGCTACTAGGTTCTAGGTCCTGTAAAGGCAGGGGCCCTTTCTGTCTTGTTCACTCTGTCAAGCACACTGCCTGGCCTATGGTAGGTAACTCTAAATTGATAGAGTGAATAAATGAATATTGCCCCTGACATCTTTGCAGGAAACTTAAGATTAGCTCTTAGTGCTCTTGAAAGTTATACAGTTTTGGTTCCTCTAGTGCCTAAAGTAGGTTTTTTCATTACAGATGGGTCAGCAGAAGGATGATGGATAGATTTTCACCCTTGATTATGAAGACTAAGAATTGATCATGTCCCCGACCCTCTCCCTTGGGAGACAGAGTATGTGGCCAGTGTGTCACAGTCCCTTCTTGCAGTGCAATTCTGAGGCTTGGGCACATAGTCCATACCTCTTTTGTCAAGCTTTGGAGCTAGGTCATGGAGGTCTTTTCACAGTTGAAACCATTTTTGCTCAATTAATTGGATGAAAACAAAGGCTGGCCCCATGCCCTATGGTTATTGCTTTACAGTCAAGAGGCACAGATTGAATTCCAGGCTCCCCAGGTCCAGGACCGGAATGCTGTGGTGGTTCTGCCCCTGTGGAGAGAGCTGGGTTTAAAAGGATCTTGTAGCCACCTTTCTGGTTGACTTAATAGGGGAGAAGGTAACCCTGTAGGAGAAGCTTTTCCCAGTCTAGGGAAGTATTTAGAAGAAATTCTGGGAACATGTTAACAAAATTCCTTAGAGGTTTTTGATCTTTTCCTCTCTTTTAAAAAGAAACAACAAACAAAACATGCCAATCAGATGGCAGAGTCCAGAGTCTTTCATGTTACAATGTGTCCATTTACTACAGCATTTAGTAGGCCAATAATGCCTTTAGCTTGAAGTAGTTAACAAGCATACCTTGCAGTGTTACTTTTATTTTTTGCTCCCTGTAGCACTTAGCAAAATCCCATTATGCAATTGGGTATTATTAAATGTTAAAAAGTTAATTTGTTCTGCATTCCATTAAAATTGCACTTTTTTTTTTCATGCGTATTGGTCCTTACATCTTGTTTAAAACCTATAATTTAAGCTCCCACTGTAGTAAAGTCTTAAGTAACCTTTTGCCCTTGTTACCTTAATTATTTCAGGAGGATTGTGACAATGGGCTAACTTTTTGTTAGCTAATGAAAATATCTGTTATTTAAAAAGCAAAATGTGGACTTGGAATTTTAGTTAAAATTGTACATCAATAATGAAATAAAATGTACTTTTTATTAAGGAAAATAGAGTGTAAAAGTGTTGCTTGCTTTATTTTTGAAATAACCATGCTTTGGCTAAGGCCAAACAATTGATCAAACATTGATGGAAATGAGCAGCTTATTTTCACTTAAAGTACTTAAAATATTTGCTTTTTAAATGTAATCATTTTCCAAATAAAGTCATTGCCACCTTATATTAATATGCTTAGTGATTATAATACAGTAACAAAATTCTGTGAAACTAGATCCTAATGGTGATGTGGCAAAAATATCTTTCATTATTTGATTCCAAATATGTTAAATAATTTTGGGGGAGTAATTTGTAGGGAATAAATAAATAATTTTAGGGATTGAAATTTACTGAGACTGTGCTAAATATTTTTATAGCACTTGGTGTCTTATTTGGCTTCCTTTTATTTGATATACTAAACCACCAGGTTTAGAGAGAAAATTACTGACAATTGCAAGCTGTACTCAGCAGTTGAGAATCTCTGACATCTGAAGCCTTTATGATTAACTTGGGATTTTTTTAGCCTAGAGAATTTAGGTCCTATGTCCCCCCCCCCTCCAATAAAAGGAGGGGGTAGGCAGAGAAAGATATGAACAGATCCTGAGAATAATGGATTTTTGGAGTTTAAGAAAGTTTTAGAAATTATGTTTAGTTATGTCATTCACAAAAGAATAAGAAAAAGTCAGTAACTCGTAACTCTTCAACGTATCAGAGATGGGACAAGAACTGCAGCCTCTGAGGCAGTTTGGTGGACTTGAAAGAGATTTTGGGTTGAAACAGACCTGAGTTTCAACCTTGACTTCACTGTTAACTACCTTTGTGACCATGGGCAGATTATTAAAACTCTCTGAGCCATAGTTTCCTCTTCTGTAAAATGGGGATAGTTTTCTGTTTTAGGGGCATTGAGTGATTTTATGAGATAATGGATTTGGAGGGCTGGTTCAGGTTTTGGCTCTTCTAAGTACTTAGTTGATGGGGCTCCTTTACCTTTACCAGGCTTGTGTTTCTTCCTACAACATGGGATTGTCTTAACAGCAGTTCATTTATGAAAAATAAGGTCCTGGTTGTTTTGGCTCTGAGGTCTAGGTTTGTTGCTGGCCCAGGACCAGACACTTGGGGGCACTAGTATACACTTGACTTTTGACCATGCCATTAGAAGATTTGGGCAGGGATCCAGTCCAAGGCTGTTCCACGCTTTTTGACTATGGCTTATGGACTCATGAATTTCTCCACTCTCATTTGATAATGCAGTAGAGAAATCTATAGAGAGGGAGATGATGCTGAGGAGGTTGCTTTTTCCCTTCTTCCTTCCTTCCCTTTCTCTCTCTCTCTCTCTTTTTCTTTTTTTCAATAGAAATGTTCCATGGAAACTTTTCCTGTGAACCCTCTTCAAGAGATTTATGCAGATTACAAAGTCAAAAGACGGGTCATCCCAGACTTTTCTTTCCAGGCAAAGAGGCCAAGACATAATTTTAGCAGGTATTAGTAAAAATTGAGAAGTATTTTGTGTATGCTGGGATTCTTGCCAACATCTGTGTTTGCAACTCCCAAGACAGGGCTAAGGTGAAAGTTTTTCCTTACTGCCCTCAGAAGATTGTTGAAACAAGCCTGCCACGGTTCTTTTCCATTGCATCTGTGTTACTGAGGCCTCTCTAGACAGTGTTTTGTGGAATCTCGGGCCAACACAAATTGATTTACTTTTCACCGAAAGAGCTTCATGCTGAATGTTGACTGCAGGTGTGTTTGAGGGAGGAAGAGATAAAAGACTAAAAATGAGGATTGGTAGATAGACAAAGCAGGTGTAAATCATTTGACTATTTCCCAACAAACTGCAAAACTGCTTTAATTTGATAAGATTTTCTTTCTTTTCTCTCTCCTTTTAAAAGGTTTTATTTATTTATTCATGAGAGAGACACAGAGAGAGGCAGAGACATAGGCAGAGGGAGAAGCAGGCTCCCTGCAGGGAGCCCGATGAGGGACTCCATCTCAGGACTTCAGGATCATGACCTGAGCCAAAGACAGATGCTCAACCACTGAGCCACCCAGATGTCGTTCCCCCCCCCCCTTTTTTTCTTTTTAATTTAACAAATGATTTCAAATAATGTGAGTCCAGTTAGGTACATCTAGGGAATTTATAAGATTAAAGATAGATCCTTGCATTTGTTTAAAAGAGTTGAGAAAAGATCTCTCTTAGAGGGTACAAAATAAACACTTAACAATGTTACCTCTAGGGCAGCTCCTGTAGCCCAGTAGTTTAGCCCTACCTTCAGCCCAGGGAGTGATCCTGGAGACCCGGAATCGAGTCCCACGTCAGGCTCCCTGCATGAAGCCTGCTTCTCCCTCTGTCTGTCTCTGCCCCCCGCCCCCTCGAATAAATAAATAAAATCTTTAAAAAAAGTTACCTTTAACATATCATAATCAACTATTGTATCTATAGCCACTTATTGATATATGAGCATGGTGACCCTTGGTATATATGTTTGTAAACTGTATCAATTTTATTAGATAAGGAACATTCTCATTTATCCATAGAAACTTCTGAACCTCCATGAAGATATTTTAAACCAGATATAGCAAAGATCTGAACACTTTTTATTGATCATTTTGTGCAGAACACTAGAGAATGTTCCAGCAGAGTGCAGCAAAAGCCAGTTATTGCAAAATACACTCTTGTCTTAGTCTGGACTGTGGAGACAGAGGAATTTCAAACTCAAAAAATGATGAAAACAAACAATAGAGATCCTTAAACAGTATCCTGCTCCCCCATCCTAAGTGTAGGCCCCAACCAAGAAAAACTTTCTCTAATTTACTCAACAATACTGATCCTGAAGAAAGGACATAGTGGTAGCTGAGGAAAACCATAAAAACATGGCCTAAAAGCATGGCCTAATTTTACTCCCTTTTTAAAAAATACAGATTTGGGGATCCCTGGGTGGCTCACCGGTTTAGTGCCTGCCTTGGCCCAGTGCCTGCCTTGGCTCAGCGGTTTAGTGCCTGCCTTGGCGTGATCCTGGAGCCCCGGGATCGAGTCCCACGTTGGGCTCCCGGCATGGAGCCTGCTTCTCTTTCTGCCTGTGTCTCTGCCCCTCTCTCTCTCTTTCTATGTCTATCATGAATAAATAAATAAAATCTTAAAAAATAATAAAAATAAAAAATAAAAAATGCAGCTTTTTTTTGTAGCTTTTTAGCCACCATTCCTACATATCAATTCTTTGTCAGAAATTATAGGTAAGTAAAGAGAAGGAAATGAAAATAAAAATTATCCTAATTCTGCCACCCAGGAAGAAAGCATATTCTGAATGTAGTATATATCCTTTCAGATTTTGAAAGTGTTGTATTGTGTGTAAATATAAGTAAAAAATAAAAATATATAAAAATAGGGTCATAAGGTACAAGCTGTTTGGAAAGTTCTTTTTTCCTTGTAAAAATAAATCATTAACATTCCATGTCAATATATATAGTTATAGCTTCTACAGCCTATAATAAGTACAATTACTCTAGCTGCTAATTTCAGTAACATTTGTATGGTTTGTTTCTGCCTTTCAAAAAATGTGACATTCTGTTTTATAGTAACATGTAAGTCATTCATTTCACTTTGTGAATAAATATTATTCTGATGCAGACCACTGTATATTTGATGTGTACCACAAAGAATAAATATTTACTATTGCAGATTAGCTGCTTTTTCTTTCTCTTGGTGATTTACTTTAAGAAGCTTCTCATTATAACCTCTAGGCCATTTTTAGAGTGATATTTTTTACTAGAATGTGATTACATAGTGATATAGTACCTTAAATTTGGTAAGTTTTAAGGTATTGGTTAAGTAGCAAAATAGATGCCCAACTTTTCTTGCTTCCTGTCTACCAAGTTCTTATTACTTTTGATTGTCCCACTTAAATTCCTACTTTAAAAGAAGAATATCTTATGTTCACAATATAGTTTTTCAAGAAGCATGAAAGATTGTATTTGGCTTAATGCAAAGAGAAAAGAGCTGATTACCAGAGAAAAAGAATGATCAAGTAAAAAAAATAACGAGTAAATGTGAACTATTCAGTTTATATATAAACACACCTATTTGAATTATGTCTATTCATATGAATATTTCTGAAGGAATCTGACTAGGAGAGAAGTCTGGGTGATCCGAGTCAAGGACCCTCCCATCACAAGCCAGTGCCACTTCCTCAACAGGTGAGGGCAGTGGTTGCAGTGAGTGCCTGGGATCCTGATACTTGCTGATGCAGTGAGATCAGCAAAATAGGGAGCAATAGCCAGGCTAGAGAGATTATGGAAGCCACTCACCAAGGGCCTGAGGGTTTAGCAGGCCTGGCTGTGGTATAAGACTGACTGCAAAAGTACAAGTGTGGATGGGCTCCATTGCAGAGAACATCTGCCTCTGGTACTGGAGGTGGGATCAGCCCTGGGCCTGTAGGAACATAGAGGGAGAGGCATTCAGAGTCTGGGCTCATGGGCACACCCTGCTTCTGGTAGTTAGCAGGGACTAAGATTAAGGGGCTCTTTTATAGGGTATATGAAGAATATATAAACAGAGAAAACAAAAGAAAACAGCAGAGAAATATCTTGCATTATTTTAGCAACACAGTTCAAAGTGGGTAAGCTTCAAAAATTGTAGCTGTCCTGGGAAATAAGTTAAAGGGCTGGGGATAGTCACTTTACAAAAATGAGTATATCAGGACATTTAGAAACCATCTTTGGTTTGTGTTCTTACTTTAAAGCTGAAATGAAGCATTCTCCCAAGACTAGTAAGCCTCCTTTAAAAAAAATCTTGTAATTGGGGTAAGCAGGCACTAGGGGGCAGCCATGTCTTGGTTAAAATTTCATGTCTGCATATTTTCTCTGCTGGGAAGGTTAAAAGGACCACTTTCCTTTCTTTTTGAATTAAAGCAGATAAAATAAAAAGAAAGTCAATAAGTTTACAGAATTTAGAATTAATTTCTTGTCTTGGCATAACAGGTACATTCATTGACTTTTCAACTGCTAAGTGGCATTTTTTTTTTTTTTTTGCTTCAGCCTCTAGCACGTGTCATTCTCTGACTTGACTTTACCTGATGATGACTTTCGTTTATCTAGAAAACTACACACATACACCATGAATATGTATTGTTTTTATTTTAAAATTCTATCTCTCTGATTTTGTGCTTGAAGAACAAGTGGTGATAGCCAGAGGAACGGAAGATAACTCCTTGGTTTATCGTTTCAAAAGAATAGAGAGAGGACTGCTCTGTTCTTCTAAAGAAGAGAACCTCCCCTTTTCCACAGTGCAGTTTTCTGCTGCCAGCTAGATGCTATTTGAAACGTACAGTGACAGTCTTTCAGTAGTTCTAAAATTTGCCTAGAGTTGGATCTAGAGGAGATATTTAGAAATACAGATTCCTGGGCCCTACTCTAGGTTCATTGGATTTTAAGGAAAAAGGAATGATTTTTAAAAGGTTCCTAGGTGATTCTATGCCAAGTCCAGGAAAATGCCTGGCAAGTTTTCTTCCTGTAGCTTGTGAGAACTGCACTTAGTGAGAGAATTCCTCAGAACTAGCTTCTCAAAAAGTTTAAAATATCAGAAACATGTATTTAGAAATATCTACAAATAGTATGTGCAATATGGAGTTAAGCAGAGATTTTAACATAATTTTGTAAAAAAATTTAGTCTATAGACCACATTTTAATGAAATTTCTTATTTGGGAGTTTCTTCTTCACACAAATAGCTATAAAGTATAAGATTTTTTTAATTTTGGAAATGGAAATTTAATTTCTTGCTTAGCTTTAGTTGCTATTCAAGGAAGATTTAGAATGCCAGAGTAATAGAAGTCCCTTTTTATAACTTGACTTAGAGATCTGATCACTCTGAGAGTAACATGTGCAAGTGGATATTCACCATCATGTTTTGTGAAAAACAAAATACCATTTATGCTGTATTTGGTATAAAATTAATATTTTATAAATGTTCATTAATGTCTCTTCTAAACTGTGAAGTAAGGGGGAAAATCACATTCCAATTTACAGACAGGAAACTGAATAATGAGGACAAGCCTTTATTGAAGGATGTTCTAACATACTGTAAACACACAACACCAGATTATTTTGATTTCCATGTCATTTTGTTATGCAGCATTCTGATAGAATTGGAGAAGTTCTCCTTTTGCCCCACCCCATGTCTAAACTTAGAGACTGGTTATAGGTCCTAGATCTTACTTACCCAGTAATTTATCATTAATTAAATCAAAGTATGATGATAATACAAACAGGCACTCTTTTGAGAGACAGTCAGGCCAGGTGATGGGTGTCTTATAAAAATGGGGAACTCAGTGGGAAAAATTAGAGAGGGAAACAAACCATGAGAGACTCCTAACTCTGGCAAACAAAGGATTGTGGAAAGGGAGGTTGGTGGAGGGATGGGGTAGCTGGGTGACAGGCATTGAGGAAGACACTTGGTGAGATGAGCACTGGGTGCTATACTATATGTTGGCAAATTGAGTTTAAATTAAAAAAAAAAAGAAATGGATGCCAGCTTGCCTGCCAGGTCTCCCCTCCTCCAAAGGCTCTGAATGAAAAGGTACTGTCATGAGGGCAGCTGGAAGAAGCAGGGCATTAGAAATCTCTTTTGGGACCTACACAAACTAACTTGACATCACCTTCACGTTGAAGTACCAAGCAGGCTTCACTGTATTTTATTTTAGTGCTGAGCTTCAGATAACTAAGCCAATGTCTTCTGCCACTTGCTCATAAGATGCAGCTTGACCTTTCAGTGGCAACCCTGTTAGGAGAGCAAGAACCGAAGAAAGCACAGATACTTAAACTTTGAATTAGTTCTTCTAAACAAATGGGGATCTAATTTTTTACATTAAAAGAAAACAAAAAGGAAGACTGGCTTTGAGTAACATTTATCAAATTTAGACTAAAATAAACTTAGAGGCTTATAAGGTTCAGTTTGTGGAGTAAAATATTGGCATGAGGAGAATGGAAACATTGCATGTAGGAAAGTGTACGGTAGTAGAATTAGAGAAGGAAAAATCACTAGTCATGACCCGATGTTACTGCAGCCACACCAGCTTACTTATAATAGGAATTCAGTGTGTTATAACAAAGAGGGTTTTGTAAATGCACCATGATAAAATGGCTAATACTTATAATTGCTGCTATTTTCTGAGCACTCACTGTGTGCCAGCTAGTGCTAAGTACTTATATTATCTCAATTATTTTTAAGGGTTCCTTTGCACAGAGGGACTCTACAGGGTGTTTTGCTTGTTTGTTTTCAATAATTTAATACTTTAAAAAGGTATTTCTTTATGTAAACATTTCTCTGTGGGATTTGGGATTTTAGGAAATAAATGGGAAAATATTAGCTAACCTTATATAAGAGAGAATGATGATATTGGGCACATGGTATAAACTCTCCCTAAAGTTCCCAAATTGTGATCCAACGAATATTCCTTTGGGAGATATTTATAGGTGTTTTGTGAAAAATGAGTTTTAAAACATTGCATTATATATCCTCCTGTTGGGGGTTCACTAAGTCACATTGGATTATTAGGCTCTGAGAAGTTCTGTTTTAAAGAAACTTAAAAAAAACCTGTCCTGTATTTAATATTTCCCTAATTTATCTAAGCACAGAACACTGTGTGTTGGGATTGGGGGACAGGCGTAATCCACGTGTGCCTGGTTGGTGTTAGGAGACAATTCTGCATGGTGTATTATGTTTCTGCATGTCTTGTGATCAGAGAGAGGCACTGCCTGCTTTTGCTCTGGACTATCTTTTAAGGATGTTTTTACAAGGAATAGCCTTGGATGAGAGAGATAGTAGCTCCCTCCAGAGTAAGGCATAGGTTATTTATTGTGTAATATAATAAAGATAACTATTCCTTCCATGTGTACTTACTGATGATTATAAGGGATTCAGGTTCCCTGAGCTCTGGGTTCTTCTGCTGTAACCCAACTCACCACATGTATAGATATCACCTTGGCCTTTTTTGTATTGCTCGTGGGAATTTGGGCTCCAGAAACTAGCACAGATGCTGACATGCTGGCTCTTGCTGTTGTTTTAAGTAATAAAATTCTTGCCTGGGATTAGGAGTCTTGAATCTTCTGTACATATCCATAAAATGATGGCAGATTAATTTGTTAGTTTGTATATAGGGTAAAATCTTAGACCCTTCATGATTTTCCACAGTTAAGAAATATTGAAATATGTCCTTAAAGGTAAATGGGTCTACTTTTGGCTGAATAGACTGGGGTGGATTGGGGTGGAATGGCTGAGGGTAGGCTACGAGGAAAGTTAAAAAATAGTTTCAACAGCATATGTCTCTAAAGTGCAAGCACCTTCCTAATGTTCTAGAATATTGAATCTCCTTGCAATTTTGCTCCTCTGAGACAATTTACCACAGTTCTTGTTGCTCTTCTTTTAAATTTTATTTACTAGACACTATCATATTTTGCTACTGTTCTTTTGTTGTATTTTGTTTTTGCAGGTGTAGAATTTGTATTTGTATAATGAAACACAATTAGTGGTGGGTCGTTAATACTGCAGCCCTTAAAAAAAATACTGCAGCCCTTGTAGATTTAAGGAAATGAAGGAAATACACATTTATTGAGCACATATTGAATACCTGACCCTATGCCAGACATATTATGTGGGTTTTCTAATATAATCTTCCATATCATTCAGGATTTTGGTATTATTATATTCAATTTGTGTGTGAAAACATTTGGGGCTCTGTGAGGTGGTTGTTATAATTTTCAGAGCTAGCATTTATAGAGCATTTACTGAATACCAGCTCTTATGATAAGCATAGGATATTTTCTTATTTCATCCTCATATGAACCTGAAATAGTTATTATTATCTTATTTTATACATGAGGAAACTGAGGGCCATAGAAGAAGTAATCTCACCCCTGTCACATAATTAGCAGAGCTATGATATGAATGCAGGTATGTATAGGAGTTTAATATCAGGTCACCCTTAACCCTTGGCTTGAGGATTTATGAAGATAATGGTACTGTATAGTTTGAGCTTAGGGTGACTATGTGGTTATAGTCCAAACTAGACATTTTGGAGAGGAAAGAGAGGCAAAATTAATAATTGCACCATGACAGCAAGTATAAGCCTACATTGTCAATGGAAAAGCAGAGTGTGTGGTCGTTATACTATGCACAAAAGACACAAGTAAATACTAGGATAGGTTGCAGTTATATTTGCACTGCTGATTTTTGACAGCGTGGGATATTATCTTTTATTGAGTCAATATGGTTGAATTCAAATAGTTTTAAATATTTTATTGTTCTTTCAAAAGTGTTTTATTGCCAAGGTAGACCCACCCTTATTGACAGTTCCAATATAGATAAAATGGATTACTGCATATCCTTTTCTCACACCTCAATGTTTTATGGGTTTCCAGAATTTAGTGCAGCCCAAATAGAGGGAGTATTTATTGCGTTTTTAAAGCAGATCATGAGAGAATTACTTTCCCCTCTCTCCTACTCCCTCAAACTGAGGAACATGATTGACTTGGTTTTATAGGGTCCATATTTCTCCTTTAAATTAAACCCATCTGAGGATGGAAAACTGCAACCCTATCTTGTCCTCCCAGTGTCAACTGACAAAGGATAAAACTTTGTTTGCCTTGACAACATTTTCAGCGGGGGTTAAAACAAAGAGAGAATAGTACTTAATATACAGATCTATAATAACTATGGTAGTTTTCCTGTTGTGGCTTACACATAGGTGTTTCATTAGCCTCTACAGGGTATTAATTATAGTGGCTTTCAATTGATTTTTCTCTATTCCACTACTTGTTAGATTTTTTTGATATGAGTGTTAGGCTAGCTCTGTAAATATGTTTTATACATTTTTTTCCATACTGAAGTATTTTTTTAAAGATTTTATTTATTTTAGAGAGTATGCACATGAGTGTGGGGAGGGTGCAGGGGGAGGGAGAAAGGGGGGATAGAATCTCAAGCTGACTTTGCACTGAGCATGGAGCCTGACGTGGGGCTTGATCTTACCACCCTGATACCATGACCTGAGTTGAAACCAAGAGTCTAACACTTAACTGACTGAGCCACCCAGGCGCCTCAATACTGAAGTATTTTTTAAAGGTATGAAATGATCCTCCTATCAAAAAAAGTATCTTTTGGAGATTAACATAAACTAGTATGTCAAAGATGAGGAGAAATGCTGGAAATAACTTGTTCACTTTGTTTAGCCCATAATTTCCCAAATTTAGATACTGAATGCTCGTGTGTGTGTGTGTGTGTGTGTGTGTGTGTGTATGTAGTAGCATCTATTAACTTTCTATAGGACACTGGAAGCACACTTTGGCATACATTTACATAAGTGTATTTCTCCTTTTTAAAGAAAATGCCACCTTTATTTGTTGTTATATCTCCTTTTCTTTACTTATTTTATGTTGCCTTCACCTGCTCACTTTTTTGGAGGGGAGTAGTTTTTGCCTTGGGATTAAAAAAAAATTCAACCAGAACTATTATTTATCAATAATAATTCATTATGCTCTGAATCTCAATTTTCTTTTTTCTGCATACTGTGGTTTCTATTTTTCCTGTTTGTATCATTCATTTTTATTATTTAGAACACTAAAAGCAGTTAAGGCTATGAATTTGTCTTTGAGTACAGCTTTGCCAACTTACACATTTAACTGTAGTGATGATGCATTATGGCTTGGTGAAAATGTAGGCTTAGGAGGCAGTAAGACATTTATTAGGATCTTGTCACTTATTATTTTATGACCTCGAGCCTCAGTTTCTTCTATTGTAAAATGGGGCTATTAATACTTACCTTTTAGGTTTAAAAAAATGTAGTTAAGTTTTGCCTGTAGAGTTCATAGCATAGTACCAATAAATGCCTATCTTTATTATCTTTATAATTTTATAAATACTGTATAATTTCAATTTTGATTTCCCTTTGATAAGTAGTTATATGGTAGCTGTTTAGGAGAGTGATTTTACTTGCCAAATAGCAAAATTTAAAGCATACAGCTTTCTTAATTTTTAGTTGTTTTAGCTGACCAGAGCATTTGGCCAGTAAAATTTCACATAGCTAAAACCTATATAAGCAAAGGATAGATCTAGCTTTTGGTGGAGATCACTTTTGAAGGTCCATCTCTCTCTACTTAATCTGGTTTTCTTATTCAGAGTCAGAGCCACATGTTTAGTAGAAATCACCTCTGATGTATGATGAGTCGACAAATATTCTTATTTTGCACTACTCTGTAACTGGGCCTCTTTTTGTGTGCTTTCAAGAGGATTAACATTGAAATACGAGAAAAGAGCAAATCAAGTACAGCTTGCTAGCTTCTGGGTCAACCAGAGGGCCCCGTAGGGTTACATTTGTTGTTGTTAAGATCACCAAAGAAAAAATATTTTATGATATCCCCAAGAATCCCATTCTAGTTTGTCCATCACTTATGTCTGGAATGTTTTCTTAAGTTATTCTAAAAAATCTTTATTTTGCAGTATAATTCCATTATGATATGATATTATAAATCTTGTTCCTTTTATGATAAACCAGGGAGGGTAGTGCTCCATGAAAAACTAGCTAATATCAAATTCAAGGGTATTCTTTTTGGTCATTATACCAAAGTATTAAACCAAAGTGTTAAACTACTAAGATGACTTTATTTCTTTTCTTGTTTTATAAGAACTTAGCAGAAAAATGCTCTTTGTATATTTTATTATTTGAAATGGAGGATGATTTGAAATAAAAGTATCATTTTTAACTAGGCCTATAAAAGAGTTACTATAGGCATCTCTAAGCAAGTTTTTATGATAAGCATGCTTTTCTTTTTTCCAAGATAGTTTTCCTCATTTGTATCATATGTAGAACATGATGTCCTCTGAATTTCCCCTATAGGATTTGAGAGTTAAGGAGCTGTTTACCTGGTAGTATCCTCTTTTTTCATTCTCTCTTAAGGCCCTGAACTACTCTATAATTCAGACCCTCAGTTGAAAAGGAACTGACACATATGTGAATAAGAGAGGACTTATATATTCCTTGAGGCATGTTCCATCAATCACCTAGCCACTTTACCTAGAGACTGAAAACTGCATTATTTCCTTCAGAGCCATGTGCTAGAATGAATACCCTTGACTTAGGAATATAGATGATGTGTGCTACAATTAACATATTTGTATCTGTGTTATTTCTGTTCTTTGTTTTAACATACAGCATATAACTTTATATCAATTGCAGAGATGGACAGGTAAAATTTTGCATTTCCTGGCATCATGAGTCTTCTGTTAATGGGTACACATAGTTACATGAAAACACATGTGTATTAATCAATAATTTACCTACAGTGACAGTCATCTGCATAATGTCTTTCCTCTGATACATTATTGGTAGTACACAGTTTGGCAGTGAGAAAGCAACAGTTGTTATAGATTTTGCATTCTTTTGACAGAGTTGCAACAATTCTCCAATACCCTGGTCCAGTAGAGATATTAGATGGATTGCTATACTGTACTTGCATTTGAAATTTCTTCCTCTGTTTTTACTCTGAGCATTTATTTTCCATCATCTTATAACATTGTAACATCGATTGGTGCAAGTAATGTATTATTCATGTCATTCTGGTTTCATTCCATTAGTGCTATCAGCATCAGTATTCAGTCTAAAGAGATACAATTATGTCAAGAGCTCTGTGTGTCAGCTTGTCCTGGTTTTGCATTTCTTTCACATTCATAGAAGGGTCTTTATTTGTGTAGTGTATCTTTTTATTTTGTTGGTGCCAATTAAAATTGTGTAAGAAGCTAAAATAAGGTTACATAAATGTAACCTCAAATAATTTTTTAGTTTACAAATAATCATTGTACCAACTTTGGAAAAATTTAAAAACATATAAGGAGGAAAATAAAATCATCCGTAATCATCACCTTATTCACTTTTTTTTTTACATTATTCATGTATTGATCCAATGCTTTGCCTTCTCATCTTTTTTTTTTTTTTTTAAAGTTCATGTTGTATATACAGTTTTGAATGCTGAGTTTTTCTTTAGCATTATATGTAATAACATTTTGGAAAACTTGATTTTTGATGTATTTATAATTGTGCATATTGTGTCATTTTCAAACACTCAATTTTTGAACATTTATATTTTTTGCATGGTTTTATTTTTTTCAATAGGAGTGCATATCCTTGTTCATAAATCTTTGATCATATATCTCTGGAGTATTTCCTTAGGAAAGACTTCTAGAAGTAACATTATTGGGTCCAAAATGAAAACATTTAAAAAGCTCTTTATTCATGCTGCCAAACAACTTTCCAAAAACATTAAACCATTATCTCTTATTTGGTCAGAAAAATTATAGTCTTCCTTTTACTTATGTTGCTACAGTCATTTTTTTAAAGTTTTTAAAATTTATGTAACTAATTGCTATACCCAATGTGGGGTTCAAACTCATGACCCTGACATCTGTAGTCACATGCTCTTCTGACTGAGCCAGCCAGACACCCCTCCTTAGTCATTTTTGATGTAAGGTTGTCTATCTCTTCTTTTCAGTAATATATTCATTAAAATAGATAAATCGGAACATTATTAGATTGCTAAAATAACCAATGATGGAGAGCTTCCTAATGCTAAAAGCTGCCTGACATTTTGGTGGACCATCTTTTCTTAGTATGTAATTTTTGATGACTTAAATTGCTAGATCCTGTGGCTAAATTGTATGAACAGAAATATGTTCAGCATTCAGACAGCTAACGACAGTTCATCTGTTGTGGAAAAGTGAGAGCTGCTGTCTACTGCTTCCTGAGAAGTCATCCATTGGTTAAAAAAAAACTTTACTTTTTTACTATTAATGACTGATGTAATATTCTTATGTTGATTGTAACAAATTTGAATCATTTAACATCTAACTTCAGATAATCATTGCTCAGAAAGTTTGTTCTTTAAGGATTATATAATTGACACTTATAATTACATAATTTATAATTTCAAACTCTCATACTAGAAATAATGAATAAAAACAATTTTTAAGTCCAAATCATTAGGTCCATTGAAGTTATTTAAGATCTATTCATTTAAGACTCTGATCTGCTGCTGACTCATGATTTGCCATCATAGCTTTTTAAGTCCACCTTGATTACAGCATTTATGACATTGCATTGCAATCATTTGATTACACATCTGTGCTGTTAACAAAGCTCTGAGCTGTTTAAGGGAAGATGGTCTGTCTTCTTTAGTGACACCCCTAAGTTTTAGTACATGTCCCTGGTGTGTTCCAACTGATCTTGAAATGACTTACACATGGAATACTATATAAAACAAGCATTAGTGGTCTGAGATCATTTTTGTGTGACTTGACTTGTAATTGTGGTATGATTTATTTAACATGAATTTTGTTGGTGATATTTGTACATAGTAAGGAAATTTTAGTAGATGATTCAAAATATCAAAAAATAAATAAAGAACAGAGAAACAACCTATGGCTTTTATGTGTTGATTGGACTACCCTTCTGGAAGCCATCTTTCTCCATCACAGTCTTGTCTCTCCTTTAGGCCCATTTCCAACATTTAATTCTTGTCTAGAAGGATAATTAGAAACCACCTAATATAACATCATTTTTTGTTGAGGTAAATTGAGTTAAGATAAACTGAAACTTGATTTGGAATTACCCTTTCTAATGTCAGAGCAAGGCTTGCATGTTGTGACCTCTTAGTTTCCACTGAATTCTTCTTCCAAGCAAAGGCTTGAGCCTGTTCATTGAACAGGGCCAGGTGCTTTATAAGGTTAACTCCAGGGCAGCCCCAGTGGTGCAGTGGTTTAGCGCCGCCTGCAGCCCGAGGCCTGATCCTGGAGTCCCGGGATCGAGTCCCGCGTCGGGCTCCCTGCATGGAGCCTGCTTCTCCCTCTGCCTGTGTCTCTGCCTCTCTCTCTCTCTCTCTCTCTCTGTGTGTATCTCTATGAATAAATAAAGTATTAAAAAAAAAAAGGTTAACTCCAGGGTATTTTGAGTGCCTATACATGAATGTTTGTCAGACTATTAATATTAATTGCCAAATTTCAGAGAAACATCAGCATGGTTTTCTATGAGACTTCTAATTTCTTTGGGAAAAATCTTTTGAATTTCACATTAATTCTTTAGCTAGAAACACAGATTGATTTATATTGAGGATTACTATACACAAGAAGTGACAGCTTTTTTTTGTTTTTGTTTTTGTTTTTTTTTTTTTTTTTGTGACAGCTTTTTAGATAATGGTGTTCATATGTTTTTGGTGTATCTTAAGGAATTACTTTTGTACTTTAACCAGTAATTCATCCCGTATTTTTATGCTGGCAGTGGTTTCCATTTCTGAAGCACAGAAATGGAAAAGACACAGACTCTCTTCTTTAGCAACTCTAATCCTCTGACAAAAACAAACAAATAAAAAACACATTGCAATATCTTGTGATAAGAGCCACAATAACAATTTTGTGTGTGTGTTGGGAGGGATTGTTGTTTTTTAAATGCCATAGAACTAAACTGAGTGGCTATCCATACACAAAAAGTTCATTTGGATTCTCACCTCCACCATAAACAAAAATAAATTCTAAGGGAACTAAATACTTAGATATGAAATGCATATAGCTTTTATAAAAGAAGAGAGAAGTACATCTTTATAACATCAGGGTTGGAAGGATTTTCTAAAAAAGCTACAAAAACCTCACTGAGTCCTTAAAAGATTGATAAATTTGATTTATATTAAAACATAAAACTCTTGTACAACAAAGGAAAGTGTGAACAAAATTAAGATGATTTTTTTTTAGTTCATTCTACCAACAATGGAATATGTAAAAGACTACATAAAAACAAGAAAAATGTGCAGTGGGTATGTGAAGGAAATTCCGAAAGAGGAAATGAAAGTAGCCAAAAAAACATAAAAAGATACTTAGCCTTGGTAGTAATCAAAAGTATGTAAATTAAAACCACAGTGAAATTCCATTTCATACATATCAAACTGAAAAGAATTTAAAAGTTCTGATAGGATAAAGTGTTGGCAAATATGTGGAGCCATGAGAACTTCCCGTACACTGCTAGTAGGAGTACAAATTGGTACAATATTTGGAGAGCACTTAAAATGAATTAATATGTCAACATTTAAAACACTCTGAAAAATAAAACGTTGAGAAAAATAGAACACAGAGGAATACTCATGGTGTAATTTTATGCAGAAAGATCAGACATATTATTTAAGGATACATATATAGTGAAAGTATACAGACATTCTATTCAGGATACTGGTTAAGCCTCCAGAGGAAGAAAGAGGGTCATGTGATGGGAGCAAGGCCCAGAAGGGGCTTTGGCTTTATCTAAAATATGTAATTAGGGATCCCTGGGTGGCGCAGCAGTTTAGAGCCTGCCTTTGGCCCAGGGCGTGATCCTGGAGACCAGGAATCGAATCCCACGTCAGGCTCCCGGTGTATGGAGCCTGCTTTTCCTCTGCCTATGTCTCTGCCTCTCTCTCTCTCTCTCTCTCTCTCTGTGTGACTATCATAAATAAATAAAAATTTAAAAAAAAAAATAAAATATGTAATTGCTTTAAATAAATGGAAAATATGGGATAATGTAAGATTTACAAATGCCAGGTGTTTGCTATTATTTCTATACCACCCGGTGTGTTTTAACTATTTCATTGTAAAAGGAAAGGGGGAAAATGCACAGTGGAGAACTCATTCTCTGAGGGAAGGTCAGGCCCTCTGGAATAGATGACCTTTAGGCTGGTTTTGGAAAAGCGATAGAGTGTATAGAAAGGCATGGGGTTCTGAAGCAACATTTTCTGTTCAGGGGCCTGTATGCAGTTTGTTATTTCTGCACTTGTAGGACTGGGGTGTGTTTGGAATGAGAAAACAGGCAGGGATAAGTTTAGACAATGAGCCAGGGATCAGATCTTATGACAGTATTTGTATTTGTTTCCCAAAGCAAGTAAAATTTCTTGTACACTGCTATTCTCTACTTGGGATAGTCAGCTCATTGACTTATGACTAGAGCCTCTGAAGAAGACTCATGACCTTAGTTCATAACATTTGGTAGATGCTCTAGGTTTTGAACACTGGTGTTTTTAGATGGACAACCAAGAATGACAACAGAACTTTTTTAAGCTTTGAGCTGATTTACAAACAACCAAGATACCTGTGCTGTTGAGCAAGCTTTATGGGCCATCCAGTCTGAAAGCCTGGGACCTACTCAGCTCTGAGAGTCATGCCTCATTTTTTTCTCCTGGGCCAGCTGGGAAGGGCAGTTTTTTTTTTTTTTTAAAGACTGTCATCCGCATGGCTCGGTTTCTGTGAATACTTTTGTTTCTTGCAAGAACTTTTTCTTGGGGTGCTCTGGAGTGGAATGTTTTGATTTTTGATGACTGTGTGATCTTTTACTATGTTTTACTTATATCAAATGGACTTATCTGGGTTTCAGAGAATGCTCTTTTAATATTTTGGGGAAAATGCTATTATCTTTTCTGTGCCATCCATGATTTCATAGATTCTACATTTTCCTTCCCAGCTTTCCAGACTGAAGCCTCTTTGTCTCCATAGGCCTACCCATGCCCACTTTCCCTCTTTCTTATTGCTTCTTTGAGGAATTCCTTCCTCTCTAGTGTTTTCTAGAATAGAGCACAAGGAACTGGCTCTGAGATGGGCAAAGCAGATGAGGTCAACTTTAGTGGTTAGATTTTGCATGAGGTGCTTGTCAAGAATATAATACCAAGAGGGAGATTTGATGTGAAATCAGAAAATGTTTTCCAGTGTAATAGTGCAAAAATATTTTTAGGACTGGCAATTTTCTAGCTACATGTAATCTTGGATAAGACTCTTAGTATCTCTAAACTGTAGTGTCATCCATTGAAGGATGGAAATAAAACGTGTCTTATAGAGTTATGTAATTGAATTTATTTTAAAATGCATTGTAAAGTATAAAGTACCATACAAATATGAGATATTTAGTGTCATCAGTATTCTTATTAATAATGCCTAACATTCTTTTGGCTTTCCTAAACCTCATCAGTACATGATGTCAGTGTGGTCATAGCCAACAAAGAGTAACTTTTATCCCTATTTTCTTAGTGGCCTTTGATTTATAAAGAAAGGGTAGATGATAGTATTTATTTATAGATTAACTGCAGTTGGGGCATCTCTTTTATCACATAAATACTACTAAGTATTGGATGGTGTCGGTGAAGATGCTACTGTGTAGTGCATGCAGAGTCATGGGCCATAGTTCTCAGTTTTGGGGGCTTTGGATGTTGTGCTCAAGGATTTGAGGTCAATAAAGCTGTTAGAATTTCAATATTTGCTTCTTTTGAAAAGTTTCTTTAAATTTAAATTCAATTTAGTTAACATATACTGTGTTATTAGTTTCAGAGGTAGAACCCAGTGATCCATCAGTTGCATACAACACCCAGTGCTTGTTACTTCAAGTGCCCTCTTTAATGCTCATCATCCAGTTACCCCATCCCTCTACGCATCTCCCCTCCAGCAACCCTCACTTTGTTCCTTATGGTTAAGAGTCTCTCTTATGGTTTGCCTCCCTCTCTGTTTTCTTCTTATTTTTTTTCTCCTTCCTTCCCCTATGTTCATCTATTTTGTTTTGTTAAATTCCACATGTGAGTGAAATCATATGGTATTTGTCTTTCTCTGACTGACATATTTTGCTCAGCATAATACCCTCTAGTTCCATCCATCATTGCAAATGGTAAGATTTTATTTATTTTTGATGGCTGAGTAATATTACATTGTGTATATCTCATATCTTCTTTATCCATTCATCTGCTGATGGACATCTGATGGGCTCTTTCCATATTTTGGCAATTGTGGACATTGATGCTATAAACATTGGGGTACATTGTCCCTTTGAATCACTTATGTTTGTTTCCTTTGGGTAAATTATAGTAGTGCAATTGCTGATTCATAGGGTAGCTCTATTGTTAACTTTTTGAGGAACCTCCGTTTTGTTTTCCAGGATGGCTGCATCAGTTTGCATTCCTACCAACAGTGTAAGACGGTTCCTTTTTCTCTGCATCTGTACCAACATCTGTTGTTTCCTGAATTGTTAATTTTAGCCATTCTGACCAGTGTGAGATGATATCTCATTGTGGTTTTGTTTGTATTTTCCTGATGCCAAGTGATATTGAGCATTTTTTCATGTGTCTGTTGGTCATTTGTATGTCTTCTTTAGAGAAATGTCTGTTCATGTCTTCTGCCCATTTCTTAACCAGAGTTTTTGTTTTTTTGGGTGTTGAGTTTGGTAAATTCTTTATAGATTTTGAATCTTAGCCTTTTATCTGATAAGACATTTGCAAATATTTTCTCCTATTCCATAGGTTGCCTTTGAGTTTTGTTGACTGTTTCCTTCACTGTGCAGAAACTTTTTATCTTGAAGTCTCAGTCGTTCATTTTTGCGTTTGTTTCTCTTGCCTTTGGAGACATGTCTAGCAAGAAGTTGCTGTGGCCGAGGTCAAAGGCTTTGCTGCCTGTGTTCTCCTCTAGGATTTTGATGGATTACTGTATTACATTTAGGTCTTTCACTCATTGTGAGTTTATTTTTATGTATGATGTAATTAAGTGGTCCAGTTTCATTCTTCTGCATGTGGCTATCCAATTTATCCAACACCATTTGTTGAAGAGAGAGGTCTTTTTTTCCATTGGATATTCTTTCCTCCTTTTTGGAAGATTAGTTGACCATAGAGTTGTGGGTCCAGTTCTGAGTTTTCTATTCTGTTCCATTGATCTATGTGTCTGTTTTTTGTGCCATTATCATACTGTCTTGATGGTTACAGGTTTGTAATACAGCTGGAAGTCTGGAATTGTGATGCCACCAGCTTTGGTTTTTTTAATCAACATTCCTTTCAGTATTTGAGATCTTTTCTGCTTCCATACACATTTTAGGATTGTTTGTTCCAGCTCTATGAAAAGTGTTGATGGTATTTTGATAGGATTGCATTGAATGTGTAGATTGCTTTGGGCAGCATAGATATTTTAACAATACTTGTTCTTCCAATCCATGAGCATGTGATGTTTTCCCATTTCTTTGTGTCTTCCTCAGTTTCTTTCATAAGCGTTCTATAGTTTTCTGAGTACAGATCCTTTACCTCTTTGGTTAGGTTTATTCCTAGGTATCTTATGGTTTTTGATGCAATTGTAAATGGGGTTGACTCCTCGATTTCTCTTTATTCTGCCTCCTTGTTAGTATATAGAAATGCAACTGAGTACTGTGCATTGATTTTATATCCTACCACTTTGCTGAATTCCTGTATCAGTTCTAGCAGTTTTGGGGTGGAGTCTTTTGGATTTTCAACAGAGTATCATGTCATTTGCAAAGAGTGAAAGTTGCTGATTTGAATGCATGTTATTTCTTTTTATTGTCTGATTGCTGAGGATAGGACTTCCAGTACTATGTTGAACAACAGTGGTGAGAGTGGACATCCCTGTTACATTCCTGACCTTAGGAGAAAAGCTCTCAGTTTTTCTCCATTGAGGATGGCATTCACTGTGGGTTTTTTGTACATGTCTTTTATGATATTGAGGTATGTCCTTTCTATCTCCAGAGAAAAAGGTGGAGAGTTTTTATCAAGAAAGGATGTTGTATTTTGTCAAATGCTTTTTCTGCATCTATTGAGAGGATCATATGTTCTTGTTTTTTATTAATGTAGTGTATCAGATCGATGATTTGTGGTTGTTGAACAACCCTTGCAGCCCAGGAATAAATCTTACTTGGTTGTTGTGAATAATCCTTTTAATGTGCTGTTGGCTCTTATTAGCTAGTATCTTGGTGAGAATTTTTGCATCCATCTTTATCAGGGATATTGGTCCATAATTTTCCTTTTTGATAGGGTCTTTGGTTTTGTAGTCAAGGTAGTGCTGGACTTATAGAGTGAGTTTGGAAGTTTTCCTTCCATTTCTATTTTTTTGAGGCAGTTTCAGAAAAATAGGTATTAATTCTTCTGTAAATGTTTGGTAGAATTCCCTTGGGGAAGCCATCTTGCCCTGGACTCTTGTTTGTTGGGAAAGTTTTGATTACTGCTTCAGTTTCTTTGTTGGTTACAGCTCTGTTCAGGTTTTTTATTTCTTCCTGTTTTGGTTTTGCTAGTGTATATGTTTCTAGGAATACATACATTTCTTCTAGGTTACCTAATTTGTTAGTATATGATTTTCATAATATTATTTTTTAATTGTATTTCTTTGGTGTTGGTTGTGATCTCATCTTTCATTCGTGATTTTAATTATTTGGGTCTTTTCCCTTTTCGTTAAGTCTGGTTAGGGGTTGGTTTGCTGATCTTATTAATTCTTTCAAAGAACCAGCTCCTAGTTTTTTTTTTTTTTATATATGTTCTACTGTTTTTTTTTTTTTTAATTTCTATATCATTGATTTCTGCTCTAACCTCTATTATTTCTCTTCTGTTCTTCTGCTGTTCTTTTTCCTGCTCCTTTAGGTGTAAGGTTAGGTTGCGTATTTGAGACCTTGTTTCGTGAGAAAGGCCTGCTATATACTTCCCTCTTAGGACTGCCTTTGCTGCATCCCAGATGATCTGAGTTGTCATGTTTTCATTTTCATTTCTTTCCATATATTTTTAAGAAATTCTTTAATTTCCTGGTTGACCCATTCAGTCTTTAGTAGGATACTCTTTAACCTCCATGTATTTGTGATCCTTCCAAATGTTTTCTAGTAGTTGAGTTCAAGTTTTAAAGCATTGAGGTCTGAAAATATACAATGAATAATCTCAGTCTTTTTGTACCAATTGAGACCTGATTTGTGACCCAGTATGTGATCTATTCTAGAGAATGTATATTCTGCTGCTTTAGGATGAAATATTCTGAATATACCTGTAAAGTCCATCTGGTCCAGTATGTCATTCAAAGCCCTTGTTTCCTTGTTGATCTTCTGCTTACATGATCTGTCCATAGCTGTGAGCGGGGTGTTAAAGTCTCCTACTATCATTGTGTTATTATCAATGTGTTTCTTTAATTTTGTTATTAACTGGTTTACATAATTGACTGCTCCCAAGTAGGGGCATAAATATTTATAATTGTTAGATCTTCTTGTTGGATAGGCCCTTTTATTATGATATAGTGTCCTTCTCCATCTCTTATTATAGTCTTTGGTTTAAAATCTAGTTTGTCTGATACAAGGATTGTTATTCAAGCTTTCTTTTGATGTCCATTGGCATGGTACATGGTTTTCTACCCCCTCACTTTCAATCTGGAGGTGTCTGTGGGTCAAAAATGAGTCTCTTGTAATCAGTATATTGATGGGTCATCTGAAAAATTTTTATTTATTTTTAAAAATATTTATTCATGAGAGAGCGAGAGAGGCAGAGACACAGGTAGAGGGAGAAGCAGGCTCCCCACAAGGAGCCCGTTGTGGGACCTAATCCCAGACCCTAGGATCACGTCCTCATCTGAGGGCAGACGCTCAACTGCTGAGCCACCCTGCTGTCCCTCATTTTTTTTAATCCATCATGATATCCTATGTCTTTTGATTGGAGCAGTTAGTTCATTTACATTCAGAGTAATTATTGAAAGATATGAAATTAGTACCATTGTATTACTTGTTAAGTAGCAGTTCCTATAGATTATCTCTGTTCCTTTCTGATCTTTGTTAATTTTGGGCTTTCTCTTTGCTCAAAGAATCCCCTTCAATGTTTCTTCCAGGGCTGGTTTAGTGTTCACAAATTCATCTAGGTTTCGTTTATTCTAGAAATTCTATCTCTTCTTGTACTCTGAATGACAGCCTTGCTGGATAAAGTATTCTTGGCTGTATATTTTTCCCACTGAGCACCCTGAATGTATCCTGCTAGGTCTCTGTGGACAGGTCTGCTGCTAGCCTTGTGTTTCTACCCGTATAGGTTAAGGACCTCTTGTTCTGAGCTGTTTTCAGGATTTTCTCTTTATATGTTGAGGTGTTGACCCATTTTTATTGATTTTGAGGGGAGTTCTCTGTGCCTCCAGGATTTATTTATTTATTTATTTATTTATTTATTTATTTATTTATTTATATTTATGATAGTCACACAGAGAGAGAGAGAGAGAGACAGAGACACAGGCAGAGGGAGAAGCAGGCTCCATGCACCAGGAGCCTGACGTGGGATTCGATCCCGGGTCTCCAGGATCGCGCCCTGGGCCAAAGGCAGGCGCCAAACCGCTGCGCCACCCAGGGATCCCGTGCCTCCAGGATTTAAATGCCTGTTTCCTTCCCCAGATTAGAGAAATTCTCAGCTATAATTTGTTCAAATAGACCTTCTGTCCCTCTCTTCATCTTTGGGACCCCTATTATCTGGATATTATTTTGTTTTATGGAATTGCTGAATTCTTGAAGTCTTCCTTTCATGATAGTAGTTATATTTTCTCTTTTCAGCTTCCTTATTTTCCATCATTTTGTCTTCTATATCACTGATTTCTGCCTCAATTACCCTTGCTGTTAAAGCCTCCATTTGTAACTGTATTTCAGTAATAGCATTTTTAAGTTTGGTCTGATTATATTTTAGTTCTTTTTTTTCTATGGTAAGGGATTCTCTAGTGTCTTTATGATTTTTTCAATCCCAGTAACTTTATAAGCATTGTTTTAAATTTAAGTTCAGATATTTTACTTATTTCATATTGATTAAATCTCTGGTGGTATTACCTCCTGTTCTTTTTTTGGGTGAATTTCTCTATCTAGTCATTGTGTCCAGAAAAGAAAGGAGAAAGGAAAAAAGGAAAAAAGAAAAAACTGCAACAACAATAATACAACTACTGCTACTACTACGACTGCTACTACTACTACTACTACTACTACTACTACTACTACTATTCAGGAAGTGTTTGTCATGTATGCTATGTACACTCTGCTGTTGTGTTTTGGCTGCTTTCTCCCATTGGTCCTTCCTCTACAGAGTATCTTGCTTCTAGTGGGGAGTGTTTGGACCTTTAATAGGTGTGCTTTGATTTGTTTGTCAAGATAAGCCTGCAAAAGAAAAAAGAAAAGAAGAGAAAATAAAAAGAAAAACAAAAAGGAACCAAAGCCTGATTTAAGACAAGAGAAAAGAAAACAGAACAAAATTGCCAACAAATAGACAAACTATAAACTGTAAGTCTGGTTTTAAAAATAAGGAAGAAGGAAGGAAAAAAGAATATAGAAAAATAAAAGAGAGGGGGAAAAAAAAAAGAAGAAGCCTGATCTGAAAAATAAGAGAAAGCAACAAATGAACAAAAAGGATTATAAGCCTGATATTATAAGCTTGGGGCTGCTGCTCATCAGCAGTGGAATGTTTTTATTATTTATGTGTCCTTTTTGCTGTGATTTTGTTTTGGGTTTTTTTTTTGGGGGGGGATTAGTATTTGGTACCATGTAATGTTCTCCCAGGAGGATGTGTATATAACTTAAAAAAAGAAATGTAAAAAAAAAAAAAAAAAGATAAAGTGTTGTAAATAAGATGGCTCACGAAGGGATGGTGAGATGCACCACCTTCTGTATTCAGGACCAGGCTGTCCCTCTCTGCGTGGTGAAGAGAGATGCTATTTTTCTACTGTAGCACCATGTAGGGCCGGGGCCCTAGAACCAGCTGGCGTTCTTACCGAGATCCAATATTTTTTATGATAAATCTGTGGCTCGACATATCTACTGATTGAAATGGATGTCTTAGACTAGGTTACTATTTTTGTCATGTGGAAATGAATCAAATGCAGGATGTAATATGAAAAAAATTATAAAATAAATAATAGTAAATAGGAAAATTTAAAAAATTAAATTTTTAAAATTAAGAAAAGGGAAAAAAAAGGAAACAAGCCTGGTTCTATTTCCACTGGAAGCTGATGTTTTGGAGCTTTCTTTAATTTGTGACTTGGTAAATGCAGGGGTCTATGTTGTTCTCCTGGGCTGGCACAAAAGCTGACTTGCTCTTGTTAAGATGCCCCTGCCACGTGCAGGTGGATGAAGTTTAGTGTAGGGGACTTCAGCCTCCATTGGAGGTGCTGTGTTTCCTTCTGAAGTCCCAGCTGTGCTGGTGGGCTGGATGAGGGAGCGGTGGTGGTAGAGGAAGAATGCATATGACCCCCCCCCCTTGTCCTTTGGGAGTGAAACCCTCCAGCCACCACTGTTCAGGAGGCCCTCTTAGAAAAGCAAACAATTTCCTGTGTTCCTGGCTTTCGTCAGTTCCTTGCCCTTAACCTGTCTGTACTCTGGGCCTTGGGCAATGCTCGGAGCCACTGATCTTACGTATTTTATCGTTGACCAGTGGCTGGGATTCAAAACTTAAAGTTTTAAAGGGACTGGTAAGATATGGGCCCACTCCAGTCCCCTGGAGGAGAGGCTCAGAACATGCCCAGCACCATCTCGTACCCAAAAAGCAGTTGCACAGTGTGTGCACAGAGGTTAGAATTTATTGTAATGCTTAGCAAAAGGCTGGAACCAAATTACTGAGTATCTGTACGCGACTCAGTCCCCTACTCCCTTCTGTCCCAGAAGAGCTGTCGCAAAGGATTGAGTCTATTGTGGCAGACAGCAAAAAGCAGCAGCCAGGCTATCTGCAATCTCCTTCTATCTCTGCTTTGTGCTTACTTCTGCTGCAGCAAAGCAGTCACTGCAGTCGCTTGGGGTACACACAGAAGTTTAATCCTATTGTGGCAAAGAATTAAAAGTTGTTAAGGTTTTTTCTGCCCTCTGTGTGCATCTCTGACCCTGCTGTTGAGTGCAGCTCAATGGATACTTGGCTGGCCTTTTGTCCTTGGAGAGGCAAAATACGCTCATCCAGATGCCTGCAGGGAAAGAGAGCGATCTCTTCCAGTGAGACCCAGGGGATCTCCTCACCAAGGCTTATTGCAAGGTTCTTACCCTTTGGGCTCTTTCCTGCTTTCTCCCTCTTCCTGACTTCGCTTTGTGAAAAGAGTTCCCTCCCTTTTGTGGCTGTGTGGCTTTTCTCTTCCCCAATCCAAACCTCGCATCTGCCACTTTCTGTCCTTCCAACTGTGCAGATTGTTTCCTTAATCCTCAGATCATCTTCCTAATTGTTCAAAATAGTTGAATGTTGATCTACCTGTATTTGAAGGGTGAGGCAATTTCAGGGTCCCTCTACTATTCCACTATCTTAACTCCATCCTCAGCATGTCCTTCTTAAAGAAGTTATTTATCAAGAATCTAACAAACTACTGAATTACAAAACATTAGGTTAATTGATGTTAGACATTGGGCATTCTTAAACACGGGAAAATTCCAAGGTCCGTTGATATACCATTAAATGAGGTAGACCAAGCTCATAGGAACCTGAGATACTTCAAAGAGAAGTACAATAAAAAAAAAAAAATCCAAATCTGGCAGTCTAGTGTATTCTTGCCTAGCTAGAAGAGAAAGAAGTGAAGACTTTGGACAGAGCAATATCTTTGGGCTTTCATAGTGCTCAGTACCATGCTGGATTTTGGAAAAAGTGGGCAACATATGAATTTTTAGAGAATAAAGAAGGACATTGAATTTTGAACACAAGTCAGCTCTTTCTTGTGTAACCTGAAGCCTGAGACCGTGGAATGAGAGAACAAAAATTAATTCTGGCACCATCAGTTAATTTGTAGAGTGATTTTGAACAAGTCTATTACTGTTTGAAACTTTTCTTCATCTATAAATTGAGAATACTTGCTTCTGCTTACTTTAAAAGGCTGTTGAAGATTTATTCAGACAATTTTTGTCACTTGCCATGCTGCTTTAAAGGTTAAGATTTTAGGACTTAATTTTCATGTAGTTTAAAATAGTTCAGTAGTATTCTCAAAGACCAGGTTACCTGTGTCTTTGAGACACTAATCAGAAGGTATGGATTTAGTTTGAATTTCCCTAATGATTAGTGATGCTGAACATCTTTATTTTTAAAAAGTGTTTATTTATTTATTTGAGTGAGAGAGAGAGAACATGTGTTGAGTGGAGGGGCAGTGGGAGAGGGAGAGAATCTCAAGCTGACTCACTGCTGAGTGTGGAACCCGATGTGGGGCTCAATCTCAGGACCTTGAGATTATGACCTGACCCAAACTGAGGCAGGAGAGCAGATTGATTTTCAAAGAATTTATGATGGAATAATCTTTAATGTGTGTGCTCATAACATGAGAATCCCAATAAGAGCTTGTAGAAAATTATTAGTCATTTAGTGATATTTTGGATTATTACTACATAAAATATATGTACTTTTTAAAAATGTTCTTTTTGAGATCTTAAGTATTTTTGTAAGTAAAGCCTGAAGCTTAAGCTTAAACATCCTTTTATTTTTTTGTGCCTTTCTCTGTCTGATATTTCCATTATACCAGGTTAGTATTCATGTGGTTATTATCCCTTTTAATTGGAACTAATGTGCACTTTGATGACTTTTGTTTTATCTCATTACCTTTTTGATTTGTTTTGTTTCCTAAGAATCCATTATGAAGACTTTGATTCATCTTTTTTGGAGCTCAGAAAGTTTAAGATGAATTAAAGACATTCCTTTTATAGGTTATCTCAGCTCAACCCAGAAAAATTGCCCATCAATTATAGGAATGTTTTCAACCATCTCTGGCATATACTTCTAAGAAATTTTCACATTCAGTCAGTTTGACAGTTGAATCCATGAACTCTTGGTCTAAAAGCCCTTGATGCTAATTATTGTATTATCTTTGTCAAAGAACAGGAAAGAGATTAAGATAACAACAGTTTGCATAATTCAGGCTGTAACATAAAGCATAGAAAAGAAGCAGTGTGGTTTGTGGTGTATAAGCTGTATGTAGAATACAAGTATGAATTTTTTAAAACTAAAATGTTCTCAAGATGGTATCAGTGGCATGTATTTGAAGTACTTTGGAAACATTACACCAAATTATTAAATTTGTAGTGAAATTAGAGGGAGTGAAAATTAATAATTTTAGAAAGTTTTAAAATTATGAGTTAAAGCATTTCAATTGTTTAAAATGGAAGCAAGTCCATTTTTGTCTGAAAAGTTCTTACTATCATTTGGTTGGGAAGGAAAAGGTAATTAGCACATCACAAATCAACATCAATGATGGGAAGCTCTACTGTAAATACACCAAATTTGAAGATTATTGCCCCTCAAAGAAGTATACAGTAAAGATGATATGATCACTTGTATTTGTCTCATTAGCTTGATGTTTATCAGAATTCTGTAATTACCCCGGGTCTGGTTAGAGTTATAAGCTGTTTTCACCTGGATTGGTCTTTATTCAGTTTCCATGCTATGTATATATAAGCAGAAATTTAAAAAAAGTCTTCCTAAGAAATAGCTTTGAAAACTGATGAAGTCTATTGAAAACAGCATTTTTGGCATCTTATATGTCATGTGTGAAAAATTAATGGACTGGTTTATGGAATTGGTCTCATTATTCTACTGTCATACCTTGTATATTGGTAAATGGGTAGATCATATATACTCAATTCTATGAAAAATTTTGACTGTTTTGTAGTAGAACTGCAGTATTGTCAAGAATTTATGAATTGGAGATTGGTTTTGGTAAAAATGGCTATTTTTTAAATGGCTTTTTTAGCCAAATGCCTTAATAGCCAAATTTTTCAGTGTATAATTGTTCACCAGAAATATTGATTTGGATTTGATAAAAAGATGTAGATGAGAAAGGAGACTTACGTGTCATTCTGTCTGCTAGTTCATGAAAAGAAATATGGAAAACTTCATCCCTGCATATTGTGAGCTTCAGCTGGTGGAGGACTAGTTTTGTCACTGGAATTTTTTAAAATCCAGATATCCTGTCTTCTGTTTTTATAATTTTCTCTCTGGGAACCTGTATATCATCTTTCCCTATAGACTCCATGCCTTAAATATTGTTTGTCTCCCAAGGATATTATATCATTCTTTGCATGTTTTTACTAATACCTATATTACATATGAAAGTTTCTGATCAGTGTAAAGTAATCTGTATTGTTACAAAAAGACTTAACATTTTATTTCAGTTTGGAAGCCATATTATACATAAACACTCACTGTTCCACGATTAAAAACATATATTGAAAATAACTTGTTGATTTCTCCATTTTGACCTGTAAGGAGTTCATATTGGAGGCATTTTCTTGTAGTCCAATAGCAAATATTGACCTGTAATCAAGCAAAAATAGGGTACCTATGACACCAGACTCTTTTTATGTGAACATGGATTATAATTTTTTAAAAATGTCTTTACTTGAAAAAAGTTTAGAGCCATAAAATGAATGCCCAAGAAAAGAAGTCATCAGCAGAGGTTTACGAGTTACCAAAACAAAGAGTCCAAACTGTGCTCACCACAAGTTGAAGTAGTTAAAAAATTAGAGAAGGTGTTTGAATTGATGAGCTGTTTGAATTGGTTTTCTGACCTCTGAAATGACCTTTTCCATTACCTTCTCTGGTTTGAAAGATAATTACTCTCTTCTTACACCCTAAGGCAACCCTGGCCAGAATTTCAGCTTTTCCTTTTGAAGGGTAATGCTGTAGTGCAGTGTATTGGGTCAGAGTGTGACCTTAACACATCTGTATTTCACTAGGACCACCAAATAGAGATGGCCACCACTGTTGATGGTGCCTTCCCAGATATGAACTAGTCTGCATCTTGATGACTCCTAATAGCAGGAGGATCATTCTATTCTGCCCTAATACTGTTTTTTTTTTTTTTTCATTGTCAGTTTTGGAGAACAATAACTCTATTATTCAAAGAGATAAAAATGAAGTAAGTTATTTGAATAAGGTTTAATTTGATATAGTTATTTTATACAATATGAATTATTTTAAAGTTTTTCCAATTTTCAACATGTTTAGCTACTATCTTATCTTCATAGCACCTCTGGAGTTGCAATAATGAACAACTTAATCAGGACATATAAATTTATTGTACATTGCGAAGGACTTTAATTGGAAATATAATAAATCCTTTAAATAAGGACTGGTCATTATAGAAAGCTGATTTGCAACAGCTAAATGTTCACATTATACTAAAGTGAGATATAAACAATCCTTTGTTACTTGCATGTCATTATAACACACAGATGTCTTGGCTCCAAGAACACGTGTATTTCTAAATGAGAGCTGGCTTGGATTTATGCCAGGGTCGAGGCTTAGTGATCTTAAGTAAGAGCCCAGAACATCGCACGATGGGAGGTCAGACAAGCTGCCTTTTTTATTATGGGAGTTCTAGTCTCTGCTTTAGAGTCTGTCACTGGTAAAGAGTAGATTCCCAGTATAGTCTGTTCTCCTACAACATACTTTAAGCTCTCTCATAACTAAAGAAAAAGCCTTAAGATACAAGTTGAGAAGAGACCTTCAGATAGAAGTTGAAAATCTTGCAGAAGATTCTTTAGGGCAAGTAATGGCTTGTTTAGTTGCCTCAAGAACTGCTGTGCCTCACAACAGTTATCTGAGGGAAGCTGAGGGTATAGAGTGCATCTTTCCCTGTGTTTAAAAAACAGTGTGTGTGTTGGGGGGATGAGGGTGGAAGGAAGGGAAGGAAGAGGGGCAAGGTTATGTGCTTGTCAAATCCCTAGGTCAGAATCGGAATTTTGATGTGTCTTGTCTCTGTTAGAAATAAGTTTATGGGATCCCTGGGTGGCGCAGCGGTTTGGCGCCTGCCTTTGGCCCGGGGCACGATCCTGGAGACCCGGGATCGAATCCCACGTCGGGCTCCCAGTGCATGGAGCCTGCTTCTCCCTCTGCCTGTGTCTCTGCCTCTCTCTCTCTCTCTGTGACTATCATAAATAAATAAAAGTTAAAAAAAATTAAAAAAAAAAAAGAAATAAGTTTATGCAAGGACTTACCTACTATAGGAGAAAGCATGAGCCTAGATTTTAGGCTATGCAAAGCAGTGACTGATTGATTGCTGGATGCAAATGCCAGTGGATAGTGAACTGTGCTAGTATTACTAGGAGAGGAGTTATTATTTTATTCTGATTACAGAATTACATTAAATTTTGAGTGGTCTACTCACAGTCCCTTTCCTCCCATTTACTTTGTTATTTTCAGTAGGCAGTTTCCTGCAGAAATGCATGTATTGTGTTTTTTATATCAGAAATGCTGGTATACCACAATAAGTATATATTTAGTAAACTACTTATATGTTGAGATATAAAGTTAATAAGATCTCTGTGACCAGATTGAGGCATAGAAAGTTTATATTATTATATAATTGGCATGTTCTCCATTTATCAAATTGCTCCTCACTTTGTTGAAACAATGTTAACCCATTTAAATGGTATTAATATAGTTTTGAAGTAGATAATGTATAATTTTAAAAAAGATTTTATTTATTTATTCATGAGAGACACACAGAGAGAAGCAGAGACATAGGCAGAGGGAGAAGCAGACGCCCTGTGGGGAGCCCGATGAGAGTCTCTATTCCAGGACCCAGGGATCATGAGCTGAGCCAAAAGCAGGTGGTTAACCACTGAGCCACCCAGAAGCTCCAGATAATTTATAATTATATCATCATTCTTTTAAATAATATCCTAAGACCTAGAACCTCAATTTTAAATTTATTTGACATGAAACTGAGACTTCTGGCATTTGGCTGCTTGAGATTAAAACAATAACAACAAAAACCTATTTAGCATAGAGATACAGTCAGAGTACTTAATAAGTGAATGAGGAAGGCCCTAAAAGTGAAGTTCTTGTGAACAATGAGAATAACTAGAATGAGTCAAAATTTCTGTGTTCCTATGGCCAATATTAGGGTGCAGTTCTGAGTCCAGAGTATTACCAATTGGCTAATATCTTGATATTAAATATTAAATTAGTATTTAAGTATTAATATTTAATTAACATTCATAATCATTAATAAATACTAAAGCTATTTTCTTGAAAGAGCTCAAAATTCCCTTACAGTATTAGGTGTCATATCTACCATCAAATCAAATCTAAAATATTTGGCAAACAGCATATCTAACAGATTATTAAGGTCTTCATTTAAGCTTTATTTAAAGTTAGAAACTTGGTGTTTGTCCAAGAAAAGGCAGAAAATGATTAAATGAGAAAGTAGCTTAATTCTTGCCTTCTCCATTGTCTTGTATGTATTTCTATAAAAAAAGACAATATCACATTTTCCAGTGCTTCCTCTTGTGCTATTGGGGTGAGTGATGAGCAGTATTAGCATGAAGTCTTGGGTTTGCTTGCCTTTCCATTCCCTTGGTGTGAGGTACATCAATCCCCAGACAGGATCTGATGTTGAGCACATCAGAGGTCTTCCAAATGGCATCCAGACAAAGCCTGAACATGTGGAGAACAGATTTAGTCTGAGTTGACTGTGAGGCTCATTTCACCCTATATTAGGCCAAAGGTGGCAAACCCTGCTACTAAGTGAAAGTTGCTTGATAATAGTAGTAGGGGGGAAAAAGCCAGATATGGGTGGTAAAGAAACTAATGAATTTATAGGATAAACAATCATGTCACAATATCAAAGGCTAGAATCAGACCTTAAGAGCATCTATCCAAAGACCATGCAGATATTTTTAGGATTGTGTTTCTTACACATTATCATGGAGAAAGAAACAGAAAAACAAATATTGCTAAAGATGTGAAAGAAGAGACAAACCATAATATTCCCCTTTATTCTTAGTTGGCAGTCTTCTCTCCTCACTTCTAGGCCAGATGGCCGCAGATTGATATTATGAGACGCCTGTGATACACAATTAATTATTGAAGCTGCAGAAAAGCAATCCTAGTGGGCATCTCACAAATAAACAGACTTCACAGGAAATAGTCAGACCTAGTATTTCAGAGGACAAACCTCATTACAATTAGCATTTGCAATGCTTAATATACATTAAATAATAACAAAGAAAATCTCCATTTTCTGTAGTCATGGCTTGAGTTGACTTTAGTATTGTTTTGACATTCAAAAAATTATGTATATAGAAAATTTAGGTCTGATTTGGATGCTTGTTAGAAGGTCATCAAATTGTTTCCAAAAAGACTTTTCCCACAAATATCTCCCTTAATTTGCTATCAGATATATTTACTGTTGTTTTATAGAAATTTACCATTGATCTGTTAAATATTTTTTTGATGTGGAATGATTAGGTTGGTGATCTGAGGTGGATGCTATGGGTCATGTATCTATTAGAGAATTTCTGTGGAATTTTAAACCAAAGGTGACTTTGGATAGCTTTTGCTCTAGGTATAATAAATGCATTACTTTTGGGAGTTTCCAAAAAAATATTGAAGAATCATAGCTGATTTTAATGAAGAAGGAAAGGTGTATATATATAGTTCAGGGACCTCAGGTTGCCTACGTGGTATCCAGCACTCCTTATTTATTAGTGGAACTCCCAATTGTATGTGGGGGTTGGGAAAAGGAATGGTACCTCATTTTAAAAACTCTCATTTTCTAGGGTCTTTCAGCTCAGAGTGGACATGTTCTGTAGTTCTGGCCAGTGAGATGAAGGTGGAAGGCCTCTCGCCTTCTTTAATGGTCCATCACTCTGATTCCTAGCTGCCAGGTTTCTGGCCTCTTTTGGCCCTAATAGCTGCAGCGTTGCCCACCATTAAAGGAGAACAAGGTCCTGCACTGATGGGGATGGGGTGTGCCAGTGCTGGACTGTTCCTTTGAACCCAAATTCCCTGATCTCAGCCTTATTCAAACCTCCAGATATTTTCTCAGCTCAGGCCTCTTTCTGTGCTTTGTTTGCTAGCCTTTCTAGTGACCTATGCACAGTCTCTTAGGCTAGGATTGATTCTTCAGATTGAGATGTCATCCGAGTACATTCCCTTTTGTCTTGGCAATTTTTTACTTCAAGGCCCTTGTATGTAGTACTTCATTTGCTCTTATGAAGGTAGGTTGGAATAAGGGTCTAGAACAGCAGCTCCAGAGTCAGACTGACCTGGATCTCTATATTGGGACTTAACTTGACCTCTTTTTCCTCAGTTTCCTGAGCTATAAAATGAGGATGGTAGTATCTGTTTCATGATATTGTTGTAAGGATTCAATGAGGTAATATTGTAAGGCAGTTGGTCCAGTGCCTGGTCATGGAATAAACACTCAGTAAAGTTGAGATGATTTTGTATAATAATGTGATTATTATACCAAACCAAAACCAAACATTGACTAGAGTTATTTTCTTCCTTTTAAAGAGTGGGAATCTAAGACAGTTTGATCATATAATGTTAGAACTGGTGCCAAATCTCTGAGTCTAAAAGCTCCATGGGGCAGATGCATGTTATTCTTATTCAGTGCTGTCTCCCTAGTATCTGACAGAGGGCCTGGCATAGAATAATAAGAAAAATAGCTAACATTTAGTGAACAATTAATTTGTATTCAGTCTGTTCAAAGTGCTTAATAAATTAGGTCATTTCCTTTCAAAGAACAATGGGGTAGATATTATCACTACCCCTATTTTAGAGATAAACTCATCTAGAGAATTTAAGTAAGTAGCTCAAGGTCAGTAGTCTGGTTCCAGAGCTCCATTGTCTTTCAATAAATATTCATTGGATATATGAGAGAAGAAAAGGTGGGAGAAAAGGATGAAATCCAGTATCTTGACTTCTTGTATTTGAGGTTGATTGTGGTACTTGTCCCATACAACTAGGTTGTGTCTCTGCCTTAGGAAGGAATGTTGCCCTGAATGATTGGTTTTGGGCGAGAACATGATGCATAATTTATTCCCTGAGGCTTCTGTAAGGTCTGTAGTAAAGAGGGGGTGGTACATGAATTACCACCCATAGCAGGTAGATCACTACCAAAATAGTGTTGACTACATGCAGATTGGTTTTCCAAAACGTATAATTTCACTGTTTGAAACTCAGTAGACTTCACCAATAAATAGCTGAGTTACCCCATAGAGAGTGGCTAGAGTAGTTCTAGGGCCTGGAGCCCTAGAGAGAGGTGGAGAGAGGTCTCAATGATGGGAAGCCAGCAGTGAAGACTTAGAATGGCCTTAAGTTTGACTGTTTGTTTATTCATTCATTCATTCATTCATTCATTCATTCATGAGAGACAGAAGGGGGGAGAGAAAGAGGAAGGGAGAGTGGAGGAGAGACAAAGGCAGAGGGAGAAGCAGGCTCCATGCAGGGAGCCTGACATGGGACTCGAACCTGGGTCTCCAGGATCATGTCCTGGGCTGAAGCGGTGCTAAACTGCTGAGCCACCTGGGCTGCCCAAGTTTGACTAGTTTTGATAAATTTACTATTTTTGAAAAATTGCTAGGTTTAATTAATAAGATTTTATATCATTGGAGGGTGTAGCATATGTCTGTTTTAGAGTGCAGGGATATTTTTTAGGAATATTTCTCCATATATAATCTGGAAATGAAACAAATTTAAGATGAGTTAAATACACCCATCCAAATGTATTTGTTATGTCTATCTCCTTTTTACCTGAGAATTAAGAAAACAAATTGTACATGTTTGGCCAATAACAGAAGTACCTCTTTATTAATCACCAGTTTATAGAATTGAGTTTATTTCTGAGTTTTTCCTTCCACAGTAACACTCTGTCTTTCTGAAATTTAGCTCTTCTCTTTTCTTACCAAGAACCATAGTCTTTTGACTAATCAAAATAATATTCATAGAGCCTGTGCACTTGTCCTGTAGGAAGGTTCTGTACATCCTTCAGCTTTGCCCTTAACCTCTGTTTAACCTCAATAAAAATCATCCAGTTTACTGGAGCCTCAGTGTTCTCATTTCTCTAGTAGGGATAATATCTCCCTTACAAAGTTGAGTATTACATGAAATAATAGACATAAAACTGAATATAATCAGGTGAACATGCCCAGTGCTCAGGAAATGATATTTGTAATATCATATTTTAAATATTGGAATTTTAATAAATTAATAAATACTTTAAATAAATAAATTTATTAATAAATTTAAATAATATTTTAAATATTATTAAAAATAAAGCATTCTTAATGTTTCATGTATTTAAAAACATACTGTAGAGTAAATGTACTGTCTTAGGTAAGAGAGCTATTATAGGTAGACACTTTAACAAGAGTGGGAAGTAACAACTGATTTTGTGATTAGAAGAAAGAAGACAGCATCTATAAAATTAGATTCAAGAGCAACAATTGTGTAATAGTTACAGCTATGTAGTATAGGATCAAAAGAGCTTTCTACCTCTCCATAATTTCTTCCAGCTGAATGAATGTACAAACTAATGCAGCAATTGGTGTTCATAATAGTGTCTTCTTTGAATCATCAGGAAAAGATTAAATTATGTGAAGTGTGCTCCATTTAAGAAGGTAGTGGGGTTGGAGCACAATTTAGAAAAAAAATTTCCTTTAAAATGGTGCACTTTTTACTGATGGCTCTACAAACCCTCAGCTTATCTAAAAATCCCTTATGTTCCATATGACTGAGATTTTAAAGTACTAGAAATCAAGCTAGAACTCAACTGCAGTGTAGGGGTAAGAATGGCTGTGCTATTAGACAAGGCATGCTTTTTATACTTTTCAAATGATACATTCTGGAGGATTTGTGTTCTCTGACTCCATCACAAAGCAGCTGAGCTAAAAGGAAGAAGGGGCTAATTGGCCCTTTCTGTGCTAACAGTGACAGACTGGATCTAAATACATGTTTTACTCTGGACTTAAGCAGGATTTAAGAGCCTTTTTGCTTTTCATGAGGGGCCAGGGCAGCCCCTCACTCTTTCCTCCTTGTCCTGCAAGGGAGGTAGTATTGTATAGTGGTCAAGAGCTTGGGCTTTGAGATCTACCAATTAAGGATGCTTTGGGTTGTAAGTAGCTGAAATCCAACTCAGACTGGCTTAAACAATAGGGCAATGCATGGGCCCTCATATCTGAAAGTCCAGAAGATTCTTGGCTGTCTGTCCAGTGGCTTCCATTCTGTTGCCTAGTGACTACTTGACTTTGCCTTCCTTTTATCTTGGTTTCATCCTTGGTCTGGTAGTAGTGAGATATCCACAGCAGTGTTGAGTCTTACAGCTGCATGTGACATCTAGAGGCTTACTCTTAGAGGATAGAAATACTAAGAGCCTCTAGCAGACTTTTCCTTATTTTTTTCCTGCCTATGTTGGGTCAACTACTCACTTTGAAAGCAATCTCTGATGCTAGAGAAATGTTATATATTGAGTATATTAGGCCAGATCCCTGAACCAGTCATTGCCTAGAGGGATGGGATTATAATGATTGCTTTAGAGAAATCATGATTTACCTCTAGAAGTGGAGTCATACCACCTAGATCACAATGGCTGCCTTACTGTGGGTGCATGGATGTTGAGGATAACACGGTATTCTTTCTGGAGGCAAACAGACTTGTTCTTAGGTTTTAGCTCTGCCATTTACTAGCTGCAGGCCCCAGCCTAATACTGGTGGGGCTTGAGGGAAGAATGCAAATGATGGCTTACATACACTATGTGGACACATTTTTAAAAGTTATAAATCAAGCCTCTTTTTTTCTACCCTGACAAATATATGTTTATAATGATCTGGAGGGTTATGTTTGAATTTGGATACTTGGGTACCTCAGAGTTCTGCCTAGAACACGGTTATGTAAGGAGAATAGGACCCAGGACTGCATTCTGTGTTTGTTCCACACTATGAAGTGTTTACATGTCATCTGAGAAATCCAGGCTGTGTCTTTCTTACCCAAAAAGCCATCCTTTGTTCAAACCTTGAGCCTAGGTCTCTGGGCATGTGACACCTGCTCTAAAGTCAGCCCTAGGGAGGGATTTGCGGTAGAGGCCCACAGAGGCTATGGAGGGGAGCTTGGGGCAGTTTGGCAGGGAATTCTGAACTAATCAGATGTGTCTAGAAGGGGAATACATGACTCTTGGCTAATACGTTTCCTTGGCTTTATAGACTATTGTACCCATGGGGAGGAGAACAGATAGGAGGGCCTGCTCTGGCCTTTCAAAACTTAAAATCCAGGGTAAAGGTTTATCTTCCTGGTATCAGGGCAATTCTGATGAACTTTAAGACCACAGGCAAGTGACAATTCTGCTGAGACTCAGTTTTCTTCTGTAAAGAGGGATAATACCCATAATACCCAGTTCCATCAAGTTGTGAAGGTTAAGTGAGATGAGGTATGTCAAATACTCACAAAATGCCAGTTATTTTCAGTGGGATTTAAAAAAAAGATTTTATTTATTTATTTATGAGAGACACAGAGAGAGAGAGGCAAAGACATAGGCAGAGGGAGAAGCAGACTCCCTGTAAGGAGCCCGATGTGAGAGTTGATCCTGGATCCTGGGATCACGCCCTGGCTAAAGGCAGATGCTCAACTGCTGAGCCACCCAGGGATCCCTATTTTTAGTTCTTAAGCACCCAGTGCACAGGTGTTCCCTGGCTCTAATGCTTACAGAAGACCGTGGGCAAGTCACCTCATCTTCTCAAACATCACTTCTTTGTCTTTGAAATATGGATGGTGATGCCTAATTGAGAGCCATTGCTAGATGTAGTGAGAGGGAATGCAAAATAACAGTAACACAGGCCCTGTAGTTATATGGACTGTCAGGAGGCCTCTTTGTTCCTCATGAGATAAGGTAGAGCTTCTGGATCAATACTTAAGGCACTCTCTCATTTTCCAGGTAAAATCTGCCTCTGACTAGAAAATATATTTGCACCACAAAGAAAGTCAGTTTACTACACCAGAGAGAAATCTTTGACAAGGTGTCCCTGTTCTTTTTTCTCCCTGCTTCAAAGTATTGCCTTTATGTCCTACCTCTTACTCAAGGTGATCTGACAAAGTTAAAGTCTTTTTTTTCCTAGACTTTATTTCAGCAAAATTATCCCTGTAGTAATGATTAACCATGGTGTTAGAGACCACAGAAAACTGTTAATGGTGAAAACACCGCCATGTAGTGTGGTAAGTAGGGTGTAGGCTTTTTTAAAAAAAGGCAATGCTGAATTGGGGTTCTGACTAACAGAAGATCAGAGCCGTAGGGGATTGTAAGAACAATCTGGGTTGGCCCCCTTTGTGTTCTATTTTAACAGAGCTGTTAGTGGTTGCTTACTTGGCTCAACATATTTTGTTACAATATTGTAAAAGAGGAAGTTATTTATTTAATTAGAACTATTGAGTAAATCAATATATCTGCCTTTTATGTATTTAATAACAAGCAATTTAAAAAATATTTGGAATATGTGGAGATAATGAAATTATTGTGCTGGGGAATAATTCATCATCAAAGCAGAAGCATGGGGTTAAACACACACACACACACACACACACACACACACACACCATTAATCCAAGATGTATTTATGTAATATTAGTGTTCTTTGGTACACAATTACTGTTTAATCATAAGAGATATAAATATTTTTAGTTATAGTACACAGAAGAAAGGCAACTAAGTATCTTAGAACTGACTGAGGGATGGAAGTTTTAAAAGTTTAAGTTCTAAATTTAAATCCTTTAAACTGGTACCTTCAAATTTCTCAGAGGTTTTGAATTTGAATATAGGTACAATATTCAATATTGTATTGAATCAACTATGAACAATCAATATAGTTGATTGTTTATTAAAAGAAAAATATGCATTCAATTAAGATAGCTTCATTTTCACAGTGGCAGCTGTATTGTAATATGGAAGAAGAGATGCATAGCAAAAGAACTAAGATGGTGTCTTCACTTCAGTATCTTTCCTCTTAAACATGTGCCTGTACTAATATATATTAGTCCATTACAAAGAGTCATTTTTAAGTTCTAGTTGAAAGACTCTTTTACTTTGTTCTTTGATTCTAGTTTTAGAGTTAAAAAAGCAAAATTTGAGTCAGAACCAGAATATCCCTTGGTTTTCCTCCCTCTCCCCTGAAGTATTTGTTTTCTTTATCTTAGATATGGGTAAATAGATTTCTCTTTCAGATAGAATGAGAAGTTTTTTTTCTTTAACATTTTATTTATTTATATATTAGAGAGAGAGAGAGGCAGAGACACAGGCAGACAGAGAAGCAGGCTCCATGCAGGGAGCCTGATGCAGGACTCGATCCCAGGACTCCAGGATCATGCCCTCGGCCAAAGGCAGGCACTAAACCGCTGAGCCACCCAGGGATCCCTAAAATGGGAAGTTTAAGATTGCTATCATAGATGACAAAAAGAATATAGGATCGTGAACATAGGATCCCCTTAAGTAATGTCTCTGCATTTCCTATAGTGTCAGATGGAGCTTTGATTCAAAACTGGCAAGATGTAATATCCAACAAAAACTTCAAGTTTTTGTTCTTTATTTTTCAAGTTTTTAAATAGAACAAATACAAATGCCATAAATAGGATTGCCAATTCTCTTTAAAACTCATTCTGATTGGGCAGCCTAGGTGGCTCAGCAGTTTAGCGCCACCTACAGCCCAGGGCCTGATCTTGGGGACCCAGGATCGAGTCCCATGTCGGTCTCCCTGCATGGAACCTGCTTCTCCCTCTGCCTGTGTCTCTGCCTCTCTCTCTGTGTGTCTCTCATGAATAAATAAATAAAATGTTAAGAAAACTCATTCTGATTATAACTGGAATTAAAATAAAAACTTAAAAAGCCAAATAAAAAACCTGATTCTGATTTTGAGATGAATTTTCTTAATAAAATATGTTTGTAGAACAAACGAGTCACACTGTTAATTAGTAGGGTGACTAGTAAGTAGGGCCAAGACTTGGTTTCCATGGTGCACAGTGGAGAATGTGTATGCAGCCCTTATAAAGGAGCTAAGGTGCACTCCAGAACTATTTTAAACTGTCTTCTGGGAAGCCTCTTCTCTGGCTTCTGTGGGCCTCTTCATACATTGTTTACACAGAGGGTCATCTTTCTGGAAATCCATGGGGCACACTGATGAATGAATGAGTCACAGAAGTAACTAGCTTTATAATGCTGAGAGTTATTGGCAAGAGGCCACATATTTTCTAAGATACAGGAGGAACAGCAAGAATGAAATAAATTAGCTTGTGTTTGGTCAGAGGAGTTTTACCTCCACAAAACTTGTCTCTCATTATTGATACACTCTGAGATATGATGTGGGGCAGATTGTGGAGCCTTTCTTCTGCTTGACTTAGGAGGATTTTGATTAAGACTTTTCTCTGGACCAGAGAATAAGGATTCATAGGTTATTGTTATTATTTTAATAAGCCCTCCACTATGTTTAATCAACGAGAAATGTTACCATACTCATTTCCATACATTATGAGATCAGATGCCTTCTGAAACTTACTTGTTGGTGGAATAAGGGATAATTTTTTTAAAAGATTTCATTTATTCATGGGAGATGCAGAGAGAGAGAGGGAGAGAGAGAGAGAGAGAGGCAGAGACACAGGCAGAAGGAGAAGCAGGCTCTATGCAGAGAGCCCGACGTGGGACTCGATCCTGGGTCTCCAGGATCACCCCCTGGGCTGAAGGTGGTACTAAACCTCTGAGTCACCTGGGCTGCCTGATAATTTTTGTACTTAAAATGTTTAAAATATAGAAAGCATCTATCTTAGAATAGTCCTCTGCATTTCCCATAGCCAGCTGATAATTTTGAATTCAGGATTAATTTGTCTGGAAACATAAAAGATTTATCTGTGGAAAAACTTTATTGGAAATTGTATCTGAAAAGAGTATTACTGAAAAACCCCAATATCTCAATTAAGAGTTTAAGAGTAAATTTAACTTTCATTTAACAATTCTTAGTCAATGCTTTTAAAGTATCCTTTCTGTAAATGACCCTGTCATTTACCAAATAGTTGCCATTTATAGATCAATAAAAGTCCAAAGAGGTTAAGTGACTTGTCAAAATAACACAGCAAATGGCAGAATCAGAAGATTCAAGGCTTTTAATTTCTAGTCTTTCGCTCTGAGACAATTAGCTAGTTCTCCTGTGAGTTTAGCACAAGAAAATTTGAATGGTGCTTCCAGGTGCACTTTGTAAAAGGGACAATTGTCTAGCTTGGATCAATCTACTTTTTTGTTTTTGTTTTTTTGAATAGTATTTGTTATAGAAAATGTCTGGTTTTGGCTAAATTGTTTATGTCCCTCTTTAAGAAGGAATATAAAACTCAGCTGAGAAAAGGGTGAATGAAACACATCTGTAAAGTTGATTTTCTGAATGAGAGAAAAAAGTGAGTTGTAAAACAAGTGTAGATAACCTTTTAAAAGCCTAGCTCTCAGAACATTGTGCCAGGATATTTTTTATTCAGTTGATCCATAAACTTCTTTCCTTGAGAGCATCTAACATCAGTGCTTAAAATTCAAGTACAGTTTATAAATTTGTAGAATTAACTTACCATTTTGGAGAGGGTGTTCATATTAATTATTCTGTATCCATTTTTCTTTGTGAAAAATCCTTCTTTTAGGCTAAAATAAGTGACAAGAAGCTAAGGATTATAGCTAATTGTCTAGAACACAGGATTAGAAATCCAATTCTGACAGAAGCCAAATGAGTTACACTGAATTTGGTACAGTGTGTAAAAGAAACAGGTCTCTGTTAATGACATGTTCTTGTTCATAAACAGGTGTTTGCCCAGGGGGAGTATACTTGCACTTATTTGCAAATGTTACGGAAGAATGATTCACTGGAATAGGTGAACATTTCTCAGTTTCACACCCAGATTATGTTATGGCGATTCTTTTAGTGCTCTGGGGTCAGTGAGCTTTTGCTAGCAGTAGAAGAGCTAGGATTCCAGAAGCTGTAGCGCCCTCGGTATTTGGTATTTTTAAGTTTAACTGGGATGCTGTTGCCCCTGTCCTTAATTAAACTGCATCTCAACCCAGTGTCTTTGAAAGGAAGCTTTTGTGAAATGTGTCAAGTGCTGGGGCTTTTCTCCTTTCTGCCAGGAGGCTTTTTAGAAGCAGTGGGAATGGAGTTAGGAGATCAGAAGTACAGTGCTAAAATAGTCTGAAAGTCCTTATTGCTGGTTGTTGAGGGGGAAAGAAGAGAAAAGTTCAACAAACAAAAAGCAGCTCCTTTCCCGGTTGAGATTCCTCTTCCCGTTGCTATATTGGCACCTTACACCAGCCAGAGTCTCTCAGCATTATTCTATCAGTTTAACTATCAAGTTTTATTTAGTTCATCATTTTGGAAGTTTCTCTGGAACACTGTTATGGACGTTCAAGGGGTAGAGACCAGGGAAGCCACTAAACTTCCTATGCTGCATAGGACAGCCCCCAACTTAGGCATGGGACTTAATATATCAAGAGTGCTAATAATATTGAGGAACTCCGCTCTAAATGAAATAATTAAGACTTTTGAAAGAACTGGCCTGTCTCTGCAAATTTATAGCAGGTTTGTGCAAGCAGTTATTCAAAATATCCCACTCCAGGTAATGAAGGCACGGAGTTGTTTTTATTTTTGTTTTGAGCACTTCCTTACTTCCTGGTATAAGACTCTCCAGGCTCATCTTTGTATTTTCTGCCCCAGAGCTAGAATCAGCTATTTCTCGAAGGAGCCCTGGTTCTTTTTGTTGCAGAGTAATATTAGAAGCCAAGGTCTGGGTGCTGAGTATGCTCACTAACACTGTTTTGAACTCCATAATCTAAACTTAGTTTGTTCGTTACATCATTTTTTAAACCTTGGTCTTTACTATATAATGAATGTACTTTAAAAATATTTTTCTGATGATTGAGTTTATATGAAACATTCAGATTACCCAAATAATACTGAAATTTGAAATGACATTTTTTTAAATAAATGAAATCTCTAATAATGTGATTTGTAAACTCTGTTTCTTCCTTTATAATGTACTGTGGCATTGAGACTGCTCTTGCCTTAAGTCAAGCTTTGTTTTTTAATTTTTTTAACCTTTTAAAAAATTTTTATTTATTTATGATAGTCACAGAGAGAGAGAGAGAGAGAAAGAGAGAGAGAGAGAGAGGCAGAGACATAGGCAGAGGGAGAAGCAGGCTCCATGCACCGGGCATGGAGCCCGACGTGGGATTCGATCCCAGGTCTCCAGGATCACACCCTGGGCCAAAGGCAGGCACCAAACCGCTGCACCACCCAGGGATCCCCAGCTTTGTTATTAAGGACTTAGCACATGTAGTTTTATGTCATAGCCTCCTATATAGCTGGAAGGTGCTTAGTCCTACCCTGTTAACATTCAGAAAAGTTGTTCTGAAATGTGTAAAAATTTGCATACTGGTGACCCTTGCTATAAGAGTTCTTTTGTGATTAAGTTAAATTTCTTTGTCTTTGTCTTTCATTGGTCAATGTTCATATATCTGGAGAAATTTAAAGTTTAAATTCTCCTAATATGATTTCTAAAATTTCCTGTCTTTGCCTTTAACTGCTTTGCTTATTTAAGAAACTGTATCCTATACTGGTGACCAATCTACATAACTTGTCATGGTTTTCTCTTTAAGTGGCATCATTGACTTTTAAGATATTTCAGATAAAAGTGAAAATAATTTTGTTTTTATTTTTTTATTTTTTATTTTTAAAAAAGATTTTATTTATTTATGCATGAGAGACAGAGAGAGGCAGAGACACGGGCAGAGGGAAAAGCAGGCTCCATGTAGGGAACCCAATGTGGTACTTGATCCCAGGTCTCCAGGATCACACCCTGGGCTGAAGGCAGCGCCAAACCGCTGAGCCACCCAGGCTGCCCAATAATTTTGGTTTTAAAACAAAACTGTGCAATGATTTTTTTTCTTATTACATAAATGTTATTTTTTATGTATTGAGAGAATGCTTTGAGATTTGTTTAGACAGAAATTTTATAATTTATCAACTTGAATATACATTTAAAGAAAAAATATAAATAAAATAAATTGTTCAAGATATTCTTAACTTTTTTTTCCCATTTAGGATCTATTTAGAATCACTTGTAAACATAGAGTTCTCAATGTCTGCATTTTTCCCAATAGTGTTATCGTCTGTGTCATCAGATGTTTTGGTGATGTAGCATTATTATTTTTTAAGATTTTATTTATTTATTCATGAGAGACACGAAGAGAGGGCAGAGACACAGGCAGAGGGAGAAGCTCCATGCAGGGAGCCCGATACGGGACTCGATCCTGGGACCGCAGGATCATGACCTGAGCCAAAGGCAGACACTCAAACCACTGAGCCACCCAGGTGTCCCATTGATGTAGGATTTTAAAAAAATAATTTATTGAGATGAAATTCATATAACATAAAATCAACAATTTTAAAGTGAACAATTTATTGGTATTTAGTACATTCACACTGTTGTTTAACCACTACTGTCTGGTTCCAAAAATTTCTTTCACTCTAAGGAAAATCCCTTATCCATTAAGCCATTTCTCTATTTGCCCCATTCCCCTGGCTCCTGGCAACCACCAATCTGAGTTCTTTCTCTATGGATTTATTTATTCTGAGTATTTCATATAACTGTAATCTGTAGCATGTGACATTGTGTAACTGGCTTCTTTCACTTCGTGTAAAATTTTGGTGGTTGATCTGCATCATAGCATGAATTAGTACTTCATTCCTTTTTATGACTGAATTCAAAATATTCCATTGTGTGGACATATCATTTTGTTTATCCATGCATTTGTTAATGGACGTTTGGGTCTACCTTTCCACCTTTTGACTACTGTGAATAATGATGGTGTGAACATGTGTGTGTATATATTTGTGTGAGTACCTATTTTCAGTTCTTTTGGGCTTATAGCTTGAAGTGGGATTTTGGAGTTGCATGGTAATTCTGTGTTTAATTTTTTGAGGAACTATTAAACTATTTTCTACAGCAGTGGAATGATTTTTAAAAATTTCTCTTTATGTCTGTTATCTAAATCAAAATACTTAACTTGGAAGCATATTTTCTTCATTGCTTTGATTTTATTAAAAAACATATTATTCTTTAACATATCCACTGCTTTTTCCAAAGCTACTTAAAAAAAAAAAATCTTTGGATAATTCCCATGTTCCTCTCAGGAGAATTTGTAAGACTCTCAGAAAAAGAATCAAAGCTTTTAATTTCTCGTCTTCTGCTCTAAGACAATTAGCTTGCTCTACCCTAAGCTTAGCACAACAATTTATTTTATTTTATTTTATTTTATTTTATTTTATTTTTTATTTTATTTTAATTTTATTTTATTTTATTTATTTATTCATGAGAGACACACACAGAGAGGCAGAGACACAGGCAGAGGGAGAAGCAGGCTCCATGGAGGGAGCCCGACGCGGGACTTGATCCCAGGTCTCCAGCATCATGCCCTGGACTGAAGGCGGCACCAAACTGCTGGGCCATTGGGGCTGCCCTAGCATAACCATTTTAGATGTTCAGACAGAATCTGCTTTTCATGTGATTTGACAAAAAACAAAATTTTACTGTGTTCAATTTTGTTCACTCTGAATAGGAGAAAAGAGATCTGCATTTTAAGATGTACCTACCTATGAAATAAAATGCTGGTTTCTTTCTTCCTTTGCTATGTTTTTGGAGTTTTAAAGATTAGCCTAAAAAGTTACTCTTTTGTACTGGATTCTTATAACTTCATGCAGCATATGTCATTACCAAGTGGATTCAGAAATAGTGTGTGCATTCTGTTGTGTTTATCGTTTGCAGCTAATAGTTTATATTGTTTTCTAAGTACTTCTATGAGCTTTTTATTTCCAAAGATACAGAAAGGGAGTCAGGAATCCTATATTAGTGCACATTAACTTAAATGAGTTAACACAGTGCTGGTTTATTACAGATGTTTGATAAATACTTGTTGACTGAATTGATGGTGAATTCTCCAGATAGGAGACTTCATGAATGCAGGAAGTATGTCTGTTTGGTTCATGGGGATATTGCCAGGACCTAACACCCTCTTTCACGTAGTAAATATTTATTGCGTGAATGAACAAATAAACTGTAATTTATAAGGTAAGTATTTTCTAAGTACTGGCGAAGGCCAGTTTTCTGAAGCTGATTATTCCCATATTAAAGGTAATTTCAAGTCTACATTTGTTATCTATGATATTCAAACATGAAGATACGTAGTTTTTCATTGGGGGTAGGTACATGTTAATTGTTAAATAATAAAAATCAATCTAAAATTAAAACCTTCACTCTAGTTTAATAATACAAGAACATTTTATTGGGATAATATTTGGTTATTTGTTTGCCTCTCCTATTATGAAATGCTTCCATTCTATTAAATATATAAAATATTCCAAATTTGTATCCATAATTATGGCTATCTTTTATATCCTAGATGTATTTTGCATTTATATTTGAAGTCAATCAGTCCTCTTTTTGTAATCATTTCCTTGAGTAAAATATATAAAGTTTTTGAAAAAAAATGTTATTATAAGAAGTGGAACCAGACAGTACTTTTTGGGAGTTGGCATTGGGAGATGGCACATAGTAAATTTAACTCTAACTTGCCACAATTATTAGGTACCTGAGGTATTCTTCTATGGATGGCTACACTTACCTGAAAACACCATGGACTAACAGTAAAAACTATTATAATATATTGACTTGGAAGATTGTAGTAGTTTAATTTGGAACTATGGAAGTTTGAAGTATTCACATTATTTTTGGCATTGACAAAAAATGATGAACTCAATTTGCCTTTAACTAAACTTTAAAATAAAATCTGTGCTCAAGCATATACTTACGGAAAAATATTTAAAGATTCTGAGTGGGTTCTTTAAAACCTACTCCACGCAAATGAAGATATTACTTGGAACAAGCCAGAATGAGGATACCCAACTAAAGTGAAAGAATATGTCCAGAATGGCAGCTCTTCTTGCATAATGAAATTGCTCTTCTGGTTTTGGGTCAAGAAACATCCATGAAGCCCCTGCTCTGTCCACTTTTAAAAAATGTTTTTATTAGGACACATTTAAAGAAAGTCTGAATGAGTAGATCAACTACACAGTCATTTTGCATGTTAAACCTTTTTAGGATTTAGAACTATAGGGACAAAATAGGAGAACATGGGTGATAGAAGGGTGTATGCTTGTGTGTGATAAACAAATTAGAAGGCCTGGGCCAACCCCAGGCTGGGGAATCTGGAGGGTCTGCTGAGTAATGGATTTATATTTTGTCAGGATCTGCCAAGATTTCTTAAAGAAAGTGGTGTGCCCAGGGCTTTCCTTGTGTTTAGTTGTCACTGACCAGAGAATTGAAACTATGTGTTTAGCTGAACAGTTGATCAATTAATTGAGAAGATAAAAATCAAACCAAACCAGTTGCTTAGAGTCATGTAGTCCAAAACACAGATATATGAAGGCTTAGATCTTCCCTTTGCAACCAATTGTGCTGGCCTGGTATGCACAGAAGTGAAATAGCGAAGGGCAATTTCTGCATTAACTTTCAGATGTGGAGGAGATGCTTGTATCTCACTCTGTAGGCCCAGTTTCAGGTAGGGTCCTTATGAAAGAAAAAAATAGTTGTATCGTTTAGAGAAGTGAGTGAAGTGGGTTGCAAAGTATTTCCTTGTTACCATAATCCCTTCCGGTTCTAAAAATTCTGAGATTCTAGACTGTGAGTTTATACACTGTCTCTTGCAACCACGATGGCCTCTTACCATTGCCTTTAATCTTTTATTTTTGTTTGAAGTGAAGTTAGTCAAATTCCTCTACACTGGAATAAACTTCAGCTAGTGAAATGGGGCTATTGCAACCATATGTAAACAAAATTAAAATAATGGTTTTCAAGTATTTTAGGCTTCTAAGCTATTTTCTGTTAGCCAGACAGAAGAGCCTAATTTATAGAATGAGATCCATCCAATGTTATACAAGTGTAAAGATGCTCGATTCACTTATGGAGAGATTCAACTTAAAATTTAAATTTGAATCTCAAAATAAATAAATAAATTTTGAATCTCCATATAGACCCAACCTCTCTGAAATTTTGAGTTGATATTTCTATTTTATGTAGGTATATGATTATTTTACTTTTAAATTGTATAATCTTGTTCTAGATATATCTGTTGCCTGTTGTTCAGTGGAGTTGACAAACCTTATGGTATAATATCCTAAAGTATTTTTAGATGTGCTAACTTAAAAATGTGCTTCATGCTTTTAAATGATTATTCTTGTTCTTTTTTTTGTTTTGTTTTGTTTTTAAGCTTTTATTTATTTATTCATGAGAGACACAGGCAGAGGGAGAAGCAGGCTCCATGCAGGGAGCCCGATGTGGGACTCAATCCCAGGACTCCAGGATCACGCCCTGGACCAAAAGCAGGCACTAAACCACTGAGCCACCCAGGGATCCCCCTTGTTCTTTTGTTAAATTAAAATTATACTCTATCTATAATATATCAAATTTGTATAATATCTCATGGGACTTATTCTATAATTTTCATTATCTGCTTTGGCTAGTAGAATTGCTTAAAAGCCTAAAATACATGAAAAACATGATTTAAGTTTATCTAGAGGCAGACATCATTATCAGAAAACCTCAGTCAAGATAAAACAAAAAAGAGCCTCATAAAAATGAAGGAGCTTTTTTTTTGACAGCCTGGGGCAATGTAAAAAGGTAAGAAGTGTAAATTAGAAGATTTGAGATTTATTTCTTGCTTTTCCAATTACTCCTCGACTCAGCTTCCTCTTTTGTAAAATATGAATAATAATATATTTCCTTCATAGTAGGTAGAATGAGAATAATAAATATGTAATGGATATGGAACTGTAAAAATTCTTTAAAATTATATAAAAACTTTTTTGTGGGGGGAGGAGTGAGGAATAGTTTTTATGAACTTAACTTTTTCCCCAGAACTTTTAAAGGTCTCCATTTAGATGATCCAGTTGAAAATATCATGGCATCTGTTTGATAATTTTTTCTGCATTGGAGTACAGAAGGATATATTAGTATTTTTTTAGATTATTTTGATAGATTGTCAATATGGAGTGCTAAGTGATTTCATTCGCAGTTTTTGTATTATATATTTAATCAGCATTTTATTTTATAAAGCAAATTCAGCCAGTTCCTGTTTAATTTTATTTAATTTTCATAACAAGCTCATTACATAGTTATTATATTTCTATATAGGTGAGGAGGAAACTGAGGCTTACAAACTCATTCTTTCTAACTGTTGCTTTCTCTACCATCCCCAGGTTCCATGATGATATGTGTCAGTTGGTCATATTTTATGGTTTAATTGTTAATTATGTTGTTCTTTTAGAACCTGCAAAAAGCTAGTTCTTCTATAAAAGCCACAGCTCCTGTGCATTTCTCAGTTATTTGGTGACAGCTTTGTATACATATGGGGACGTTATTACCTGTAGTTTTGCTTTAAAGATAATACTTTTTGTATCAGAAAGACTAAGTCTGTATCGAAAAAGTAAGTATGAATTGTTCTGCTGTCTTCAACGTTTTCACTTTAATCCTTCCATGAAATATACTCATTTTATTGATCCTTCTGAAAACTGTTTCCAAGATGCCATTCTCACTGGGGAGGGGGCACTATGACTGGTGCACTTGCAGAGGAAGACCAGTAGGGGGAAACATGACTGCTAAAAGTACTTCAGTTCCTTAAAGTGAAGGATAGTTACTTCTTTGGCAATATCTTATACTGAAAAGATAACATGAACACTCCATAAATATTGATTTCAGAACATTTTTATTCTAACAAAAATGACTGACTTGAGTTATAAATCTCTTTCGGGGGCCTGTCTTGGTTTGAATTCTGGCCTTTACCAGCCTTGGGTCCTTGTGTATGTTGCTATTTATATCTCAGTTTTCTTGTATGTAAAATGGGGTGATAACAACCTCTTAGGATTGTTTTGAGGATTGAGTTAATATATATAAAACACTTAATGCATGATACATACTAAATGCTTAATACATGTTAGCTATCAATATTATTATTGTTTTGTTCCTGCTTTGTTGCTCATAGTTAACTGGAGTAGTAACTTTAAAAAATACCCTTTCTAGCAGTGAAAGTAGTGATTTCATTTCTTACTGCATTTGTTATTTCATAATAACAACTTTAAAAAATACCCTTTCTAGCAGTAAAAGTAGTGATTTCATTTCTTACTGTATTTGATGAACTATAAAAATAAATCAAAATGATATAAATCAAGGAAGATCATTTAATTAGGAGTAATTTAAGTCTTGAAAGACACTAATTGATTACTGGATAGAGTAGGAATCATGACATCACAGTTGAGATACTTAAAAATACAAAATGCTAAAAGGAAGGATAAATGGCAGCTAAAGAAAGATATTTCATAACCAGGAAGAAATGGAGCAATGCCAAATATTGATCATATGTAAGTCAGAGAAAGCATACAAGAGGGAAGCTCAGAAATCTAGTATGTACAAATTTGGCTCAGGGAATATGTCATGGACAGGGGCCTGTTGTGGGCTCTGCTTCAGTGTGGAAAGCCTAAGAGGGCGGGGGGAGTTGTAGGCAGAGGTCAAGTGTGAGTACTGCTTTGGCAGCTTCCTGATATCAGAAACAGTATCCATCCTCCCGTCCCCCCAACTCCTTCTCCCTCTCTCTTCTCTCTTTCTCTCCCTTGTTAGGACAACTGAAAGCATAATGGAAACCACTGAATGACAACAATTCAGGGCCTTGTGATCATTAAGAGAATATGGGTTTCCTTTATAGGGGGTGTGGAGGCAGTGATTGAAGATGACCTAAAGATATTTCCTGTATGCTTCCTGAGAAATGGGGGTGGAGGATGGGAAGGTAGGGATTGAGGGCCTTGATTCTGACAAGATGGTATTCCAGAGAGCATTCCATGTAGAATCTAGTTTTGTCTCCTTTCTCAGTTACTTGTATCAGCAAAAAATCTTTTACTCCAGTTTATTTACTAAATCCAGAATGATAAGCTGTCTTCTGTCATCCTCCAGATCTATTTAAAAAATCCCTGGAGATCCCAGACCCTGTGTTAAATTTTCTTTGTATCTTCTTTGGGGCTTAACCAAGATCATTAACTTCAATTAATTTGTGCCTTCATATTCCTAGTTTACACAGATAGGTCTACCAGTTCATCTCTGTATTTCTTGGACTTTGGCCCAAAGAAAGTGATCCTTTCTTTATCAAATGCCCTCCTTCATCATTGATCCAGTTGTGCTGGGGAACAAACCCCTACTCCACCTCCAGCATTGTCTTAAACGACTGGTACTCTTGATATAATGTGCTACTCCTCTGCCCTAACTTGGGGCTTAGGATAGAATTTTCCCATGTAAATGAACGGATCTTGCTGGAGTAGTGATTTAGAAGCCAGATTCTTCATTCAGAACTCATTATCTTCCCTCCTTTTTTTCTTTTTCTCTCACTTTTAAGCAGGACTTTCTGGTCTGTCTTCATTTTTCTTAAAATATTGATTATCTATTATACTAGCTGAAGACATTTTACTGGTTTTTTTGTGACATCATAGGTAACATGGATGACAGACTCCATTAATAGCCTTTTGCCATCTAATTTGCATCGAAGTGTATCAGTGCTATGCCTGTAGAAATTTAATGTGACTTTAGCCATCTTGAGGTTTCTGATTTTTGTTGACACTGAACAGTAGCTGTGACTTTATGGAACTACAGCTCATTCTCCTATTCTGAACCACTGTGAGGATTCTTTAAAATTTTGATAACATTAAAGATTATGCCCTAGGCTACGATTCACTATGTTTAACCCCAAGTCCTGTCGTTCTATCCAAATCTGTCCATCTCTTAATAGATCCTAAATTAGGATCCAACTGCTGAGAAATGTGCTCTATTTCCTAGTATTTTAGCAATGAAGAGTAATTCAATCAATAGAATAAGACCCAGGAGATGTTTAATTTAATTTGTTCACGATACTTAGCTGGACTTTAGTTTTGGAGGTTCTTCTGCATACACACGGGTAAGCAGCAGAACACACCTTGCTCATAACTCTCTATCATCAATAGGTGATAGAAATGAAATTGGAAACAAGAATCAGCAATGAATAAATAGGTATTTCTTATGCTGAAAGGTAATAAATGAGGGTGATCTTTTAACATACAGAAACTCTAACAGATTCTTTGTAGTCAGGGTACCTAGGTGACATAGTGGTGAGGAGAAAAGCTGTCAACTGTTAATGGGCGGGCAGGGTAAGGAATCAAGTGATAAGAGAAAGTAGACCAGTCTTAGGCTGAAATCTAAATATGTTACCACACTGGGTTGGCCAAACCCCTGGCTAAAGAATACATGGTCACCTTGAAAAAGATACTTTGCTGATGATTGGTTAAACTTTAGACATAGTTCTCCATGATCTAAATGTTCAAGGGACTATTTATTTTTAGGGAAAAATGTAGGCACAGGAAGATGCATGTGCTCTTTCACTCTGATGTTATAGAAAATAGTGGAAGGAAGAAGATAAAAAGAGGAAAGTCAGGGAGTGGATAAAACAGATGTAGCAGAAAAAAAAAAGTAAAGAACTTTCTAACATTAATGGGGGTAGTAGTGTGGACATAGTGAGTTGACTCATGTTGTTTAAAACCCAGATATTTCTCAGTACTTTTTGAAAACTGTTTTAATAGCTGCATTTCACTTTGAAGTTTGGCCCCATTAAACAGTGATAAATGCTTGATTTCTTCACTTCTGATAGGAATTTAAAGATTGCTCTTTTGGAGGTTGTATTAATATAACCAATTATCACAATGGAATACATTGAATATTCATTGGGAAGTTAGTGTCAAACTGATCATCACCCTGTCAAGTGATTCATTGGTAGAATCTGAGGCACAATAGAGGGACTGGTGAATGCACTGTTTTCAAAAATACAGATCTCTCTTCCCAGCGAGGGGAGAAAAATTAATGAGTTACAATTTATGGCATCTCAGACAAGAACAGTCTATCTTTTTTTTTAAAGATTTTATTTGTTTATTCATGAGAATATAGAGAGGAGAGAGAGAGAGAGGCAGAGACACAGGCAGAGGGAGAAGCAGGCTCCATGCAGGGAATCCGATGTGGGACTCAATCCTGGGTCTCCAGGATCATGCTCTGGGTTGAAGGCAGTGCTAAACCACTGAGCCACCCAGGCTGCCCAAGAACAGTCTATCTTATATCACATTCATTTGGTTCAGACCTTCAGAGTGGTCAATAGAGGCAGTATGTGCAGACATTCCTGCATGTTTTTGGATAACAAGATCTTGGACTTAATCTGAAGGTCTGCTTTTCCAATTGACGTCAATTTTATTTGGCTAAATATCTTTGATATGTATTGTATCATAAAGTCCTGTCTCTTTACAGACTGGATTAAGTGGGGGAATAATAGAGCAATTGATGAGAGGGTAGAAGATGTTTTATATCTTAACTAAGATATAAAATGAACTGGTTGACAAAATGGGAAATTATCTGGAGGGTTATATGAACTACAAAAATGTGAAGTCTTTTTGAAAGAAAACTAAGCAAAGCCAAAACAGTAACTTTTTTGGATCAGGCACCTTACCCTACAACTTTCCCAGCTGTTACAAAAGACAAAAGAAAAGAGAAGAGAAGAGCAAAGCAAAACTGCTGGGCCCTTTGTGCTTCCAGAAAGCATGTAACCCAGGTTTATGACTCAAAGTGCCTTACTATTCTTTATTTGCTTCCATTATTCTTCATTGTGTGCCCTTGAAAAATCAGCTGTGTTGTCTTGATTTTCTTACAGTAATATCTTCTTTTTCTTAAGAGTATATATACTTGGGAACATATTTGAGTAATTAAAGGAGACTTTAATTACTGTAATTAGCAAATGTTAATATGTTAGATTGGATTTGTTATGAGAAAGTTTTCATTGAATGTAAGGTCCTTCAGGGTAAGGCCATGTCTTGTTCATCCTTGGAACTTGAAGACCTGGCGCAATTCCTTGGGGCCATGATGGGCCCTCAAGAAATGCTTATTTCATTGAGCTAAACTGTGGTGTTATTTTGCCTTTTCATAGCAATATCGAATTACATGAATTTTTTCCTCAGAATTTCATACTCATTTTAGTATTAGCTTCCCAGATTTTTGTAAACAGTGAATACCAGTGTCCTTTTTCTCAGATAAATGATTTGATCCAGGTGACTCAATCAGTTGTTTATATGGCAGAAAACTGGACCATAGACTTTAAAAAAAAAATCATATCCAGACCGTCTAAAAGACACTACTTTTCTATTGATAGGCTCTCTCCCTATCTCCTAGTGTGAATTTCATTTCTTTTTCTTTGCTTTCTTGTTTTTTTTTTTTAAGATTTTATTTATTGATTGACGAGAGACACTGAGAGAGAGGCAGAGACGCAGGCAGCGGGAGAAGCAAGCTCCCTGCAGGGAGCCTGATGTGGGACTCAATCGCAGGACCCCAGGATCATGACCTGAGCTGAAGGCAGACACTCAACCACTGAGCCACCCAGTCATCCCCTTTTGCTTTGCTTTCAAAACATTCCTATTTATTTTTCTTCTGTAGGTCATCTCTAATTTTCTGGGAAGATAGCAAGATTTTTTTCCTCTCCTGATATACATGATGCAAGTGCTCAATAATGAATTTCGTCTTTTCCAAGTGATACTGGACTTCTATCTTAGCATAACAGGCCTTGGAAGGTGTAAAGCCAAAGGAGGCATAAAATAGCAATGAGTATGTGCTTCAGTGTGTCATCCTGGTTATCTTTAACCAGTTTTCAATGTAGTATCTCACATGGAATAAGCTGAGATTTTTAGCTCATATCACTAAAAAGTATATTTTGTTTTGTTTTGTTTTTAGCATCAGTTCAGGCAATGTTTTGTCATCCAGTGGGTATTTATCTCATTTTGACTTATCCAAACTTCTTGTTTCTCATATTCATCCTCCTTTTATTTGATTTTAAATGGACAGTCCTGATGGACAAGGGAAGAAAACGAAAATGATGGTCTTTCATTTATTCTAAAATTGTTACCTATTTGCTTATACAGAAGTTGGTGGAGAAGAAGTTTTAAAAGAGTTGGCCAAAATTAGATGTTGGAATTTATGTTGGATTTATCAGCAGTCCGTCTTTCTTTCTTTCTTTCTTTCTTTCTTTCTTTCTTTCTTTCTTTCTTTCTTTCTTTCTTTCTTTTCTTTCTTTCTTCTTTCTTTTCTCTCTTTCTCTCTCTTTCTTTTCTCTCTTTCTCTCTTTCTTTCTTTCTTTCTTTCTTTCTTTCTTTCTTTCTTTCTTTCTTTCTTTCTTTCTTTGTAGCACTAAAGGTGGTAAGTTGGCTGTGTATTGAATCAGAGAATCATTAGACTATGTACTCCTGGAGGGTGGGATTTTGGGCTTATAGCCCTTGTTACACTTCTAGCCCGTAATGTGTGCTCATTAACTGCTATGGAACAACTGTCTGACTAGAGCTAGAAGACAGCTTAGAGATGTGGAAACCGACATCCAGGAAAATTTAAGGGCATTCTCATTAGTAGCAGAGGCAGGACCGGTCTCAGATCTCCTTACCTTCCATCCACTGCGCCTTCCACCACACCACATTGCCAGAGGCAGTGGCAGAGCTAGTTGTGTGGAGCCCCACAGCCAAGCTGGAGCCTGCACCCGGGGACAGGAAATCGGAGGCAGCCAGGATGAAATGGGTGTCTTGCCAAATTTGCAAATGTTGGTTGTCAGCAAACCAGAGCTACAGAACTGTTTTAGAAAATTTCCAGTTAAAGTGTAATTTCAAAACCATGAACTGCCACTAGGTCAGTGAAGTTGATTTTATGGTAAGCCAGGGCTCTGCACAGCTGGTAGAGCAGACTCATAATGGTGGCTCAGGCCGAGGGCTTCCGTCAGGCTAGATTGCTTCTGACCACAAGTGCTTAAAATCATCCACTCCCGGAGATTGTTCTCCTAGTTGTTTCTCAGGATAAAAACTCATTTTTTCTCTAAGGACTTTTGACCCACAGAGTAACTTCTACAGAGACATTGCCCATTTCATATCTCTGTAGGCTCTGACTGAGAATTCATGAAGTAATCAAAAGGGTGTAGGAGTGATTGCTCAATGATAAATAATGACTTGTACAAAGAAATTATATTTTCATTTCTTTAGAGGCAATAGGCATATCTAAAATGCTATAAAGTTATCCAGGTGAGTTTATTAAGTTTTGAGAGAAAAGAAATAGATGAAGAGCAGATGAGAATCTTGGATGAAGGCCTAGACCTTGATCATGGAGAATTTTATTTATTTTTTGATATTTAGAATGGATAATAGCAAAGCAAAATTCGTAAGGAGGATCATTTTCCAGAAAAAAAAAATGTAGGACTGACTTCTTATGCAATACTTGAGAAAATATCTCCCAGAGAAGATTCTGGATCTAATTCTAGTAAGTGGGCCAAATGTAATAAATAAGCTTGAAGTTGGGTGACCTCTCAGATCTAATAAGATGAGGGCATGATGTTAAATAACCTGGGGGCTGGCTGGTATTTATGGATATACTGTCCATAACAGAGCTGGTGTTAGTTAACTACTTGAGAAGTTCTTTAGCACAGAGGTAATTGCAGGATGCATTGACAAGCAGAGTTTGTAGTTGAAGTTAATGGCATTGTTAATTATGTGACCTGTTTGGACCAAATGGCTTCTAATTGTCCTGTGACTCCTTAGGTCCTAACTGCAGTCACATTAGCTCCATCTTCTTAATCACCCCTTAATTTTCTTTTCTGGTGAACATATAAACTTTATTGTTTATGGAATTTACCATATGAAAAACATTATCAATAGCACCATAACCACATAAGAAATTGCTTTTCCAGTTGGTCCAATATTTAATGAAATGATTCATCCTAGATCCCTTCTTTATGACGACTTGATTGGGTATTGATCTAGTTCCTGGTTCCATAGAGTTTTGGATTCTGCATAACCTGAGGCTCTGATTTGGCTGTGTGGACCGTAGTTGGCCCTGCTAAGCTCCAGCCCTGGCATGGACCCTTCTTTGCACTTAGGAAGACTTTCATGGCCTTGGGACCATCCTTTTCAGTCTTGAAAGAGGATATCTTCCTTTACCAGGTGTACAATGAGAAATTAATGAAGATAAATTTCCCAGATACAGTGACCTTTCAGGAAGAATAGTGTTTTGCAAATAAAAAATGTGCCCCCCCAAAAAAAAAATGTTTCATGCAGACTACTGTATTTTAAATAATTATATTCAAATTAACTTACAATATTATGTGACATTTAAAAATACAAGTTTTCCAAATAGCTGCTTCTAAAATATTTGTATTTCTGTGATAAATTAGTTTCTATAGTATTTTCTCACTCATGGCTTTGATTCTGACTAGAATATCTGCTCCTCCTCTGTGTTTCTATAAATACAAACTTCTTTAATATGACTCCTTGTCTTATGATTCTGTATGTATTTATCATTTCCTCCACCAAATGGAAAGCTACTTGAAGGCAAGGGATTTTGTGTGATTTGTTTTTGTGTCTCTAGAACCTAGCACAATGCCACTTGCTTTAAGTATTATATAGATAGGTGCTATGCTCTATTATATTCTATGAAAAATGAGGTTCTTTAACACTTTGAAGATTTTAAATATTCATTCAGATTTGGTGCAGCACAAATCTGAATTGATTAAAATCTACATTGTGGTCTCTTTAGTTACAGTTGATTTCTTGGAGAAAATGATTGCAAGAAGAGCTTGTGCTGTGTGCTCCCTGTGGTAAACCTTTGATTATATTTCTGCAAATGTGGCCAGTTAGTTTAAATTGCTCTGGTTGCAGTGGAAAAGGAAATAGTTATTCTTCACTATTGTTGGGGGAAAAATTTAATTTGCTTCAAACCAGAATTGTTTTACTTTAGAATTTGTATGGATTATGGGTCCAAACATACATACAGTAAAACATAGACTTTAGGTAATTAAAAACGCCTGTGGTTATTTGGGTTCGGCCTTTAAAAAAAATTTTTTTTGGCTTCTTATCCAGTCTTTTTGCCTCTCAATTTATTTATTTTTTCTTATTACTCATGTAATACAGCCTCATTGTGGAAAAAAATTTAACATACAGAAATCAGATTCTTTCTGTCCCTCACTTCCCCTATCTTTGGAATATTGTTTTTTGCCTTTAGTCTGGCTTTCCCCTTGGTTGCAAGATGGCTGCTGCAGTTCTAGCTATCACATCCGGACAATGTAATACTCAGAGGTAAAAAGAGGACATCCTTGCTGTTTCTCCCCCTCAGAAATAAAAATTGCTTTCTCTGATGTTTCACCTTCATGTCTGCCAACATTCCTCTTCTATCCTATTGATCCTCATAATTTTATGCCTTCCTAAACCAATAACCAGCAAGAATGATAAAATTACCATGATTGCCTTCTGGGCATGCCAACATTTTTTGTAAATGGCTAGATAGTAAATATGTTAGGTTTTGCAGTCCAGCTGGTCTCTGTTGCAGCTGTAGAGCTCTGCTGTTGTAACAACAGTAGACAAAAAGTGAATACATGGGTATGACTATGTTTCAACAAAAATTTACAGAAACAGGTGGCAGGCCCATGGGCCATAGATGACCAACTCCTGGAGCTGTAGACCAGTGACCCTGAAACACTGGTATACATCAGAGTCATCTGGCAGCTTTTAAAATATAAGGTTCCCCCATCCAGAGTTTCTGATTCAGCAGAGTTGGGTAAAACCCAGAGAATTTGCATTTCTTTTTTTTTTTTTTTTGAGAATTTGCATTTCTAACAAGTTCCCAATTGATACTGGGTCTAAAGTCAAGCTGATGCTGGTTCAATATCACTTTCAGAACCAATCGCTTAGACCAGGGTTTTAGTACCTCTTTATCATGTGTGTGGGAGTTATCCTGTGCACGATAGGATGGTTAGCAACATCCTGGCCTCTACTCACTAGGTGCCAGTAGCCACCCTGCCCTTTCTTTAGTATGAGGACCAGAAGTGTCTGAAACATTGCCACATGTTCCTCAGGGGGCAAAATCTCTGATTCTCCTTCCTCCTTAAACTTAGACTATTCAGATCTGTCCCCTGGATCTGAGAATAGGCTCACCTTTTCTTATAACATTGGGGGGGGGGGGATGTATTACCATTCTAAGAGGAAAGAAATAAGAGAAATGATGGCTGGACAGGCAACCATCAGCGTGTACTGCTGATCACATCATAGCTCCTTGGAAAAAAGACTTAAGTAGCTAAAATATTTCAAGAATACCCATTTTCTAAGGCTTTCTGGAGCCTAGAATCTAACTGCATAATTGAAGGAACTTTACAGAGAGCCTGGCAATAAATACAGAGAGGTAGACAATTAATGAGCAAAACATCCCATTAAATAAAGCCTAGTTAAAGGTGACATCTGTATTTGGTTCTTATAGGATGTTTTTCATGCAAAGTCTGTGAGTTAATGTTATGTTTATAAAGTTTTGTTGGCCTTTAAAAAAGAACATTAACATAATTTGTTTTCCTATTTTATATAGCTAAAATGTGAAAAATCTGACTTTGGTAAATGTATGGGCCTTTTGTTTAGGAAATCTTTACTCTTGGCTACTATTTGGACCAGAACTTTGACTATTTATGTAGGTAACAAAGCCATGGTGGAAACCTGTGTGGTTACTGAGCCATTCCTTAGCCTTCTCCGGCTCTGCTCTGTGTCACAGGGTTGCAGGCTGCATCCCTCAGGAAACACGGCAATTGGGAGGCACTGGTAAGAGACCTGAAGGCAGCAGGAATTTTGATGTTAATGTTCCTCCCTATCTTCATCTATTTTGGGCAGCATCTCCTTCATGGCTGCATTTTCTCCAGGGCTCCAATTCCTTCTCAACAAGTCTGCCATTGTTCTGTCCGGTGATTCCAGGTCTCTGGGCTCTGATACTTCTGTCTTTTTCCATTATCCCTCCAGCCTGTGAGGTGGTAGTAGCTTCCTGCTGTTGCTAATTGCTAGGTTACATCATCACCTACCCTGCCCGCCCTGCTGCCCCACCCCACACTGGCTTCCCAGCCCCTCTATAACTATTACAGCCTACTCAAGATACCTGAATTATAAATACTCAAAGCGGTTTCTGTTTTCTTGATTAAACCTATACTGATACAATGCTCACCCCTAAATGTCTTGTCATATAAATCTAGAAAATTTTTGTCTCGTTAGGAGATTTTGGTGTTTTTTTTTAAGTAAAGTACAAATTATGCATCTATTGAAATTGTCAGTAATAATGCATATACTAATATATAGTCTTGAGAACTGATAGCTTCAAATTTATATAAACAGAAAGGGAAGTTAAAACGGTAAATTGTTTCACATGGGGACCCATTATTATAGCCTAGAGACAAAGTACACTGGTTTTGAAGTTGAACTGTTCAGATTTTAGTGGGCCCTTCTACCTACTAGCATTGTGGCTTTAAGCAAATGATTTAGCTAGCTTTTCAGTATCAGTTTTTTTTTGTCCATTAGTTGGTGAAAATAATGGCACATATTTGATCTCAAAGGGACTGTTGAGAGGATTAGGTGAATATTACATCCAAAATACTTTGAGAAATGTTTGGCATATAATAAGCACCCAATAAATATTAGCTATTACCATCAGTATTGTTTTTTTTTTTAAGATTTTATTTATTTATTCATGAGAGACACACAGAGAGAGAGAAGCAGAGACACAGGCAGAGGGAGAAGCAGGCTCCATGAAAGGAGCCCCATGTGGGACTTGATCCCGGGGCTCCAGGATCTTACCCTGGGCCTAAGGCAAGGGCTAAACTGCTGAGCTAACCCAGGGATCCCCATCAGTATTGTTTTTATACTTATCCTAGCCATAGCTGATTGAATCAGCCTGTTACTATGAAGAGGAACTATGGGTCCTAAAAATAAGTCTCTACATGGGAGAAGGATGAAAATATATACCAGAGGGAAAAGCCCATTTGAATGTCTGGTTTCTGAAATAGCTCTTTTTTCCTCGTAATTTGTTTACCACCAGTGTGACTGCTTTAAAGTATGCATAAATTAGCACACGTACCCATACCTTAATATCTCATAATAGAGGTTATTACTTTAAAAGAAAAAAGCTTTAGTGAATGTCAGGATTTCAATTTTAAGAAGAGTAAGAAAATTCCATGGGTTTAATTGGCCTATGGCAGGTACTGGCTCAGTATGCCTTCTCATACAGTGTCCAGAAGCACTGTGAATCAGCAAGTATAGCATTAGGTTGTTCCCCACAGATATATTACTGGCTATGGGCATTATAATCATGAAATGTAAGTAGTGGGTTTCTAGAAGAGTATTAGCTGATTAATCAAAGCTACGCAGTAATCATGAATTAGGCAAACATAGGACCTAACAGTGGAACAGATGTCAGGAATGGGAGAGCATCAGTTGAAACTTTTACAGGATGTATATGTTGTGTTTCATTTTTGTTTGTTTTTTTGGAAGCAGAGAGCAGTCTTCTGAGAGATATGGAAAAAGAAAAAGCCAGGAAATACTAATCATGACATGTTAATTGTTAAAATGGTTGTTAAAAAACAACAGGCCTTCTATTTAACATTTCAATTTTTCTGTGGGTGGCAGTGCTATTCATTCATTTGTTAGTCCTAAATTTCTTAGATCCAAGAAGTTGGAAACATTTGATGTGAAATGTGGAAATTTGTTTTATTTGACACTTATATTCTGCTAAGTTGCTAAAAATAGTTTGGGTTGCCTGTTAGATTTGTCAAGTAACTTGTCCTAACATAAAATTGAAGTAATCGGGGATCCCTGGGTGGCGCAGCGGTTTAGCTCCTGCCTTTGGCCCAGGGCGCGATCCTGGAGACCAGGATCGAATCCCACGTCGGGCTCCCGGTGCATGGAGCCTGCTTCGCCCTCTGCCTATGTCTCTGCCTCTCTCTCTCTCTCTCTGTGACTATCGTAAATAAATAAAAAAATAAAAATAAATAAATTAAAAAAAAATTGAAGTAATCGCAAAGGGAGAAAAGCAACATTTACTTTAATCATTTAAGACTGTACATATTATTTCTGAATTTTAACATTAATTGCTATTGTGTAGACTTGAAGACAGATTTTTACTGGAATTCATTTTAGAGCTGAAGATCATTCTATAAGTGTTGGAACTGAATACCAATATGGTGTGACATAAAGGTGAACACCAATATGGTGTGATGTAGGATCATCTGCCTTAAAATACTTTATAAAAAAAATACTTTATTATTTCCAGCTTTGGATGCTTACAGTTTTTGTCATTCATGTTATTTGTTTCATTTCAACACTTGTCTTGGAAAGTCCTTGTAACATGGCAACCTGGGGAATGTGTCCCAGAAAAACCCTAGTGAATGCATTTGCCCACAATTCAAATGGACTGGCCTGGTATCCTTAACCAGTTAGCTGTGTCATCTGTCAACAGTTGAAGATTGGTAATTCTGATATATCAGGGTGAATTGGGTCAATAGACCTGGTAGGATGGATTGGTGGAGGAGGGAATCTCAAAGAGAGCTTTGTGAGGGTTAGGGTGTTTTAAGTGAAGGAAATCATATGTCTCTTGCTTCAAGGCAGCAGGTAGGTTTTCTTGACTGCTAGAAATTCCAGATCTGTGAAATAATAATGGATGTGGGCCATTAAGTATGATGGAGGTGGTGAAAGGGGAATATTAAAATTATGCTTGTGAACCTTTTTTGAGGTCAGAGACTCCAATGGGACTCTGAAAGTTTTGGGCTCTTTCCTCTAGAAAAATACATAAAATCACTCAAACTGTTAACTTTCAGTTTCAGGGGACTTTCTGACACCTGAAGCCTATTCTTGGGCATAGGTTATATACCTTTAGGCTCAAGAAAAAGTTAGGGTTTTTAGAAACATGACAGTTTTTTAAAAAAGATTTTTATTTATTTGTTCATGAGATACACAGAGAGAGAAGCAGAGACATAGGTAGAGGGAAAAGCAGGCTGTCTTCAAGGAGCCTGATGTGGACTCGATCCCAGGTCCCTGGGATCATGACCTGAGCCAAAGGCAGGTGCTCAACCACTGAGCCACCCAGGTGCCCCAAAACATGTCAGTTTTTACAATTTTATTATTTATTTGTGAAGCAGTTGGGAGCCACTGTAGTTTTCTGACTGTGGGATTGGTATGGTCATAGTAATTCTTACATTTCTTATAGAATATTTACAGAATTCTATCATGTAGAATAGAGTAGCTGATGCAAGGTGCAATAAACTTAGAATTACTTAACTCAAAAAAGAGTAAGAATTTCAATATTTAGTAAGAGAAGCAAAAAAATACATTACATGTAGTTTTACTTCAGAATAAGAGGTGTTCCTATTGGAAGCTTTGACTCAGTCAAAACAATCAAGAAAGTTTGTTAGCAATTTGTTTGTAATTTTTTTTTTACTTGAGAGATGATTCCAGGTTTTTATTTGTTTTATTTCTTTCATTCTGAATAAATCAGAAAATGATTCATTAGAGCCAGATATTTTGCTTTTTTATGACTGTTTGTAGACATATAATGTCATACTTCATTTAGACAATCTTGACATGTCTGCAAAATACTCAATATAAATTGTTCTAGAAATATCAGAAAGGGAGACAGAACATAAAGACTCCTAACTCTGGGAAACAAACTAGGGGTGGTGGAAGGGGAGGAGGGCGGGGGTTGGGGGGTGAATGGGTGACGGGCACTGAGGGGGGCACTTGACAGGATGAGCACTGGGTGTTATTCTGTATGTTGGCAAATTGAACACCAATAAAAAATAAATTTATTATTTAAAAAATAAATTGTTCTTCTAAATCAGCAACAGAAGCAAAGTTATTAATGTTTTTTGGAGCTATTTAAATATGATGTTATTGTTTCCCTCAAACATAATATATTCTTGACTGATGATGTTATTTTACTGTCCATTTACTAATAACTTATATTCCTAAAATTAGTATTATCAAGCAAACCAACCAGGCCAGGTTCAGGATATAGCCATAGAATATAGCAAGCAATTCTGTCTTTTCTGAAGGATTTCAGACCCTTGAGTGCCAAGCTTATTCACTTTTAGCTCAACATGGCTAAAAGAAGGAGGAGTCACAGCACTATTTTTATGTACTAGTGCTCAGAAGAGAGGAAGGTCTTGGTAGAGAGTCACCTAAACTCTAAACTCTAGAAACAGCTTAGGAATATGAAGAAGCTCTAAATGATAAAAATTCTTCTAAATTATTAGAAGCATACAATTTCTAGTCATAGGCAAATTCTTATTTCTCAGTGTGAGCAGTGACAGTAACAATAAGTAACTTGCTTATTTTGTGCCAAGCTCTGTACTAATTTCTAGGAACACAAAAGAAAGATAAAACAAGTCCTTCATTTGTAAAGAAACCAATTGTTTAAATGGAGAAGAAGAACATATGCCCCAAAGGTAAATTGATATAAGAGAGCATAGACTAAGTTTCAAAATGAATAGTAAAGGTAATAAATAATAGATGACAGAAGAATTCTGATCTAGGAGGAGACTCCATGGAGCAGGATGTCTTTTAAAAGCTACACAGAGGAAGTTCTTCTGTTGGCTGCCCTACAGGTCTCTATCATGCATCTTGACTTAATGTGTATCACCTTTTTGTGTTATTACTTGTGTTGTCTTTCTTGATTACTAGTGGCTAAATTGCTTAGGGGCAGGGCTGGTGTGGGTGTTGTTAAACTCTGAATCTTTAACACTGGGGCATAATACAAAGTAAATATATATTGAATGAATGAGTTATGAATGCTTAAATGAAGGCAGGACTTAGGTTTAATCTTGAAGGAAGGGTACACATTTAAGAGGTGATTAAGAAGGTGTATAGGCAGAAGGAAGAATACAAGTTAATGTATGTTAGTGGAGATAGTAAGGTGTCTGGGAAATGATGAGTGGACCAAATTCTTTTTGATAAAAAGGTTGATATAGGAGAGTAGCATAAACTGAGATTAGGTAAGATAAACACTAGCAAGATTGGGGAGACTTTGAATATTGTTATTGAATTATTCCATAGCATGGGCAACATCTATAACTTCCACACGTGTATTTCTTTTCTATAAAATGAGGAACAGATCAGTTAGGAAATACAAGTATAGAAAATAATATTTTAAAATTAAATTATGTGATATGATATTTATTGTATAAGGTTGCATAAAACAAGCAAAGCATCTAAAATATGATCACATTCGTGTAAACATGTAGCTAGTTTCAGAAAGCATTATCTGAAAAGGTATTTCCTAAAATATTTATAATCACTCTATCGTAGTCTGAGTGATCTTTTCTCCTCTCTTCAGGTTACCTGAAGTCTGCTTAAGTGAACTAGTGATGCTTTGAGGAGGATAATGGTGGTTGGAGTGGAGAGGAACACATACTATACCGGGAGATATTTTGAAGGCAGAACTGAAAGTACTTGGTGACTGACTTAATATTTAAGCGGATAAAGGAGGAGAATTATGAGTTAAGTACGATGCTGAAGTTTTCAGCCAGTTGTCATTGTTTTTTTTTTTTTTTTTTTATGATAGTCACAGAGAGAGAGAGAGGCAGAGACGCAGGCAGAGGGAGAAGCAGGCTCCATGCACCAGGAGCCTGATGTGGGATTCGATCCCGGGTCTCCAGGATCGCGCCCTGGGCCAAAGGCAGGCGCCAAACCGCTGCGCCACCCAGGGATCCCCCAGTTGTCATTGTTAATAGCAAACTTGGTAGGGATGTGCACTCTGCAAATTGGGACACTTTTTATTGGAACATGGGCTTATTAATGTCAATATCTTGAACTATTCTGTAAATACATGATGCAGCAGCTAGAGTAGTAGTGAATAGTGAATTAGATCAGGTAAAGCAGAGATTAGAGTATAAGCAAGGGGCTGGTGGCTAAATTGTGATTTTTCTATCTCAGAATTTAACATTCTGAGAAAAAAAACCAAATGTCTTCTCGATTCTCATATATTCTTGAAGAAAATGGACAAGTATAGTCTCATTTTAGAGACTGAGAAAGTAAGAATTAGGGAGATAGAAGAAGAGGAGATAGAGGAATTTCTAGTTATGTTCAGGTGCTTATTGAGTGGGAGAGGTAGGGTCTCCCTTGGTTGACTACCATCTTGCCTTGAATGGGAGGAAAAGGTACATCACTGATACTCATGTATCCTATTGTGATTGGTCTTTGGTTGTAACTCTCTTTTCTTTTTTAATCCAGATTTTATAAAAGGATCTGTTTCCAAAAGCTGTGATAGCCTATTTTTTAAGTTTAACTAATAACATAGATGAGATGCCATAAAGGATGGCTCAAAATAGAAAATACAGTTGTATAATTGAGACAAAAAGGGATATCCTGGAAATAACATTATGTTTAGTAGTAAGTTTTAGAGCTTCTAATTATACTGGTCTTTTCCCTCTCTTAATTACTAATTTTAGAATATGTTTCTTTCAATTTAAGAGTTAGCCAGCCTTAAATTTGTCTGCTGAAACTATGTTAGAAACCACACTATTTCCAGTTCAGTTGAAATTATATGGTATTAAACCTGTATCTTTCCAGGTTCTATAGACTTTGGCAGAAATGTTGGTATTTAAAGCATTAGTGCTTCTATGGCTTTTAGAGGATAAGACCCTTTTGTTGTTTGGGCCATACACACCTTACTGTTTCTGTTTCTGGGCTGTTCTGGAATGGAAGTAGGATTTATTCATTTCCTTTAGATAAAAGAATGTTATTTATCTCCATTCTAAAAGTGGATTAGTAAGCCAGATTCTGGATAGAAATCAAGAAAAGGGGCAGTTTTACATTTTAATCCCAAAGCTCGAGTAAGTCATGAATTCTAAATGAAGAATTTATTTTCTTCTGGGAAATAGCTTAAACACAGACTGAAATATTAGATAATTGGTAGCCTATCTTAAAATAATCTGGTCCTTGGCCTTGAGCAGAAAATCTTTATACTCTATAAAGAGAACTAGATACTTTCAATATTGACCTGGCCCAAGAAGGAAAGACTGGGCACTCTTTTTTTGGACACTGTAATCACCAAATCTTTGATTTGATTTGTTATGTTCTCACATAATTGATTTTCCAGAAGTTTCTATCCTATAACTTTTGCTTTTTTTCACATGGGTCTCTTCATTGCTTTATGAAAACATGATGTCATTAGCCCATGAAAAGAGTCTTACCTCTGTGCCTTCATTGGCATACATACTTTGCTTGGAATCACCTCCAGTCCTCTTCAACAGAACTAACTTAGGTTCTTCAACCTCCAGGGAGTCTTTCCTAACAACTCCAGTCTTCATTTATTAAGCTCATCAAGGTCATTTACAGGAAATACTTTGAGGTTTACTACTGAATTGAGTACCATGTGATATTTTTCATGCTTTAATAGATGCTGGTTTAATCTCAACTTAAATTTTTATGGAGTGTTACCTTTAAACTAATAAAAGAATCTTCTTTTTGAAGGAGGGTATCAGGCACATAATAAATGATCAACAGGTACTTGGCATTAGTATTAAAGTGATATGGAGAAAAAGTTCTAAAATGAGACTTAAATTGAGACCTAAATATTATTGATGTTACTTGAACTCTATGGAACTGTTTTACTGTGCTTAGCCTGGGATGAACCACTTAAATCAAATTTGGCAAGAAGTTGCACTTGTTAATCAGTCAAGACAGCTATACCTAGTATCCAGAACAGTTTTTTTAAAAAAGGTAGGTTAAATCAAAGTAGATTTCTCAATAAATCTCAAGCAGTCTGGATGAAAATATATAGAAAATATTCCTACATTGCTAGACATGGGCCACAGATTTGACTTCTCTCTCTAGTCAGTACAAAATTGGAATCATAGCCATTTAAAAGATGCTCAGTGTTTTAAAGAAACAGAGGACATGTATTTTTCTTGTTTTAGTTTTTTGTTTAGTTATTTGTTGTTGTTTTGTTTTTCAATATCGAATTGACTTCCATTATACTGAAAGGAATTTTTCTTATGTCTTTATAAGATGGACGTCGTGGGATATAGTCAATAATCAACCTTGACAGGAGTGGGAAGATATGGTCAAATTAGTTGGTACATTCAAGCCCAAAGTTAAATAGTTGATTAGGTGTGAATCTTAAGAAGGCCAGTGGCTCACTTTACCCAAATTGCTCATTTTTGCCAGTTCTCTGTTGCAGTAGAGATAGCCACTGGAAAAAAGATGAATTCATTCATTGATTGAATCCAGTGCCTGATGACTCATGTGTAGTTAGGTGTAATTCTTATGACCACACAATGGTGAGTTGAAGCCTGATTTCCTAACTTTGGAAATTAATCTTTTTTATGCTCTTTCATGGGTTAGGGGGCTGGCTAGGGGGAACAACCAAAGTGGTCGCTGTCCTCTCCAAAATTCAGGGACATAATTTTTTAGCTCAGAACTCCCTGCCAAAGTTGAGTCTGGGGCAGGTTTTTCACTCAATCTAAATCATCTAGGCTATTTGTTTTTCAGCTTACAATCAGGGGCGGTCTTGGAGCAGTTCATCTTACAAACAGGAGCAAATGCATATTATTCAAGTGGGCTGTATATAGTCTTCTCATGGATGTGTGGGTCAGGGGCAGCCCCACAGAGAACCCCTGGGAAAAGAAGTGCTGGAGGTGAGGGAGCCAGCAGTCAGAGAGTATCTTCTCTCTGCAGTATCAGTGTGCTCCTGAGAAAAAACTGTAAAGAAATGAAATTTCTTTAAATCAGATTCTGGTTTTAGTGCATTTAGAGAGTTGTTGAACATAAAACATAAAAGTAACTATTAATCATTATTCTTTAAAGTGAATAATTTCTTCAATACTTTTTCTTTTACACATATTCAGAGATCTTCTTTTAGATGTATAGATTTTAAGGCATAGGATTGTGTCAGAATTGTGACGTTTGGAGGACAAAGCTGAGATCCTGCTCTTTTCCCTCACCCAATGTAGAAGCCAACTTTTTATTGGTATTGTTGTTTTTATAGAACCCCCCCTTCCCCAAATTTCAGTAACTTCTGTCTTTGTACAGCAAACCAGTTGCCTGTTCAGAGGTGGCCCTGGTAGCTGTTCAGTTGAAAAGTGGAATTCTTAAGGGAAGAGTTTTTTCCATCTAATCTATTTAGCTGCTTGAGACCAGAGCTGATACTCAGTGGTGCTCTTACCAGCCAGGAAAACATGCTTCAGTGTTTTGGGCAGTAATATATTTTATTGAGAAGAAGTTGAATTTGTGATTTGTTTAGTACCATCTTACCCTCTGTCCTCATCATGTGCATGTTCTGAGTCAATGACATGTTTTATTTTAGAAATTGAAATTCAATACCAGTGTTATAGAAAGCAGAAGTTCTTTCTGTAAATTTTTTCGATATTGAAAATCCTTTGAACCCAACTATTGAATGTCCCTGCCGCCCCCCCCGCCCGTATAACCTGGCAAATCTTTACTCCTAAATAGTATTCTTTGTTTAAGGGCATATCCAAAGATTCATTGCAATCCATTGCTATCGTTATTTCTTAAAACAATAATTTTTTCCAGATGCTATTTTTTCCAGATAAGATACTGATTTTATATTCTTTCCTTATAAATTAGTTGAATAGTAGACCTCAGTTTAGAGTATATTAATAATATCTGGAGAAACACCAAAACTGTTAAGTCAAAGACCTGTGTTCTTTCTAGCAAACCAACTGATCTTTAGGCAGATTTTTGCTGTTGGAAGAAGTGGTCTGGACTATTTCTTTTCCCCAGTCATGCATGACCATACTTTGGTCTTCCTTTTCCCAGAGCTCTTACTAGAATGGCCAGTTGATATATCTGGATCTTTGTTCTTTATAAATTGTGTTTTTCTCAACAATGAGGGAATAGAGACACCTGAGAAAGGGTTATTAGGTAGAGGCTCAGGACTCTCCTTTCACTTGCCCCTCCTGTCCCTTTTAAGGTAACATCTCAGCTTGATGTCCCTATATCACTGAGTGATCACAGGGAAAATAATCATCAATGTCAGTGTTGTGGTAGACTATAAACTATACGTGAAATCACCTGTAGAAATTATAAAACTGGTAGTGAAGAAAATTGTTTATAAGAAAAAAGAAAGCCAAAGTAAAGCCAGATTGTGATCCCATTTTATGGAGAAACAAACCACTACCAGCTTCAAAATCTTCTCTTTCCTCTAGCCAACCACACCTATGCCCTCATATCAGGGTTTTTTTTTTTTTTAATGCACATTTATGTTTTCCCTTTCTTTTGCCAGAATGGATTTCTGACATCCTGGAACTCTTGCAATGAGCAGTTCCTTAATAACATGAATAATCTTTCATAATATTATTTTTTAATCATCAAACCATAATTTTTCTAAAGATTGTTAAACTCTACTTTTCTAAGGTGTTCTTAGGAGAATTAAAATGATGGCTGCAGGGTAAAACTCTAGAGAGCTGAAACAAAGAACTTCTTCCAGAGGGTTCACAAGCTAAACTGTAATCTTTCCCATCATTCATGCATGCCTCAAGTGCCAACATGGCATTCTATCCCCAGATTTAAAATCTCTTCTCTGGATGGTTGGTATGATACCTGTTATTTTATCCAAATTCAGCTCATTATCACATATTTGGATATTAATACCAAGAATTTAAACAAAAAGTGGCTGTGTGAATTAGTTACTGAAGAGTGATGATAATCTTTTTCTTTTGTTATTCCTTGAAAATGGACTCAAATTTCTGGTAAATGGACTCTATTGGAGGATTCTGATTTAAGCTGTGGCACCTATTTAAGTAAACTAGAGAGTTATTTTTAAAACAATTTTGTAACCTATACCTCACTCGTCAGATATAATCTTCCCCATAGAGTCCATTTCAGACACTTAGAAGGAAGAAAAGATAGTGTTAGGTTTGGAGGGACCTCTCATCTTATCAAATCCAAACTTGGACATTTCAAGAAAAGATCTCACTTTAATATATACCACATTTACTTGCTTGTGTTTGTAGACTTTTTAATTTACTTCTTCCTCCTCCTCCTCCTCCTCCTCCTCCTCCTCCTCCTCCTCCTGCTCCTCCTTCTTCTTCTTCTTCTTCTTCTTCTTTTTTTTTTGTTAAGACAAAAATTATTTTTGTTTTTCTACCTGTTTTTTTTTTGGGGGGGGGGTTGTATGTATGTTTTGTTTTAAGAGAGAAACTTTGTATTTTAAAATATTTTATTTAAATTCAATTTGCTAACATATAGTATAACACCCAGTACAGAGAAACTTTAAATGAGAATATTGATGCCAGGAATGAAACTGTTATGGGTCCTTTTCCTTCTTATGTAATTCTAGTCTTTATTAGAAATGAACAGAGATATTTACTATATTCTGGCTAGTTTTTTAGCTCAAGATCATCTTGAAAACAGTCATTAAAATTACTTTTGTAATTGTGAGAAGTTACTATCTCACTAATATTTATTAGGGCAAATCAATCTTTGCCTCTATTCATAAGAAATATGCTTTATAACCTTCCCAAATTAAATTTTTTCATGGAAATCATAAGAGAGCAGAATTGAACTATAAAATATTAGTGAAAACTTTGCAGAAGTGAATTTTTTAGCTCCATAGAGCTACAGTCGGTCCTATAGCAACAGGGGGTGCAGTGGTGGAACATGGGCTTTGCATCTAGACAGACCTGGGTGTGAATCTGGCTGCATGTTTATGGATAGTCTTTCAAACCATTCAGAAACGGCTTCCATTTCATCATGACTAGACTCCCATCTAGAAGCTCTACTGCATAATTTTGTTATGAAGATCACATGAAAGAACTCCTGCTTGGCCTACATCAGATCCCACTGGGAAGCATGGGAGAGGCTGAGGGAACCTTTATGAAAATGGCCCATTTCATAATGCCCATTGACTGTTGAATGGATATAGATGTGTGTGTGTATAATGAAATATTTGCTCAGCCATAAAAAGAAGTGAAATCTTGCCATTTTCAATGACATGGATGGAGCTAGAGAGTATTATGCTAAGTGAAATAAGTCAGAGAAAGACAAATACCATATGATTTCACTCATATGTGGAATTTAAGAAACAAATGAGCAAGGGAGAGACAGACAGACAAACTGACAAGTCAAGAAACAGACTTAATTATAGAGAACAAAGTGATGGCTACCAGGGGGAAGTGGAGGAGGGGGTTAAGGAGTGCACTTGTGGTGATGAACACTGAGTGTTGTATAGAAGTGTCAAATCATTATATGGTACACCTGAAGCTAATATTACACTGTATGTTAACTAACTGAAATTTAAATAAGAGCTTAAGAAAAAAAGAAGAGTGGCCTGTAAGTGGCAGCTAGGGAATGCTCTGGCAACAGTTATTTTCTGGGAACTGGATGAAGAACCTGGCATTGGGAGGTATAATTCCAAACAAAAATATATTTAATAGATTCTAAGATGTGATTTGTTTTTATTTTTATTTTTTAGAAATGGGGAGTGGGAGAGGGGCAGAGGGAGAGAGAATCTTTTTTTTTTTTTAATTTTTATTTATTTATGATAGTCACACAGAGAGAGAGAGAGGCAGAGACACAGGCAGAGGGAGAAGCAGGCTCCATGCACCAGGAGCCCGACGTGAGATTCGATCCCGGGTCTCCAGGATCGCGCCCTGGGCCAAAGGCAGGCGCCAAACCACTGCGCCACCCAGGGATCCCGAGAATCTTTTTTTTAAAGATCTATTTATTTATTCATGATAGAGAGAGAGAGAGAGAGAGAGACAGGAGGAGGGAGAAGCAGGCTCTACACCAGGAGCCTGACGCGGGACTCGATCCTGGGACTCCAGGATCGTGCCCTGGGCCAAAGGCAGGTGCTAAACCGCTGAGCCACCCAGGGAGAGAGAATCTTAAGCAGGTTCCATGCCCAGCACAGAACCTGATGTGGGACTTGATCCCACAACCCTGAGATCATGACCTGAACTGAAATTAAGAGTCTGACACTTAACTAACTAAGCCACCCAGGTGCGCCTAATATGTCAATTTTTAAAGCACGTTATTGATTAGATTACCTTTGAAGATAAAAAGTAAAATTAGCACATTAAATGAACACAGAGATAAGGCACATTGTGATTTGAAAATCATTAGAATATGTGTATATGGTGGCACCTAACAAGCAAAGTATATTATGGAATTAAGGAAATGTGCAACTTGCAGGGCATCACAACTAGTATACTAGGTATTAGCTCTACCTAGGAGAGAAGTTTCAGATAGTAGTGTAAAGCCATATGCTACTTTTCCAAGGTATGCCAGATGGAATTTATTTCAGTTCAATTCAGATATTTGTTGATCCCTGCTGTGTGTTAGACCCTGTACTAGGTGGTGGGAACACAGTAGTAAATAAGACAAAATACAGTTCCTTCCTTTGCAGAGCTTAAAATTATCAAACAGTAGTCCTGAATGTGATAGATATAATGGAAGGAGACCTACAAATCCCTTGAAAGTGTAGGGTGTGGGAATTATGCTATACATGTTGGTAAACAATATATATAACTTGTGTGCTGAGTCAATCCCCTGTAAGGATGCTGAAATTATTGGGACTGTGTATACTAGAGATGAAAGGCAAAGGAAGGGGTTATTATTGTATGTATTAGGTTTTTTGTTTTAATAAAAGGATTATTGGTTGGGTATTTAGCCAGAAAACAATAAATAATAATAATAATATAATAATAATAATAATAGTAATAGTACTAAACTCTATTGAATGCTTACTATGTGCTTAGGTGTAGTGACAAACACATTTATATTGCATCTCATTGAAGCTCCACAGTAAATACCTCTCTTTTATGGAGGAGAGAAAACGGAAGTTTAAAGAGATTAGGAGACTCTTAGTGTCAAACTACAGGGAGTGGTGGGACAGGACCAGAACCCAGATTCAGATTTAATTGTCACATGGATGATTTCTGTTTCTCCACACTGGTTGTAGTTGTTTTATGTTTGAAGAGTTTGTGATTATTGCAGAGGTCTCAAATTGAAATGGCTCTAGGCTCAGAGATGTAGGGGGAAAACAATAGGAGTTATGTTCAGGACTGTGATGCTTTTCTGACCCAAAGGCATTCAAACATTCAAATGTGGATTTATTTAAAAGAAGAACAAACAAAAGAATCTATGGGCCCTTCATTCCCAGGAAGTCAGGTTGTTGGGGAAGTCTCGTTTATAGATTTTTCTTATATTAACTCAGCCCAATAGTCATTTGTGTAACACTTAATATCTAGCAGTGTGTGTGTGTGTTTGTGTGTATATCTGTGTGTATCTAAAGCTATAGTATGGTCAGCTGGGAAATGCTTGGGCTTTGGAGATTTTAGGCACATATGGTTTGAATTTGGGCACTGCTGTGTGATTTTGAACAAGTTGCTTAACTTCTCTGAGCTTTGTTTTACTTCGTAAGTCAAAAATAATAATGACCTAAAATGTTGAAAGGTTTAGGAATAATATCCATTGACTTTCTAGGACTGCCTGGCACATAGTTGACACATAGTAAGCAGCAGATGTTGCCGTTTTTTTTTTTTTTTTAAGATTTTATTTATTTATTCATGAGAGACACAGAGCGAGAGAGGCAGAGACACAGGCAGAGGGAGAAGCAGGCTTCATGCAGGGAGCCCAATGTGGAACTCAATCCTGGGTCTCCAGGATCACAACCCGGGCCGAAGGTGGTGCTAAACCACTGAGCCACGCGGGCTGCCCTGTTGCCGGTTTTTTTTTTTTTTTTTAAGTATATTTGTTTTCCTTGCTGTTAGTTCTTTGCAGGGAGCTCTCAAATCACTTTTATCCCCATCACTTAGCACTTATTTGACATTGTACACTACCGTTGCCAATTTGGTCACATCAAAATTCTTTTCAGCAAGTAATGATAACTATCAAAAAGCTTGAGGTGGAGGGGCACCTGGGTGGCTCAGTGGTTGAGCATCTGCCTTTGTGATCCCGGGGTCCTGGGATTGAGTCCCTCAACAAGCTCTCTGCAGGGAGCCTGCTTTTCCCTCTGCCTATGTCTCTGCCTCTCTCTCTCTGTGTCTCTCATGAATAAAAAAATAAAACATTTTTTTAAAAAGCTTGAGGTAGACAAGAATGAACTGTAACCATTCTCCTTGGCTATAATGGAAATAAATCTCATGTCAAATTTTGCCTTACACAAAGACACTTATTAAATAAACGTTTATAAGCATGGAACAATTCATGCAGCCTATACTTAGGCTGGTTGAAGGCTCAACTCTGTCTTGTAGACACTGGAATACCACCTTTCTGGAAATGTTCACTTGAGGCAGGTAGGACAGTAATTCTAGGATCCATTTACTCTCATAATGGGCATCAGAAGCTAGAAATCTGCCCCAAAACAATACACAGGATCTTTTAGGCTCAAGCCTTGGACAATATCCTATCAGTGTCTTCCAGGATTCTTATACCTCTTTTACACAAAGTAAAATATAAGTGTAAAATATTCTTTATTAAGAAGAATAATTTTGTTGCTGTTAATTTTGCCAGCAAATCTATTTCTAACACCCATAATGCTGATTATCAAACCTCTGATCTCACTAATCAGAACCTATTTCTGAAATCCATTATGGTAATTAAAAAATATTTGGTATTGCTGGAGACACCAATAGCCTAAGTGCTTGTGTAGCTCCCTCTGACATGTGAGCTTTGCTTCTGATTATAGAAGGATAGCTGTTTTGAACATAAATTCATTCGGACTCTAGAGCCGAGGTTCTTAACCAGGGTGATTTTGCACCTAAGGAGATATTTGGCAATTTCCCAAGACATTTTTTGGTTGCCACAACTGGGGAGGGTGCTATTGACATCAAGTTTATAGAGTCCAGAGTGTTGCTAGACTTCTAACAGTGCCCAAGACAGGTCCCCACAACAAAAAATTATTTGACGCCAAATGTCATTAATGAGATGGTTGAAGACCTGCTCTAGAGTATAAACTGACTCACCTGCTTATGTCATATGACCTTGTCTGTGATGATTTATTTTATTATTTTATTTTATTTTATTTTATTTTATTTTATTTTATTTTATTTATTTTATTTTATCTTATCTTATTTTATTTTATCTTTTAAGATTTTTAAAAAATTTATTCGAGAGAGAGAGAGAGGCAGAGACACAGGCAGAGGAGGAAGAGGGAGAAGCAGGCTCCATGTAGGGAGCCCGACGCAGGACTCAATCCGGGGTCTCCAGGATCACACTCCAGGATCACACTCCAGGATCACACCCCACTGCAGGTGGCACTAAACCGCTGCACCACCAGAGCTGCCCTGTGATGATGTATTTTAAAGTTAAATTATAGACTTTATAACATTTGTCACATAGACTTAATGGTAAAGACTTGAATGAATTTACTAATTCATTGTAATGTAATGCCTGTGGAAGGTATGAATTTAGAGCCTTGCTACTTACTACCTATGGTAGACCCAATAAATAGCATAGCCTATAAAAGCTTTTTAAAAATGGTAGGCTTTGGTCTTATCCACCTGGAATGTAGGGATGAATTTCTATTGCCCAAGTAGTGTTCCTAGAAATTGCTATCTTTTTTTAAAGATTTATTTATTTGAAGGAGGGGGGGAAGAGAGAGAGAGAGAAAGAGAGAGAGAAGGCAGGGAGAGGGGCAGAGGGAGAGAGAGAGGGAATCCTCAAGTAGACTCCCCACTGAGTGCAGAGCCTGACACCAGGCTCGATCCCAGGACCTTGAGATCATGACCTGAGCCAAAGTCAAGAATAGATGCTTAACAGATTGAGTCATCCAGGTGCCCCTATAAATTGCTGTTGTAATGGACACTCTTGTACTACTGAGTTATCAGGCTTTTTACTTTACTTCAATATAGTAAATATATAATAAATGCCTGCTATGGGACTACCTTCTGTGGAAGGGGTACACCAAACAATAAAATAGTCTTTGGAAAAAAAAAAAACAAAAAAAACAAAATAAAATAGTCTTTGACCTGAAGGAGTTACAGCACAGAAGAAATCAGGCACAGCGTATCTTTAGCAAGTCCCTTTCCAGTTACAATGTTCGAACAATCTGTGATTGTAGAAATGCCAATAGTTTGCCCTTGTTTCATTCCAAAAGAAACCAGGAAGCTCCACTCATTGACTTTTATATAATTTCCATGTGGTCTGAGCCATACAGCCCTATACATGTCTTGCCAAAGTATACCAGATAGTAGTGGTATAACTATATATCTTATCTGAAAAAGCACAAATAAATAAAGATCACAGGTGTTCAAGAGAAATGGACTCTGAAAAACTAAATATTTTAAAAGAAGATGCATAGGAGAGAAAACTCAACAATTTCACTCTATTGTGAAAGTGCCACATTTACCTCTTAAAACTCTGGAATGAAGGAAATGCTCAACACTATTATCAGCACTGTTGGAGTCTCCAGTTGCCTTTTTGCCTTTTAGGGTGGATTATCAGCATGCCTTAATTGATCACATGTAATAATGTGCCTTAGCATTAGCAGCCTTGGCTACAGGAATGCTCTTAGGATAAGCAACCAAGTACTCATCTCTCCATCATTTGCCTTCATTGAAGATGACACTCAAGGCTGTGTGGGTGGCTACATAATAACTGACATGTCTGCCTGGAGGAATGTGGTCTAAAACATTCTAAACTTAGGAACTATTCAGATCAGACCTCTTGAATGTTGTTTTTGGACAGTGATAACTGTGGCATTCTCCAGGGTTTGTAAAATGAGCTCTGACATTGCCAACCATAGATTCCAGCTTTAACAGCGATCTGTTCAATGAGTAACTGTGGTCCAGAGAACATTTATTCTTTTCTTTTATAGCTTGATTCCATTAATTATTATTTTTAAAATTGGGGTTTCACTTGGCTATAAGTAGATAACTTTATGGAAAGGGGTAAAATTTTGGTCAGTGGGGGAGTGGAGGGTAGGAGGTATGTAAAAATAGTAATCAGGTTTGAGATCAGTTGTATTTTTAGCATTATATTAGCCAAACATTGGAGTTAGTTTCCTTCCAGCTGATTAAATTACATGTCTATTTGGTGAATAAACTTTGCAGAAATAGCAAAATTTGTCCCTATGTCACTTGCAAATGATTTGTCTTTCTCATTTAATATTTTTATGTATCAGTGGTATATGTTTTAAAAGTTCCAGCCAAAGTCTATATTCCAGCACTGTCTACCTTTCATATTCTTCTGGGCAGAACATTAAAAAAGAAAAAAAAAGAGTTCTACAGTACATAGTATAAAGAAATTTCTCAGGAATAATTTGTTTTACTAAAACAAGTTTTAAATGAATTTTCAAGGCATTTGGCAAGTGTAGATTGGTGTCAAGGAAAATTATAATCCTAGACCAGTAAAACCATCACGACTTCTAAGAGTCAACGATCATACCTCGATGTTCTAAAACATCAGGTGATTTTGCCAATTAGCAGGTCTCTTTTTATGAAGACAAATCATGTGTGACTGAAATTTTTTACTAAAGAGTACATTTTCCCTTTTGTTGTAATAGCTACCCCAAATGATAGCATGGTTAAAAATGTATTCTAATCCTGGGTTTGGTTTAGGAATTTCAGCTAAATGCTTGTTATAAGGGAACCTTGGATTTTTACTCCATGGGAAGTGCAATTGAATGTAATCCAGCCCCCATCCTATTTATTCAAAATAATACTGTAGCAAAAATAGCTAAGAATTAGATTCTTTCTATGTCTTCAGTTAAAAACCCAGGGTTCTCTTTTATCTAGCTTAAAGGTTCAGCACACAGATAATGAAACACTTCTTAGATGCTTATTTGGCATTTGAATGATCACTCTCTTTCTCTTTTCATTTTGAACCTTATTTCGTTATGTCTGTTAAAAGAACAATTCTTTTGGATACAAATTGGATCTTTTCAGCCACAGTAAAAGTTTAGACATGGTAAATTTTTTCTTCTTCCTTATTGCAGGGGCTTTCCCAGATTGGAGTCTACAGCAAACACCATCACAAATAACATTGTTGTGTGGGAAGTGTGCCCTTTTTCTTGCCTGCTTCCAAATCTCCCCTAGACTGAAAGTGTCTTTCTAACTAAAGGTCAGCCATGTGAACAAAAAATTCATTTCAGCAGTCATTAAGATCTGTCTGTAGCCTGGTGTTAGGAAGCTATGGCTAAAAGTGAACTGGAACGATTTTTTTAAGTAGATGACAGATATATTGAGGTAGATTTGTTGTTTCCATGCAACATCACTTGGATTCCATTCAAATTGGGAGCCTGACAATGCTTGATTGAGTGTGTCTAGGATTTAAGAGGCAGTTTAGTTGTGCTAGAGTTTTAGGTGAACTTTGAGGTTCATCAATTTAGTCCGCATTTATGGGACACCCACTGTGTACCAAACATTAGAAAATTGAGGGCCTGGTGGGGACTTATCGATTGCTCTTTTTACACTGGAATTTTCTGGGCTGAGTATGAGTTTTGTTTTTTCTCTGACTTTTCATAGTGCACTTTATAAACACCTTATTTAAATCACCACATTTTCTAGCATTTTCAATAAGGTATTTAAAAAAAAATCTAGCTCCCTGATTAACAAGCCTCAAAGGATTTTTAGAGAACAAGTCATAGGAGGCAAAGTTGTATGTTTGTGGGTGTGATTTTTTAATAGAATTGCAAAAAGAGTAAAAATGGAATCCAATACATGTAACTTTACATAGCTTTTAGTATATATTTGATACACAGTCTCCATTTTACTTTGAAACTTGATTAAACTTAGCTAAAAATGAGCACTGTTCGATTGAGTGACCGCACAGAGAGGGCCAGGGAACATTGCGGAATGATCAGCTGTCCTGCATCACCTTAGGAGGTTAGTAGTGTGCCTCAAGTACTGGAGAAGGGTCTTCGTTTTTTCATTGTCATTGTTAACCTAACAGAAAAAGTAGAATTTACCTGATATTACTACATTGAAATGATCCCTTAACTATAGTGTATTAAAAAATAGCCAGGAGCTAAAGCAAATTAGAAATGAATAGAAAGGATGTTAACGAAATGAGTATTATTTTATAGGTGAAAACTAAGTCTGAGGAAGGTAAAGTAGCCAAAAGTTGTACAGCATTATCAGTAGTAGCATTATCAGTATTCAGACATATCTGACTCCAAAGTTACTTGATTATTACATTATCTAGAATGTCGTTAAGCCCAAGTTACAATATAGTATAGCCATTAACATATCAAAATTGTTACTTAAATAAAGTTGCCTTTATGTTAATTTCTTTACCTTACATAAATCATACTTTCACAGTACTTTTTATTTCTCTTACTATTTTTAATAGTTTTTTTCTAAAGATTTTGTTTGTTTATTCATGAGAGACACAGAGACAGAGGCAGAGACACAGGCAGAGGGAGAAGCAGGCTCCCTGCAAGGAGCCTGATTTAGGACTCCATCCCAGACCGGAGGATTGCGCCCTGAGCCCAAGGCAGACACTCAACTGCTGAGCCACTCAGGCATCCCATATTTTTAACAGCTTTATTGAGATATAACTTATATACATACAATTCACTCATTTAAAGTGTATAATATTTTTATCATACTCATAGAGTTGTTTAACTATTAGGAGGCATTTTCCACTCTCTCCTGTCCACCACCCACCCTTCAACCCTAAGCAACCACCAGTGTTCTTACAGTGTTTATAGATTTGCCTGTTCTGGACATCTCATATATATAGAATGATACAGCGTGCAGTCCTCTGTCACAGGTTCCTTGAACTCAGCAGAATGTTTTTAAGGTTCATCCATGTAGTAGCATATGTAAGTACTCCTATTTCTTTATATGGTTGAATAATATTCTATTATATAGATATGCCACATTTAATTTATTCATCAGTTGGACATTTGAGGTTTTTTTTGCTTTTGGGTTATTATAAATAATGCTTCTATAAACATTTGTGAACAAGTTTTTGAGTAGACATTATATTTTCATTTCTCTGGGGTATAAACCTAGAATTATAATTTTTGCCTCATATGGCAACTCAGCATTGACCTTTCTGAGGAACTGCCAACCTGTTTCCAAAGTGACTGTGCCATATGACATCACCACTAGCAATGTATGAGGGTTCCAGTTTCTCCACATCCTTGCCAACATGTGGTATTATCTTTTTACCTTTCTCATTTAATTCTCACAGGATTATAATTATAAAATTATAAATGAGGATTATTTTTACTGTTATTTATAGATTAAAAACCTCAAATCAATAAACATTAAATGAGAAATGTAGGATGTGTGCAGAGGGGAAGTGACGTGGATAGTTCAAAACAACATATCTTCCAAAAGTAATTTAAATGTTTTTGAATCTGACACAGCTATGTTGGATGTTAGAGATTTTTCCCACTCCTACATTTTAAAGATGATGAAGCTAGAGCCCAGAAAACGGAAGTAAATTGCACACTGGCTTAAAATTCCTCCATAGGGAAGACAGTCCTTGCATAACCTGCTGCATTCAGCCCTAGGGGATGTATAACCTCACCCGTATCATATGACTCTGTTTTCTTCACTCATTCATCCATACTGGCCTTTTTTTTTTTAATTAATTAATTAATTTATTTATGATAGTCACAGAGAGAGAGAGAGAGAGAGAGGCAGAGACACAGGCAGAGGGAGAAGCAGGCTCCATGCAGGGAGCCCGACATGGGATTTGATCCCGGGTCTCCAGGATCGCGCCCTGGGCCAAAGGCAGGCACCAAACCACTGCGCCACCCAGGGATCCCCCATACTGGCCTTTTATTAAAATAAACCTATCTTAATTTTTATGGGGGATTAGAGGGTCAACAAAGTGGAAACCTTCCATTGGGAAGCTTCTGATAGAATTTGTTCCACATATTGCTAATGATGAAATTGATATGCAGGGACACCTGGGTGGCTCAGTTGGTTAAGTATCTGCCTTCAGCTCAGATCACAATCCCGGGGTCCGGGAATCAAGCCTCATGTCGGGCTCCCTGCTCAGCGAGGAGTCTACTTCTCTCTCTCCTTCTGCTGCTCCCCCTGGTGTGCTCTCTGTCTTTCTCGCGTGCAAACACTCTCTCTTAAATAAATGAATAAAATCTAAAAAAAAAAAAAAAAAAGAGAGAGAGAGAGAGAGAAAGAAATCGATACGCAGGCGGAAAATCAATGCAGGTTACTTGGTGATATTTCTTGGGTCAGATTGCTTGGGTATAAATTCTGGCTCTCCCACTGACTAACTGCTTGACCCTTTCTGTATTTCTGTCTCATTTTTTTTTTTAAAGATTTATTTATTTATTTTTAGAGAAGGAGAAGAGAGAGTACATGTGGAGAGAGGGGCAAAGGGACAGTAAGGTAGCCCAAAGCAGGGCTCGATCTCAGGACTCTGAAATCACAACCTCAGCCAAAATCAAGAATCATATGCTCAACCAGCTAGACCACCCAGGGGCCTCTTTGTCTCCTGTCTCCTTACTTTTAAAATGTGGACAATTGTAATTTCTACCTCATAGAATCCTTTGAGAATAAAATGAGCTAATCTCTGTAGCCTTAGTGCTTAGATCACCGAAAACATTGTAGTCTGAGATTTGTAAAAAATAAATGAATCATCCTTTTTTAAAAAGTAGCTTCATTAATGGAAGGTGTAGTAAATAAATAGTTAATTTCTAAAGTCTTCATAATTTTGAATTATATGGAACCTAATACAATTTTTTAAAAGAAAAAAACTCCCCATCATTTACAAATGATGAACTAATTTCCTTTATAATATAACTTTGGGCAGAAACCACCCTGGAAATTTCAACTTGAATTAACCTCATGGTAAAAGCCCCAGCAATGGGGAAATTTATCTAAAGCACTTATGCCTATTATGAATATAATGTATTAGTAGTGTTTTTTCCTTAGTATCTCAGTTTGATTATCAAGATAAAAACCCACTGGATTATTTTAAGGGGACTACTGTATGTATCTGTGTACCACTGAAGAAGAAAGAGCACTCAGTGAGGAATCAGGAGACAGGACTGGGATCCTGGCGCTTCTCTGTCACAGCTCATGACCACAGGCACTAAGCTCATCAGAGCACTAAGCTTCCATTTCCTCATCTGGAAATGGGGACTGCAGGGATCAACAATTCTCCTATGTCAGAGCGTAGTCATGAGGACCACATGATTATCTGGATACAATAGCACTAGCACAGTGCCTGGCCTATAGTCAGGGCTCAGTAAATGACAGCTATACAGCAGTGTAATAGGGTTCTGTGCAACCACACATGAGATTTGGAGGCAGATTGGATGGTGAGTTTAGGTGAAGAAATTGGACATGTCTGTGTTCACATGGTATGATTCATGTCTACTCTGCTATTGCTGCTGCTGCTTTCCTGTAACCAATTTTAGAGCCTATCTTGGCAGCTGGAAGTATTTGGGATTAATTTCACACTCACTTTATGAGTTGAGCATTTTCCTGCAAGCAGCTCCCTGGGCCTCTGCCTCATTACTTTGGCATCAACTGATATGGCAGTTGGACATAGATGTCCTTTGGGGTCTCCATTTTATTTGGAAACCTTCAATTTAAAAAAGAAAAACAAAGGCCATCAACACATTTGTGCTTGAAATTGTTAGCATTTATTGTTTCCTAACCCCTTCCCTTTCTGTAGTTCTGTTGAACACCAGGGAACACACATCTTGCATAGCCAGTGATGAGCACTGAAAAATCACTCTCCTTCAGATTTAAGCCCTAGCAGCTGGTTGGCCTCATTTTGCAGTTCCAGGTGAGCAGCAAGATCCTGTAGGCCTTGGTGGGATGGATCTAAATCTTGATGGGTCTAGGTTTTCCAGCCCTTTTTACTATATTAATTCTGCTAAATTCATTTGGCTCTCATGGAGAACAAAGTAAACTTGGCTGTTATGTGTAAAACTAAATTGAGAACATGGAGATCTGTTTAGTATTTCATGCTGGCCAGTAGGTCACGAAGATTTTCCTTGGGGGTAATTTACATAAGGAATTGTTTATCCTATTTCTTTCCAATTTCTGTGACCGTTTGGGGATAGCAGACTTTCCACAATGGCACAGAAATATAACCAGTGAGACCAAAACTTAGAGAAACGATGCTTCTCCCAGATTGATGTATTTTGGGCCTTGCTCAGGAAAGATCCTGTGGCTTGGGCTGCTGTCTCACTAAGAAGTCATTCTTCCACCACAGCTGTGTTTAGCAAGTTGGGTGGGTCCATGAACTGACATGCTGTTACACTTAGTACGAATTTTCCCTTGATAGTGAGGAACGTGCACAACAGCCTCACTTTAAGTCCCAGTAAATGCCCAAATGTTTACTATGATCGATAGCTGCTTTGAGTGCAGCCTCCCATCAGGGAACACCCACATTCACAGTACTCCACAGTCACCTAGTACCTATAGTGTTATGTGCATGCTCTTCACCTTGACATTCTGGTTCCTTTACAACAGTTGCCCAGATTACCTTTTTTTTTTTTTTTTTTTTTTTTTTTGGTCTGATCAAATGCTATTCCCAAACTGGAATATTTGTTCCTTCCTGAACACGCAGCTTCTACTTTTCTGCTTCATTGCATTTGTTCAAGTTGTGTCTTGCACTTTTAAAGCACTCTTACCCAATATCCATTCTTGAGGACGAATTTTAGGTACCTCTACTCAGTAGCACTCTGGTAAATATTTAGCAACTGGTTCTCTGGGAAGGAGAGGTGTTGGGAGGAGGCCTGGCTTTGTAACATTTCTTGATGTTTATGTTGTAAATATTTCTACCATGGCTGATGTCAAGCTATGGATGTGAGGTCACTGAATGCAAAGTTGGGAAGAAATGGGCAGTTGTCCACCATTGCAGAGTTTTCCCAACATACAGATACAATAAGCATAAATAACTCCAAGGGCCTTAGACAATAGTAAACTAATTAAGAAGTAATGAGTTTTGAGTATTTACTTTGTTTTGGTGTAATTAATTTTATGTGGCTTAATTTTTAGTAATGGCCAAGTTAATGAACATTATCTCCTCTTCTCATGTGCATTTTCTATTATCCCTTTATTGACTTCACTTATAAAACACAAGTTCAAAAATAAAATTATTAAGAAATTCAAGACAGAGGCTCACCTGGGTGGCTCAGTCAGTTAAGTGTCTGACTCTTGATTTCAGCTCAGGTCATGATTTCTGGGTTGTGAGATCATGCCCACGTTGGACTCTACACTGGACATGGTGCCTGTTTAAGATTCTCTGTCTTGCCCTTCTCTTCTTCTGCCCCTCCCCCTGCTCGCACTCTCTCTTAAAAAAAAAAAAAGAATTTCATGACAGAGACAGCAGGGCATTAAACGAAGCATGGGAGCCCTTCTAAGCACAGGCACAGTTTGCATCCCTGTGTACAGTACTGGACTAATTCCTTACATCTGCTGAGCCTCAGAGGCCTCATCTGTAAAATAGAGAACATGCCAACTGGGTGGAGGTGTAGGGACTGAAGGCACAGCATACCTCTATGACACAGCAGGATGTTTGGCATGTAGTCTATGCTCAATAACAGGGATTATTATTAACCCCATACTTATAATATTAATAGCATTCTCCTTTATTGTTCGTAGGGTTGACATTTGCCTCTGATGTATTTTCCTTTCTCTATTATAAACTCTCTGAAGGTAGAGATTAGATCTGTCGCCATTGAATTCCCTAGAGTGCTTCCTATGAATTCTTGCATATATTTGGCGCTTGGGAGATGTTTATGACCTTGATCTTTGTGTAATTTGGACTTATCTACAGTAAGCATCTGTGTCATAATATGATGGTCCCCACAATAAGGCTTAATTGGTAACACTCACAGGAAGAGAAGAATATAAATGTAGACTTTAACAGGAGTCAGTTGTAATCGTTGGTGAGGGTGGGGGGAAGAAGCAGATGACTCCAGGTGTTTTGGTTTAAGGAAAGTGGCCTCTGTCTCTGAGAGGGGACTTCTTGAAATAATAGGAAAGGGATGAGTTCCAAGCTTCATTTGAGTAAAGAGGCCCCAGGGATATTAACTCTGGCCCATAGTAATCTTTCCTTTTGCTAACTTCTTTTACACTTATTTTCTGTTCTGCACAATTAGGACATTATTACAGTAATGTTTCTTTCAACTAATTGGTTGTATATGTATGTTTCCTGTCCAACAAATTTTAAGATCCTTATAGGCTATAAGATATCATACACTTTTTTGAACACCTATGGAAAAAAAGTAGCACAATATTAGGTACATAGTAAGCAATACACTTTACTGTAATGCTGACCTTGGCCCAGGGCTCCCTGGAGATCTGAATGTGAATTGTGATTGCCTTTTATATCTCCTGCAAGCCCTCAACCAAATGGCAAAGAATCATGGTCTGCCTGGCATTGTCAGGCAAGGACTTTCAATTACTTTGTCTTTTCCTAACTATATCTCTTTTCCTGCATCTCCCAGACACTCTGAGGACTGTCCCCTTATAGCCTCTATTGCTACATGGAATTTGGGAGACCACACAGCTATAAACTCTTACTTGTTTGAATGATGATTTTTTAACAAGCCCTTTGGGCCAGTGTCAATAAACCATGAAATATCACCAAATGGTTCATCTGCACTAGAATTCTGAAAGTCATCTGAGCTCTAGTTCCTCAAGCTGGCAGGGACTGATAGAAAGGAGCTCACATTGCCTGGCTTTTACTATTCCTGTTCTGGGGGCTGTCAGACGCCTTGAGCCTCTGGGCCAGTCAGTTCATTACTTTTAATGAGCACAAAATTCACCAAGACATTAAAATAAAACACCAATGGGCAGTCTTGGATGTTCCATCCAATTGTTGCTTTAGTTCTTTTTTCCACAGGATTATTCAAGAGGATTAAAAAAAAAAAAAAAAAAAAAAAAGCCAATTCTACTCCTGCCAATTTTACCCTAAGTAGATTTGGCATTGTAAAGCTAACACACCCTGAACATTTTTTTTTTCCTTTCAGGTCCCTGTGGGCAAAGGCCTGACATTTGTGTTAAAAATGACATTACTCAATTGGTCAAATGTTTAAACATTATCTGCCTATTGGTTTTAATAAATGCTGGATCTCCCAGCACCATGTAACATATAAAGAATAATAATCAGAGGCAGATTGTTATTTTCTGAAAAGGATGTAATGAAGTCATTATTTTAAATTACATGGCAAATGCAGTTATTTTGATATTTTTAATCGATCAATCTCTGATTGATAAAGACTGTAATAAAGACTGTAATAAAGTAATAAAGACTGTAATAACTGTATTAGAGGTTACTTATATTATCATATGTTGTAGAAGGTCAATTGATGGTAAAGCAGACACCGAACAATGTCCCCATTAAGCTGATTTCATGGATATTTTCATCTCTTGGCCATATGGATTTGGAATTACTTTAGGGATTTTTTTTAAAGCAGGAAGTGGACAGATGAATGATAACTATTTTATTACTCAACATAGCTTGTGTTTGTGGAAGACAAAGTTCATCAAGTTGTTTTAAAGAAAAACAAGAGTGTGCCAAATGTAATTTGTTGAGGGCTCAAGAATTGTGAAATTATCCCTAACTGAAGTTTGTCATTTCTGCAGGTAATCGCTCTAGCAGATGCAGTAGAGGAAAACCAAGACAATCTGTTCCAGTCATTCACCAAGCTGAGAAGTGCCACCCATCTGGTGATTCTGCTGATTGGGCTGTGGCAGAAGCTTAGTCCTGACCAGGTTGCTATTCTAGAAGCAGCATTTCTGCCACTGCAGCAGGACACTCAAGAATTGGTAAGGACCCACAAGTCTACAGTGGTAACAGCCATCATTATTGGAAAGATTGTGGTTTTAGGAAGATCTCACATGGCTATCATGTTTTCTAAGGTATCAGATGGAGGGTTTTTTTTTTTTTTTTTTTTTTAACCCAGATCCTGTTTTTCTTTTCTTTAAACTATAATAAAAATGTCAAATAAAGGCCTTTTTTTTTTCTAGAGCTATTTTAAAAATAGGTATATAGTCCATTTTTATATGGTATTCAGTCTTTTTTTTTTATGTGCTCTTCAATCACTTAGAAGCCAGGGAAACAGTCATTTGACTGCCTGAGTGATGGCAGTAAACCTTCAGATTAGCTAATCCTTTCCTTTTCCACCAGAGAAAACAGTTCAGCCATTTTAATTTGCTCAATGTTCTTAAATTTAAGTGTCATTTCAAGTGTTAGGGAGAGCTGAGATAGCCTTGCTAAGTGACAGGAATATTTTATTTCTTTATATATATTGTATAAACTCTTTTACTCTGGGCACTTCAGAACCATAGGGGAAAATGAAGGTTCATATTTGGAGTTTTTGGTGAAAGATTGTATGAATAAAAAAATCTTAGATCCCTGAATTGTAGTGTTTTATATGACTACCAGGTGTCGTTTTAGGGGAGCTTTTTGCATGCTTTTATATACAAAGAAATAATATACTTCTTGGAAATTAGAGACCCCTGGACTTATTTTTTGTTTTAGAGGAAACGATTTCAAGAAAAAAGTTATTTAAAATCCATTTTTAAACATAGCTGTTAGAACAGGACTAAAAATAATAGTACTAAACTGACATTTTTGAGTGCTTACTAGGTAGGCACCAGGTGATATTTTACATGTTCTACGAGGATTATCTCATTTAATCTTAAATATGGCCCAATAAGGTAATTAAGGTACTGTTTTCATCCCCATTTTACATATGAGAAAATTTAAGCTCTGAGAGTTTAGTACCTTTTTGAAACTAGTGTGTGGTAGAGCCAGGATTTGGGCTGAGGTATGGCTACTTTCAAAGCATATGGTTTTAACCAATACGCTGTATTTTAGCAAACAGAGTCGTGAACAAAATTTTGAAAATCACATGTTTTGTCAGTTGAGTGTAATTTTCTACAAGTGAGTCAAAGGAATGTCAGATAAAAAAATAAAGCTATATTTTATATTCTAAACAAAATATTTATAAGTAAATTGGAAAAAAAATCAGAGTACACATTTTCTTAAATTCAGAAAATAAAATTATTACTTAAATTGGCCTTAAAGAAATAAAATTTGTCCTTGAGAAACTAGAAATGTGGACGTTGTAATAATAGAAAACAATACAATTAGGATTGTATTAGTAAGCATGATAACTATGAACTCAGAGTTAGTAGTCAGAAAGATGTGGGTGGCCTCAGTTCCTGGTTCCACCACTTGATGATAAAATCCTTCTGATCAGGTTTTCTAGCTGTTCCAAATCTCTGCTTCTGTAGCTCTAAGCTGGAAACAATAATAGGACCTACCCAATAAGTTGAATAAGAATTAAATGAGATAATGGAATAGAGTGAAATTATATCTTACTCATTTTTATATTCTCAGCATCTGGCACAATGCCTGACCATAGCACAGTCCATATTTGTTGGGTGAATGACTGGAGAAAAGGGTGAAAGCTAACAAGAGTTGACTTGGCAGGACAGATGTAGTAGATATAATCTGGAGCATGAGAAAGCAGGGCAGGGCCAGCAGTATAATTTACAGGGCCTGGTGCAAAATGAAAAGGCAGATCTCTTGTTCAAAAAATTAGAAAAAAGTGCTAAGGTGTTGTTAAAACAGGTACCAGAACAACGCTTTTTACTTTCTGCAATCTCTCTCTCTTCATGGTGTTTTTATTTTCTATTTTATGTTGTTCTAAATAAAGAAAAATTAATTTAAGTTGCTAGCATGAATTTTACAATTAATTTTATAGTATGCAATGCCAGTTTTAATACAAATAGAAGAGGATTGAATCCATATGCAGAATCACCAAAATTATGTAATTTGTATTTTGTAGCTCATGCATACATATATATTTTGTTCTTACAGAACTGTGAATCACTGCACAAATTTAACTGTTTTTATTTACTTCCTGGTATGCACACATCTACCAACACTTTCCATCTTCAGTTTACCAATGAGTAAGGAAGGAAGGAAAGGAAAAGGAGCTCTGTGTTACTCTATTTCCCTTCCTTTCCTTCTGTTACTATTTTCAGTGTGAGTAGTTGGATAATATAGGGAAGTAACAGGAGTATAATGGACTGCCTTAGTCATTCTTGTTTCTTTAAATCTATTACTGCCTTTCTTCATTCAAATAAGTTTTGGTGCAAATGGTAAACTTTGAAGGGCTGTCAGTGCTCCCAATTAATCAGCCTAGACATAAAACGCCTTCTTTGTACTAGCTTTGTGTCTCCTTCACTCCCATTCATTCAGGGGCCATAGAATTCTAAGTTTATGGGACAGAAAGGGAGAAGGCCACACATATTGGGCATATCTTCCCTTCTCACACACACTTCACTATCCCATTGGACTTCCCTTACAAAACACAAGTTCAAAGATAACATTATTAAGAATTTCAAGATGGCGACAGCAAAGCAAATCAAGTGTGGGGCCCCTCTGAACATGGGGCCCTGTGCGACCGCATAGCTCACATGCTCCTGAAGTGTGGTTAAACCCAAAGGAAGAATTTCCTTGAAATAAAAGTTCTCAAATGTAGGAATTCAGTCCCCAGAGAGACTGTGGTATTTCCGACTCTAGAGATCTTTCAGAACAGCCTCATTCTACTGGGAGTATGTAGTATGTTCATCCCTATAGGCAGGTGAATGAACCAACCAGGCATCTTCTCAAAGCTCCTTTCTGGTCTGCCATTGTGTTCTCTCCCGTCATATCCCAAAACATGTAGGGGATAATTCTTTCAACTTCCTTCTGAATTTGGTGAGATTAGAAGGTGTGTATACTCATTATGTCTCTCAAAGTCATTAATGAGACAGGACATTTGATAAAAACATAACCTGGAGAAGAATGAATCAAAAAAGACATTTTAATACTGCTTGTTATGCTCTTCATCTTTAATTACGTTGTGGTATTCACTTTGGACCTATACTATTGAGACAGCTTATATATCTTGAGAAAAAGGAATCCTTTTTCATTTTTTAAGACGTACGCATGCAGTATGTGGTTTTGACATGCTAGTTCACAATCCCCCACATTATGCCTTTAGACCTCACAAATAAATGTTATATGATGGGTATCCCACTGAGATGTGAAAATGAAATATGCAAACCTGAAATAACTTGGAGGGAGGGTGAGGCAGGGAAGAAAGGAGTCTCTGACCAGAATGTTGAAAATATATCCCATATTGAAGTTATTATGATACCACAAAAATCTGAATGTAATTTAGACGGTTTGGTTGAAAGTGGATGGCAGAGTACATGTGTATGAGGGGGAGAACTTCAGACATGTGGACAACATTTTCAGAAGAGACTCTCAGTTCAAGGTCAGATGTCCCCACAAGGATTGAGAGGTAGAAGAAAGTACTCAGAAGGTGTTTTTTTTACAGTTCAAATAGCACTGCATAATGGTTTGTTGTATTGTTATTTAGATGGCATGTGTCACAAAGGCAGGCAAAATGCCCTAGTTCACTCTGGAATGTTTTCTTACTGGCATCAGGTTCATAAAGCAAAAATATTTAGAATCTATTATTACTAATGAAAAGTAACATTCTTTACACTATATTATCAGAATTTTTAAAAATACCATCTCATTTGGAACAGAATTCATATTGTTTTCTTTGATCTGTTTCTTCAGTGATGCTTTTCTGTTTTTTCCACTTCTCATAACTATTTTGGGGCAAATAAATGCTGGTATTGCTATTACGCATGACTTCCAAGGTGCTGAAAATTATGTGCACCAATTCTGTTTTTGTAGGGATACTTCCCTTAACTTTAAGAAAGACATTAAGTGTTCTCTTTGACATCTCCGAAAAGAGCTCTTACACTCAGTTCCATCAGTGGATTTGATAGTAAATATGGTATTGTCCCCGCCATTTTCCTGTGATTGATAGAGAAATTTTGCCCCAAATTGTGTTTTCTCTCAGAGTATTGGATGGGGCAATTCTACAATGCTACAATGAATTGTTTCCTTACTTTTCAGGTTAGGGGCTGAGGAAATTCCAGAGTATTCACAATGCAGAATTTAAACATGTATCTACTGATCCTTTACTTATTTGAAGTTATGTGGAAAATACTATCTTTACTTAGGTCATTGAGGGCTGGGTTACTGGTTTGAGTCAGAGAGTATTTAATTCTGATAGTACATATATCTCCCTCTCATGATGTTGTATAAAAGCCAAAAGCTGAAAAATCCTACATACCTCAGGATTGACTTGAAATCTACATACCCACTCATTTATGCATTCATTGAATATTTATTAAGCACCTACTATGTTTTGGGCAGTGTTCTAGGCTCTCAGCATATTTCAATAAACAAAACGGATCCTATCCTTTGTGGATTTATTTCAACATTGTAAGCAAACAGATTCCAGTCACATTTGGCCATAAACATTTTGGCTGTCTGATATGATAGTCGCTTGTGATATTGGCTATTTAAATTGAAATTTACATAAAGTGAAATAGAATTAAAATTTCAGTTCCTCGATTTCACTAGCTATGTTTCAACTGCTTAATAGCCACATGTGGCTACCATTAGTGGCTACCACACTGGAAAGTGCAAATGTAAAACATTTCCTTCAGGGGATCCCTGGGTGGCTCAGCGGTTTAGCGCCTGCCTTTGGCCCAGGGCGTGATCCTGGAGTCCGGGGATCGAGTCTCACATTGGGCTCCCTGCATGGAGCCTGCGTCTGCCTCTACCTGTGTCTCTGCTTCTCTCTCTCTCTCTGTATCTCTCATGAATAAATAAATAAAATCTTAAAAAAAAAATTTCCTTCACCACAGTAAGTTCTATTGCACAGTACTCCATCATTATGAGAGAAAGGGTTTTGTCAATTGGGTTAACAACTTCAGCACATTTTAACAAATTATTGAAAGAGGGGTAGGACACTGACATTAAGTTATACCATGATATTTGCTTTAGCAGCCCTTATTTCTGGTATTTTGGCATCAGCAGCCTGTCACATGTGCAGTAACTAGGCTTTCTCTGGGGAGATGAACGCATCTACATAAAAGGGAGGCAATAAGTTGGTGCAAATGCTGCTACACCCCCTTCGTGTGACCTTGATAGATATTATAGTCATCCCAAATTCTTTCCTGTTGAGCCTCCACATGACCTCAAAATCCTCTTGAATACAGTATTCTAGGTAGTCAGTATCACTTGCAGTTGGTACGTGGATGAATCCTCTTTGCCCTTCCTGATCTCTGTACAGATCTGCTTCTCATTTTCTTAGAAAACAGCTTAAATGGCTAAGATTCTTTCACACAAAGTCCAGAAGATGGCAACGAGGAACAATGTTGTTATTTCCAAATAGGCTTTCTCTGACTTCTGCTCTAAATGTTTGTCTATGTTCCACCTGACTCCAGAGGAATCTCTAAGGAAAAGAGCAACACTGGTTACACTGGTTTGGAGACCTGGATGCACACAGTCCTAGAATGAGAACAAATACTGGCATACTGTATAGCATTTTACCTTACTTTTTCTTTTCTTTCAAAGTGCATTTAATATCTTTAGTAGATACTATCTACTGTTTGAAAAAGAAAAGCTTTATTGTATTCTTAAGAGCTTAGCAGTTACCTTCCCCAGTATTGAACTTTCAAATCCCCTGAGAAAGTTAAGGTGGAAACTTACATCAATGGGGGAAGGAGATTTGGACCTTCAGCGTTACTTTTTGATTGATTATTCCTTTTACAAACTGATATGGAAGGAGAAACTTATTTTTAACATGTTCAACATGGTTCATGTGAGAAAACAGATGTTTATAATAGGAAATCCTATTGTGTGGAAAGACTTATCAAGGCTTACTTACAAGGCTTCAAGGCTTCTACGTCACAGGTCAGATTTGATGTAAGGGCCATTGTGCCTTCTGTCTGGATTGAATGATGGCTAATCATTGCAGTTATTAATGACCTCTTCTTAAAAGGCAAACAAAAGGAGGAAGTCTGGTGTCAGTATCAAGTCTGCCTTTATGATTGTTAGAGTATCATCACAATTTTATAAACTGTCTATGGGAACATAGTGGAGAAAGTAAATATTTTGGTAATCCTCTTGATCGTAGCCAACAAGATAAACACGAAAGATAGTTTCATGTTCATAATGGCCACATAATCTGTGTTGTCTCTAGTTTTATGCAACTGGTGTCATGTAGTGGTATGGTTTTCTACTTCACCAGCATTGAGTATAATATATCTCAGAGCCTTTGAGTTGCTTGCTGTTTTAAAAATTGGAATACATCAGAATAGCAGCCAAGTAGAATATAATACACAAGTGATGATGTGTAATTTTTTTAAACTTCCCTTAAGTATATCAAATAGGAAACAGTACCTTAATAGACACATTTAATATTATTTATGCATTTAAGAATGGAGATACTAGGGCAGCCCAGGTGGCTCAGCGATTTAGCGCCGCCTTCAGCCCAGGGCGTGACCCTGGAGACCCGGGATCGAGTCCCACGTCGGACTCCCTGCATGGAGCCTGCTTCTCCCTCTGCCTGTGTCTCTGCCTCTTTCTGTGTCTCTCATGAATAAATAAATAAAATATTAAAAAAAGAATAGAGATACTAAATAAATGAACAAAGAATTGATTAATTAAAGCTTTGCTCTCACTGTATGCCACCCCAAAACCTTTGTGAAGTAAGATGTGGTTTAAATATAAAGAGCTAAATAAATAAAATTCACATAACCATGGTGATGAGAATAATGATCATCATCATCATCATCCTCATGATGCCTACTTACTTGATTCCTGGCTAGAAGTGTATTTTTTTTTAAGATTTTTATCTATCTATCTATCTATCTATCTGAGAGCACAGACAAGAGGAACAGCAGAGGGAGAGGGAGAAGCAAGCTCCCTGCTGAGCAGGGAACCTGGACACAGGGCCAGTCCCAGGACCCTGAGATCATGACCTGAGCCGAAGGCAGACGTTTAACTAACTGAGCCACCCAGTTGCCCCAGAAGTGTATTTATACTAATTTAATTTCCTTAAAATACCTTTACCCAACTTAGTTTGAGTCTGCTAATTACAAAGTGATGATTTTGACATATCTGGGACATTGCATTCTTTTAGAAATGTACATGTGGAAATTGGGGTCTCTTTCCTCTGAAATTAGTACTCCCTCTGTGCTGTAACCACACACAGAGCTGTAGGCTAGTTGGTCACTCTGGCCTGTTGTTGTTCATTTGGAAATGTTCCTCAAAAACCCCTTTGGCTTGCGTCCTTGTTATTCTACCTGACTTTCTGTGGTGACATTTGAAGTAGCCATCCTGCTCACGTCTCTGCATTGGTATGTCCTATACATCACTGCTAGACTCAGCTCATTGCTCTCTTGTCACGCATCTGCTTACATACTTTCTGTGGCTCCTTTTGCCCCTGGTTCAGTTTGGACTCCAGTGCCAGGCATTCAGGATTTTCAGTCCCTTGGCACCACCATATCTTCTTTCTAAAACTTAGTTTCTGTGACTCCCCAGTTTTTCCACTTTGTTCTGGGAAATCTGGCTTTCCATGAGTACGCAGCTTCTTTCCATCATGCCAGGGCTAACAGTGCTTTTTTTTTTTTTTTTTCACCTAACATAGTGTCCTCTGTTTACCCCTTTATCCATACTCTTTAAGAGGCAGGTCAATTCTCTTTCCCTCCTTATTTACTCTAGCTTCCATCTTCTTGTGAATTTCACTTGGGGATATGACATATTTAGTTCTCATTATATATTCTGAGTTGTCAATGTGCTTGTCTTGTATTCCTTTTTTTTTAAGATTTATTTATTTATTTTAAGAGAGAGAGCATGTGTGAGCAGGGGGAGGGGCAAACAGGGAGAGAGGGGATCTCAAGCATACTCAACACTGAGCATGGAGCCCGACGTGGGGCTCAATCTCATGACCATTAGATCATGACCTAAGCCAAAACCAAGAATCGGTGGCTTAACCAACCATGCCATGCAGGTGCCCCACTTGTCTTGTAGTCTAATAAATGGAATGACAGATTCTTCTACGTCCCAACAGAATTAAAGCTTAAGTTAAGCATATAGTTGGATATAAGTATCTAGGGATTACTTGATACCCTGTTTATTTCCATAGTGTTCCACACAATTGCAGATTCTCCTCAAATAACTGTATAGTTTTATTTAAAAAGGAAGTGTTCTCCTTCCATTTTGCACCACCTCCTTTTTTGGCAAGCAACCTCAAATATTTTTGGGTTCCTAAGAGCGAAACCTGATCTCTCTTGCATGAATGGTATAAGATATAGATAGATTGATAGCCAGACCACCACACATGTATATATTTATACATATATTCATTCTCATGTCCTGTAATTCAAACCATTAAACACAAAAACTTTTGTTATATCCAGGGATGAATATGCAAGTATATTTCACCTATATTGCTTTAGTCAAATTTGGTAATAAATAGTGTTAACAGACATGTGGTAAGATGGACATACCTACCTATTTCTGCTATAGGCTTTCCAGAGGGTCCTCTGGGAAATAATGGGTCATAAAGTAAATCTAATACTTGGTACCACTAGTGTAAGTTAATGCACTGAAAGTAGTAAACTAAAATCCATTTGGTACCATATTTATTTTTATAATTATGAAATATTGAAAGCAACCTAAATGCTAACAGTTGGAAATACAAACTGTGATATATCAGTTGAATATAATATTATGTCAGACTGGGGTTCAAATCTTTTTTTTTTTTTTTGAGCAAATATTTAACTAGCTCTGTGTCCTTAAGCAAATTATGGAACTATCAAAGATTAGTTTCCTTATCTGTATAGTGGTGAACTAGATCAGACCCCAAGGACTGGCTCTGCTTTGAAGAGAGGTGAGAATGGCTGTTCAGATTTTATTTCAGCTTGCTTTCACTTTATATTCCACTGAACCAGTAAACAAATGGTACAGAGGAAGAACATGAGATTAAGAAAGTGAGCGAACTTGGCTCTCTAGTGCCTTTCTCATGAAGGCATTCCCAGAGTCTGATGGAAAAGACAGTTTGTGCAGTGTGAGGAAACTGCCAGTTCAGAGGTGTTTAGAACCAGAGGCTTGCCGCCTTTCCCACAGTTAGGCTGGGAGCAGAGCTACGTCAGCATCTGAGGAGTTGTTGCACGTGGAGTTTCTTTTAGCATTGCCTGTATATCCTTTCCTGTGCAATAGTCTTTTTATTGCATAAAGGTTGGCTGTGGCCTATTATAAATGATTGACTGAAACAATAAACATTTAATGAAAAAAATATATAATAAGGTTTTTCTTCCCCAAGAACACATAATCCAAATTCTATTTTTCACACATAGTAACTGAAAATTACCTTGCTTGTTTGACCTCAGTGAAGTAGACTACATACTGAGCCTCCATTAGGTGTCTCCATCATCATTTTTAGATTCAGGGTTTTGATGGTTGGTTATATATATCATCTGGAAAGCCAAAATACTACTACTATTCCTATAAGTACAGAGGTGCTAAACCATGTTTTAAAAAATTGGATTACATCTGTGACTTCATTTGGGAACTATTTGTCAAAGGTGTGCAGGTGTTATGAGGGTACCCTTTATATACCTCTCAAGATTCCTGTGAGGATTAATTGAGATAATATACATAAAATGCCAAATGTAGAGCTGGGTGTATGACAATCATCTAAGAATTATTAGCTATTAGTACTACTACTAGTTTTCAACAATAAGGTGCTATAAATTGCACTGTTATTTTATGGACCACTTAGGAAGAAAACCACTGTCAATTAAACTATGACATAGTGCTTTTGGTCACTTAGGTTTTTATAAGTATTGAAGGAGCTCTTTTAGACTTGTTTAGGCATATATTTTTATCATCTATTATTCTCATGCCCTAATAAGAATCAAGCAACATAAATTGGTTAATGTGTTCTTGAAAATCTTCACATTTGAAATTTGATTCTCTTATCTTTCAACTCTACATGTTATTGGTATTCATATTTTTCCACATAACATTGTCCTGTGTGCCATGTTTGTGTGCCCTCTGTGCCATGAAGAGCATTGATGCAGCATTTAAGAGCGTGCCATCTTGCCTCTGATTTTTCTTTCTGAGCCTCTGATATCCATTTTAAATACTTTCCTTTTTGACTAAGTTCGGAGCTTTATTTTTTGACCTCAGTTGAATCATCTGTTGCTGCAAAGTTAAGCAGCTCACTTCCATAGTTAGCAGGAAATTTTAGGAAGATTGATGTTTGTTGCTTGAACAATAGTTCTGCGTGATACATTAATTAAACAAACCACATCTCTTCCAGGGATTTGATAATTTCTCCTACTTCAGTTGTATTGCTTGGCATTAGGAACCTGTGTGCATGTATCTCAGTAACAAAACATAACATATTTCTTCTATCCGTATCTTCTTGTCTTACATCCTGGAAAGCACTTAGCTTTTGCTTTTGCAAGAAAAAGCAAATTGTTGTCATTCTTCTGTCATGAATATTTGCTTCACTAGTTTCAAATTTATACATCCAACTGCCCCATTCCAACTTTTTTATTCAGTGAGTCATAGTGTAATTTTTAAAGATATTTTAAATGACAGTTCAATAGGAAAGTCTGAACATTGCACATATGTCAGTTGAAGTGACAGTATAAGAACAGCTGTGACAAAGGCTGTACATACACAGGCGTTGACAACAATAGCATTTTTGGAGCCTGGAAGCCAGCAGTTGTTAGATAAAATACATCCCTATTTTAGAGATGTTAAAATGTGGAGGGAAAAAAAATCCTCCTGGAATTGATGGAATGTAATTGTAAGTACAGAGTAAAAGAGTTATAATTATAGTCATTTTTTATTAAGAGGGAATCTGTGAGTAGTTTGAGCTGGGGACAGGAAGCTATTGAAAAAGGCAAAGCCTTGGCTTTCCATCTTGGAGCAGACATTCTTGACTAGAAGCAGATTTCACATAAATAGGAAAAAAAAATCTTACTAGTTGCTGCTTTTTGAAGAGAAAGCCACAAATAGCTGTGAAAAGTAATGAAGGTCAAGTACCTATTGCTATCACTTTTAGTATGGCAGATTGCCTAATATGGTTATGAAATTTGAGTTTAAGTTTCTCTATATGTCATTTATGAGAACCCAGGAGCCCAGATCTTCTCTCCCACCATAGTGAATATGAATATGCAGATGATCTCACTGATATTGTTAATAGATATATGCTTCACTTTCTGCATTTAGAGTAGTGAGACTCTTCACATTCCTGGAAATAAAGTTATTTCTGTGGCTTAATGGTAGTGGTTAGTTGCATTCTAACCCATTTGTTCTAAATTCAAGGTTATAAATATTTCTATATAGTTTTTTAGCAATCTCAGAACCAGGTTCTATAAACTTCACTAATTAGAGGATTTCCCTGTTTTGTAGAGAAAAAAGGAGAGGAAACACACACACAAACACACACACAGAGAATGAAAGGGGGAGAGGGGCCTTGCCTCCCACAATTCTTTTTTTTTTTAATTTTTATTTATTTATGATAGTCACAGAGAGAGAGAGAGAGGCAGAGACATAGGCAGAGGGAGAAGCAGGCTCCATGCACCGGGAGCCCGACGTGGGATTCGATCCCGGGTCTCCAGGATCGCGCCCTGGGCCAAAGGCAGGCGCCAAACCGCTGCGCCACCCAGGGATCCCGCCTCCCACAATTCTAAGTAATGTATGTAAGAAAATTAACTTTTATTGAGCATTAATATGTATTATGTATTGGCCAGGACTCTACATATGTTAACCCATTTAATCCTCACTATATGTCTTTGAAGTAGGGGATTGTAGCAGATGCTACATGTGACCTACCCATATCTCTTCACCTCCCCACCATTCCTGAAAGCTTCTGCCTTCTGAGCATTGTGCAGCTTTTTGCCTGAGGACTCTCCCTGTTTGGCAGAGGCTGTCAGCTACTGTGTTCAGTCAGTGACTGGTGGTAGTTGGTAGATTAATACTCCAGCTCCCTCATCCCTCTGACCAGGAACGTCCAAGGTATGTTATATATTACCTGCCAGATTAGTCCAACTAGGTTGGACTCCAGTTGCCTTTAGCAACAGTTGCTTGACAGCACAGTTTTTTTTGTTTCTCCCCCCTTCCCAATCTCACTTTCTCACTCCCCCTGTACTTCTTGGATCAGCTCTTGGGTAAACTGTTTGCACTCACATCCTTGTCTCAGGACTATTAGTTTCACAGTCACACAGAATATAACAGACCAGATTTGAATCTAAACTAGAGGGCTCACAAAAATGAACAACCTGACTCCATGGGGAAACATTTGACCAGGTAATCTTACTGAAGGTTTTTTTCCCCCCAGTTTTTAATTAAATTCCAGTTAGTTAGCATACAGTGTAATATTAGTTTCAGGTGTACAATGTAGTGATTCAACCCGGTGCTCATCACCACAAGTGCACTCCTTAATCTCCATCACCTATTTAATCCATCCCCCCATTCCCCTCTCCTCTAGTAATCATTAATTTGTTCTCTATCATTAAGAGTCTGTTCTTGATTTGCCACTCTATCCCTCCTTTTTCCCCCCTTTACTCATTTGTTTTGTTTCTTAAATTCCACACATGAGTGAAATCATATGGCATTTGTCTTTCTCTGACTGACTTATTTTGGTTAGCATAATATTCTCTAGCTCCATCCATATTGTTGTGCGCACACACACACACACACACACACACACCACATCTTTATCCATTCAGCACTTAGTGAACACTTGAGCTATTTCAATAATTTGGCTATTGTAGAAATGCTGCTATAAACGTAGGAGTGCATGTATCCCTTTGAATTAGTAATTTTGTATTCTTTGGGTAAATACCTAGTACTGCAATTTCTGGATTGTAGGGTAGTTCAATTTTTAACTTTTTGAGGAACCTCCATGCTGTTTTCCAGAATGGCTACACCAATTTGCATTCCCACCAACAATGTAAGAGGGTTCCCCTTTCTCCACATCCTTATCAATACCTGTTGCTTATATTCCTGATTTTAGCCATTCTGACAGGTATGAGGTGATATTTCATTGTAGCTTTGATTTGTATTGCCCTGATGAGCAGTGATGTTGAGCATCCTTTCATGTGTGTGTTGACCATCTGCATGTCTACTTTGGAAAAATGTCTATTCATGTTTTCAGATGGAAGAAGATATTTGCGAATGACGTATCTGATAAAGAGTTAGTATCCAAAATAGATAAAGAACTTATAAAACTCAACACAAAAATTAAAAAATGAACAGAAGACATGATCATACTAAAGTTTTACTCTTCTCCAATTTGACTACTTTAACAAGGATAAGTGTAACTTATATTTTGTACTTATGTCTACCTGTGTTGGTTTCTATACTAGAAAATGCTGACACATTTAATTGACTTGTAGTTTATTTCACATAGTACCGGAATGAACCTAAACTATATATCTATATATATATATTTTTTGCACAAAACTGTTGGGAAGTTACCTTATTATGTAGACAAGTGTAAAGACCTTCTATCTTGAACAACTTATTGACAGATAATTCTGGATATTCTTCTAGGAAGGAAGCTAAAACAAAATCATTCCAAAAGTACTTTACCTGTACCTCTCTCTAAATACATTTTGTTTTCTTCATCATTATACTTTTGTATACATTCTTATGCTATTACTTCTTGATTTGCCTCTTGATTTGTTATTTGAAGATAGGATTCATTCTGATTCGCCTCTTTTTAACCTCACAATGTTTAGTGTAATGTCTTGTATCAGTCAGCTCTAAATAAGTATTCTTAAAATAAATACATGACTATATGGACTCAAACTAGTGCTTTATTAAATGGACAAAGACATTTAAAATTAGAGTCAATATAGGGATAGACATACTATCTCATAAATAACTATTGAACTTTGAGATTGTGCTGTTGTATTTCTGTTAGCTTGATCACTATGAAAAATGACACTAATATTGAATGATGTGGCACTCAGTAACTTCAGATAGGATTATAGATGCCTTTTCTCCTTACTTCTTTAGAATTCTGTTTAAAAGAAAATAGAAATAGAAATCTAGTATGTGGACCTTCTTGTAGCTATTTTAGATCCATTGGTGGCCTTGATGGAGAAAGAAGTAGATACTCCCATCTTAAAATAGTGAAGCTACTGGGTGGTTCTGAAAAATCCAAACTAATTAAAGGGAGGAGAAAAAAAACAAAGAAACAGAAAGAAAGGTATCCTGTACATCTTCACACTTAAATCAATGATTTCATGTATTTTTGGACATTTTCCCCTGAGTTCAGTCATTCTTTGTTCTTTGAGATTGTTAAAAAAAAAAACACAGCATCATCATCAGAGAAGTTAATGCCTTTACTTTGTTCGTATGGTTCTTTTCTTGCCCTAGCTTTGTTAAGTTTTCCCTAAATTCCAACTATGTGGGTAGTTAGGGAGTTTGTGATCACATTTGTCTTATGATTTTATTATAGGGATGGCTGCCCCAAATATTCTAATAGTGGGTCCCTGAAACAAACAGCTATAATTCAGACTCATCAGAGTCAAGTCTGACAATTGCTGTCTTCAGGGGACATGGTGTCCTAGGACCATTACTCGGTGTCAGTTTCAGTAGTTTATGTAGGTGCTGCTAGAGCTTTAATAGACTCTTCTGAAGATTTGACCCATCCAAACTGGCATAGATCATATGCAGTAAAATCTTATTTTATAATATGCAGATTATTTTTTTGAATCTAGAAGCTGATTTGCAATTTGGTTCTATGAATATGTTAATTGTGACCATAAATTTTCTGGGAGAAGACCTTATATAATATTTTCTAAAGCCCAGTTAAGTAAAAGGAGCCTAAGATGATCTGACAACAGTACATTGCCAGACACAATGAAATGGAAAAGAAGTGCTCTGTAGCATAGTGGTCAAGATTTATTTTTTAATTTCATTAATTTTCTTAGGATGAAAGTAACTTTTATTTACTTAAAAAAAGCAAACAAATACACAAACATATATACCAACCTATCTAAGTAACTACCATATATTAAGTAATTGTGGTGGTTTATGATGTGATCTCAGGCTGGTCTCTGACAATATCATTTGTGTTTTCATTGACTAGTATGACAGATGCTAATTTTCTTTTTTATTTATTTATTTATTTATTTATTTATTTATTTATTTATTTATTTATTTATGATAGTCACAGAGAGAGAGAGAGAGAGAGAGAGAGGCAGAGACACAGGCAGAGAGAGAAGCAGGCTCCATGCACCAGGAGCCCAACGTGGGAGTCGATCCCGGGTCTCCAGGATCGCGCCCTGGGCCAAAGGCAGGCGCTAAACCACTGCGCCACCCAGGGATCCCTAACAATGTAATATTAGGAAAAGGTCAAAAATTTAATTTTCCTCTGAAACTTGAAAGTTTTTTACTTTCTTCCTCCCATCTCCACCCTTTTACAAGTCTTTCATTTTTGACATGGAGCTGTGTAAAACTCTGTTCTGTCTCCTCCAAAATCTAGAGCATGGAGATATAAGGAGGAGGGCATTTAGAGCCACACAGTCCTGGATTCCATCACAGCTCCTCCTTTTAATAATTGTGTCATTTGTGGTGAAATACTTAATATTTAGAGCCTTAGTTGGAAATTGTAATGCCTGTCTTCATAGGATAGTAGTAAGAATTAACCAGAATAATAATTTGTAAAATTTTCAGCATATTTTCTAGCACATAAGACGTTTTTACTACTCTTGCTGTTTTTTTTTTTTTTCCTGGGGCTATTATTCATGGAAACCGGCCCAGAAAAGATAACTTTTGAGAGAGGATTCTTACAAGTAAGAGTGATAGCACTGGACTTAAGTATATACAATTGCTAAATGTGTCTCAAATCTGCAAGCATCTGACAAGGGAAATTCATTTTCTGGTTTTTAACTGTTGAGAAAACCAAGACCCAGAGACCTAAAGTAATTTTCCTAGAGATAAACAGCTTGGAAGGAAAGATGCCACAATTCAGCCTGGGTCTTCTGACTTCTAAGCCAATGCACTTTTCATGATCTATGCTGCCTCTTACATGGAAATTACAAGCAAGCATAAGTCATTAGTGTGAAATGGGGAATAAGTGAAGGATGAGTGATGCGTGTTAGTCAGGCTAATGACCTCAGTGGGAAAAGTAGCATCAAACTCAGGACTCATCTTCTTGCGCTTCTGTTGTTCCCTATTTCATACTTTCAAAGAAATGATTTTATATATTTGTTTCTAGTTATTTTCAGTGGGACAGTTAGTGGTAATCTACCATTGCCAGAAGCAACTTCCATTATCAATTTGATTTGTCCAGTCTTAATGTTTTTTTTTTTTTCTAAGTTGCTTCTGAATACTGCATGTCAGAAGCTTTTCCTGAAGCAGTCATTAGTGTTTGGCTCATTGGACATCACTGATGTTTTGTTTTGTTTTGTTTTGTTTTTTGTTTTGTTTTATTTTATTTTATTTTATTTTATTTTATTTTATTTTATTTTATTTTGTTTTTTTAGAGATTTTATTTATTTATTCATGAGAGACACACAGAGAGGCAGAGACATAGGCAGAGGGAGCAGCAGGCTCCCTCTGAGGAGCCTGATGTAGGACTCAATCCCAGGACCCCGGGATCAAGACCTGAGCCAAAGGCAGGTGCTCAACCACTGGGCCACCCAAGTGTCCGTTTTGTTTAATTTTAAAATTGAATATGGCTAAAGGTACCTGGGTTGTTCTGTTGGTTTAGCATCTGACTTTGGCTCAGGTCATGATGTCAGGGCCCTGGGTTCAAGCCCTGTGTCAGCCCTGCAGTGGACTCTGTGCTCAACGAGGAGTCTGCCTGTCTCTCTCCCCCTCTCTCTACCCCCACTTATACTCTGTCTCTCCCTCAAATAAATAAATATTTTTTAAAAATGAATATCGCTATCCATGATCAAGTTTTATGATAGTTCAGGTAATCTTCTATAGAGAGCATTGGGGTCAGATGGTAGTACAGATCAAATGCAAAATGTAAGCTTAAGAAAACAGTATCAGAGTACCTTGGTTTGAAGCAACCTTGTGCTTTCTGCTTACATTGCATCTAAACTGTATGCAGGTCATTTGTCTTCTGTTTACCAAAGTTTTTATATTGTCATCCATTAGGAAGCAGTGTGCTTCATTTTTCACAAAGCAGTGTTGATAAGCTAAGTACCCTGTTTTACTTTTGGTTGAAAGGTGAATTAGACTTTTACAGCTTTTGAATCATGGCAAAGAAACAAAGAACTCCCAAAGTCCAATAAATCACTTAAGCTTAAAGTTAAAAAAGAATGATTGGGGAATGTTTCATCTTATTACTGATAGGTTAAAAAATTTAAAGCTGATTTTTTTCAAAGCTTTATTTTATAAAAACTGTTGAATATAATAATCTGAAACTTATTAAGATGTCATAGAAGCCATACAGCTTGTTGTCATTTTTTTTTAATTCTTAAAGTTTTCTGTTTACTTTTTGGTCATTTTTTTTCTATTTTTTAATAGAATTTTAATTCCAGTATAGTTAACATACAGTGTTATATTAGTTTCAGGTGTACAGTATAGTGATTCAACAGTTCTAGACATTACTCAGTGCTCATCACTGTAAGTGTACTCTTAATCTCCTTAGCTTGGTATCATTTAAAAAATTTTTATTTTCTTGTGTTTTTGGGTCAAAGAGCTATTTTACTTTTCAAAGGTAAATAGCTCAACATCTTGAGCTCTCTACATGAGAGGAAGATTCACTGAATATAATCTATTCTTTGGAAATATCCTGAACCTAGATAAATCCTGAAAAATTCTCTTATCTTCCAAAATGTATAATTTACAAGTATAGCACTAAGTTTTATTTGTACTTGGGTTTGCCATGACCCTTCCTGTAGTTATTTTTAGCTTATCTTGGCCAACTATGAAGTGATACAATATAATACAAAGTAATAATGGTCATAAGGATCCATGGAGCTATCATAAATACCAAAGACTTCTCATTGTGAATCCTTTACATCTTTTCAAGAGGAAATTTATTCCTCTTTGATACAGTTTTATTTTTCACATAAATGAATATGATGTAAAGGTTATTTTACCTTAAAATGTATAATGTAAGACAATCTATTTCTGATAGTTTTCTCTCATCAGCTGAAACCTGGACAATGGCTACATAGTCTCCATTTATTACTTTAGACAGATCTCTTTTACTTTTCCTCTCTCCCTTCAACCTGACAGTGTGCACAGTTGGTAATGGTATTTTGTGGGTTTTCCCTCTATACTACTATGGTTAAGGATGTGGTAGTGTTTCCGTTATAAACATAAACTTGCAAAAGTTTATAATAATTTGAATAAGAATTTAAAGACATTACTTTGTGCATTGGATTTCAATGGTGTATTTTTATTTTCTAATAAAATATTTTCTATTTTCTAATTTTATTTTTTTAAAGTAGGATTGAATATATGTGCCTTTTTTTTTCACTTAAGATTTCAGAGTGCCTTACCATTCATGTATGAGTGGTATGGCAAACAGCATTATTTCTGTTCTGTGGAGATGTAGCCCGCAGAGATTAAGTGATTTATCGAAGGTCATACAGTGAAGGGGGAGTTGAGGTGAATATTAGGTCAGAACGTACTATCCTTGGGGCAGCTGTCTTCAGCTCAGTTGTTTTAATGCTTAGGTGGTCTGAGAATACTTTTCTGTTTTACTTTTTTTCTTTGATTACTTTGGTTAATAACTAGAAAATTAACTTTATGAATGTGGTCAGACTTGCTGCTTCTCACTGTTCCTCATAAACCACTTTCTTGTGCTGGCATAGTGACCATTGCAGTCTAGCAGGGCAGGTGGAGCAGAAGTCAGAAACTCAGGTGTTACTTGCTCTCTATATAGCAAAAAGCATAGCTCAGTTGACTGACTTGAGTCAGGAGGAGAAACAGATAGGAGAGCCCAGTGCCTTGAATTTAAAAAGCTGGCTCATAGAAATGGGGCATCACACTTATAAGAGAGGCATCTGGGACCAGCACGGCATACAGCAGCCTCCACACAGGCAGGCCAAACATTAAAGCTAAGAACTGGGAAACCTTGTTGGGAGATGTGTGCCGCAGGCAATGTGACATTAGAGAAGTCAAGTAGCAGGGTCACACCTGTTGGGTTCAGTTCCCATGTACATTTAAATTTATAAAAAAAATTTTTAAAGATTTTATTTATTTGAGAGAGAGAGTGAGTAGCATGAGCCAGATTTGCGGGGGGGTGGGGGGTGAGGGAAGGGATAGAGGGAGAGAGAGAAGCAGACTCCCTGCTGAGGAGTCCCCTGGGGCTGGATCCCAGGACCCTGAGACCATGACCTGAGCCAAAGGCAGATGCTTAACCTACTGAGCCACCCACCGAGGTGCCCCTTAAATTTATTTACTTATTTATTTACACATTGTTTATTTAACTTCCTACCTGCTATTGTTTTCTAAAACTCACACATGGGATAGTTGGGATTTGAAAACTAAAATCAAATCAGTTCTTACCGAAGAGCACATGCTTAGTAATTTCTCCCCTTCCAGATATTTTTAGCATAGTTTTCCCAAGATTAAGATTTTCTTCCACTCTCATAATTAGAAAAGACAATATTAAAAGTATAATTGATACTTAGCTATAAAGGATAAAGATTAGGTATGTGCATGGTATGTGGGTGTGTGTGTATATGTGTATTTCTGTGTAGACATTAAAACTGAACATTAGACTTGTCAATTTAAGAGCTATAAATAAAAGTGGTGGATTCAAACACAAAAAAAAGATGGTTAAAGTAGCTTACCTTTAAGGTGCTTCTAACATACTTGAAGATTCTACATTTCCACATATTTTTGTCTCACATTTCATGAGGTAAGTATGCTACGTATTTGATCAGTGAATTATCACACTGTGTTTTTATTTAACAAAACTCATTTCAGAGGCTCTTCATTTGTCTCATAAACATCCCTTTTATTATCATATTTGAGTTTATTAGCAATACAGTCCTTCTAAATAATAATCCTATATTTTAGTAGTGATCATTTTTGAAGTATTGGCATCATGCCTCTTTATATTAAAGAAATATCCATCCCAACTACCTAAACATGACATGGTTTTTGACTTGATCAGCAAGTTGGCAGTAAGAGAGGAAATCCATAGTACTTCTATGTTAACTAAATGCCACATCTACTTAAATTATCTAATATGCTACTGTAATCTACTTACGAAAACAGTAGTTTGCTTAGACAAATAGTCTATAAAATAATAGCAACTGTTTTAATGCTGAAATGACCACAGAGCACACAAATGCCAAATTACATACAAAGGATATTTCCTTCTTATACTCCAGAGTTCTTTGTCAGTGGCTCCAAAAGCAACTTGAAAATATGTTCTCTCTGATGACACTTGGTTTACTATTTTGTCTTAAATCCATTGCCTTGAAATACAAATTCAGTTTTAGATATTAGGCTAGTTTTAGATAATAGATTTGGATAGTAGTACAGAGAGGTCTTTGTAGTAACTAATGCTTTATTATTCTTTAGTGGTTTGGGGTAGGAGGCTGTGTTTTCACAGTCTTTGACATCTCTTGAAAGGATTTTCAAGATCATTGTCAAGTAATTAATTTTTATCCTAATTTTCCCAGTGGTATATATAATGGGTCAGTAGAGTAAAAACACCTAATTTTGGCAATTAGTGGGAAGTTCTCCAGTGGACGTATATAGAGTCTGCACTTAAGTCTAATGAACCAACTGCATAAGCCCAGAAAGAAGACATGTGGCAAACATGGAAAAGGTCTAGAGTTTAGTTGTCTGATTGCTCATTGTGAATCAAGAGTTGATGCAGCTGCCAAGAGATCAATGGCAACAGAGGCCAGGCTGGTAGGGAGAATCCCAGTAAATGGGAAGGATGGTGGTATCCTACCCTGCACTCCCAACCCCAGCTTGGTGTCTTGGGGGTCAGTTTGGGGTTCTCTAGTTAGCCGTATACATTTTTAAGTGTTTAAAATTGGAGCTCATTCAAATACAATGGTCAGGACAGAGAAAAAAACTTGAAACCATGTTTATAGAGGGAAGAACTGGAGGAATTGAGGCCATTTATTCTGAAGGAGAGGGTACGGAATTATTGTCTTCACAGATATAAAGGGCTATCATGTAGAAGAGAGATTAGATTTATTGTGCATGGCTCTAGAGGATAGACTCGACCAATGGGGCAGATTTTGGCTCACTATAAGAATAGCTTTCTGCTGGTTACACATGTCCCTGAGAGAAGTGAACTACCTCCAAAAGTAATTTTGGGCTAGGAAGACGACCATGCCTAGGCAGATGGTTGCTATTGTATACAGGGTCCTAGGGAAATCCCAGAAAACTGGACTAGAGATCTCCAAAGTCCTCCAAAGTCGAATGTCCTAGTTGTGTGTCTTATCATCTCTCTGTCCAGCTAATACATTTCTTGGACCCCTCTGTTTAGCAAGCATGATGTTAGCAGTGCAGAGAACTCCAGGCACTCTTGTGGAGAAACCAAACCAGCCAGCCACCACAGCACAGGGTGAGGAGTAACCTAATCCAGTTTGCATATTTGAAAGGTGGCTTAGCTGATAAGGTTGAGGATGGAGTGGTGCTAACCATAGGCTTCCCACGGGTTCCTTCTGAGTCTCAGGTTTTTCATCTTTTATATAAGGGGCCTGGACTATTCTGTAGCATTCTATGTAAATAAATTCATTCAGTGTCTTCCTTTATAGTTTCATTTTGATTGTCAGGCCTATGGTACTGTAGGTTTTACCAACCTCTGGGTACAAATGGAGTCACACTGTCACAATACCCAGATTTCACTCAGGCTTGCCTATTGTGCTTCTTAGGACCTCCAGGCCCCTATAAAAACCTTACCCAGCTATCTCTTGGAACCCCTGAAAAAGCCCAATGGGAGCTCCTGAGCTGACCCCTCTGGCTTCTTGCTGTGTTGTTATCTGAACCCACCTGCGGGTGGTGCCTCCTCTGGCCAGTCCTGGTGGCCTGTTCCTAGGATTGTAGCCTTCGTGTTGCTAAGGTGACACGGCACTTCTCCAGGTCTTCACTGTAGCGCAGCTATACTATTCCCAGCAAAAGTGGGGTCAATGGCCCACTTCCTCACTTTGTGTCATTTTTCTGTCACCTCGGCAGTGAAGTGGGACTAAATGAGCTTATGTCTTACAGAATTTCTCTTGAAATAAGCTCCTCTGCAACCCCAAGGCTGTGGGACCAGTAGCTGAGAGAGACACCAGCATTTTCTCTTCATTACAGTTTCCCCCCAAGATCTCCAAAGTTCCTCCCTGTGCTGGCCAATTCTTCAGCAGAAAGATAAGGCAAAATGAACTATAATCCTGGCAGCTTCATGATCCCAATCATCAAATATATCTATACCTGAGATTATTATTATTACTGTTATTTATGACTTATGTCTGACACAGGGTTAAATGATTTTCATATATCATTTCTATCACCCCAGCTTCTGGAGCTGCAGACTCTTAGTATCATCATTTGCAGATAAGGATGAGGCTAACAGGAATTAAGTAACTTGTTTAAAGTCAAACAGCTGACAGAGCTAGAATTCAAAACCAGACTGATATGAAATATTCCAGAAACCAAATTCTCAACAGGCCTCCAACACTTGGACATCAACACTCAATCTTATAACCTAGTTAACAGTAGAGTGCCTTCTTTGCTCATTTGTTATCTTTGCATAAATTCAAAATTGGTTTTTGCATCCAGGGCTGGGAAGAAACAGTGGATGCCGCCATTTCCCACCTCTTGAAGACTTGCCTATCAAAGAGTTCAAAGGAGCAGGCTTTGAACCTTAGCAGCCAGCTGAATATACCCAAAGACACAAGTCGACTGAAGAAACATATCACCCTGCTCTGTGATAGATTAGCCAAAGGAGGACGTCTCTGCTTAAGTACGGATGCAACAGCTCCGCAGATCATGGTCATGCCAGGTGAGAGCTTTGTCCATGCTCCCTAAACATGACTATTTTTCCCAAATTAAAGGAATATGCCTGAGGTTGTATTTGGGGTTTACATTTCATATTAAAGTGATGATAGCTAAGAAAATTGCTTTCACATTTCCCCTCAGACATCCCAGGGTAACCACTTGGATAAATATTCTTGTGGTATTTGCTCATTAGACATTTCTAGAATGGCATGTCTTTTTTTCTTCCCTCACTCTAAATATATGATCCATTTTAAATATATGATCCATTTTGTTTTGCTTCTAACCAATAAAAAGTGAATTAGAGAATAAAACTATTTCTAAGGAAAAGTTTTACTAAATGTGGTCTTGTGATACTGTATTTCATAAATGTAAATAGCATAATACAAGCAGCTAATATAATCCAGATGAGTGAGTCCCATCCCTTCTGTTGTTTGCTTGGATTGTGGTCATCAGTATTAGGGGATCGTGGGGAGAAGAGACAAAGAAAAAGACTGGGATCAGCAGATGTGAACAAGCTGCAGAGACCTGTCACCTATAGGCCAAGGTAGAGAGAGATTCATCTTGCCCTAACATGAGCAGACAGTGATGACAGTTGGCATCCAGGTCAGCCCTTTCCATGGTCAGAGGGGCTAAGCAATCAGTGGTGCTGCACTTGAGTCCCTTGTAGGCGGCAGCTCCTGTGTCCGGCTTCCTTTGTAATGTTTGTCTTTATGGCAACAACAAGGAATATGAAGTAAATGCATTAATTCAGTGCAACAGTTGTAGTATCTATTTCCTTCTAAAGCAAGGACCATGGTATGAGAAGTGCTGTGGTTTTCTCTTCTTCCTTCTTACATGTCTTGTATGCCCCTCCCTGCCATGCTGATGCTCTTCCTCTTGCTTCCTTTTCCCCTCAATCAGCATTCCTAGAAGTAAAAAAGAATGCAAGCAAAAACTTAAAAAGATAAACATGGAGACAGCATAGCATAATTTAATAAGGACAGACTCTGGAGGCAGACAGACTAGTGTTCGGGGCCTGCCTTTATCCCTTACTGCTTATGTGATCCTGGATGTGCTGGTTAACTTTCCAGAGTCTTAGTTTTTTTTTTTTTTTCTTAGTTTCTTTTTCCAGAATCTTTTGAAAGTAGGTATAATGATGCCTTCCTTGTCATTGGGTCCTTAGACATTTGTAAAGCACTTAGCACAGTGCTTGGGATAGAGACACACTCAACAAATAAAACTGTAATTCTTACCATTGCTATAGATATACATAAACCTGTAAATTTGGGGGTGGGAAAATAGCTGGTTTGGAGTCATGGGTTACTATAGTCAATGATTTGAAATCTTTTTTACCTTATTTATATGTGGATAGAATCTAACCTTTATTCCAAAAGAATATTTCTAATGTCAGAATAGAAAAATGTCTTTCCATATAGAAATAGTTCTAATATAGTTTGTATTAATTTAGGCCCTCTTCACCTTGCCCTTGTTAACATCTTCCTGACTGGTCAGCTTCTACTCATCTGTCTTCTGTCCCCTATTACAGGATTATTTTTGTAAGAAATAAATATTTAGGCTTCATGAGATAGTAAATGAAAAATATTTACTATGATCAGCACTCAGTACATGGCTTTCCTTCCTTCTTTGCCAATTGGAAAAACAAAGGAGGCCTGAGGGAAAAGGACAGGTATATAAAAAAGAAAACTTAAGAAAGAGATGGGATCGGTCTCCTGACTGGCTGACATACCATAAGTCCAGGCCTTGGCAGCCCTGCCTTTTGTTCTCTACCTCCCTGCTGGAGCCTCTTTGAGAATAGCCAGTGACAATGCTGTGAGCAAAGACCTTGATACCTGGAGAGAACATATGCTCCCTCAGTCACACTTATTGATTTTGAAACTTTTGTCATTTGTCAAATAACGAGGTTTAGAAGTAGCTTGAAGACCATGTCCATATAAACCCTCAATGCAAAATTTTTTAATGTGTGGAAGGAAGGGGCAGAGGAAAGCTGGGTCTATGCCTCTCATGCTTAAGTCTAGTTGAGGTCAGTCCACTGCAGGGGATTGAGGCTTTGTTCATCTGTGCTGCACCATCATGGTCTTCATTGCTGCTATTTATCCACAACCTAGATTTTTACTCTGGTTGAATAACTTTCTGTCCCACTTGCTTTGATCTAATCATGCTCGTGAGTTTTAAAAAATTGTTCATTCAGTACCCTCTGTCATTAACATGCTCCATTATTGCCAATAATACCTTTATAACCTAGAATTCAAATGTTTTGACATACTTATTTATGTACTTAGCACGTTTCTGTAGTAGAAGAAACATGTAGAATTATTGCTTTATTTTATAAACAGAAAACAGATTTAGGAAAAGCTAGATATCTTGCCCAGAATTAGATAATTCTCAGAAGGTTTCAGTCTAGAATCCAAATGTAGCCCACTGTGCTTCCCTCTATACCACACAGACCATAGTGGTACAAATATCATTCCAGGCTGAGCTTTTTCCTGCATAAGCTGTTCTTGATCTGGCCTTCTTTTCACTTAAATTAGTCTAGCAGTGTGGGAGAAAAAGGGGAGACAGAGTTTCACACAGTGTCTTTTCTTTGCTATGAGGAATATGTTAAAGATTTATCTTTGTTTGGTGCATCATTTTTATTATCTTTGTAGGTGCCATGAGCCCATCATCATAGAGATAATAAGAAATACTGTGTTATTTCTGCTTCAAGACAGTAATTGTACAATTTACAGTGTTAGTATAGTTGTAATAGTTGTTTCAGAATACATGAAGGCAAGGTGGCATATTAGAAAGGAGTAGGTTACTGAATGCATAAGCATACGAGGCATTTTTTCACAGACATGATCTTTTTTTAAAAGCTGGGCAAGAACTCAGAAATCCTCTGGTTCACCTCCCTCACTTAACAGCTGAGGTAACTGAGGCCTAGGAAGATGAAGTGACTTAGTGGTTGGTATTACAAGGCAGGAGTGTGTGTCATTTTACCATGTTCCCTATTAAATGGCAGATGGATAAACATCTCAGAATAAAAAACCCTTGGTCTTTTCTAGCTTCATGACTTTATGAGCCCGGCACCTTGGATGTGCCCTTTCTTAGCTCCAGTAAAGGCCATGATGACAACATCCTCCCTGGCATCCAGAGTTTGAAAATCTTTCCCACTAGGAATTACCTTATGGACTTTTTGCCTCACATTTCTCCTGTTTGCCTTTATCAACTTTCAGATGCCCTATCAAGATTTAGCCCACCCTTTTCTGGGCATATGTCTTTTTAAATTATTATTATAGAACCATTAAACTTAATGTGTCTTCTACCTATAGCTCTGGTATTCATACTTTTTTCTGCTGGGGAATATTGAACTTTTATCAAATGTCTTTTTTTTTAATCTCAGCTATATGTATCCCCTTAGAGCAAGACTAGGGTAGTGTGTTAAAAAAAATCAGAATGTGAATGCCCTTAGTGGCCTTGCTGGCTTTCTTATACATGTTTGTTACCTACTTCTCCCCTGCAGGTGCTCAGGCTGAGAGATTTGTCTTAGATGGCCAGAGGCTTCCTTGTATGACCTCAGTGTCTAGGATGATATTTCAGTGGCCCTCATTACAGCTAAGACTTGACTCTCTCAAGCACATATGTAAAACTTAATGCACACATGGGTGGGCCTAACTTATGATATTTGGAGATGAATCATTTTAACTTCATGAACACTGGAGTTTTTTGTTTTGTTTTTTTTTTATCATTTCTGTATGGGTTTTTAACCTTCATGTGTCTAGGTGATACTTTGCTCCCCAAGAAGCAGAGGGGGTTAGAGATGGCCCATCGAATGGAAGCTTAGAGAGCAAATGGTGGGCACCACAGCAGGACAGGCATTGCAGACTGAGCAAGGGAAAATACTTAAAGACAATCCAGGCTGGTCAGGTGCCTCAAGGGACTATTCTCTTAACATGATCAAATGAGTCACAAGTTGGAGTGGGCCATAACTTCAGCTGTGTTTTCTTTGACACTGCCAGACTCCTAGGCCTCAAGGAATCCAATTTGGGGTGGGGGCAGAAAGCAAAGACAGCTTAATAAATAAAATGAGTCTTTTCACAGATATGGGTCAGAAGACTTACTCTTGAGATGTGATACAGACCACTCCAAAATTAGTATTTTATACATCTTTACTATATTAAGCGGAAAGAAGAAAATGGAGAGTAAAAATTTGAATAAAGTATCTATTCTGTCGTTTGGGAAGACATATTTAAAACTCCTGCTCTTTAGTATCTTAAATTTGAGTTAATGACCTTTTTGCCTTGAGGGTTTGATGTTATTTTGAGGCGTCTTCCAAATGACCTATTTCAGTAGCATTTAAATTTAGCTTTCTGAGGTCTCACTTAGATGCTTGGTAAGGCATTTTGTGTTTACTTTCATATAGTCAGTGTGATCCAGCTGTTGACTTTACACTTTATTTGAATTTTTATAAGTTTGGAGTCTTTCATTTGAGAAATTTAGACAAATTTAATATAGGAAAGGCCTCAGGAAAAATTACTAAATAGGTTCTGAATCTATTTATTCTTTTTTTTTTTAAAGTAGTTCCAAGATGATAAAATATAGTTGCCCTCGAACAACACAGTTTGAACAGCACAGGTCCACTTTTATGCAGAATTAAAAAAATAAATAAATACAGTATAGTGCTGTAAATGTATTTTCTCTTCCTTATGATTTTCTTAATAACATTTTCTTTTCTCTAGCTTACTTTATTATAAGAATATAGCGTATAATATATACAACCTACAAAATGTATGCCAGTCAGCTGTTTATATCATTGGTAAGGCTTCAGGTCAACAGTAGGCTCTTAGTGTTTGGGGAATCAAAAGTTATATATGGATTTCCCACTAACAGGGGGTCTCCACTCCCAACCCCTGCATTGATCAATGGTTGACTGTGCTATTGTGAAGTGGGCTTTGACTTCAAAAGTGCATGAGCTAGCTTGGCCCTTTAGTGGTTATATAATATAGGACAAATTTCTTAGCTTGTCAGCTTCTCCATTTTTTCAGCTATAAATAGGAATAATAATGGTACTTTACCAGACTTTTTAGCCAAATAAAATATAGCAGTACTTGGAAAATGCTTAGTAAGTGCCTGACACAGCAAATTCTCACTAAATGTGAGCTTCTCTTAATAATTAGTATAAATACTAATGTAAAATCTAAAAGATACTTGTGAGAACTTGACAAAATAATTCTAGAGTTAGAAGAGAAAAAATATAATATCGGACAGGAAATTTTAAAAAAGAAGAGTAAAATTTGCCTTTTCGGAATATTTGTTATAAAGTAATAAAAAAAAAAGTAATAGTAAATGGCAGTTTTGCAATTATAACAAGGGAGCTTGATACACCAAATAGAACATTCAAAATTGATTCAAGTATGGAAGTTTGAGATGAATTGGTATCAGAAGAAGACTACCTGAAACTGAACCAACATTTTATTGTTTTTATTTGGGAAAATAAAAAGGTTTAGTTGAAAAATAAGTAGAGTTAAAAATTAATGTAAGTTTATTTTATCATGTATTTGCCAAAATTTATGTTACACCTACAATTACGTGCTAATTCTTAGAAATAGCAATGAAAGAATTTTGTGGGATTTTTGTTTTTGTTTGTTTTTGGCATGTTGATGGATACTCACATTTGACCTTACAAGCAGCTTTACAGAGAGGGTCCTTTTTAGGAAAAAATGTATCAGGGCATCATCTATTTCCCTGGGTGGGTGTGTGTGTGTGTGTGTGTCTTTCTTAATCCTTTGATATGCAAATATTTTCCTCCAGAAACATCTATTCTGTCATCCTCTGGTCAATTTACTTCTCTTGATTAGCTGGAATGATTGCCAGATTTTTACTGATCACTGTTCTTGCATCTCTAATAACACTTTAACTGCTTAAATCTTGCATCGTTTGCAAGATTTATAATCTCCCTCTACAGCCCATTTATGCTGTATTTGCAACAGTTTCTAACAGTTTGTGAGAGATGGACCCATGTAAAAAGTTGACAACACCCAGGGACTCATCTAATATTAAATATGGAAAGATATTTGAGTAGAATCTAATTTTATAAGTGGTCTGTTGGTTTTTGAGTGAATATCTTTGTATTATGCTTTTGCTTTTCTATGACTATGATTGGAATAATCAGAACTTCTATGAGCAGGAAAGTCCACCTCCCTGTCTGCCAATTAAATATATAAGAATTTAGAATGTGTCAATCTGAACTTGGACCTCATGTGCTACTCTGACATTTCAAAGCAATAGAGAGAGGACAAAGTGAGTTTATAAATGGTGCTAGGCACTGGCCAGCCGTTTGGAGAAAAAAAATAGATTATGTAGCACATGTACCATGCACTACAGTACATTTCAGATAGCTAAGAGATTTAAATGTGAAAAAATGAAATCACAAAACACAGAAGGAAATAAAGGTAGATACATAGATATGGGGGCAGGATAGGTCTTTCTAAGTAAGTCAGCAAAGGAAGAAAACAAAAGATTGAGCTTCAGTTATTTGCTTCTCAAAATCTCGTCCAGAAGCATATAAAGCAAGGTGCATGTTAATGGTAATTACCCTGGGTGGTGGAGTTACAGGTACTGAGTGTCCTCCTACTCTTTCTTTTCCATATACTATGTACATTTTCCTACAAAGAAATGTACATAGCAAATAAGAAGGGACCATGATAGAAAGTACCACCAACAAAACAACTGTAATTGTTGTTTGGTGGTAAGGAAAAAAACAAAGACTCATCTCCTAAACCAGGAAATTAATGGGTTTTTTTTCTTCCCAGAAGGAAATAAATTGTTTGAAGGCAAAGACCATGTGTTTATGGGGCTTATTTATATTTCTGTCCTGATAAATGAGCTCACGTCCTCCCCTGCCCAGGACTTCTTGCATAAAATAAATGTGTGCAGCCAGCTTATGGATTCTGCCTTCATTCCATCTCTCTATCTCCTCTCCGAAAGTAGGCCAAATTAATGTCACTTATTGATCTCTGAATAACTTTTTCCTCTTTTCGTGGGTGATTTCATAATTGCTAAATCTGGTAAGCACTTTGCCTACAACTCGTTTGGCTGCTCTATACCCTTTTACATCGAGACCATTTCCTTAGAACATTTTCATTCCTTGGTTTTTCTTTTACTATTGGAAATTGTCCCTGTCCTCTTCAGGCCTGTCTTTTCCAATCTGCTTTGTGGCTTCTTGTTCCTTTTTCTGTCTCTTCACTGTTGGTATTTCATCTTCATGCTCTCCTGGACAGTCTCGTCCAACTACCACCTACAGTCCATGATTTCTAAGTTTGTACCTTTCTGTCTGGCTTTTCTTTGGAGTTTCATATGTCTCTGTCAGCACCCCACAGGCCTCTCCATTTCAAAGTGCCCAGGTGCACCTCATGTCCTTCTGCACATCTCATCTCAGTGATGATATTACCCAAGACCCAGGCCAGGGGCCCCAGAACAGCCTTGACCTTCTGTTTCCTTTATTTCCTATGTTCAGTCAGTCACCAAACTTAATGGCAGCACATCCCAAATGTATCTCTTTTCAGTGTCCACATTGCAATTACCTTACTTCATGCCCTTGTCTCCTATTGCTATTAAAATGGCCTACCAATAGCCTTCCTGAATTAATATTCCTCTTTTAGTACTATCATAAAAAACAAACAAGTTATGAATGTCCATAGCATCATGATAGCCAAAAAATGGAAACAATCCAAATATTTATAAATGATGAATGGATAAATAAGTGTGGCACATTCATACAGTGGAATATTTTTTTAACAATATAAAGAGCTACAACATGATGAACTTTGAAAACATTTTACTAAATGAAAGAAAGCCAGTCCAAAAGACCATATATTATATGATTCCATTCATATAAAATGTCCAGAATAGGCAAATTCATGAGAAAGAAAGTAGATTAGTGGTTGCCTAGGCCTGGGAGTGGGGTAGGGGGTAGAAATGGATAGTAATAGCTAATGGGTATGGGGTTTCCTTTTGAGTGAGAAGAATATTCTAAAATTAGGTTGCATAATGGCTTCACATCTCTGTGAATGTACTGAAAGCCACTGAATATTTTAAAAGTGTGAATTATGTTGTAATAAAGTTATTTAAAAATAACTCATCTTTAATACACAGATGAGACATATTTTGTAGAAATTTAGAAAAGTCAGATGAGAAAAAAGGATTAAAAATCACTAATACTCTAACCACCCTGAAATAAACACTACTATGTATAAGTTTATGAATGTGAAAAAAAAAAAAAAAAGTTTATGAATGTGTATATACATATATGTATTCCTGTGTGTGTGTATGTGTCTACATATCCTTCTGGTCTTTTTTCTTTGCGTATATGTAATTTTGTTTTATTAAATAGGGTTGTACTGTACCTTCTACTTTGTAACCCACTTTAAAAACTTTCATTATATCATAGCATTATTAAATACGTTCTTTTAATACGTTTGATATGCAAATATTTTCCTTTTACGTTCTTTTAATAGCTACATACTTAATCAGTCCCCTTTTGTCAAATACATAATTTCTGATTTTAGTATGATAAGAAATTAGTGAACTTTTTTTTAAGATTTTATTTATTCATGAGACACACACACACACACACACACACACACACACAGAGGCAGAGACACAGGCAGAGGGAGAAGCAGGCTCCATGCAAGGAGCCCTACGTGGGACTCGATCCCGGATCTCCAGAATCACACCCTGGGCTTCAGGCGGCGCTAAACCGCTGCGCCACCGGGACTGCCCAGTGAATTTTTTTTGTAGCTAAATCTGTATACATCTATAATGAATTTATAGTTTTCCATGAGTATGAATTTCTTTGCAGAAATATGGATCTGGATATGTTACTTACTTGCTTGAAAATACTCTGTGGCTCCCTGTTATTTACCAGATTAAATCAGAAGTCTTAAATATGAAATACAACATTCTTTATGAAATAGACCAACATTCTTCTTCTAGCTGTTAACTCCTGCACTTTCATCCTTAAGATTCTTTACTGGTACTGAATTATTTAATATTTTCTAAATAACACCATGCTTTTCAGGCTTCTGTAGTTTCCTTAGCTTAGAGTCAGTCTCTGGCTGGTGGTAAGGTTACCACTAATTTCTGAAATGATGTTCCACAAAGCATTTCCTAGTCCTCCTGGCAGCACTAGTCCCTCTCTGCTCTGTGCTCCTTGGTCTCTGGGTGTATGGCTGTTATAGTGCTTATCATGCAGTACCATAGTTTAATAGTTTTACTGCATCCCTCACTGCTGTATTAGTCTGTTAAGTCTGCCATAACAAAATACCACAGGCTGGGTGGCCTAAACAACACGCATTTGTTTTCTCACAGTTCTGGAGGCTGTAAGTCCGGGATCAAGGTGCTGGCAGGCTTGATTTCTCCTGAGGTCTGTCTGCCTGGTAAACAGATGGCGACCTTTTATCTGTGTCCTCTTGTGGCACTTTTTTTCTATATGTGCACATGCCTGGTGCCTCTTCTTCCTCTTGTAAAGACACCATTCCTTTTGTATTAGGGCCCCACCCCTATGACCTCATTTAACTTTAATGGCCTCTTTAAAGGCCCAGTCTTCAAATACAGTCACATTGGAGGTCAGGTTTTCAATCTGTGAATTTGGGAGAAGACGCAGTTTAATCGGTAACACTCCCAGATAGAAGGTAGACATGCACAGAAGGCTCAGTATGTATTGTATCCTTCTTTGTGATCTCAGCACCCCACTTATGCCTGGTATATATACAAGTGATGCCAAAATATATTTTTAAACTTCTTATTTTGAAATAATAGAAAATATCTATGATATTTTGAATAATAGACTTATAGGAAGATGCAAAAGTACTACACAGAATCCCGTGTTCCTTTATTCAGCTTTCCCTAATGGTGGCATTTTATATAACTGTAGTATAGTATCAAAAGTAGGAAATTGACACTGGTTTACCTTACATTTTTAGAATGAATCAGTAGCATTTTTTATAAAAAGGATAAGTCTTAAAGCAGGTATAAGTTTTGGACTTTTAAAAAGAATGATGGCAGGTTATATACATAGTTAGGGCTCTGAGCAAGGATATGTGGGTCTGTAAGTAAACTGGCTAAGTTTCAGATTAGAAAATCAGTTGAGGGGGGGCGGGAATCCCTGGGTGGCTCAACGATTTAGCGCCTGCCTTCAGCCCAGGGCATGATCCTGGAGACCCAGGATCATGCCTGAGTCCCACATCAGACACCCTGCGTGGAGCCTGTTTCTCCCTCTGCCTGTGTCTTTGCCTCTCTCTCTTTCTCTCTCTGTGCCTTTCATGAATAAATAAATAAAAATCTTTTTTTAAAAAAGAATTCAGTTGGGTAGATCAGTAAACACTACTTGATATAAGAACTTGAAAAGCTAAATAAAAGGGATTGAGCATAATGCAGATAGTAATAGAAGCTATTATAGGTTCATAAGCTCTGACATAAAAAGCAGTGCTCTAGAAGTACTAATCTGACTGTGGTATGCAGAATAAAAGAAAGTATGACAAATAGAGAAGAATACAGATAGTCCATCAAGTTCTTTAGTTGCCATTGATAGAAATGATTAAGTTGGCAAGTGAATTTTGTTTGTTATCAATAATGTGCTTCATTTCAAATATGATGAGCTTGAAATGCATCCAAGAGGGGTTGTGTATCAACAGCTGGATCTGAGGAATTCTAGCTTAAGGGAAACACTGAAGCTTTAAAAAGTATATTTTAGTATCCTGAGCTTTGGAGTCACCATTAAAACTTTGCAATTTGATAAAACCTCTGAGGGAGTACATAAGGAGGGAAATGCTAGATTTGGGATTTAGCTGCAGTACCACAAATCTGGGACAAGAAGTGGATTCTATAGGGAGGAGTGATTTTAAAGAATTCCCAGAAGAGATGATGTCAGTACTATCAAGGATAGAAGAAGCTCAAGCAAAGACCCTTCTATAACTGGAGGGAACAATATAGGAAGACAAATGGAAGAAGTAGGCTATAGTCTGGGTTTTTATTTCTTTTCTTTTCCTTCTGTTCAAAAATGATATTTAGAAGTGCTTGAAGGTCAGGAGGTGGTGGTAAGAAAAGAGTACTAAAATGCAACATTCGTGTTAAAAGGGAAACTTTGACAAGATAAAATAATCATCTAGAATATTGGGTAAGCTGAAGGGAATTAGTATTGAGAAGAGAAAAAATGAGGACTTAGATGTAAGTGGGGAATATATGGAAATTTTAAAAAAGGGAAAATTTAGTGAAACGCAGCTGATGAGTTTTGGGGAAATAAAGTTTTATAATGATTTGTTAGAGAGTAGGAAGGGTGAATGGTGAGGTGGTAAATTAAAGTTGATTTGCAGGAACCACACTGACAAGGACAAGGCCGTTTAATAATTGTGCAGATACTTATTCTTCTAAGGCCACACTTGAAATATTGAGATAATGTCTCCTGGTTTTAAACAACATACTATTTCAAAATTGTTTTGAATATCGAATTGTATAAGTAAAGAAAAAGTTCAGTTTTTAATAGGATGCTCCTTCTTATTCACTGTAATAGGGAGTCCATAATGGGATGAATGGAAATTTAGTGGAAGAATATTTGAATCCAGGATTAGAGTTGTATTTGACAGAAGAAGCAATTAGAAGTAAGTTTAGGGAAAGGTCTACCATCAAAGACCTAACAGAATAACATTTCTCCCTGTGTGTACTTAGCAAATACTTGTTGATAGACGAGCTGGCTGGTAACTAATTACAATGTGATGACCAAAGCCCAGTTCTTGGAAGTAGTGTTGTTAATACAGTAATAAAATACCAGGGGAGTTTGAGGAATTTCCTTCCTTGCAGATGTTTAAAGTAATGTGGATACTTGACAGTTTAAAGATAATTTGGGAAAACCCTGCCTGAAAGCAGGGGGATAAATTAAATAACTTTTAAAGGACATCACTCTGTCTTTAGTCCTGCCATATAGACAAATGTGTAAAATGCCCATTTTTACCCTCTCCCAGCTGCCTTTTCTGATATGAAATATTATGAAATATTATAATAGAAACCCTAACTCTGTGTAATTTGCAGCATCTTTAAAAAATGTATAGGTTAGCCAAAAGAAAGAGCATCTCAGCACAGTGGAGTATCCCTCAGGAAGATAATTATTTCTGGGGCTTTGCATTATATAAAAAAGAACTTTTGCATTATATGAAAAAGAACTTTTCTCACATATTCTGGTCATACTTGGCACTGTTTTATCATCAAAGATGAGGGTGAAAAATGGTATTTATTCCAGCAGTTGCTAATATGAAGGGATTTCTGCAGATTCACTATAAACTGGTAACAGTTTGTCCAGTGTTCTTCGCTTTGACTTTTACCCACCCCTATCAGCTTTTGCTACCTCAGTGGCTCTGTCTTCAACTGGAAGGTTTTACTGGTTCACCTCAAAATTGCAACAAACATACTTCCTTTTTTCTTCCCTTCAACTTTTACTTCTAATACCAGCCATCTGTCCAAGGAATTACATCTTTAATAGTAAGAATACATTTCTCTGCTTTCAGTGGAAATTGATGAATATTATTAAAGTTGTATTTATTGTTTTTCATTTATCTTTAGATTTTAGGGTGCCTGGATAAAGTATTTTAAGTGCTTAAAAACAATTCATCAATCAGTGACTTATGTGAGACAGTCATTAAGACTTACTTCATATTGTGTCATTTTCATTTAAACAATTAAAACATATGCATAATAGGAATATCCATAGATAGGGCAGACAATACAGTTTGACCCATTCCTAAGTCTTAGGCATTTTTAATTCTGGCCAATACACCTGGCCTAAAACAGGAACAATGCTCTGATGACATTGAGCAGCCCTAGCAAATAAAGAGAACGTTCTTCCACTTTGAATTGCCATCCTGAATGGAGCCAGGTCCATGCTCCCAGGTTCTTTTAAAAAAATCTTTTTATGCCAAACTTTAAAGAAACCCCATTTTAAATGTGTTTATTCAAGTGAATTATTGGAATAGTCAGTCCCTTCTGATTTATGTGCAATGTGGATATTTCTTAAACAATTAAAAATTAAAATGAAAAATGTTTTTCTTGTTTCTGGTAGTTCTTAGAGCATTATAAATATCCAATTCTAAGAAGTAAAACACCTTTACTTGTATTCCTCTGTACAGTATGTCTAAACTATGTTTTTTAGAAAGTACCTTTTAGTTTTTAAAATGTTTAATTTTTTTATTTAAAAATAAATATTTTGGTTAGCCAGAATTTTTATATTTCTTTCAAGTCTGCTTTCAGAGCCATATTCCAGTGTCATGTGGAAAATGTTACCAAAAAATAAAGTGATGTCACTCTCTAGCTTTCAGAAGCTGTGATTTATGCTAATACTGATAGAATGATTTTTACTTAGTACAGGGGTTTGCATATTGGCTGCTCTCAGATACTTTTGTCATTTGTTAAAAATAAGCATGGAAGTAACTGCAACCATAAAACATGAAGCAAATACATTGTACTGGTGAATAGCATGGCAAGCGATAGAAGGCTCCAGCTTATTGGCGCTCTAGTTATGAGCAAATGCAATGGCAAATATTAAGGGCTCAGATACAGAAATCTGGTGGATTTCAATGAAAAAATAAAGTTCAATGTGGCATACATTTAATCAGTTTAACTGTGTAAGTTACCTGATGTTCCATGTTTTACATATTTTTAAGAGATAAAAAAAATCTTTCAAAATTAGATCAAACACCAGATTGTGATAATTTCTTAAAATTAACATGTTAAGGGGGGTGGGGGATGGGGTAACTGGGTGATGGGCACTAAAGAGGGCACTTGATGGGATGAGCACTGGCTGTTACATGTTGGCAAAAAGATTTAAATAAAAAAAATTTAAAAATTAACATGTTAACTTGTGGAAAATCATTCATAATTTATACATTTTATAAACTCATAACTTATACACTTCAAACTTCATTATTTCCATAGAAAAACACATCACGTGCCATGCCATGATTGAGATCTCAAGGTGAAATTTGTTAGGTACTTACTAAGTTCCAGGCACTATTCTGGGTACTAGGGGCATAGTGACAAACTAGGCAAACACAGCCCCTGCCCTCTTGGAGCTTATATTCTGGTAAGGGGCAGTCAATACACAGGGAAACAAATTTACAAATTAACAAATTCAGATAGTGAAAATGCAATGCAGAAAAATAAGTCAGGGTAAGAGGAAAGAGTGCCAATTATGTTTGGCGTTTGTGCCTGTATCTTCTTATGACTAAAGCCTTTTTCTCTTTTCCTTCATTTAGTGAAATGTGAGGAGTGCATAGTTCATTATTTGGGACAGATGCCTTGTGTCCCTTAACTAGTCCCTTGACTAGTTAAAATAATTGTTCAGTTATATAGTATTATAGTTAAGTTTATAATTAATATTATTTGGGCACTATATTTTTTAAAGCTTGCTTTCTTTAAAAAAATTTATTATTTATTTGAGAGAGAGAGAGAGCGCACACGTGCAAGTGGGGAGAGGGAGAGAGAATTGCAAGCAGAATCCACCAAGGGCAGAGCCCAACATGGGACTCGATCCCATGACCCTGAGATCATGACCTGAACTGAAATTAAGAGCCAGCCACTGAACACAGCTGAGCCTCCCAGGTGCCCCTATAGCTTTCTGATGATTTGTGTTTCAGTTTTTAGAAAAGAAACCAAAGTAACTCTTGAGAAGTTTTCCTAATGAATAAATTTGCTAAATATTTGTAATGATCATTAGAACATTTTGTATCATAAAAACAATTTTCATGTTATTTTCATCATATTTTTATTTTGAGTTTATTATTTCTGTTATACCAGCAATCATTATTAGATGTTTACTCTCTGTTGACATCAGCTTATGAGACTATGACATCTCTGAGGGCAGGGACTGTCATTCATTTTGCTAGAATTCATCCCTAGAATCTAATATAATCTAATATAATTGGAATGTAGAAGAAGCTCAACATATCCTTGTGAATTTGATTTGAATTGAATTGTTCATGTGAACATTATCTCCTCTCTTTCCCAGTTTCCTATCACCCAATTCTCTCTCCTTTTTTCCAGCCCCCACCTTACAACATACCTATTATACCTCTTTCTCTCCACTAACCCTTTTTGCTCTGCCTTGTGAAACTTAATGGATTTCCATCTTAGATCCCTTGTCATCTCCAGTCATGAATAAATCTTTGGCTTTTCTTGGATCTACTCTGGGACTGGAAATTGTTGATAAAATTAGTCATAAAACTGACCCAACTGCTTCTGTTGCCTCTCATGTTGTGTGATTTCACCCGGGCCTTACTCTGCTAATCAGAGTTCTATTTGCTTGTTTTTGTTTGATTTTCTATCTTATTCCCAACAGAAGTTAACCCTTATGATTTTGCTCAAGCTCCAACCTCTTCTCCTCCCCTAAACTGTACAGAAGCCATCATTCCTTCTCTACTGTGAAGATCAAGGTTGTCCAAAGTAAACTCTATTTCCCATTGTTTTATTAAAAATTTTTACAATCTTACTCATCTTTTGTCTTTCTGTTCTTTCTCAGAAGAAAACATACTTGGTCTTATCAGGAAATTCAGGCTTGTCACCTTGCCCTATAGAACTCTGCTTCCTCTCTCTCTGCATCCATTTCTCTGTCAGGAGTTTTCCCACAGTTCCCTTACCATCTCTTCCTTTGGCATTCAAGGCTCCCTTCAGTTCCAGTCATCAAGATTTTTCCTGCCTCTTGTCTTTGCATATACTCTTCCCTTGCCTTGAATATTGTCCTTTATCCACCCTCCAAAACTGCCCCCTGCCACAGATCTAATCCTCACCAGCTACTTTATCCCAAGTTATAGCTCACTTTCCCATGACTTTTCTCATTCTTCTCATGGCCTCTCAGGCATTTTCTTCATAGCATGAAGCATAGTTCATAATTATACCTTTATTGTGTGTTTATTTAGTATTTATCTCACAGTACTATAAGTTCCATGAGGAGAGGGACCGTGTCTGTGTTATTCACTACCATATATTCAGCACAGCACCTGTCATACATTGGGTGTTTCAGATCCTCTTCTGTTTTCCGGTTTCCTCAGGGATCTTGTAGCCTAATATTTATCTCAGTTGAATTGTCTGCCCTTTCTTTTCTGCTGCTACCTTCTCCCATTTCTAAATTTTGCTCAGTTTTCCTCTGTTTCATTATATTGTCTTCTTTTTATTCCCCTTCAGACTTGTAAACTATGCAAATTATACTGCGGTCTCTTAAATATAAATTTGGGATGAAGCTAAATAGCATCATCTGTAAACAATTCATCTTTTGGCACAGGGAACAATATTAGTAGCATAATGGACACACGTAAGTTCTTAAAAGGGGGAAAGGAGTTTTTATTCATGAAGTAGGATTATTGTTTGTTCATTTAGCAGGTATTTTTAAAAATACCATCATGTTCTAGGCACTGCAGTGGGCATTGAGATATGCTAATTAAGAGGAAAGACAGCATTCCTACCATCCTGGAACTTATATTCTAGAGGAGAAGCCAGGCATTAAACCATTGTACAGCTAAACAAGAGTTGTGAGTTGTGTTATGTGCCTTGAGACAAATAGGGAGTTGAGAGAGTTAGGGATGGAGGCTACTGTAGACAGGGTTATTGGGGAAGGGCTTTATGAGCAGAAGTATGAGAAAATGAAGAACCAGGTGCATAGCACTCCAAGCTGGTGGAATAGAATTTAAAGGCCTGAATTTGCTGAGAAATTGGAACTTAAATGTCCTCTCTGCCTTTTTCTCTCTCTGTCTCTCTCACACATACATATACACACTCAAATGTAAATATGTGAGGCAATGGGTATGTTAATTAACTCAATGGAGGAGTCCTTTCATAATGTGTATGCATATCAGATCATCACATTGCACACTTTAATTGCAATTTTATTTGTCAATTGTACTTTAACAAAACTGGAAATAAAAGAATTTGAAGGCCTGGAGGGAAGAAAGGTGTTGGTGTATTCAAAAGACACATGGCCTCCCTGGCTTGATCTTAATGAGTGAGAGTGGCAGGGAGAGCCAAGTCATGTATTCCTTACATTCCACAGTAAGGAATTTAGATGTTATCCTATGAGTAGTGGGAAGCCATCAAATGGTTTTAAGGAGGGAAATTATGTGATCTTGTCTGTGTTTTTAAGAATTACTATGGCTACTGTTAGGGAATGATTTGGAAAACAGCTGGAGTGGAAACAGGGGGAGAGCTAGAGAGACTATTGTAGAAGTGTAGGCAATAGACAATGATGACTGGGGTTGTGGCCATAGAGATAGAATTAGAGAGCTCTAGGGCATATTTTAGAGGCACGCATACATGGTGATGGATTGCATGTAAGCGATGAGATGAGAGAGGAAGCAGAGAGGACTCCTGGAATGTTGGTTTTAGTAACAAGATGGACAGTAGTGGTACTAGTAAGATGGGGAAGTCTGAGGGAAAAACACTGTGTGTGTGTGTGTGTGTGTGTGCATGTGCGCGCGTGCATGTGGGTTAAGTGGGGGGACAGAATAAAAAATCTGTTTGGATCTATTCCACTCAAGAGGCTTTGTGGGCACCCATTTGTGGTTGTCAAGGTGTCTGGGGCTCAGAGGAAAAGCCAGAGCTGCAGAGAGACCTTTGGGATACAGCAGCCTCTGTATGGTATTTAAAGCTGAATGGGCTCAATTATGTGGAAAGAGAAAAGAGAAGGAGGGCCTCATCTAAACCTTGAGGCCATCCAGCATCTAGAGGTTAGGCAGAAGGGCAGGAACCAGCATCGGAAATTGAAGAGAAGTAGCCAAAGAATGAGTAAGAGGAAAACTGTGAGAAAGTCACCACGTGAAGGCCAAGAGAGGGGAGGGTTTCCAAGGTCAGCGTTGTCACGTGCTACCGAGATGGAGCAAGATGAGGGTAGAGGTGGGAGCTGACATACTTCTGAGCTCTTATAGGTTCTGTAGCATTTCTTCTTTTATATATTTTATGTGTATAAAGTATTCCTAATTGTTAATGGTAATGAAGTTTTATGTGTCTTGCTAACCCTTCCTTTTTTTGGTTTATAGAAATAGCAAATTTAAGCACTACATTGCATAAATCAGTACTTTCTCCTTATCTTGTTATATCTTCAGATGGACATGGTATCAGCCCTATTCCTAATTAGAACAGTACCAAACTTGTTTTAGGTCTGGGATCTTCATAATTGTTATAGTTGTTCTTCTCTTACTCATCTTTATATTGAACCTTAGCTCCATTAGCCAATTTCTTTACTTCCTTATGTTCCAGGTACTGTTGCAGGCAGTGGAAAAATTGAGGTGAGCAGAATAGGCATGGTCTCTAGCATCATGAAGCCTATGTTGTCACTTAATGGAATATTTATACAGATATTCCGTTTCAAAATGAGTTAAATACCATCAAAGCAAGAGATGACAGAAGCTCAGTCTTGGGAAGTAGCAATGGAGATCAAGAAGAATAGATAGATATGATAACTTTTTCAGGAGATAAACTCAACAGAATCTGGTAATTGATTAGAAATCAGGCTTGAGTGTAAAAGAGACCTATTGGGGAGAACTCCCGGATTGCTTGTCACAGTTGGCCAATGTGCCATTCCCTGAAAAGTCATCTTTGGAAGAGAACAAAGCTTGAGGGAGATGGATGATGAATTCTGTTCGGTCCGTGTTGAATTTAAATGCTCATCTCAGGGCACCTGGGTGGCTCAGCGGTTGAGCATCTGCCTTTGGCTCAGGTCGTGATCCCAGGGTCTGGGGATCGAGTTCCGCATGAGGCTTCCTGCGAGGGGCCTGCTTCTCCCTCTGTCTATGCCTATGTCTCTGCACGCCTCTCTCTCTCTCTCTCATAAATAAATAAAATCTTTTTAAAAAATGCTCATCTCATGTCCACTTTTCCTGCAGGAAGCCTTCCCTGAATATTCTATCCTTTGCTAATTATTCTAACTCCTATAGAGTAAAATAATGTTAGTAATTTAAGGTGCTTCAAGCTAATACTTATAACTTTCAGTACTTCCCATTGACACTTCATATTACACTGTGTAGTTCTCTAATTGCTATATGTGCATTTTAAGTTAGAACATAAAATCTATGTGGGTATAAAATATGTGATCACTCTTTTTGTGTATATAACTGATGACACTTAGCAGTGCATGATGTTATATAGTAACTCACATTTGGATTCCCAGTGTCACTAGGTGATTTTTCTTGAGACTCAGCCTAATTTCTTATGAGTTAATTAATAATCTACAAAGATTCATTAGATAACAAATGTCTTCTAGGGCAATAGGAATGAATGAGTTTGTTGATATAAAGTGAATTATATATTCTCTGACATACTGGTGGAATATGTTCCCTATCTGGAACTAGTTTCTAATTAAAATTGTGAAACCCCTACCACTTACTGTGTTGAATAGCATTTAACTGATTTTCAAGGAAAACACAAGGATGGTAAACTTTCAAGAGTTTTCTCATCTTAAAATTTGTTTTTTTGTGAGTTTTTTTCTTTGTATGTTATAAAACATCATCTAAATTTGTGTCTGTAACAATTTGATAGTGCTCTTCATCCTTCAAATTGCCCTTAGAGATTTCAGCCTTAAAAAGTTAGGATTTTATTTTCCCAGCTGTTTAAATGTAATATATTTGAAGACAGAGGCACTGTCCTGTTAGTTTATAGCCTAAATAAATCTATTTTAAAGGTGTGCTGGTTTGAGGCCAGGTGGCATAATGGGATGACATATGAGCTATTCACATTTGAAGAGCTGGCACTAAATTCATCTCAGGATGCCAGGAAAATGACTTTAGAGGTGTCAATTTGCTGGACTCCTTGGTGGGCATCTGAGAACATCATAGAACCTTTGTAAAGTCTAACATAATGTATCCTCTGTAAATTATATTGCCACGTTAGCTGCCTAAGGTACAAAAGGGCAATTTGAATGACTTCAGTGGGCATTCCAAAATCTTGTTTTAATAAGTAATGAGAAGCACAAGCCTGTCTAAAAGAAGACCAGCCTAATCTAAAGGTTGTATGTGGGGCTGGGAATTGAAACTTAAGCTTTTCTGTTCCTCCAGTGTTTATCTGGCTCATCAATTATTTAGCAAATATTTACTTAAGCCCCTTTTTCTGAGCCTTTATCATTTTAGGCATGGATTTTATAGCACGACCAGTTACCTTTCCTCTCCCTGGCTTCAGGTCTCCTACAAATGCCAATAATAATATTTCAAAGAAGTGTTGTAAAAAACTTAGTAGTACTCCAAAAAAAAAAAATACCACAATAACCCTGTCTTGAATACTTGTAAAATTATCTCTCAATAATCCCAAGGTGCTTAATTGGACTGCTTATCTGATGATCTTTTCCTTTTTTTATATGCATTTGCCAAGAATGTCTAGTAATTATGCACTCAGTTTCCATTTGAGTACCTTTTTGAATTACTTAAAAGGCCATCATCATTAATTCATATTTAATATCTGAATCTAAGGTTTCTTTATTGTAGTAACATGTTGAGTGCTAGCCAGAAGCATCACTTAATTTGAGAAAGCATAAAATGCTCAAAGGTACCGTCAGACTTTGATTTTTATTATGAAAATATATTTCAGTCACTCTCAGACTTAGTCTCTATTAGTCTCTATTAACTTGACCTATTTAGTTCCTTTCCTTTTGCATGTAGCATCAGCTCATTGCACAAAACAATCTGGCTAATGATCTGTTTAGAAGAGGCTCTAACCAGGAAAACAGTGATGATGGACCATGACAAGTGAGGAAGGGTGGTCCTGGGCAAGGGAGGTTCAGTCTGAAACTAACCTGCATATGGATTTGTGGCATTTCTAAGGTGTTGATCCAAGTTGATAGTACTCTAGGCTGCTTCCAGATCTCTTCTTTCCACAGATCCTACAGTTGGCTGGAGGCATCCTCCATGGAGTGAAAGATGCTGAAAGACAGGCAGATGGCTTTTTATTCAACTTCTCTGAACCTCGGTTTCTTTTTTTTTTCTTTACCCCTCCTCACTGGTAGGGCCTCAGGATCCTTCTCTCATTGAGAGTCTGTGATGCAGTCTTCTACCTACAGCAGTTCCAGGGTATAACCCAAGGCCCTACTGATTGCTTGGGTACAGCCCTTTGATGGTCACAAAGTCAGTTCGTAGAAAGATGTGAGAAGAACTGGGGACAAATTTTGCTTGCTTAACTGAAGAGGTGATCTCAGGATGAAATCATTATTTCCTGGGATTAAAAATTCATGTATTTTGTAAATCTTTATTGAGTACTTGCTATGTGCTTATTACACCATCCTAGAGTCTGAGTAGGCAGTCATGAACAAAATAGACAAGGACTCTGCCCTAATAAAGCATCCATCCTGGTGGGGAAGACAATACACAAGGAACAAAAGAGATATTTACAAAGCGTTTTAAGTAATATGAAGACGATAAGCAGAATAGTGTGATAAAGGGTAACTGGCAGGGGGAGGAGGCACTTAGGGAAGACTTTCTGAGGAGGGGTCATCTGAAATGAGATGTAAACATGGGAGGAGCCAGGTGTATGAATGTGTATGTGGTGGTGTTGGGAGTGAGAGCAGGGGGAGCAGGAGACATCCAGAAAGTGGGGAGAAGAAATGCAAAGGATTCAAAGGAAGTAGGAAAGAAGGTCCAGGTGACTGGGGAGAATGACAGGAGATGGGGTTGGTAAAGCAGGCCAGGGCCAGATTATAGAGGAGGCCTTATTCAAAGTTTGGACTTTGTTAGGAATGACCATTCTTGGGATAAGACTTTTTTTTTTTTAATGAACCTATTATCTCTTAGACCAAATGAAAGGTGACAGTCCTAACCTTGAATAGCCAACCTGCACTCATAAACTGGAATTAATGTTAGAAGTCAGCATCATGTTGAAAAAGCACTTTATTGTATTCAAAAGCCTGAGACCACTAACTCCTCAGGCATTTATCACTTTGAAAGTGGAGGAGTAGGAAAGTTTAAAAGGCTGTAGCAATAACATTTGAGAAAATGAATAATTCATTATTCATGAATAATGAATTGTAAAAAAAAGACTCCTCACTTGTGATTAGAGATTCATAATTTTCATTTTACAACAAAATACAGTTGGCTGCCATGCATTCTTGACTTACTTCATCTAAGTACAATTAGGCCTAACACATTAGTGCCTTGATGTGCAGACTTATGACTGGCTTCTTGTGTTGAAACTATTAAATTTTAATGTATTCAGCTTAAGCATAAGTGGTCACAGATGATTCATAACCCTGCTCCTTGCTTTTGGTGAAAATGATCATCAGCAAGTGAATTGTCCCCAATGGCCACACTTATCTTCGTAGTTGATTTCCTAAACATTTTTGTATCTGTAGGAGACCATGAATAAACATTGCATAGCTGATGGGTAAAGCACAATGATAATTGCTTTAAAACCGCAGATATTTAATGATGATAAAGTAGAACTCTAATTCTTGACATTTTCTTTTTTAATTCCTGGTGTCAGGAGGGTATAAGTGGTATAAGCTGCTCTTTAAGAATGGTGTTAGCCAACCATGAGCTTTTTTTTTTTTCTTTAAGAAATAAATGCCAAGAGTTGCCCGCAGTTTTATGATCTCATCATTTAGCTATTGGGCGTAGAAGCAGGATGAGGAGCAGGCTTGCCCTACTGAAGCTTTAGACAGCAGCTTAATCCAATAAAAATAGGACTGTGGCTTGGGTGTATGAGTCTTACCAGCCTGGCAGTTATTTGAATGCTCACCTGACCAGCCCCTATTACAGGTACTGAGAAATCTCAGCCCACTATGCTGCTAGCTGAGTTTACTGATCTTGTGCAACCTGTGTAGACACATATAATTCCATCATATACCTCTAGAGTTTGAAGTCCTGGTTGCCTTCACAATAAACACCCAGTTATCTGCCATGGCTATTGAGTCCCTTTGTGATCTGGCTCCTGGGTCCCCAGCCCCTTCTCTTGCACTTGCCACTAGCAATGTATGCAGCTACCATTCTGACCTATCTGCAGCTCTCAGCAGGAAGCATGTTCTCTCCTGTCCTGAGGTCTCCCTCATCCCTAGACATGTAGCTCTTCTACCTAGGATCCCATCTTGCCTACACTCTGGCCAGCTGACTTCTGTGGTCTTTGGCAACTTAAATATTGTCTGAGACCATTCTTGTCTCTCTCCATATTCCTGGTGCCCCTATCTGCCTGGGTCATGGCTTCATCCCCATTTGTGCATGCACAGCGTAGATAGAATTCTATTGCGTTATAATAGGGATCAGTATGTCCTAACTCAACCCTGCTGTGGGCTTCTGGAGGATAGAGATTTTGTTTGGGTTCTTGGTACCCCTACCTTTTAGCCAGAGTCTGCACACAGTAGGCTTTCTGTGCTGGATGGATTGGTGTCTGCCGTATATCTCCTTTCTGGCCCTGGAAGGATATGGAACAGCTGGCTCCTCTCCAAACCAGTCTAGATATCCTACTGGATTATTCTTGGTAGTAACAAGATAAGCAAACTTCAGTCTCCTCATTGCATTACAATTTGCTTCCCTTTCTAAATGAAGACATTTTTACAATCCCTTTACTTAACGAAGGAGCATGGTCCAAACTTGCTGTACCCTGTGAAATCCACATGAGACTCATTCATGAACTATTATGAGATTAGCCACACCTGGGTGTCGGCTTTGTTTCGAGTGCTCTGAGAATTGCTTTGATCAGAGCAAGGTCAAAAGAAGAGTGCTGCTGCCTGCTTCCCATCCCGTCCTTGGTCACTGTCACTTCAGTGGATAGCTGCACCACTGAACAACCTGTCTTACATAAGCATAATAGTCTTTTAGGCCTGGGGGATAAATCTAAAAGTCTCCATTCTAATACTCCAGGCTGTTCTCTGTCTGAATGGCCCCAGAAAGATAGATGTTTATTCTTAAACATCTCCAGGGATAGAGGCTTCCACAGCCCTCTCAATTATGTGTTCCATTATCTCACCAGCCTTCTCATTAGGAAGTTTTTTTCCCTTAATGTCTAACTTTAATCCCTCCTGTTGCAATTTAAACTCATTTCCTTTTGTCTTGGCTTCAGTGGAAATAAAAAACAAATAACTCAGCAGCACCCACCTACCCTATTTGTAACTGAAAATGCCAGACTTCCTCTAGGCAACTCTCTCTCTCTCTCTCTCTCTCTCTCTCTCGTTAAATGGACCTCATTCTCGTATTTTCTCCTTTTGCCATTTCTTGAAAACTCCTCGTTTTAAAAACTTTCATTGCTCTTCCTGCAGCAGATATAAGGGACCATGCATTTCAGTTCTGTCATCTGTCATTTAATCCTGCAGTTATCTTTTCAGTCTGCCAATATGTAGAACCTTAGTAAGCTATGTAACACACTGAAAAAGAATCAATGGGACACTCTTGTCAAGTGCCTTAGAGTTGTGGAGTTCTTCCTCTTTCTAAGTGATCCACTACCATTGTCCAATAGCCTCTCTGCCCTCATTTCCATGCTTCAGGGTGAAATGTTTTTCCTGTCTATTTCTTGCTTCTTCATATGTAAGTGTCATGCAGCCACAACTACAGTGTTTCTGGGACTTAGGTCTACTCACTACTCTGCCAGGGAGTTCAGGCGATGGAGGGAGAAGGAAAGGGGACAGTATTCTCTTTTTCTTTTGCCTTTCCCAGGTCCTAGAGGCAGCATCCAGTAGAGTTGGCAAAAGCTACAAATTCCTAGGTCACAAGAACACTGATCTTTTCGGGAATCTGAGTTAAGGACTTGGGAATAATATGAAAAGGAAGATGAGCTAGAAAATAAAAATACAACCATGTTTACCACCTTAAAAATAGGAATTTCTCAGGGCTGCCTGGCTGGCTCATTTGGAAGTGCATGCAACTCTTGATCTTGAGGTCATGGGTTCGAGCCCCACATGGGGTATGGAGATCACTTAAATAAAATTTTTAAAAAATAAGAACTTCTCCCTAAAAATTAGAAAGAAGATAATGATAGGTGTGAATGAGTATTTAGTTGAATTAACAGTAAGAGAGAAAAGGAAGCACAGCAGGAAGAACACACAGATGTGATCAAATACGAAGAAGAAAAAGTGCTTTAATTTGTGATCCTCAGGAAAATTCATGGTAAGATTCCTTAGCAAAATTTAAAAAAAGCATAGAATTCTAGAATAAGAATAGTGACTCAAATCTATAAAGAAACATGACAAGATTTTCTGTTGATGGCTATGTAACCTATGCTATTAATCCACATTGACATGTTAACAGCACTGCCTCTACTTTGTGGAGAGATAGGTGTTATTAATTTGATCTCTTAATTATTCTACATAGTCTGACCCTTCGGGAATAACCTTTGATTGTAAATGGAAATCTGTAATTGAAATTAGTATAATTTCAGAGTAACTTCAAATTGACAGGAATATAATAGGACTCCAAGTAGCCTGATATTTTCTTCTATGCATTGAAGATTTTACTAATGATACTCAGTCTTCTGTATAGTAGTACCATGCAGGCATTTTAAGGAACATCTAATTAGCCCTTAAATTACCCTTGAAAATCAAAGGAAGAAATTGATGTGCATGGCTAGTGGACTGGATATTAAGTCTCTGTAGTATGCAATAGAGGATAGCGAACATCAGTAAGCACATTTGGAGGATTTCTTAAGGAGATATTTCTTGTTAAATGTGCATGTCTGTCACCTAGGGCTATTTCAAATTAACTGTAACTAATCAAAAGGAAATGAAATATGTATTTCTCTTGCTTCTATGGAAGGGTACCATTTGACTTAAGTTTCATTCTGCAGACAGGGTAAAATGCCATCTTACCCCTAAATTAAATTAGTTGCCTTCTGCTAAATCAATTGCATGCTGCATTGTATGGCACAACCCTTTAGCCTCAACTAAACTTGAAACATCTAATACACAAAAACTTAAAAAGCCTAAAATCTTGGAAACTTACTGATGGGAACCATGGAAATGAGACAGTCTTAATATTTTTTATGCAATCAAAAATATGCCCATTTAGATGACATATGTTGGTGCAACAGAGAGTATGAATACAGTGTAATTGTTATTAGGGAGTATATTTTTTGATTTACATTCCTAAGGCCTAGGCAACTGCAATGGATCTTAGGAGTGTGAATCAGATATAGAGTCAAAATGGTACTCTAGATGTATTGTGTCATGTCAAATATCAAAATGGCAAGTTTGGATCAATAATTAAATAAATAATTTGCAAAATAATATGTAGGTTCTTGCCTAGATTTTGGCTTCCAGATTTTAAAATATCTATACATTTCACTTCAACTTTAAACCAAGGTCAGACCATGGGAACTTGAGATCTAAAAATGGGCTTGTTGTTAGGCTCAGTAGTAACTGTTTCATTTTAATTCATTGTCACCCTATGGCTGTCATTCCTTTTAAAAGACTACTTTTAGAAGAATTTGCAATCCCCACAAACATGGGAGGTAAAGTCTATGCAGGAGAAAATCATTCTATTTGAGCCACTTCTGATATCTTTCTGATCTGAAGTCAAGACATTGATTAGAAAATTGAATTTTAATTTTTTTATGGCTCATTTTACAACTACCCTGTATCTTAGAAAGGAGACAGCGTGGTGTTTTTGCCTCCAAAGAAATCGTGTGTATTTTTGGCTTCTTATCTGGCACTTTAAGGGGAACTTTTTGTTTTAGTCTAGTGTAAAATTGATTCTCATGTGAGTAACTCAATCCTCTATGCCTATTGAGTTGCACGTACGGGTCAGTTTAGCTGCACTGCATACTGTAAATGATGGTGAAGGGAAGGAATGTCTGAGTAGGAGTGCAATATAATATCTGTGCCAATCTGCATTCAGTGCTAAAGCATGAGATGAGTCATGAGATGCAAAGTGAGAGCTTCTTTGAACAGTGTTTACAGTGGGCCTTATTGCATGGTTGGAGTATTTGAGAGGAAGCTAGGTTAAAACTTTAGCTCTCAGTACGTTGCTGCCAATAAGACCAAGTACTTACTGGAACTTATGCTTTATTCATTTTAGCTTTGAAAGATTTTTTAAAAATCTTGCCTGGAATTCCATCAATTTAAAAAATATATTTCATTGTATTACTGTGTCTTGCTTTAAAGATAAGAATTGGCTTCTTTTAGGCTGTCTCCTCTTTGTTTTATTGGGAAATGAGAGAGAGAGATAGAGAGAGAGAGAGAAGGAGGTAGGGGAAGAAAGAAAGATCTTTTTCATTTGCATCTTGGTTACATTTAGTGTAACTTATCTGCTATGGATCTATTCTTACACTATCCACTCTGTATTCCTCTCACCGTATTTGTAATTCTCACCTATAACACTCCCTGCATTTTAATATTGGAAGGCATTTTAATATAAAGCAAGAAACATATAATTAGTTGGAAGTGATGTGTTTTTGGAGCATGATATATTGAGGTAGGCTGACATGGATTTGTATTCTAGTCTGTCACTTACTTGCCATGTGTTTTTTTTTTTTCCTTTATTTTTTATTGAATTATAATTGACAGGCAACATTATGTTAGCTTTAGGTGAATGATTTAATTATTTTATATATTACAAAATCATCACCATGATAGCTCTAGTTACCATCTGTCCCCACAGAAAGTTATTGTAATATTATTGACTATATTTCTTATGCTATACATTATATCCCAGGGACTTATTTTTTTGTCTTTATTTTTTTTTTAAGATTTTATGTGTTCATTTGAGAGAGTGAGTGAGTGAATGGGAGAGAGAATCTGAAGTAGACTGAACACAGAGCCTGATGTGGACCTTGATCCATATGTGTGTTTTGTTTTGTTTCTTCATATGTTTTGTTTTTTAGATTGGCCTTGTGATTTTTTTTAATTGATTTTAATTTAACCCTTCTGAGTCTCTGTCTTCTCAACTGATACGATAGCAGCATTGGGAGGACTGATTGAGATAAACCAAGGAACACAGCATAGGACCTGCCCCAGGGGAAACACTCAGTTCATGATGATTTTTTTGTTTTATTATGATTATTATGATGGAAAATGATTTATTCCTTTTTGCGTCAGATGTTCTAAAACTGCCACGGAAGATTACATAAAGAAATTCTTGGCTGTTACTTTAAAGCCCTGATCAATTTCTTCTGGAAAAGAGGTGAAAATATAATGTGTGCTCATTCTATGATGAGAATAACAATCTCACAAATATTTCTGTGTTGCCTTACCAGGCATTTGAGATTGAAAGCAGATCCAGCCTGTTTCTCCAAAAACTGAACTCATTGCTGGGAGATAATCTCTCTTTTTGAGGTAAAGAATGATTTGTACTAATTTTTTGGAACTAACGCTTGAGGATCTCTGGCTGTGAAACTGCGGTATAGCTATAACATCAGAGGGTAATATTTGCATTGTGTGATGGGTGAGGCTACGTGGACAAGTGGAAGCAGCTTAAAGGTTGGTATTGGGAGAACCTATTTAAATCCAGATTCTACCTAATAATTGTAGATCATTGGCACCAGCATCATTTCTAAAATGATGCTTATAATGCCTAATTCACAAGGGTCCTGAAATATCAAAAAAAAAAAAAAAGAAAAAGAAAGAAAGAAAGAAAACATACTAAAGGAACCTCATCTCTGTCTCTGAGTAGATGCCCAGTAAATTCCCTTTTCCTCTGTCCTACCTGTGTTAGAGGTAGTTCAACATGGAACTTCCGACCTACCCTGCTTTCTAAGCCCTCTGACTTTGAGCCTTTGTGTCTGACCTGTTACTGTGTTTGCCTACGTGATGTGAAGGAGTCTGGTCCTGTCATAGAAGTTGCCTGGTAGAGTTTCAGGAAAATGTGACTTAAAGAGAAATAAAGTAGAACCTCTTTACTGACTAAAACATTAGTGAGCTGGCAGGAAATGCATCAGTGCTAACTAATGACTTCTTCCTCACTAGTCTCTTGTACTCAACGGAAGGATGTTATTTGACCCTTTGTTTTCTTCTGTTCTTTCTCTTGCTCCCCTGTCATTTTTGTTTTTCTCATGTTACATGAAGATAGCAGAGATTATTTTAAATTCTATATTTAGTTCAAAGCTGCCAGGTTGGTTGAAGGAGGAAGAGCATGCATGTCATCACTTAAGTTTTAACAGCCTCTTCAGGGCTGACGTGGAGACTTGCATAGCAGTCAGTATCCACATAGGGTCAAAAGCAGAGCCCAGATCAATACAAAACATTAAGACTATCAGTTCCCCAGATGAGGTATCTGTTTTAAGTATGACAGTAAACTATTGCTATAAATAAATCAGAACACTTCCTAGACAGCAGCTATAGAGTATTTGTTTATACAGGTACAAGGTAGGAAATGGAAGGGACTGTGTCCCTGGATCTGATTTGGATCACTTATTTATTGCTGGAAAAAAGCACAGGGAGTGTGTCTGCAGATAACATCTGGACCAGTTTTTTCTCCAGTGTCTATTTAAGTTTGTTTCCTTTAGACATGGATTCTGTTGATTTCTGCCTTATGGGTCACAGACTGCACTTTATGCTTTACACAATCACATATACATATAGATACAGTTTTGATATATACTGTTGAGAAACCTTGGTTCTCATTATTATTAAGATGTTGGCATAATGTTAGGTTGGTGATCAAGAAATGGTACAGATAAGTTGTAATGCTGTTTTGTAAAAGATGTCTATACTTTTGCTAATTTTGAAAGATCTCACATTGCAAATTTTATATACATATATATTGCAATGTGCATGTGTGTGTGTTACTATACATCTATGAGCTATGTGTATAATGTATATTATATGACATACACATTATGAAATATATATATTTATATATATTGTATTATAAAGTATCCATATTACAAAATACATACATATTTTTAAAATTCTCATACTAAGTTATTTCCTGGAAGAGAGTAAATTTTGAGAATAACCTCAGCCTTAAAGTTCCCATTAACTGAAGAGTACCAAACATTTCTTCTCCTCCTCCTCCTCCTCCTCCTCCTCCTCCTCCTCCTCCTCCTCCTCCTCCTCCTCCTCCTCCTCCTTCTTCTTCTTCTTCTTCTTCTTCTTCTTCTTCTTCTTCTTCTTCTTTAGTGAGATAGAGTGCACACATGTGAGCAGGGGTGGGAGTGGCAGAGAGAGAGAGAATCTTAAGTAGGCTCCACGTGCTGTGTGGAGCCCACCGCAGACTCAGTCTCATGACTCCAAGATTGTGACCTGAGCCAAAATCAATAGACACTTAATTGACTGAACTGCCCAGGTTCCTCAAGAACCAAGGATTTCTAATAATGACCTTGTGACCTAAAAATTAAAGAAGTCTTGGTCTGTTTTGTTTGTTTGTTTGTTTGTTTCAAAGTAGTATCTATGATTTGGAAGGTTGAGAGAAAAGAATTAGTGCTGTTCAAATTTAAACCATTGTTTGCTATTTTTATAGCTCTGGATATTATCAGAGTGCTATCTTTTTCTTTTTTAACAAGGTGAATTAGTGAGTCATTACTATATGTATACAGTACGTTTTTGCCAAAAAGTTATAAAATACATATGTTATTAATATAAAGACAAAACTTTCAAATGAAAGATTCTAAATTGGCTTAAAATTTCATTGAAGAATAATTTACATTAACAAATTAGAGACATATTTTCCCAAAGAAAATTTATAATAAATATTAGATCCTTTATGTTAAGAGTATAAACAGCTACAATTTAAGAACAGAAGAAAATAACTATATGAGGAACTAAATTTCCTCTGGATGTATGTTTCTTCCAGGTAGTGGTTCAGTGGGATATTAAGGACTATATTAGGAAAAAGAGGCAGGGGTTGTACTCAGATTCTGTTCCCCTTCAGAGTGGAAGCCTGATGTCATACTGAAGTAGATTTAATTAGATGTGTGTTACTTAAGGGATCCCAAAGTCAGATCCGGTCAGTTCTCAAGTACTTAGGGTGCACCTACCTAAGACCCTATCTTTATGCTTTTCTTTCCATCTGATGATAGTGTTCTTTATTGAACTTGAAAATATATCAATTCATTCTTTTTTCCCAGCAGTGTTCAAATTCCGCAAAGTCTCTCCCTTCTTCTGTTGTAAGTATGTACATTTAATGTTACATATATGTTTCCTTGGATCCCAGGACTCTCAATAGCTGTTGACATTTCTTTTTCTGTCTTTCAAAGTCAAATTTCTCTGAAACCATCTTTCTTGTTAACTTTCTGGATCTTGAGAGCAGCATTTGGTACCACTGACTGAGTGGTCAGGTAATCTTCCCTAAATTCTGTGATCCTACTCTCTCCTGGTTGTCTCATCTTGTTGGCTGTTCCTTCTCACCCTCCTTTGTGAACTTCTCTTCCTCTTCCTAGCCTGAAAAGTTGATACTCAGGTTCTGTCCTTGCCTCTCTTTTTTTTTTTACTGGCTGATTTTATTTTCTGTCATTAGTCTCTTTTTGTATACTAATGACTTCCAGATTTGTATCCTCACTATATCTCTCCCAAGCTCTAGGTCCGTATATCCAGCCACTTGTTGGCCTTCTTTGCTTGAATGTGACATATGCATCTTAGGCTCACATTTTCAGAGACTGAAATCATCATCATCCAAATCCCACTGTAACCCAAGCCCTTTTCGATTTGTACTTTGTATCTCAGATTGGTACTGCCCCCTACTTAGTTGCCCAGGATAGTCACATTAATTCATAAAATCTCTTGTCTTAAGCCTTTGCTCTCTGTCATCACTGCCTCTAGCCTGTTCTAGGCTATGCTCTTGCTAGATTTGCTTTGTTACAGTAGCCTCTTCTCTATTCTGCTAGTCTTTCTTCTTCAATACATTTTCTACATTTAAGAACATGTAGGAAGAAACTCTTAGCTGAAATCTTTAACTTTAGCAGCTCCCATTATTTCTAGGATTAAGTCCAAATTCCTTACAATGGTAGCAGGCCCTGCATCACCTAATGATCTCATAGTGCCTTCTTTTCTAGCTTTACTTCCTACTCCATGACAGGAGCAAGCTTCATTTTCTCTTTATTATAAACATTTACATATGGCTCCCTCTTCGGAATGCCTTTTGTCTAGCCAGTTCCTAATTGACCTTCATATATTGGCTTGCGTGATATCTCTTCCAGAAGCTCCTGCTAGCATCCCCACTTCCTTCCTCCCATTCACCAAGTCAAGGTTTTGTGTTTTTCTTATGTAGGCCCGTAGCTTACCGCATCGTAGCACTCACCCAAGTGTGTTAGAATTCCTTTTTATTTTCAACTTTTATCTCTAGACTGTAAGTTCCTAAAGGTTAAAGAAGTTGAATCTTGGTAGTAGTTCCTGGAATATAGCATATGCTTGAAAAGTATTTCTTGAATGAAGTGTATAAATGAATTACTGTGACTGTTCCTTACTGTTTCCATGGAGGTTTTGCCAGTGTCATCATTTATCATATCTTCCCTCAGTTTCAGAATCTCCTAATTTCATGTGAGAGCTTACCTTCAAAATATGTTGAACAGTATTGCACTATTAATGAAAAGTAAAATATAGTATGGTATTACAGTAGTCTTCCCTCAGATTAAGACGGAAGGAGTATAAGAAAATATACATGTGTCTGCTCATTTGTGTAAAAGAAAACAGGAAGGATAAATCAAAAACTAAAAAGACTTGGTTACCTATAGGGAGTGAATGGTAAGGGAGGAAGTCATGGTAAATGAGAAAGAAGAGAGGACATGGAAACAGGATAGCAGGGAAGAGGAGGAGACAATTCTAAGAACCCTTTTATTAATATTATTTGATTTCTGGAACTGTATAATTTGACTGAAATCACTAGTAGTAGTTTGAACTCATGGTTTTATCCATATATAGATGTATATATACATATATGTAAATACAAAAATAAGATAGATCTGTGTATGTGTGTGCACGCATGTTTGCATGGTTAGTATACCTCATATTTCCTTGCTCTGTCTGCTAGAAGGGCCTAGAATTGAAGACATACTAGCAGGGTGAGCATTCCAGGTATTCTATCTTTAATAAAAGGAATAAGCCCAATTCTATAGGCAATGCATGCTTATCTTTAAAAATAGCTTTATTTTCTGCTTTTCTTCTTTAATGTATTGTCCTGTGACTAAAAAAAAAAACATTTCTCAAAATTCAAAATACATCCGAATGCAAAGGATTTTTACGTTAGAAATAAACAGCAATAGCTCCTTCTACAAGACAAGAAATCTATAAATTTTTATAACTTGAACAACCTAAAAAGGAACCAAAGCTCTTTGGAGAAGTAGTTGATTCTAGACCAAAGGCAGAAAACATGAGGTGAGCTTAGAGCCTCTTACTGTGGCAGAAAGTCTGAAAGCATCTTCAAAAGACAGCTTCAAGGAGCTTCGAATAGCCAAAGCTGGAACAATTTTGAGCAACAAAATAAATAATGATAGTATTGGATTATATAACCCATAGAATTAAATAAATATCCATGAATCCATATTGAACTAAGTAATATATTGAATAAATAAATGAGAATGGATAGATCTTCCTTTCAGTAAAAATGAGAGAATATTCAAAATCACCATTAGACAAACACCACAATAATTACTACAGGTGAGCTCTATCACTGGATGCCAACACTGGTAAGGAAAAGTTTGAGAAACAGGATATCTGTATAGTCTTAAAGTATCTCCCAATATGTTTATTAATTAAAAAGAGAAAAATATTACTTAACAGCAGAGAAAAATGGAAGACACACTTTAACTAAATGATCATTGTCAACATTACTTGTAATAAGACATATTAATGTCATGTATCCCTGATATGAAGTGCTCAGAAGTGCACAAACGTTGCTTCTGTGGTATTCTTAACAAAAGCACACATCTCCCTGAAGAAACCTCACACAAACCAAATTGAAAAACATTCCAGAAAGCAGCAGTATATTTTCAGGGTTACAGGAGACTGAGGACTTCTCACCAATGAGAGGAGACAAAGGAGATAGAATGACTAAATGCAATCTGGAATTCCAGATTGTATCCTGGAAGAAATAAGAGACATTTATGGAAAAACTGGTGAAATTTGAATAAAACCTATAGGTTAACTAGTTAACAGTATTATACCAGTGTTAGCTTCACTGTATTGAAGTGAAGCTTCACTGTATGAACTCATAGTATTTTTCCTCAACTTTCTCTGCAAGTCTAAAATTATTTTAAATAAAACTTTTTATAAATAAGAGCAACAAACATGCTCTAGGATTTCCTCTTAAAAACAAACACAAATACTTTGGATAAAACTATTAGGGTAAACCTTGATTGATTTGTTCTACCTTATTTTATCCCTCATCTACCTCTGGTAAGGGTGGTAATGAACAACGAAGAGTCAAGATGCAGATAGCCAAGGAGTAGAAAAGCAAGGTATGAGAGCATTAACTCCTAAATAATTGAAGGTTGGCTATGTACTTGTTTCCAGTTTGCATGTACAAAGCAATTTGCACTTAGCTTGATGGTTTTAGTTGCTAGCATCTGGCAGTAATGATGTTGTTTGCTTTCAGGCCATTCACTCGTAGCATATTATGCAGAAAGTGGCCTTGGACAGCTCCTCCATGGTGTATGTATGGTTCCATGTCCAAAGTCTTATTTGCGCAATATCCCGTAGCTGTTTAGCAGTGAGCTTCAGCTAGAGCCCCGGTCTCCAAATGCCTGACCACATTCACCTCCCACCTACACAACATCATCTTTTCTTTTATAAAAATCAAACACTAGAACGAAGTTGGAAAGCTTTTTTCAAATTGTAATTGTAAGAAAAAGCTGAAGAACTTGTTTTCAAAATTAATCTTTAAGCTTCAGTTTTAGCTGCGATCTTTGCCTCTTGCTTTGTGTCAACTTTGTGTCAGTGGTGCGCAACAAATATCTATGTAGTGCTTACTGTGTGCCAGACATGTTTCTAAGCGCATTATAAATATTTTTTTAATTTTTTAAATTTATTTATGATAGTCACACAGAGAGAGAGAGAGAGTGAGAGAGAGAGAGAGAGGCAGAGACACAGGCAGAGGGAGAAGTAGGCTCCATGCCCCGGGAGCCCGACATGGGATTCGATCCCGGGTCTCCAGGATCGCGCCCTGGGCCAAAGGCAGGCGCCAAACCGCTGCGCCACCCAGGGATCCCAACACATTATAAATATTAAAGCATGGACTACTTACATCATCCAGTGAGGTAGGCACAATATCAGATGAAGAAAACAAAGCCCAGCAAAGTGAAGGAATTCATTCAAGGTCACATACTTCTTCAGAAGTCTGGTCTACTAATTATATGATCAGGTCCTGGCAGTGCATATATATATATTCTCTCTGTATATATTTAGTGTGTATATATGTATAGTTTCTGATATAGGGAAGAATATGTATTGTACTGGAAGTCATTGGGATTATGTATAGTTTTAGGAGGAGTTATATATATTTTTTAAAGATTTTATTTATTTATTCATAAGAGAACACTGAGAGAGAGAGAGAGACAGGGACAGAGACAGAGACACAGGCAGAGGGAGAAGCAGGCTCCATGCAGGGAGTCCGACGTGGGACTTGATCCCGGGTCTCCAGGATCAGGCCCTGGGCTGAAGGAGGTGCTAAACCACAGAGCCACCTGGGCTGCCCAGGAGGAGTTATATTTTGAAAGAGGTAGAAGGACAAGTGGAAAATGTGAAAAGACATTTTTAAGCTATTTTTTCTTTTCTTTTGGCAATTGATTATCATTTTCAAATTTAAAATATGCACCATTAAACACCATTTTCTGAAGTTACAGCTTGGGTTTGTTTCCTACTCTTAATTAAGAGAAGTGATCTCTCTATTAAAAGGAGAATGCTTATCTGGCTTCTCCTGTTGTGTAACCTTATCTGACTTGAACAGGGCTGTCAATTGGTTGATTAGTCACTATTAAGTCCAGGACTTCAGGCTGGTAAATATTTGGCTTAAAAAAAAAAAAAAGATTTAAAAAATAGGTATTCCAACCTCTCCCAAGTAGAGGAGGACAGAGAGGAATTGATGCTACGTGCTCTCTGTTGGCTCAGTATTCCTTTTAGCTTTTTAGAAAGTAAATAAGAGTCGTGCTCTCCTGGATTCAATCACTATGAAACAGTTCAATATTCTGAAAACCTTATAGAAATGTTCCCATTTCTGAGAAGGCTTAAAGCTTGATTCTAATATATCTTTGACCTGTCACTTTATTTTTATTACCATTATTTATAGTAACTTTGTATTATTATAGCGCTTTCACATAAGTTGATTTCCACATCAACACTGAACTAAGGAGGGAAGTTACCACCACTGTATGGACAAAAGTAAGACTTAGAGATTTCAGTTTGCCCAGCATTAGACTGATACTCATACTCTTTATGCAGGACAGGATGTGTTCTGAAGCCCAGAAATAATAATTGTTCAACTGTGGTCTAGATGGAGCAAGACTGTGTCAGGGATGGCCTCTTTTTTGCCACAGGTAGTCAGTTATCTGCTTGTGCTGGCCCTTTAAGACCAGTTTTACGCTTCTCTCTCTCTCTCTCTCTTTTTGGTAGAGAACTCTGCTAAAAAATTAAAGGCTAGTTTTGGCAAGTTCTGGAAGACAGGCCAGAAATCACATAGGAAGTAGAGTGTGTTACCACTTCCCTTGCGCAATCTCTTATGCCACAGCCTGCAACAAAATATTAACAGGGTATCAGGTAGGAATTTCTGTTTTTATGTTGCCTTGCCTTTTAGGAAGGAGTCATCACAGCCATATTCTGAGATTCATGAGCTGTTAAAATCTATCCCATATCAGTGTATAAGCTTTCATATTTCCTACATCTGGGACAAAGGGAAATGGTGTAGTCTTCCATCTGGATTCAGAATATACTTAGCAGAGAAAAAGCATACGCAAAATGTAGTATGAAGCATTGGAGTAAAGCCTGAAGGAAGTATGCATTAAATGTACCAGAACATGAAAATCCTCAGTGTTCAAAGGAGACAATTCAGCCTAGCTTTAGGCCGCCGCCTTTTGTCGGCTCTGCTTTCCCACCAGTCTGCACGGCTGTCTGTTTCTTCATGTTCAGAAGGCTAAAGCTCACTCTTTGGCCCAAAGTCCTAACAGCTTGAAAATCTTAGTGTTGGATATTTCTATTTGAAATCCCTAATAAAAGTGGGAAAATTTTGAGGGGCCATCCTTTTCAGTGTTTAGCTTGGAACTCATCCTGTCCTTCAGGGGCCTCCAAAGACTAACCACTTCATCCTCTGAAACACTTCATTATGAGCTGAAAAGGAGCCAGAACAAAAGACCCTTTTCTATCTGAGATGGAACAGGACAGTATGTTTGTCTTACTCCCAATATTGCCAGGTCTTAGGGTCACCAAGCCATTCACTATCTCAAGTTGGTCTTATTTATTTGTGTCATGCAAGGGAAATTTATTTTCTAAATTGTTAAGGGTTTGAATATATTTATTATACTCTTTGGAAGCCTTGTCTTGAGGTACTGAGGTTTGTTTTCCATCAATTTGAGCCTCAAACTTAAAAGAGTTTTAACAGTGGCTGGGATATTACCTGTCATTTTAATGATCAGAGATGAAGAGAAGTTGAATTATGAGATGACCTGGACAACAACCAGATTTCAGAACCCATTTCAATAGAGTGTTATTGAGCTGCCCAGAACTTTTGATGGTGGTAAAAAAATAAAATAAAATAAAATGTCAGCCAAGCTTTTCAAGACAGATTAGAGAATTACCCAATTCCCTCAACCTCTTCATTCTATGTCTAAGGCAAATGTTTGTTTAAAAATTTTAAACTGAGCAGTTTATGTTCAACTGGATGAATTTCATTCATATGGGACAGAACAATAACCAAAAAAGGTAGTCTGTAGTGTTTGTTCCATAGCTAGTATATTCTTAATGAAGAACATTATTTTGTGTGACAGTACTCGAAATTGGAACACCATAAGTGCAGTGAAAAGTTTTATTTAATTGTCATGTAGTTTTAACTAATTGATTTATGGTAATAAAAATAATAGTCACTAACATTTGTTGACCATTTTTGTATGCCTGGCCTGCCCTTATGTAGTTGTCTCATTTACTCTTTTCAAAAATCCATGAGATAGGTTCTCTTGTTCCCCCACTTTATAGATGACAGAACAGAGGCTTCCACTGTGTAGATGCTTCACCTAAGAACTATAGCTGTGGAGCTCCAGCTGAAGGCTGGCGGGTCTAACTCCAGTGCTATGCTCTTCTTAGTACATAGACAGTTTTCTGTTTTGAAGCTCAGTTCATCCAGGTGGTGTGGTCAATTGATGACAGGTTTACTGGATGATCCCTTGAGAACAGAATGTTAATCATGGGACGTTGCCTAGCAGAGACCATGGAAGAAATGGACAATTTTTTAATGTGCGTATTTGGCATCCACAAAATAGAGTTGTAGGCACTTGAGAAGTAAGTTCATGGAAGTTGGGCAGAAATGAAGTTAGGTAGTAATCAGGAAGTAAGATTGCTTATTTGGATGCAGAATGATTGCTATTCATTATGTTCCCGGATGAGACTTTGTTTTTCTTTTTTAAGTGATGGATACCCATATGCTGCTCATAAGAGATCAGAGAAAACATCAAAGAATCCTACAAGAGACTGAACCAGAGAGTGTCCTGGGAGGTTGTTAAAGGATAATTTCACCAGGGGAAAATTTTTTTTTACAGATAAAACTGTCTCTTCTAGAAATAGCTGAAAGGAATATAACAGAAATCATTCCAGTTCAAACATATATAGGGAGATGGATTGAGCCAGGATGCTAGGATAATCTCTATTTTCTCAGTTTTTATAGGCTGGGGGTTTCCATGAATATCACTGAGATCCAAGATTCAGTAACTTGAAGGGTTAGAGGTTTCAGCCCCTCTGCATTATAAACCATGTTGTTCAGGATAGAACCTTTGGGAAAAGTAAAGATTGTTTTTTTAACTCTGGTGAGTAGCCATGCCAAATTGTTTCATATAACCAGCCATTGGCCATGGCCTCCAGAGAAAATGTTTTGTCTACAATTTACTGAATGTTGTGTATGTGAGAAAGACCATTTCTTCAGTCCTAAAATGACCATTTTATGCCAAGATATTTTTTACTCAATTTTGAGGGAAAGACTACCTATAAAGCACATTAGTTTAAAAAATAAGTAGTGTTTCTGGTAGAATTAATAATAGTATAGTAAGTTCTTCTCACTGGCAAAATAGAAGGTCACATTATGTCCGAAGTCTTTAATTTATTTCTATAAATATCATGCCCTGGCACATTAACCTATTTTCTTGTACATAAAAAGCTACTTTACCTCAGCCTTGTTTTGTTCCTGTAAAAACAGAGGTTTGTTTTATAGCCTGTCTAACTGTATCTCTGCTTGACAAATAGATATCACATAAAGAACCAATTGTTGTAACTGACTCAGAGACTTTGGCTAAATCTACTTATCTGAACAGCCCTCAGTAGTAACAAACAGGGCCCAGCTGATATATGACTGGTTTTGTTTTCATGAAAGTTATGAGAAGTATCACCTGCCAGGAGGATTTTATCTGGGAGTTTTAGGGCAAAGGGCAAACCTTTACTGGTTCCAGAATGATGATAGTCACTAACATTTATATGATATTCTAACCTTTCCAAAATCATTTATACAATCTCATTTTACCCCTACAGGGTTTTTAGAAAATAAAAGCCATAATATACATAGCATATACTATTTCAGTTTGTTTTTCACTCACATGAATTTAAATGCATGTACACACACACATGCAATTTTCAGAAATATTCACTATCAGTTTCTTAATAGATTAATATACTCTTGTTTTTACCTTTCCTTCTCTCTCTCTTTTTTTTTTATATTCTCTGGACAATTTTTCTTCCAATTGTTTTATACACTTTCAGGCATCAGTGAACCAGAGAGCCTTTGCTGAACATCATGGTTGTTTCTTCTTCTTTCTTTTTCATAAGATTTGATGTAAAATTGAGACTTGTCCTTGTTTTCCTTGGTCTCCAATCCCTTTTTACTTTGTCAAATATTGATTGACCTTAAGTCCCTGAGTCAAGTACAGTCAGAGTCAGGGGCCAGGAAAGGCAGGTCTGTCACACATTTGAGTGCATTTTGGGAAAACAGCTAGGAGTTTAGGCCAACAAGGAGGAGGAAAAGTCATACCTGTCACAAAGGCACAGGGGCACAGTACAGGGGGATGCGTCTCAGGAACCTGTGTAGAGCAATGGGGCTGTGGTGAGAGGTGGTACCCATCCAGGGAGGCTGGGCAAAAGCTAATGTGAAGGCCAGATGAAGCCAGATTGTGAGAGCTTCAGCCTTAAAAGCTAAGTGGAGCCATTGCAGCCTTTTAAATGGAAGAGGGATGTGGCCCTTGCCCTCTTTTCATATTTATACTTTATTTCTACAAAACATATTTTTTATGAGCCTGATACAGGGTCCACATTTCTGGACACCTTTGTTCCTTTAGGTTCAATTTCTACTCACCTGCTGCTGCTCATTTCAATTTCATTCATGTAAATATTTAGCATGGGACATCTTGAAGCTGTCAGGGGTTGATGTGACAAATTATATATTTACATGGACTTAAAAAGAATGTGGGGATTTGGGCAAGTAAATACTTTTTAAAATTTAAACTTAGTGCACATCCTTCCTATCCGTGTGTTGCCTTGTTGAATGGTTCCTGTTACGAATGCTGCAGTGTGTTTGTCCTATTGGTAGGAGCTCCATACCTCACCTATTCATGCCTCTGCCATAGGTTCCAGCATTTGGAGCAGACCTGCCAGGCCATGTCTTAGTAATATGGTGACCTGTCCCTCCCACCCTCCTTATTTTAAAAATTATGTTAGATATACCTTCTTGTATCATTTTGCTGGTATCTACAGTTTGTCCCACTTGGCAGTGAAAACAGAAATCTGTCTTTTCCTCAGACTATCCTTTACCAGTTTTGTAAACTCAGAAGGGCCCTGCAGACCCACCAGTAAGGAAATACCTTTTTTGGCTACTTCATGACATACCTTATATGAAAGCATAGCAGAGGGTCTGACAAGTGGTAAATGTTTAGTGTTGATTTCTTTTCTTCCCTGTCTCCCTCTTTTTGATTTTGTTTTGGTCATGTAATTGATACTATGGTATCAGCCCACATCTGATAGATAAGTAGGTAGGTTGATAGGTACATCCATCAATCCATCCTTGGTCCTTGACTCCCTCTTTAAAATATAGAGTTCTTTCCTTTGATCCTTGATGCTCAGTTTCTCTAATTTTCTTATACATACATTTTGTTTTTATTTATTGGGTAAACATATACTGAAAACCATTGTTCCAGTGATTGCGCTTAATCGTGTGATATATAAACCCAAGTAAGATATAGTCCTCAGAGTCTGGTGCAGGAGATGCACAAATAAAGATGCCAAATCTTGTGTGAAAATGCTCTCAGAGGGATTTCACAGAAATATATAGGGGATTTGAGAGCTAAGGCCTGACTCTGGGCTTGGGGCAGGAGGAAATTTTATGGATGAGGTGGCTTGGAGAGGCCAAATGCTAAGAACATGGACTTAGAGCCACATTTTTGGTTGGGTTTGTATCATAGTGCCATCTAACTAACTATGTGACCTTAGGTTAGTGATTTAACCCCTTTATCCCTTAGTTTTATTCTCTCCACAGCAGAAATAATAAAAGCATTACCTCGTAGGGTTGTTACCAGTATTAAATGTTATTATATATAACTCAGAATAATAATTGGTTCTTAAAAGTTCGTGATAAATGTTAACCTACTGTTATCATTATTATCATCTCTATACTTATTATCATGGTTACTATTATTATTCTTTAAACTGATCCATAAAGAACATGAATTTAAAGGAAATTAGAGGAGGATATTTCTGGCAGAGGGCATAATTTAAATAAGAGCAAAGGAGTGTGGAAAACCAGAGCTTGTTGAAGAAATTACCTGCAAGATCTTTAGAGTGAGAGGTGTGTAACAGAAAGTATATGGGTATTGTAACCCTGATATTGAACATTTAGGTAGTTTTATTCTTTAATTATTATAAATACTGCTGTGACCAACATCTATGTGAGGATATTGTGCCGGTCTTTGATTATTCTAGAGTATAGGCCTAGAATTGAAGAACCTGCTTCTGTTTTTGGCTTGCTCTCTGAGAATTTCTTCTTGATTTAAAAATTCACCAGTGACTTTTTGGTGCCTCCTTGACATCAGTGATTTTTATTTTTGTTGTTATCAAAGTAGGAAGTGGAATTTTAATTGTATATCTGCTATTAATAAGGCTGCATTTAAAAATACATGTAGCCATTTTTTGGTAACTTTGAAATAATTTGCATTACTACTATTATGTATTAACCTCTTGTATTTTTCCTTCTGTAAATTACTTCCTCATGCTTTTCCATGTTTCTATCAATCAGAATATCACTGTTTATTATTGATTGAAGAGCACTTGGTACCAAAAAGAAATTAACTTAGCGGCACCTGGGTGGCTCAGTGGTTAAGCATCTGCCTTTGGCTCACATCATGATCCTGAGGTCCTGGGATGAGTCCCTCCTTGGATTCCCCACAGGGAGCCTACTTCTCCCTCTGCTTTTGTCTCTGCCTCTCTCTGTGTGTCTCTCATGAATAAATAAATAAACTCTTTTTAAAAAAGAAATTAACTCATTTTCTTTAATATATGTTACAAATATTAGTTGAGATTTTAGTTTTGTTTTAAATTTTGCTTAAGGTAATTTGTTTGGATTTTTTGTTTTTAACATGACTTCCTTGGGATAGTCAAATCTATTCATTTTTTTCTCTATTGAGTCCAAAATACTTGGTTTTTTACTTTTGTGTCTTACATTTTTACCTTAACCTATTTTAACCATCTGAAATTTATTTGGTATATCTACCTTTTGTTTTTTCCCAATATTTTACCCAAATTCCAGCACAGTTTATTGGATAATACATCATTTGCCACTAATCTGTAATACACTTGTAAAATATAATAAATATCATTATATAAATGGGACTATCTCAGATGCTATTCCATTTTCCTTTCCATTTATTCTGACATTGGTAGCAATGCTATTGTAATTGTCATAATAGTATAGCATTTATTATTTAAGTATTTATTTGGTATCCTTTTGAATAAAATAATTCCTCCATTACATTTCTAGTTGAATATTGTTAATGCAAAGGGAAATGATCAAATATATATTCCAAGAATATGAAATAAAATTTATTTGGATAGGTGGAAGATTATATGTATAGGTATGTATATATTTGATAAATATATATTTTTATAAATACATTGTGTATATATGGAGAGAAAGACACACACACAGACACATATGTCTTCCACCTATTCAGATAGGTTTTATTTCTTATTATTGGAAATATTTTAGGTATATAATTACATCATCCAGAAATTATGATCATTTAATCTCTTTTCTAATACATACATTCTTTTCCTCTTTTCTTATTGCATTGCCTTGAATTTCTAGAACCATGTTAAACAATAGTAGTGATAGATGGTCAAGATCCTCATCTTTATCTTGACTCATGTCTTTATCTTACCCTGAATGTCTTTATCTGCTTTACTCATAAATTTGATGTTGCCTACGAATTTCAGATAGTTCTTCTTTAGTTCACTAGGTGTCTTCTTAAATCAGAAGTGTATGTTGAATATTATCCTCTGTTGTGATTCCTTTCTGATATATTGGTTTGAATAATTACATTGATCAAATAATTTTGCAGTCCTGAAATAAGTTTTTCTTTGTTGTTGCTTTTAAAAAATATCATCCTTTGGCTTGCTGTCTTAATTTAGGTTTTAGCATATATACATATATGAGATTGCCCTAGAGTTTTATTTCTGTGGGAGTTTGCACTCAGGGCTTTGTCAGAGTTCACTAGCACAGTTCTGCTAAGTTTGGAAAACAGATCTTCATGTAAATGTTTAATGTTCTGCCACTGTCTAGCATCATGAGAAAGATATTTTATGATAATTTTTAACCATTTTTATTTTTGTTGTAATTAAAATTTTTCATCTATGAACTCCTCTGATACTCCCAACTTGTAGAAGACTGATTTTGTATTTTCCTCAGTGTGGTTGGAAAAGGCATTATCTTCCACTTTACTATTTCACTTCTTTCTAATTATAAATCCTACCTACTCTATTGAGCCACTTCCTCTCCTTTGTAATTATAATTCTATAGAAGCATCCATTAGCTCTAAATTCTTTTTCTACAGTCTAAGGTCTTTTAAAAATGCCTAAGGATCTGTCTTAGCGGTGGCTCTTCAAGTTACTTGGATGCTAATTTCTTTTTTGCTGAGATGAAACCTCAGTCATTTTCCCAACCCCTTCACTTTTCTTTTGAGCAAGAGGTGGGGATGGTGGGTTTTGAGGATATAAGGTACACAGCATGATCCTGTTTTGCCAATCTAAAGCTCTTACTCTTCAAACAGTAATTGACAATCCCATTGTGTCTTTTCTGTCTGTCAGGGAAAACCAGATAATGGAATGGTTTAAGACTTGGATTTTGGAGTCAGCATATCACAGATTCTCTCACTCACAATATGTGTGACCTTGAGCAAGTCAATTTTTCGAGCTTCATTTCATCACCTGTAAAATGAGATACTAGTAACTGGCATTTTAGATTGCTGAAAATGAGCAAACATGTAAAGAAATAGCACTATGGCTAGCACATAATAAATACTCAAAAATGATACTAATGTAATTATTATTCAACTATCATAAAAAGCCCCTAATTCTTTCTCTTCATCGTGGTCCTCTCTTTCATATTCCTGTGCAAAAGTTGCATCCAGTTTTTCACTTCTCGGAACCCATATTCTGGATCTTTAGTCATCTGTATTATCTGTACTGCAAGTTTTTACCTGGTATCCTTGTACTGCTTTGAAGCCCCTTCAATTTCTGCCTATGTCCTTCTCTCCATAACCACAGTGTGCGTTGGTGGAAAATGCCCATGGCATGGGAGGTTCTACTGCTAACAGGGTCATTGACTCGTCTTGATGGGGGAACACAGGGCTAGCTGAGGACAAGGCATGAGCCTGGGCAGCACTTTGACAAGTCCTTGAAACAGGCAAAGGGAGATTCCTCTTCGTACTCAACTGCCTTGATGTTCATACTTTGCTAAGGGCAAAAGGCAATCTTAGTCCCACCCTCAGGAGCCTATAAGTCTACTTTAACATATAAGAATTCCTTTAGAAATTTCCCTTTATCTCTAAAGCCCCAAGATATGTGTTGGCAATCATCCTCCAAGCACATGACCCACCAGTATACATCTGAACGGTCTCATGACTCAGGTTTTATTAGACAGTAATAAGTGACATTTTCCCAACAATAGCTAGCCCCTTCAAGATCCTGGAAACCTTGCTTCCAAAATTCCTTAGTACACTATCCTCAAACCCCTCCCAACTCCCAGGTATATAATCAGCCACCCCTCACAGGCCTGGGGCAGCACCTCCTCCTGCCGTGGGTCCTGTCCCCATGCTTTAATAAAACCACCATTTTGCACCAAGACATCTCAAGAATTCTTTCTTGGTCTTTGGCTCCGGACCTCACCCCACCAAACCTCGCCTATATTCCCAAAACTTGATCAGTCTGACCTTGGATCAATCAATCTTCATATCATTTATTATAGAAATTACCCATTACCAAGCATGACTTTGTCTCTGGTGCTTTAATAAGATGTATATAATAATGTATTTACTCGCAACAGTCATTTGTTAGGAAGATATTATTTCCATTTTGCATTGAGGAAATAGAGATTCAAAAGTTTTAAGTAAGTTACTCAGGAGCTGGGTGGGTGTTTTCCTTGGGCATGAGGGCATAGAGTTTTAGCTACTCAGAGTTGTGAGGACCAAGGTCAAGTGAGATTGTTTCAGACACCCTGGACCATGATGTAAATGGAATGGTCCCATCAGCCTGGTGTATTCTCTTCTCTCCTAGCCACCCTGTTACATTTCCAAATGTTCTGACATTAGGTTGTGCTGTAGGCTGACCATCCTCATTCCCTCTCTGCCTTTTGTGTGCCCTTCATCTTCCTCTGTCTTTCCCTCCATTCCTTTATTCCCCTGTGGCATTCCCACAGAGCTGCTCATCCCCTGCTCTGGGTCTCCCTTCTCTCTGTCAGAGAGACCTTTACTATTTCTCCCTGATGTTTTCTTGCCTTACCAACTATTCCTCTTTTGTGTTTGACTCCATTTACAAATTGTTTTCATAGCTTAATTATAGGCAGACAGCTTCATGTTTCCTCTCTGTTTATAAAGGTGTGGTTTGAGAAAGGGTAGCACAACATGTATAGAAGGTAAGAAAGCAGAGAAAAGAAAGTATTGGGCAGGGCTGCTATGTTCCATCTTCAAAGGCAGTAGAGCTGGGGTTAGTCCAAGTTGTTTTACAATTGGAAGAGAGTCGTAGTACCATAGTTTGGATGAAACCTGGCTTTTTATTGCCAAAAAAGTGTAAGATGGAAATGGAGGTAAATGTGAATAATTCACAGTAATGTTTAAACTTTGAGGATATTTCACCTTCCCTGGAATTAGAGATTTATGTTAGTAAAAAGTTAGGGAGGAATTTGAAATGTTTAGGTTACCAGAGTGTAAAAAACATTGTCCAGTTATTTATCTAATCTTTCATTGAGCTTGCTTTTAAAAACACGTTTAGATTTGAAGTAGCCTGAGAAAAATAAACTGTTCCAAGCTATAACTTGATGCCCCAGTGGAAATAAGATGGATCCTTTTTCATTCGTTTTGAGAAATTTCTCAAGCAGACAGAAGTCTTTGTACCTTCCTTTGCAGTTCTTTCATCCACAAATGACTATTATCAAGAACTAGAATTACAAGAGCTCCAGTAATTTTTTTTTTAACTTCAGCTTCTACACAAATTACTACTGAGATCTTATTTCTTTTCTGGGCTGGATGTTTTGTTGTTGCACCTACTCAGTCTTCACAGATTCTCCGTGTTATCATCTAGTAAGGTTCATTTCTTAAAGATGAGTATCAACTAAAACAAGGAACGTTTTGAGAATCATTTCTGGTTCACAGAGCAATCAGCTGTGCTGGAAAGTAGGAATAAGAGTTTCTATACTACATTCTGCTGTAATTACTTTCCAACTGCCCAGTGGAAAAGGCAGGTAATACTATGTTAAAAATAGGTTGAATTTTGGTTTCCATTGCTTCCTCCTAATCTCTTATCCTAAATTCATTCATTCAAGTCAACAAATAATTAGTGTGTGTCTACTGTGTGCCAGGCACTATTCTAGGATTTGGGATATAGCAACAAGCAAAACAAAGATCTCTACAGTTTTGGAGCACTGAATTCTAGCAGGAGGAGACACTATACACCAAGCATCCTAAACAAGTAAACTATATCAGATATCAAGAAAATACTGTTAGTGTTAAAAGGTGATAAGCACTACAGAAAAGGAAAAAGAATGGGAGAAAAGGGGCAGTCACAAGATTATGATTTTAAATTTAGTTGTCATGGTAGGCTTTGTTGAAAAGGTAACTTTTAAACAAAGGCTTGAAGAAAATAAGGGATTTATCCATGCATAGATCACAGAGGTAAGTGTTCCAAGTAAAGGGAATGGGCCTGCCATGTTCCTGGGACAGCGAGGAAACCAATGAGGCAGAGTGGTAGGATATGAGGTCAAAGGGGTCAGATTATGTACAGCCTTTCACAGACTTAACACTTTTCCCCTGAGTGAAATGGGGAGGTCCATTTTGAACAGAGGGATGACGCACTCTTATATTACATTAAAAGGATCCGTGGCTGCTAGACTGAGAATGGACTGTTAGGGGGCAGAGGGGTCAAAGGTAGAAGTGGACAGTCAGTTTGAAGGTTACTCAGTTAAGTACTTTAGCAAGAATTCAGGTAAGAGCGCAGTCTGGGTGGCTCAGTGGTTTAGTGCTGCCTTCAGCCCAGGGTATGATCCTGGAGACCTAGGATCGAGTCCCATGTTGTGCTCCCTACATGGAGCCTGCTTCTCCCTCTGCCTATCTCTCTCTCTCTCTCTTTCTCTGTTTCTCATAAATAAATAAAATCTTTAAAAAAAAATTCAGGTAAGAAATGATGGATTACATCAGAGTCATAGTATAGTGGTGGAGGTGGTGAGAAGTGATCTGATTCTGGATATCTTTTAAATACAAAGACAACAGAATTTAGTAACAGAGTGTCTGTGATGTGTGAGAGGAAAAAAGGAATCCAGAATGACCCTAAGAGTTTTTGTCTTGAGCCACTCCAAGGATGGAGTTGGGATGAGAAAGGCTGTGGTAGAACAAATTTGTGGAGGAAAATCAGGGTACAGTTTAGGATATGTTAAGTTTGAGATGCTGCTATATATCTAGGTGAAGATAGTGAGTATGTAGTTGGATATATGAGTCTGAAGTTCAGAAGAGAACTCTGGGCCAGCATTATAAAATTAGGATTTGTTAACATGAAAGTGTTATTTAAAGCCGTGAAGCTGGATATGACCACCAGGGAAGTGATTTTAGAAGAGATGAGGGTCAAAGACTGCTGCATATTCTAATTTGCAAGAGGTCTGGAGAAGAGGAGGAACCAGCAAAAGCTATTGAGAAGAAGCATGTAGAGAGGTGAAGGGAGAATCACTTGAATGTGGTATCCTAGAAGTCACATGAAGAAAAAGGTTCAGAGAAGATGGAGTTATCCACTGTGTCAAATGCTGCTCAGGGGTCAAGTAAGTTGAGGGTTGAGAATTGTCCAGTAGATTTAGGAACATGGGAGTCATAGTGATCCAGATAAAAGCAACTTGAGCACTAGAGGCAAAGGTAGATTGGGATGCATACATAAGAGAAAGGAAGGGAAAAGAAAAGAATTGAAATAGCAAATTAAGACAACTCTTTGGAGAAATTTTGAGGAAGCAAGAGAAGCAAAAAAATGGAAGAAGCTGTGGGAAAGTGTGTTCAAGAGACAGCGAATTATTCCTGATTTGATCTTTATTGTTGTCCTTGATTATTTAACTAGACTCCAATCTTTGTTCTTCCTTTACTAAGCTATTATTTCCTGCTGGCCACTCTTTTTTTTTTTTTTTTTTGCAAGGCCAGATAACCAATTAAGGTTTTCCTTGACTAACTAACACAGCAGTTCATTTTTCTAGAGGCCAGACAGCTATAATTGCTGCTCTCCACTTTGAAATTCATTAATCTCCTTTCCTTACAATGACAATCTCAGGCTTAGGTGAGGGAATTTTGGCAATATAAGGCAAAGATGATGATGTTAGTAATAGTAGTAGTATAATGTTTGTATATCACTTACTATGAACCAGGCACTATTTGAAGTGCTTTACATGAATTTACTCATTTAATCTTTACAATTACCCTATGAGCTGAGTACAATTATTTTTTTTGAGTACAATTATTATCCATATTTTACAAATAATACATTTGAAGCAGAAAAAAATAACTAGTTTTAAAAAACAAATAATAATGGTGGGACTGCAATTAAAATTCTGATAGTCTAGCACAAAAGTTTATACTCTTGAAGCAACTGGAGAATATTCAGAGCAAGATGTTAACCAGAGAGATATCATTTCACATGATATGAGAATTTGTCAGAGTGGATGGATTAAGTTCTTTGAGAAACAAGATAGAATATAGGACCTGATCGGTTATTTCCCCAGATTGGCTAGCCTGTACATTAGTGTGCTGTTGCCAGCCACAATCCTGGAATCACATGGGAGAGCATTCTTCAAAGATAACTTTTTAAAGGACTGTTTCCTGTGCGTTTCCTCAAGTTTCATGAATTCCTTTTTGAATATATATGTGATAGCATATATTACATACCTACTCTTTTCATAAGAGAAAAAAAATTATCTTCTTCCCCCTGTGTGTTTATTTTCTTGTGGGAAGCTTATTTGTTTACCATGCAGGCTAGAGAATCATCTGAAAACTGAAATAGAAAGGACCTGTATATATGAATTTAATACTTTACTGTTTTAAGGATCTTAAAATTTCTGTATCTTTAGAGATAAAGTATGAACTAAATGACTCTTTCTTAAGTATTATTTCTTAGAGCACTGGTGAGCAGTTGCCACTGAATCCTTCATTAATAATCCCTTCCTTTTCCAGAAGGACTTGCCAACACCTATAAAGTATTCACTAGGAGAATTAAAGTCATATAAAAATAATTGGTGTTTGCTTCCTTCAAGGCATACATTTAAATACGTTGCTTTATTCCTTTGCTCCTTGGCTGCCTCCTATGTTTAGTAACACTAGGTCAGCAGACTTCCTCTTTTAAGGTTCATCTGCTGGCCATTTCAATTTCCCATGAGAAAGAAAACCTACTACTCTTTTACCCTTTTATCTTAATGTTTCTTCCATTTATGTCATATAATCTCGTGGGTTTGCATTTCTCAGTAATAATGGCACTGCTGGTAACTAGAAAACAATGAGTGTGATTATGTGCCCATCATCATCATCATCATCATTATCATGTGAGCCTTTTTTAAAAATTCCTTTTGTGATCTCAAGAAGAGTGGTTATCTATGATAGTAATTTATCAGGGTTTTCATCTTTTTAAAATTGTTTTAAATCTGTGTTTACTTATTATATTTATTTTATTTTCATTCCAGTGTGGTTAATATACAGCGTTATGTTAGTTTATTTCGTCTTAAAAGGAATGCATGCACTATTTTCAAGTGAATTATTTTAATACATTGTTGACAGTTTGGATTTTGGCCCTTGGGTCCAGCTGGAAACATTCCGCCACCAGTTTGCTTACCCCATCCTCAGTTTTCACTTGAGCACTTTTTAGAGTGTCAAATATAAATTCGTGCTGTCCTCATAGCTTGTAGTTTCATGTAAGCCATTTCATGGCTGTAACTGTAATGACTAATGTATGTTGGGGACTAATTGTGAAAATAATAGCTAACATTTATTGGGATTTTACTGTGTGCTAGGCTCTGTGATAACTATATTATAGGCTTTACCTAGCTTAATCTTTTTCTCTCATAAGATGAATGCTATATTTTCTGCATTTCTAAGAAAAGGAAACTAAGGCCCAGACTTACATGACTTTGTTCAAGATACAGTGGTACTTGCTGTGCAGTGCCCCTTTTCAGGATGTCCCTCTCTGTGATCAGTGGGCTAACTTTTTCTTTTTTTAAGATTTTTTAATTTATTTATTCATGAGAAGCACAGAGAGAGAGAGAGAGAGAGCACAGCAGAGACATAGGCAGAAGGAGAAGCAGGCCCCATGCAGGGAGCCCGACGTGGGACTCGATCCTGGTACTCCAGGATCATGCCCTTGGCCAAAGGCAGGCGCCCAACTGATGAGCCACCCAGGGTTCAGTGGGCTAACTTATCATCCCGTGTACATTTGTACATTTCCCTTTTCTGTAAGAGATGACATTGTCTAATGGACTATTATAGAAATATATCACAGGATGATAAAGTTGCTTTGGAATGAGTCTTGAATGTTTATTTGGGTTCCACATCGTATTTGAAGAATATGATGGAACAGGTACTCTCCAGAGCTATTGTATTCTTTTCTCTTTTCTCTGAACCTGTTTATAACCAGAGTGACCCAACTGAACTCTTCGTTTCATAATTGCCACCTAAACTCTGTCGTTATTAAAAACAACACAATTTGGTCAAGATTATGGCTTTTAATTGGGTTGTGGAAAGAAACTCGAGTTGAAGAAATGTTGCCAAGATCATTGGGGAATTAATAGTCACTTGATGCAAGAGGGAAGCTGTGAAGAACACTGGCTCTCTTATTATGTAGTGTCCAGGCAAAGTAGAGTTATGCTCTTACTATTTCATTTCATTTTTTTGAAAGAAATTATTATTGCAGAACTATTGGCTTCCTTTCTTTCTCAACTGTGGCTATAATGTTTTATTTGTGCGTGTGTACTTTTGAGAGAGAGTTGGTCTCTGAAGTGGGAGTTAGGAGAGGAAAGTATTTGAAATGGAAATGTCCTAAAATCATGTCTCTTTCCAGTTGTACATTGGATTTCCTTAGGATTTAGAAACAAAATGGAAATTAAAGACCACAATCACCTTCTTTTTGAACAAGAAAATACTGTACTTATCAGTATAGAAAAGATCTAGTTGAAAGACAATAGATCTTGCATTTCATTGCAGAGTGCTCCAGACATTGATCAATTGGCAAGGAAAAGCAAATATTAACTTTCTCTTCTTCCCCACCTTCTCACAATGGCTGGGTAATACTTTTGTATTCCTGTTTGGTAGATTTAATGGCCTTGTTAACATGTGGGAAAACATTGTGATTGGAGACTTTAACAAAATAGTGAGAAGTTTTTTTTTTTTTTTTTTTTTTTTAGTTCCGTGTTTATGTTCTTACTGGGTGTGTGTCTTTCCAAGTACTCCAGGTTAAGAACTAAATGTGTTAGAAAAACAGATGTAATGCAAATAAATAGGAAGAGTTCTCATTTCCTTTGCTGAACAAAACTCTGAGTTCCTGAGCAGTAATTTTATGGTACCTTCTCTCTGTATCAGAAGTTGTGCTGATCCCAGCTTCTTTCTCCTGAGTTGTGTCATAACTGATTAATGATCTATAGGGCCAGAAAACAATTCACCTACATATGGTAAGGGATCATAATGCACTAACATAGTGTAAAGATCACTCTTGCCAACAATTAATTGGGGAATTCACTTTATGAAGCCCTGTTTACAGACTGACATCTGGAGAAATTCTTAACCTGGATCCATTCCAATCTGTAGGATTTATGGACTGCACTTGCTTTTTTATAAATAGGACTCTTTTTCTGCTTGGTACATTCTGTTTACGTAATTATCAGTGGATGAAAACAGCTATGTTCCTGTATTTCTTTAATCCTCTGTACCAAGTGTACCTAAATTCTAAATGGCGGTGGAGCTAAAAGAATACTTAGACACCCCTATCATTATTCAAGTCGTGGAAGCCTCTTAATGCCAGGAGCACCCTGCTCTCTTAAATCCAGACTCTGACTGGAGCCCTTACACCCCAAGGGACTTAGTATTTAGCCTTTATGGGGATTTTAAAACTTGTTGAGACACATGCTAGACCTCTTAAAATATATTAGACTCCCTTTTATTCACACACTTAGTCTCTGCTGTGAGGTGTAAAATGGAAATATTTTCAAACATAGGTACATGCATAGTCTTGAACACATTTTAAGTTCTCACTGTGTGTGTGTGGGGGGGGGGGGATCAAAGCCTATTATTAAGCAGCAGAATTGGATTCCCAAACATTCCACAGGTTCTTGTGTTGGACACACATTACAGTGACCTTCACTTGCCTCTCTTTGCTAGCCATTATTATTTCTGTTGATGGTAGATAATAAGTTACTGTCGATGTGATCAGCATAGCACCTGCAAATGAAATGAAATGAAAGAAAAGTTGGAGAATGGACTGAAACAGAACATGGAAAAGCAAATATTGTGTGTTGAAACTGGACACCTAGAACTAGATAGAAAGGCATTTTCTTCTGCTTTGCTGAATTTTGAAACTAAAATGGAACCAGGGTAGGGGTAGGGTGCTTCCACATTACAATAAAGTAAAGAGCAGAATAGAAGTGGAGATGAGAAAGATGCAGACATATGTCTTCCAGTTCCTCCTTTAGAGTAGCAGCGCCATCATATGATATCAACTTGATTTATCATGCTGTGGTAAAAACACATTAGTGATACCATACATCTTGGTGGCTTTATTTCCAAGATGTGTTTTGATGAGGGCTGATCCTGTTGTATTTATTAACAATCTCATTCATATATACATGAATTCATATTCATATATATGTGTTTTTCTGAAACACATCTGCTTAGTAAGCACCTTTCTAAACCCAGTTTCACAGAAATGTTGGCTCTCCAAAATGGCTCTTAAACACACACACACACCATTAGTCATAAAATTTCCAACAAACATAGCCTTACCAATTATGATGTGCTCTCAAGGAAATGTTAAGTCCAGGTATGGGACAGACCAGACACTTTGATCTGAAGTCCAGTTTAGAAGAAGAGACATTAGTAGGGATTGTTCAAGGAAGTACAGCCCCATATTTCCTCCAGAGTTTTTGCTTTTTATTTTCACTGTAGCCGTTGTGTAAATCCTTAATCTGTGTTTTATCCACAACTCTTCCTAGCTATACCTCTTATTCTGTATTACATTTTCCTAACTGCTAATGTATTTTTTATGCTCAAATATTAGATCATCTACACCTTCAGAAGTTTCCCCAAATATTTTACATAGGAGTATATGCATAGGATCATAGACTACATTGGTGATCCATCCTTTCCCATCCCCTTTCCTTTTCATCCTTTGTCTCCTCATCTCTTCTACCTGCATCCTTCCTTCCACTGGTCCATTTTGCTAAAAGTTTCTAAATATTCAGCTAAAATCACTATGTAGACATACAGTAGGATACTTGACTTTCTAAGCTTATGCTGTCCTTGGGTTAGAAAAAAATATATTTAAAACTAATTAGGAAAATAAACACAGTAAGAAGAATTATCAGGAAAAATCCTATATATGTCTGTATGCCTATGTGCTGTGTGTGTTCACACTCAAACATGTATAGATAGATAAAGAGATGAACAGGGGGGTTAAAAAATAAAACATTTCCCAATGGCTATATTAATAGAGAAATTTGTAAGCAATTATTCATAGTCTCTTTGGGAAGCTCTTCATATTTAAGATAGTGAAGTATTCTTTTCGAAGCACCCATTCCCCTCACTTCACATGAATTATAAACCTTTGAAATGAAATCTGAATGTTAATATAAAAAAAACACTGTATCCATCAACTAAAGCTTGATTAAATGAAAATATCACTGGTATATATCTTTGAGGTTTCTGCTGTTTTTAATTCTAAGTGGCAGTTCAGGCCATGTGAACAGACAATTCTTTAGCTGGTAGGTCAGAGCAGGGCCTGGGGTCATTTGTGATTCTCAATGTCACCTTGTTTGATTCCTCTCACATATATGAAGAAAAAAGAAGGAAAGTTATTTTTCCTCCCTGAAGGAATGGAACATTCTCACCCATACACCCAATCAACTGTAAAGGTCACCATTGCAAGAAAATAAATCAGCAAAGTCCTAAAATATACCCAAAGAATAGCTTGCCAACCTGCTGGATTTTCTGTATCATTGAAAGGAAGTACTAGTTAAGACAGCCAACTCACAAACAAATCCATTGAAATCTTTCTGGAAAAAGAGGTGTTCTTGAGAAAGCTCTAGTGGTTTAGGAAGCAAGAGAATCAGAACTAGTTCTGGGACATTAGGGGCATGAGCTACCTTCTCTGAGCCCCTGTTTTTATAACTACTAAATGAAGTCAGTTGAACTGAAAACTAAAGTTCTTTGATTCCACAAAAATGGTTCAGAAATTACATCTTGCCAAAAAAATTAATAGTGGCCAGAGATGCTAAAATGTACCATGTGTTAAGCACTGTACTGGGTATACATGTTCTCCTATAATCCTCCCAAAAGTCCTCATTAAGACCCTCTATTTTTACAGATGGGGCAACTGATAACCTGGCCTGGGTCCTGCAGCCAGATCCAGGCTTGTCCACTACTGTTGGCTTCATAGTCTAGGTCAAGTCTCCCTGTTGGCCTCGTTCTCTTTCAGTGGCCTCTCTAGTCACTGCCCACTTAGCTTTCACTTTTGATAAAAGTTAATATAAACACCTGGAGATAATTTTAAAATATTGGAAACCTTAAGAATTTATAAAAAGAAACCTCCTATAAAAAATTATCCCAGTCTAGTCATGAGGAAGACATCAGGTAGATTTTAGTAGAAGGGCATTCTGCAACATTCTTGACCACTACTCCTCAAAACTGTCAAGGCCATCAAAAGCACAGGGAAGTCTGAGAAACAGTGACAACCAAGAAGAGCCAAAGGAGATATGACAACTAATGTCATGTGGTATCCTAGATGGAATCTTGAACAAAAAAAAAGATATTAGGTAAAAACCAAGGAAATTTGAATTCACTACGGACTTTGGTTAATAATAATGTATTAATATTGGTTCATTGATCATAACAAATGTACCACACAAATGCAAGATATCACAATAGGGAAACTGCAGAAGATATGTAAGAATCCACTGTACTATCTGTTAATTTTTTCTGAACATCTAAAATGATTCTGAAATGTAGTCTATTAAAAAGTATATCACTGCCCAAACCAAAAAACACTGTAGCAATAGGGTAAACAATATGCTTTTAAACTACTCGTACTACTATTACTACTACTTCTCTTTCTTCTTTTCCTCCTCTTTCTTCTTCTTCTTCTTCTTTTTCTTTCTTTTTCTTTTTCTTTTTCTTTCTTCTTCTTGTTCTTTCTTTCTTTTTTTCTTTTCTTCTTCTTCTTCTTCTTCTTCTTCTTCTTCTTCATTTCTTCTTCTTTTCTTCTTCTTCTCTTTCTTCTTCTCATTCATCTGCTGCTCTGCTGCTTCTGCTGCTTCTTCTTTATCTCCTCCTCATCATCCCTTTCCTCCACCACCTCCTCCTTCTTTTTCTAGTAATACTATAAAGTGATCTAACAGTGTTAAATACCACTAGGATCCTTTAGAATTAGGATACTGTATGAAGAGTAACTTTCTGTGAGCCTTGGATTAGGCCAGAGATTAGCAAACTATTTATAGTCCATGAGCCAAATCTGGCCTACTGCCTGTTTTAGTAAATAAAGTTTTATTGGCACACAACCAGTGTTCATTCATGTTTACATATTGTCTTTGGCTGCTTTTGCACTACAGTGGCAAAATTGAGTAGTTTCACCAGAGATTAGATGGCTTGCAAAATTTAAAAAATATTTACTGTACCCTGGTTTAGAATATTTGGGTAGAAGTAATGGAAATATGGTAGATAGTGAGACAGGTAAGCTGGGCCACCAGGATTCACATGGAGGTAGGATCTAATATTAGAATGAAACTAATCAAGTAGAAGGAAAGATGTAAGATAAGGCACAAGTAATATAGAATAGTCAATTTCAGAGGTGGCCACACGTATAAGGTTCCTGGGCACTTTATTTATTTATTTTTTTGCTGCACAGCTGTGTCTTTGGCCCATAGGTGCATCAGCCTGTGTGAAGCCTATCCTTTCAGACTCCTACCTTTAGGAACTTTTATCTTGGCCTATTTACTCTTCTTTTAGTGTTCCTAACTTTTACCTGGAAGTAAATAGTCAAAACTTATTTACAGATGGGGCAGGCACTTCTACACACTCATCAATTTTCAGTGTGCCAGGCACTTATACACACTCATCAATTTCTCTCTTATGAAGGAGGGATGCCATAGTCTCTATTTTATAGATAAGGAAACTAAAACTTGTTTATGTGAAATAACTTGCTCCAGAGGGTTGGTTGGCTCATAAAAGTGTGCCACAGTTTGAACTGAGGATTCAAAATACAACATTAAACCCCCTACACCATACCTACCTTCAGTGCTGGAGCTGGCTCTCACTAGCTCATGAGAGCCAATTGTTGAATTTTTAGGGATTCTGGGAGCTAGTTGATAAATTCAGCCATTATTAAAAACTAAATTATGTATATTTATAATCAAATACATTGTATTAGGAACAAAGAGACTATATCTCAAAACTCTTCACTAACTACATGACTACATTTTTACTATTATCTATGCTCTTGAGGTAGTTGGTGTGTATAGAGTCCATATGGTGGACGTGCCAACTGTGTGTGTGTGTGTGTGTGTGTGTGTGTGCGTTTGTGCGCGCGCGCACGCGATCCTGTGCAGGTCTACCAAGCTCTTATTTGGTGATGTCACTTTGGTTGCTTGAAATTGGGCATGATGGGAGTATTTACACCATGGACATGGAGAAACACTCCAGATTAGGGCTTTACTTTTCTTTCTGGCCAGTTAGCTGGTTACGTATTTACCAGCACTCCAATGCTTATCTTGCTTCTGATTTTGATCTCTGTCCTAGTATTCTAGATGATAGTCACATTTGTTTCTGCCTGACCTCCTGTCTTGACCTTTCAACTCTATGACTTCTGTAGTTAATGCCACAGTAGTAACCTACAGAGAGGACCTGAGCTCCTTTTTTTTTTTTTTTTAAGATTTTATTTATTTATTCATGAAAGATACAGAGGCGGGGCGGCGGGGCAGAGACACAGGCAGAGGGAGAAGCAGGCTCCACGCAATGGGACTTGATCCCGGGACTCCAGGATCACACCCCCGGCCGAAGGCAGGCGCCAAACCACTGAGCCACCCAGGGATCCCCCCTGAGCTCCTTTTTATTGTTATTTTTTTATTTGTTTGTTTTTCTGACAGTGGGTAGAAATTCCTTAGTGTAATTCCCTTGTTGAGAAAATATGTTTTACCTGGTTAGGGAGGAAGTTTAACCATTTTATAATTTGCATTTAAATGCAGAAACAGGTTTGAAGATAGTTTGGACTCCTAAAAAACTTAGACTTGTGTTATCTTTATAAATATAGGGAGAAATACTATTCAGAATTATAGGTAATATTTTTTACTTAAATACTTTTCTGACAACATGAGGATTGTTATATTAATGTGTTATTAACTTGCAAAAAAAAACAAGCTCTTACAGCTTTTTTATTGAGATTGCACATAATTTGGTAACAATTCAGAGGAATAGGCAGTGTAGTAAAGTGCCTCAAAAACATCTTCATAAACATCATTGGTGTAGTATCCAATTTATAGACTGTCTTGTTACAAAATGCTTCTATGCTGATTATTCACAATTCATGATACATGCTTTACATTTTAAAATTTTACCTGCAGGGTTAGCTACCACTTACAACATTGTTCTCTAATGGCCATGCATGCAGAGTTCCAACTTCTGGTCCCAGTTTCCCTTAATGAATCTCCTCTTATGAAAGAGCACAGAAATAGAAGTGGATCACCATAGTTGTGGCAGCAGCAGGCATTGGAGAACCTGGACATCTTCCATGGCAGGGAAAGGGGGCTGTTCTGGATACCATGCAGGGAGCTGCCAGCCAGATATTTGAATAGAACAGAGATAATATAAGTCGTGAGAAGCCCCTGTTGTTGCCAAAATGAGTTTGCTGGCTATCTGAACTTTAGATAACTAGGAGTTTGCTGAATTATTTCTAAACTCTAATTCTATAAATCATATTAATTAAGGTAGACCATATCTGTGTCACTGCTGTTCAGAGTGTGGCCAGAAGACTGGCATCTGCCTGTAGACTTTTTGTTAACTGAAATTGAGAGTAAGTGTATAGAAACTTGTAGCAATTGACAGAGTACTTTTACAAAGATTAAATTTACTAATAGGTGAAGGCTGGTATATTGTTCATTTCATTTTTCTAGTAATCCCTTTTATTGTTATTACATTTTAGTTTAGATAGATTAGAACTTTTAAAAACTGTTCTTTTTGAGAAGCATGGCTGGCATGGCTATTAGCTCATATAGACTTGCTATGTGACCTTTGGCAAATGGCGTAATCTCTAGGTTTACATTTAATAAATTTTTAAATGTTTTATTTATTTATTCATGAGAGACAGAGAGAGAGAGGCAGAGACACAGGCAGAGGGAGAAGCAGGCTCCATGAAGGGAGCCCAATGTGGAACTTGATCCCAGGATCACACCCTAGGCGGAAGGCAGGTGTTAAACCACTGAGCCACCCAGGGATCCCCCAAATGGAGACTTTCTAGCAGGACTAGAAACTTAGTCTTGCAAAGCTAAGTCAGGGATGCAAATTTTTTTTTCTTTGTGAGCAGGAAGGTGGGAAATTCAATCTCAGTTATTATTGCCCACCCTACCTCCCCTGGTTCTTCTCTCCATGGAACTCAGAAAATAAAGGCACAGTATTGTCAACAGCCTCCCTGCCTAAGCCCACAGCAGAAGCTTGGTGGACAAGGGAGTCCTTCTTGAGGTTGGGGCTCTTGATACCCAGCCTTCATTGTGCCCACACCTCCATCCCTTGATGTCTTGCTCCCTTGAGGTGGCCAAGCTAATTCCCGTCTGAATTATGACTAGAGAAAATCTTTCCCCAGATTTTCTTTCATATCTTCAGTGAGTTCAAGCTATGGAAAACTAAGGCTAGAAGAGAGAGTATTTTCAGGCTACTTTTGATTTGGCCCTAGTACAAATTTCTGAGGCAAGGAAGCACAAAATGGCCTGGAGGAATTTGGAGGAAGAGGAACAAGGGAGGGAAAGCTAAAGAGAAAACACAAATTAATAGCAATACTTTTATAATTGTAAAATGGGGCCAGTAAACCCTTCCCGATAGAATTGTCTGAGGATTGAGTAAGCTAATGTATTAAGAATTCAAAGCCAAGTGCCCAGCATGCACTAGGTCCATAGTACTATGATTTCTAGATCAGGAGCTTTCTGGCTCTCACTTGTTTTTGCCTGTTGGCTCTAATGTGTTGCACACACAATGTGTGTTTGGATGATTTCATCCAGCTGTGGTTTTTCTTCCCCTTATCCTTTGATGGTACAGGCTCTAAGCCAAAGGTACTTCATCTGGCGTCCGTGGAACCCAGGCTCCACTTCCACGGCTTCAGAAGGTCTCTGATGGTCTGGAAGTTTTATATTTTATTTGTATTTATTCTATATTTTATTTCTGTTATTTTACGGCTTACTCTGAAATTTTTAACAAACAAATATTTTTTTTCCTAGCAAAAATCTCATCTAATATATTCATCTGTCCTTTTTAGCAGATTCAAGTGCAGTAGTTGTGGGGTAAGAACTAACACATTTCCCTGGTGATATCCAGTGCTGCAGGTCCAATGATCGCACTTAAACTAGCAAGGCTACAGTGGCCTTCTGACTTTAAGGATGTATCTTTCATTGCCTATTAACTTCATCAAACTTGCTGTTTTCTTTTTTTCCAACATATCTGGTCATCAGAAGCAGCCACCCTATTCTGGAATGCTTACAATCCTAAATATTTCCACTCTACAGCTTTTCAATCTGCCAGTCTTGACCTCTACATGCACTTCATTCCAGTTAATCATGGATGAAAGTTTACATAGTTACATAACAGGGTTATTCCCATCCTGTTTGCTTCCAGCCACAGAACCCCTATTTCTTACACGTGGTGGGCAATCTAACTTGATTCCAGATAGATTAGATCTTTTAAAAACTGTTCCTTTTGAGAAGCATGGCTGGCATGGGAAGAGCTGGGCTAACTTAAAAATTCCATGTTGAAGGCCTGCTTTTGAGAACTACTTCCAATATCAATGGTTTTTGCAAAAAAGCAGAGCCTGAGGCAAGGATTAAAATGATGGTTTATTTGGAAAACTCAGGAAAGGGAGGATGAGGAAAAAGACAAGGAAGTCAAGGGGATATATGATGTAATATAAAAGGGTGCATCCTGTGCTGGTGACCACTTTGCTCAGTGACCTGCTAAGAAAGCCAACTGGTACGTCTACCCAGCACACAGCATTTTCCTAGTGGTTGACAAAAGAAAAATAATAATTCATAGTCCACCTAGGGGGAGGCAGGAGGGTAGTTCTCTGCCTAGCTTTTTTCCTATTGGTCAGGATGCCAGATCCCATACCATATTGTTTCTCCCAAACTAGGAAGGCAAAAATTCTGGGCATATAGTTGGTCAGTCTGGCTACATAGAGGCATCCCCAAAAACGGGGGTAGGATTCCCGGGACAAGTGACTGGTTGGCTCTGCTGTGGGATTTGAGAGGTTTTTTATCTCTCTATACTAAAGACAAGGCAAAAAAATTTTGTGCCAAGAAGAAAAGAGGAAATTACATAAGTTGTTCATAGTCTGTAATGACAGACTTATCCTTTTATGTCCATGTGACTGAAGAACTAGGAAGTGCTTTTAAGTCTTTATTCAATGTCTTGCCTCAGTATTGAGTCAGCTGGAATAAAAAAGATGGACAGCACTTAATTAGCAGAGATCTGCCTCTCTCCACAAATGTGGCAGATAGCACTCACTGATCACTGCACTCTTCCCATTTGTTGGCCGGGTGTGCTTCTTCCCCACTCCTGAAGTTTCCTTGTGTGTGAAGATAACTGCATGAGTACAACATTCCTGGCCTCGTCCTGCTCCTTCTCTCTTTCTGCCCCAAGGATGCTTTAATGTGTTTTATGAGGGTGCAATGAAAAACCAAGCCATTCTTGGTCTTTTTTTCTTGAGATCAGGTTCTGTTCTGCAAGGAGCACGTCCCTTCTTTCTGTTCCTCTCTCTCATTAGTCTTACAGAAGCACTTCTCCTTCACCCCACATACCTTAATTTTTTTCTTAATTGGGGGAGGGGCCAGGAGAAGAAGAAGAGTGCTATTTCTTGGGCTTCTCCAGAGTCCCAGCACCTCAGAGCCTGCCCTGGCCTCACAATACTCTGAGCAGTGCTCGTGGCAGTCACTCAGTAGATCACCAGGTGGGATAAAACCTTCTGATACCCAAGACCTGCAGCCACAGTACCTCTTTGGCTAGCGTTGCAACTGAGCCATAAAATGAGTGGTTAGATAACATGGGCTTTAGGAGTTGTCAGGCTTGGGTGTGAGCTCGGTCTTACTCCTTACTCCTTAGGAGCTGTGTGACCTTGGCAAGTTGCTGCATCTCATGAGATCTGTTTTCTGATCTGTAAGATGAGAATAATAATAGCTATTTTATGGTTTCTAGGGTCTAAATGAGATAATATGGACAGAGTTTCTAGTATTTAGAAAGTACTCAGTAATGATAGTTATTGTTACCATGATCTACAGGCCTTGGAAAGAGAGTAAAAATAAGCCTGGTCCTCCTTCTGAATGGGTCCCCCCATTTTCAACTATAACCAGACAAGTTCCATTGCACTGATGGAGAATTCTAACATTTCCTGTTGGGGAACCTCTGAGGCTACCTCTAATTCTTATTTTATGAATGTGGAGATGCTTTTCTCTCAAGTTTCCCTTGGCATCAATTTCTTTTTTCAGAGTTGATGCAGAGGGATGAATGGTAAGGTGTATTCTCCTTCAGACTTGGGATCTTGCCACTTCCTTCTCATTTGACTGATGTGGTTTACAAATCAGTGCTACAATACCCTGTCTTTCCTCATAAACTCCCTCATGCATAAAGCCAAACTTGAGTACAGAGGCTTTAGACTCCGTGTGTGGAAAGCCTCAGACAAGGAAAAGAAAAAAAAAAAATCACACTTCATTAATAAGAAGAATGGCTTTGGAAAAAAAAATATGTATAGTATACAGCATGTCAGTACATTTCCAGGAAATGATGGCAAATTAGTCAAATCAAGTTACAGATACAGTCAGGAAATTCTCACATGAGTTTCCCCTACAAGATTTTGGTGAATAAAATCAAATGACTTATACCCAATATTTTAAAAGTATAGTAGTGCTGGCTCATCCTCAAGTCACTGTAGAATTGACTTGGAATTGAAAGCTTCCACAATGTAGCTTATGGCTTTGCTGTTGAATTATGAAGTGTTTGTGTCTGTACTGTGAGATGCGAGATGTGGGGTTAGAGGATAGAATCAAAGTCCAGGGAAATACTACCATAATCACCGTCTCAGGATACCAGCAGCCTTCCTTGTTGCTCAAAAAAGGTTCCATTCCCTTGTGGTCAATATGTTTTGTTTTTTATAGTTTCTGATGCTCTGGTATTAGAGAGAGTTCCTGTTGGGGTGCCCTTATATTACAGATATCACATATGTGATAGGCTTTGTCCTTTCTGACTTTGAAAAGGATACGTTTAAAGACAACACCATTACTGCTGTTGCTAAGTGGTATAATATGTCTTTGGGGGCAATAACTCATTCCCATATTTTCACCAAAGACAGACATTTAAAATTATTCTTTTTTAGTCTGCTCCTGAAGATTGTTGTCACATCATTTGTTATCTTTATGATTGGTATGTTTTTAAACTGTGGTTGCCGTGTGGAGAGGCAGATTTTCCTACACACTGCTTAAAATATTGTATGTATTTTTTTCCAACTAGGTGGCTGTACTACCATCCCAGAATCAGACTTAGAGGAAAGATCAATCGAGCAAGACTCCACTGAATTGTTTACCAACCACAAACACCTCAATTTAGAAACACCTCTGCCTGGTAAGAAATTGGGTGGCCTTCACCAATGATATGTCAGGGACAGTGGCACTCTGGTCAGTTCTTGTCATACCAGAGAACATTTTGCAAAGGTGCTTGTTTTCCAACTTCTTCATCCTTCCCCTCAGCATTAGTGCAGATGAATTTGATCATTTGTATCTTCCTTTCAGTATTGAAATATTTTCTCTCTCTCTCTCACTCTCATTCTTGCTCTCTTTCTTTTTTCCAGAAGTTTTACCCCTTCAAGGACTCTCGGAATAGTTCAAGTAGAGTTGTCTGGAAGAGAGGAAGATGGCCTTCCCAAGGCTGATCCTGTGTGGGCCTCATGCCAAGTGCAGATGTAGGATGGGCCCAGGTGCTTCTCCATCTCACCTGCTTGGAAATGATAGACATGGGGATTGTTATTTTTTATTTTTTATTTTTATTTTTTTTTTTGCTAGGAGAACTTGTAATACCATAGGCAGGTCAGGAAAAGATATTGCTGCTTTTTGGTCTTCTGTATGTTTATAGCCATTGGATATAGTGAAAGGACATCTTTTGGGGACAGATTTTATAATGCAGAGACCTAGATCCAAAGTAATTTGATACCCCTTTTTTTTTCACAGAAATCTTATATAGTAAATGTATCAAATTTAATAAAGCATCTCATTGTCCAACAATATCTTGGATTTGATGTATAATTAGAGGTTGGTTTCTCTACATTATTTCTTCAAAGGAAAAAAGCTGAATTAAAAACTTTGCTATTCCATGGTAAGACTTGAATGTAATTGTTTTATAAATAAACCATAGAATTTTCATGTGATCCATTTTTTAGACTAAAAATGGAAAAAGGTAAGTTTTTAGTATTGCATGAAAATGTTAAAATATTTTTAGGGAACATAGTATATTAACATCCTCTTTAGATTACCCTGTGGTGGCACCTTTTAAAAATTCACTTCATATGAAAAAAAAAATCCACTTCATAAAAGGATTCACACATTAGAATTAAAATGTAAGTTTTTTATATGCAAGAAATAAAAGAGATTTTGCCAATTTCAAGGTAAAATTGCAGTTTCAAGACTGATTTAAACAAATCAAAAAGGTATCTGTGCCAGTTTTGGAGTGCTTATCAGCCAGTATAAAGGGAGATATGATTCATGGTTTCTCTATATGTGAAATGACAAAAACCTGTGGAAGATGTATTATTTATTATTTCTAGTGTTCTTTTTTTAGGAGATGCAGCAGAAGATATAATATTTTTAATTGTCAAGCATGGGAGTGGACAACATCTAGCCTTTGGATCAGAACCAACTGTTAGGTTAATTTTACCCAGCCTGTAGGGACCAGTAAAAGATGTCATGGTTCCATGTATGACTATAGTTGCAAAAATGCAGCACTTCTAATCACCTTTATTTAAGAAGGGTTCAGCTTCATTTAAGAAAGGTTACAAGAGAAGTATATTACTTCTTAAAAAGGTGTTTCTGTGTTATGTCTCTCTCTCTCTCTCTCTTTTTTTCTTTTGGATATTTGCTTCCTGTGGTTGTTTTTTGTGCTATGCATATGTTCATGTGCTAATCTTTGTTCGCTTTCTTCTTTCTTTTTTTTTTTTTGAGTCATGCTCTGTTTGTGTCCTTATAACTGTCTTTAACTCTTTTTGTTTCTTGTGTTTCCATGTTCATCTGCCTTGATCAATTTTTCTCTCCCCTCACTTATTCCTCCCAATTCTTTCCCTTCACCTTTTGATACTTTCCCTCTATTTTCTGTGATATAAAACCAGGGTATGTTGTTTGATTTGTAACAGTTACTTTAGACATACAGGAGTGCAGTGATTTCTGTCCCTATCAAATCCCTCTTCCATTGAGTTCCAATCCTCCATGATTGCTCTGTTCTGTGAGAAAGTGACTACCAGTATAAATTCAAAAGGCTTCCTATCTCCAGTTTGGAAATTTAAGGTGACTTTTGTTGCTATAATTGCATGTCATATAGAGAGTTTTTACATTAAGAAGTTAAGCATATTTATAAAATGTTTTCCTGGAAATATCAGAAAGGGAGACAGAACATAAAGACTCCTAACTCTGGGAAACGAACTAGGGGTGGTGGAAGGGGAGGAGGGTGGGGGGCGGGGGTGAATGGGTGATGGGCACTGAGGGGGGCACTTGACAGGATGAGCACTGGGTGTTATTCTGAATGTTGGCAAATTGAACACCAATAAAAAATAAATTTATTATTAAAAAAATAAAAAATAAAATAAATAAAATAAAATGTTTTCCTGGAAATCATTAGCGGTATCTTAAGTCTATTGGCACAACTACTTGACCAAATGATTTTATTTTTTTTATTTGAATCACTAGTACAGAATTCTATATACATATATCATGCATATATTTTTTAAAAAATCTAATTATCATTTCTGAAATGATAAAATAATTTGATTCATGAATTAAAGGTATCTTTTGATAAAAAATTTCCTAAATTTAAGTATGTAACTGTTTTTTAACCCTTGATTTTAGTATAATTTGAAAACATACATAAAATATTTCTACTAATAGCCAAGAATTATGTTATCCTTCGAAGTGGCTATTTAAAAATCGAGACCCAAATAATTGTTAACTTTTCTCATTATCTTGGCACTAGTATTTCAGTCTTTCGTAACAATTGTCCAATCTCTCTGTCTCTGTCTCTCTCTCTCGTGTGTGTGTGTGTGTGTGTGTGTACACGTGGTCTTGAAATCTTAGAGTAACTCATAATAAGATGATCCAGGTTTCTGATTAGCAGATAATTAATACCAAATATGTCAGAATAGGTACTAATGAAACAGCAAACATTTAATAGCTTTTTACTATGTGCTAGGTTCTTTATATGCAGGATTTCATTCACTCCTTACAACATTACTGAGATGTAGATAATGCTATCTCTATTTTGCAAATAAGAATACTGAGGTTTTGGGATCCCTGGGTGGCGCAGCGGTTTGGCGCCTGCCTTTGGCCCAGGGCGCGATCCTGGAGACCCGGGATCGAATCCCACATCGGGCTGCCGGTGCATGGAGCCTGCTTCTCCCTCTGACTATGTCTCTGCCTCTCTCTCTCTCTCTCTCTGTGACTATCATAAATAAATAAAAAAAAAAAAAGAATACTGAGGTTTATAGAGGCCACAGAGCTCATCCAATATCCCATAGTTAGTGTATAGCAGTACTGGGATTTTAATCCAAGCTGATTCCAAAAGCCCAAATACACACTCAAAATGTAGAGATTATTGATAAGACTACAATAAAACACATTTTAAACCTGAAGGTTTTTAGTCCAAGATAGCTATTTTTTTTTTTAATTTCTAGTGTAGTTGTACATTTTAAGATATACGTATTTGCTACTTATATTTCTCTGGTGAATTGTCTGTTTGTGTTCTTTCTTTTTGGGGAGGTTGCTGATGGTGATAATCTCCCTGCTGGAGAAATTTTATAAAATATATATTATTATATTATATATTATTTAATATAAATTAATAATACATTAATTTATATTAATATTATATAGTATTAATATATAATATATAATATTTATTAATAATATATTAATAAATATAATAATATAAATTATATTATAATATATAATTTTATTAAATTATTTATATAAAATAATCTCATAGCCTTTTGAAATCGTACTAATCTTCAGTTGATCGGGTATGATATCGACATTGTTCTCAGGTTTTCACTTGTCTTCTAATTTTGTTTCTGGGTTTTTTTTTTAAAGAAAATGTTCTAAATTTTAAGTAGCCACATCTATTAACCCCTTTATTTGTGGTTGCTGCTTAGTGTCCAGCCTGGGTAGTCTAATACTGTCTCGTACCTCTTCTCTGTACCAGTCTGAGGTCCTGTACAGGCTGTTGTCTTGTGTGCTGTGGCAAGCGTCAATCATATCCTCCATGCTAGTGCACTAGATTTTATAAGCCACAGAGCTATGTTCTCTTCTGCTCTCATATCTCACAGAGTTTTACATGAAATGCCTCCTGGGTTTTACCTAGCTTCTCCACTCTGGGGAGAATGGCCCAGGTAATAGACCCGACAGTTTTCAAAATCCTCTCTCTGATGCTTGGCCCCTCCTGTGGGCTCTCCTTTAAGATGATTAGCTTTCCCCAGAGATTCTTTAGCAGTCTTGTAATTAGCCTTGCCCACTCCCACACCAGTTGTTCAGACATGACCAGACATGTTCCATCCCATGTGAGCACAAGTTGGGCTCACATTGGGTGTGTTATGTCCACTTAAATCTATATGTACAGAGGCAAGAGAAGCAAGTCAGTTATGGAGTCTATGCCTCCATCCCCCATTCTCTAAGCTTTTTGGTTCCCTAGCCTCACAAGGGGCTGATTTGGTGTTTCCTTAGGTGAAGTATACCTGGAACCACAGAGGCTCCCTCAAGTTGAGGAACATCAGATTGTGTTATGGTGTTATTGTAATTACATTAAAAATTATTCTTCTCTGGATTAAAAGCAGTTAGGCAAAGAGACCTCTTTTTTTTTTTTAATAGCTACCTCTGACTAGTCCATAGTATGTCACAGTGTACACAATTCCCTATCACATAAAAATGTAGATGAAGATGGGCAAGAAAATGAAAATAAAATACATGTGAGGAGTGCTTAAGCTCCTTAAAAAACATTATATAAATACAGGATTGATAGTGGTCATCTGCCATGGCACCAGTGACCTTTATGTGAGCCAACAGGTGCTATCCATGGCTTCCTGTTTGGAGATTAAGGATGTGTCCATAATAGTCAGAGAGCTGATGAGGGGCAGACTGATGGGAGGTACCCAAACTGTGGTTTTCAGCCTTGGTTGTACCTTATGATCATTAATTTTCCTCCCTTATCTGTATTTTCAGATATTCTTTAATGAACGTGGATTGCTTTTGTAATAAGAGAACACATCCCATCTTTGTGTGTATCATTCAGGGTGTCAGTGCTAGTGATATAAATGATAAATAGTAATATACTCTTGTCATTTAGCATTTGGTATAGTAAAAGCAGCAGTTTTAGAGAAACTGCTTGGACATTGAGCTCCAATAATTCTGAAAGGTCCAGAGTAAACATGTTATTATCAATATAACATGAGTATTATAATTTATAGCAGCAACATGAGCATAAAATTATATTGAAAATTATAGTTTTTATGTCCTTAACATCTTCTGATGCAAAAAGCAAACATTTCAATTAAATATAAAAGTATTAGAGAGATTTCTGAAAGAGTAATACATAAGACTCAATACACAATTTAGATTGTGTCAGATGCTGGCCTTTTTATAGCCTTTTTGTTTATGCAGTGTTGAATTAGCTGGTGTTATTTTTCTGTTTTTATGGCTGAATTATGGAAGCTATGTGACATCCCATGTGTTAAGGGTTTTGTTGAATTGGACTTTAAAAGGTATAACTTACAGTGCAGCACACACAATTGCCAAGACCTAATCAGAGTAAGATGCCTGTTAGAGTGATCACCTCCCCCAGTGCTTCATCTGTATGCCAGAGAGAGGGTCCCTGTTGTGGCCGATGTGGGAAAAACGTTGCAAAGCCCCTCATTCTCAGGTTTGCTTTTGTTTCATTTTAATTATATTCAACCCAGACCCCAATTCTTCCTCCAAGGCTCAGTCTGAATAAATTTATCTCCTCATCTGGATACTAAGGACTGCATTTGAGGCCCTCTTAGAACAAGTGGGGAAAACTTTATAGATTGTGCTTTTAGTCCCACTTTCTGGCTCCTTATTACATTCTTCTCTTTTTTTCTTGCTCCACTTTTCACTGTATTCTCTCTTGTTGAATTGACAAGTTCTCGTAAGCACCTTAAAACATTTCCGTAACAGGTAGGAGTGAATAAATCAATATTGGCACATCTTGAGATTTTTCTAATCACTGTTGTTGGTGATCATGTTTCCCTCTTGAAAAGTCCTGAATTCCTTGCCTCTCTTAAAACACACTATCATTGGGACGCCTGCATGGTTCAGTGGTTGAGCGCCTGCCTTCAGTTTAGGGTGTGATCCTGGAGTCCCAGGATCAAGCCCCACATCAGGCTCCCCATGAGGAGCTAGCTTCTCCCTCTGCCTATGTCTCTGCCTCTCTCTCTCTCTGTGTCTCTCATGAATAAATAAATAAAGTCTTAAAAAAAAAAAAACCCACTATCACTCACTCTGTTTCAGAAGTCAGATTTTCCTTTCCTGCTGGTATGGATTTGCAAACTTCTTGGACACAATTGTTCTTGGATTCTTTCTACTGTTTAGTAAATTTTTGCTGTATTAGTAAATCAGTCTCTTAAAAGAAGTCAGCAAGTCATAGAGAAATGGAGAAATCTGCGATCTTATTTTCCTAATTTATTTTTGCAGATTATGCTAAAAAGAGGCTAATAAGACTCTCCTCCTATATTTACTTAAATTTGGCTTTAAAGAGAGGTATGGGGCAGCCCAGGTGGCTCAGAGGTTTAATACCGCCTTTAGCCCAGGGTGTGATCCTGGAGACCTGGGATCGAGTCCCCTGTTGGGCTCCCTGCATGGAGCCTGTTTCTCCCTCCGCCTGTGTCTCTCTGCCTCTCTTTCTCTGTGTCTCTCATGAATAAATAAAATCTTAAAAAAAAAAAAAAGAGAGGTATGATTCTTAAAAAGTCAATACTTTCATGACCTTTTTTTCCATGAGTACTTAGGTGACATTGATTGAACACAGCATTCAGGTTTTGTGAGTATCTGAAATGTATATAATTTTGGAGCACCTTTAAAGGAAAAGAATAATTCTAATACAATATTAGATACTAAAGTATATGTTTATTTAGAATAAAAAATAACCAATCACACATTTGTAAGAAGTTGACAATGGACACAAATATCACAAAGTCTATAAAAATAATATTTTTATATTAACTGCTTCACATATAGCTTTTTAACACTTCTACATAGTTTTAGTGGCATATTCTTTATTCACTTCTTCAATTATCTATAGTTTTATAATTTTATTTTCTATAGAGTGAATTAAAAAATAATTTTCCTCTGGCATAGTTGACCAAACATTTAAAAAATTACTGATAATTTAAAAGTTTTTTCTGCTCTATAACTTATTAGTAATGTATAAGTTTTCAGGATTATTAATATATTTAAGAAAATCTTTATCAAGTTTTTTTTCATACCTACAATGTATGATTTCAGGGCATTTCAAGTTTTATTGTTCAGTGATAAATTATAAATAACCATTAAATTGATAACTCTTCTTAACCAATTTGTCATCAATGTCCTCACTGAAGTTATCTTCATAGCCACCAGAATTTTATGTCAAAGCAGCCACATATTAAATATTTTTCCATTATCTTCATATGATTCACTCTTCTTCATTAGCTAGGTTGTTAAGCAATTCAAGAGTCTATTTATTCCATTTAAAATTTATCATCCCATCTTAATGAATTAATCTTGGCATCATTTGAAAATGTTTTTGTTACAGTCTTCTTGTTTATGTCAAAATAATTTTTATTGATTTTATATGGGAGTTGTATAACAAAAAATATTATTGTGAGAGGGGTCTGTAATTCTATACTATGAATTATCAACTATCCCTGATAGGCAAGAACTTCTACTTTCACTTGGTATCCCTGAAATGGGAATCTACTTACACTTATAGATGTCTGTTGTTCAGAATATCAGATTTCATATGATTCAAGCCGTAATTAATCTTCACCAGACTTAGATTTCTGGTGCTATTTCTCATCTAGTGTTGCAGTCTTTTGCTCTGTACCTTCCTCTCATGACACTTAGTAAGGAGGAGCAATGGGCAGTAGTGGAGTTCCTAGAATCCATTCCTCCAGCAGAACAGCTAGCAATAATTTAACCATATTCAGAGTTGACTGCAAGCCACGTAACTATATCTCATTAGCCCAAGTTGATTGTCTCCCCAACTCAATTTCCCTTAGCCAGATCCCCAAGTCCACAGCTGTTCCAATGCCCAATAATAGGGGGAGAGATGGCAGTCTTTGCTGATGATGATTAAAATGGTGTTTGCAGATTTCACAAAAGCATATGACCATGTATCTTTCCTAGATAAGGAAAGTGCCCTGAAATTTAAGCCTCATTAATGTCACAGTAAATCCACCTCTATTACAAAGTATGCTTTGAAGAGTTTATGTGGATTTTTTTCCCCATAAAATATAACTGCAAAAAATGTCCGAGATGAGAGTATGCTTGTGGGAGTGGCAGATTTTGTAAGGATGTATTAAAACTTCCGTTAAGTACATTCTTCAAATGTGCCTAGCTTTGGGGTCAACTCTTAAGTATATTTCCACTTTTCATTTTTGGTAATTAGTTTTTCCCTTAAAGGTATCAATAAGTTATATGGACTAGCAGAGCTATTTTCTGGTCCATGGCCTTGATTCTGTAGAGAGAGCTTTCACCTTATATATTCAGAGATGGTTCTGCTGACCCGTACCTCTTAGCAACTACTCCAAGAGAAACCCCCAAAGGAATTAAATCAGTTCTCCATCTCAGCTGGTTGAAGGATATATGTTAGATAAAAAGCACAAAGCAGGCTATCAAATTTAAGAGGGCTACAGCCCCTTTATTGGCTCTAGGATCATCAAATTGGTGAGAGTGAAGAGGTTTAAAGTGCTATTAATTTAACTAAATTCTGTTTAACTGGCCACAATAATCGATGTTTTTTTCCATCTGGTACCAGTTCCAGAGAGAGGAGCTCATGGTATCACTTATAAACTCTCATTTCTATGTGCCAGGCATTCCATAAAAGCATTAAGATCGTCTGAATATAGGAAACAATTGGAACTGAGTGCTTTTATGTAAACAAAAAGTGTAGAAACTTTATCTTCTCACATAAGACAGAGTACTAATTAATCCCAGATTCCAGTCACTTGCCATTTAATGAAGCTTAGGTCTGTAATATTCACCCAGTCTTTTCATGTTATTTTCTTGCATTTAGATGAACTTTTATTTGAGTATGAAAATTAAGAAATCTCCTTAGGTCTCTAGTCTTAAGTACGGAAACCAAAGCTTTTATTTTACCAAGTCTTTTGGGATAAAACTAAGGAGTTATTCATTCCTTGGGGAAAAGGATGGTGTATAATCCTCATCTTTCACACTCAGCAGCTCACAAAAATGAAAAAAAAACTGCAATTAACAAGTAATTCTGCAGGAAAACATTAAACATTCCCCAGACTTTAATCACACATAGGATGGATAGAGAATAAGAGTTGGGTTTGTTTTCAACTTTTCCCAAAGTGTCAATAACAAATCATAGAACACGTACACGCATGCGTGCATGTGTGTGCACGCGCACACACACGCACACACACTTCACTCTGTTTCTGAAATCAATGCCATCTGGATCTGGTCCTCTCTTTCCATCCCAGTAACAGTGATGTACTTTTCTCCAGGCTGGCCTCCAATTTCATCACCTCCTCTGGTGCCTGGCTGCCTTTGTTCTTCATTTAAGTCCCTCCCATCATTCACATGTATATAATTGATCCTCATGATGGCATTCATGTAATCTCTCTTAATCTCTCTTAATCTTTTTGCAGTCTGTGGTGCTGGATCCACTGGACGTACACATACCGCCCCCCCCCCCAAAAAAAATGAATCTAGACAAAGACCTGACAAACCTGACAAAAATTAACTCAAAATGGCTCATTGATCTAAATATAAAACACAAAACCGTAAAACTCCTAGAAGATAACATATGAGAAAAATCTAGGTTGTCTTAGGTATGGCGATGGCTTTTTAGATATAAAACTAAAGATATGATCCATGAAAGAGGAAATTGATAAGCTGGATTTAATTGAAATTAAAAGCTTATGCTCTGTGAAGGACGCGGTCAAGAGAATGAGAAGCCACAGAACTGTCTTCACAGTTAAAGAACTGTTGCCCAAAATATATGAAGAACTCTTAAAAATAAGAAAGAAGAAAATAAAAACCACCCTGATTTTTTTAAAAAATTGGCGTAAATCCTCAACAGACATGTAACCAAAGAAGATACACAAATGGCAGATAAGCATATAAAAATATACTCAACATACGTCACTATGGAATTGCAAATTAAAACAACAATGAGATACTATGACACTTCTATTGGAGTGCCCAAAACCACAGTACTAACAATACCAAGTGCTGGTAAGAATGTGGAGAAACAGAAAAAATCATTCATTGTTTGTGGGAATGCAATGTGGTACAGCCACTTTGGAAGACAGTTCGGAAGTTTCTTTAAAAAGCTAAACCATAACATAGAGTTCAACAATTGTGCTTCTTGATATCTACCCAGATATGTTGAAAATTCATACTCACACAAACAACCTGAGTATAAATGTTTATAGCAGCTTTATTCATAATTGTCCCAAAATGGAAGCAACCAAGATGTCCTTCAGCAAGTTAACAGATGAATATACCGTGGTACATCTAGACAATGGAATAGTATTCAATCAATCCATGAAAAGACTGTAGGGATCCTATGTGGCAAAGGCTGTGAGTGTCTGTGGTGTTGGCAAAGTCTGCTGGGGTCCTCTTGTTCTCCACTTCTTCCATGAAGGGAAGTTGTCTAGTGGGTCCCTCTTGGCATCAATCTCTGCTGCCCTCAGGGATGGGGAAAGCAGATAAATGTTTCCTACAATTTTGTATGCAGCCATCCCTAGTTATTGTGCTGCACTGGGTTACTGCAGCTTCTTATACTGTGGAGCTTTCTCAGAGCTATTTTCATTCATGAGTAGTTGTTAAAATGTTTCTATGGAGGGGATGAGGGTTGGGACCTCCTGATCTGCCATCACTCTTAAGAAACCACTCCTTCAATTTCTTACAGGAGGTACTAGTCAGTAGTAGAAAAAGAAAATGATTTAAAGAGATATGGATTGGAAAGGAAGGTACAAAACTTATTATTTGTACATATTATTATTGTCTGTATAGAAATCTCCCCATCCATATTACAGATGAATTACAAATAAATTATTTTAATTGTTAAGAGTTAGTAAGTTTGTTGGGCATCAATCCAATATGTAAAAGTGAATTTTATGTCTCTTCAGTAGCAGTTGGAAGTTAGAAAATGAAATTTTAACAAGAAGGATAGAATTTTAAATGACAATAAAAATATACATAGGGAAAAAATGTCACAAAAGATATATAAGCCTTTTATGTAGGAATTCATAGAACTTAGGGGCACCTGGGTGGCTCAGTCAGTTGAGTGTCTGGCTCTTGGTTTCAGGTCAGGTCATGATCTCATGGGTTGTGGGATCAAGTCCCACATTGGGCTCCACACTCAGTGGTGGGGTCTGCTTGGAGGTTCTCTCCCTCTGTCCCTCTGCCCACTCTTGCTCTCTCTCTCTCTCTTTCTCTCTAAAATAGATAAATGAATCTTTAAAATAGATAAAATTAATCTAAAATAGATAAAATTCTATTTAAAATTTAAATAGAATTTAAGTTCTTAAAACTTAAATTAGTGGAGAAAGAGGACATGCTCTAAGAAAAGTAGAAATGCTAATGATTTATAGACTTTTAATGCTATTCTAAAAAAAAAAAATCCCAGCAGGACTTTTTATGGACCTTGACAATCTAATTTATCCTAATACAGTCACTACTGAAGAATTTGCTCCACCAAATGTCAAACCTAATTAAAACTTAAGGCAATGTGTGGCTAATACAGGGATATACTAATAGGCCAATGTAACATAATAGTGTGTCCAGAAACAGATATGTCCAAATGTAACAGATAATATTGCCTAACAATGGGTGAAGAATGGACTTTTCAGTAAATGCTGTTGAAGCAATTGTATAACCATATTGGGAACAAATGAAATTACTAAAGTACTACTCACATTTTAACATACAGAATAGTCAATTTCAGTTGGATTAAAAACCTAAATGTGAAAGAAAAAACTATAAATATGCTAAAAAAAAAAAAAACATGTAGCAGAATGTTTTTATGATCCCAGGGTAGTGAGAGATTTCTTAATAAATCAGTCATAAAAGAAACTATTGTTGAATTGCTTTAAAATTAAGAATTTATTGTCATCAAAAGACACCATAAAGAAAATGAAAATCATCTCACAGAGTGGGAGAAAATATTTCCAATGCATATAACCAGCAAAGGATTAGTATCCAGAAAGTATGAGGATCCCCCCTAACAAATGAATAAGAAAGAGACATCTTAATAGAAACATAAACAAAAACATGAAAGATGTTTTGCAGAAGGGAAATGATTAATATGCTAAAAATGAAATTTTAAAAGCATAATCTCATTAGTAATCAAGGAATGAAAATTAAGCCACAATATGATTTTGCAATGGAATGTCATCTTCTCTAGAGAAAAATGAAAAGTCTACAAATAGTGACGGTTGGAAAGGATATGGAATAGTAAACACCCACATCTGTTGGAGGTAGGAGTATCAGTTGGCTCAGGTCAAGACTTTGGCATTTTTTATCAAAGTTGGATGTGCACATAATCTATAACCAGGAATTACATTTCTAGATGTGTACCCTAGAGGATTCTTGCACTGATGCTTAAGAAAAATCTATAAGAATGCTCAAAGAAGGATTATTCATAAGAAAAACCCTCCAAACCATCCAAATATTTACCAACAGAATTGACCAATTTTAATATGTTCTTTTGATGAATTAATACACAGAAAAGTTAAAGCTACATGGATGAATTTCAAAAATATTACTTTTTAGCAATAGAAGCAAATCATAGAATGCATACATGAATGATTCTGTTTATAAAAAGTTCAAAATCAGACAATGCACAACAACATACTGTTTTAGGATATATACCTAGGTGACAAACTATAAGACAAATTATTTTAGAATTGAAGTTGCCTTTTGGAGATAAAGGAAGGAGAAAATACCACTGAGGAGGATCATCAGAAGGCCTGTTTTATTTCTTGAGCTGGTTAGTGAGCAAATCTTTTATTCATTTGATTATTTTAAAACCCCCATATTTATAGGTTTTATACACTCTTTTGGTTGTATAATTTATGTTACCATATAAAAAATCTGAAAACAAAAACCTCATGTACCTTATCTTTCTCAAGATTCTGATAAATTTCAGCCCTTGAGAGATGTACCCCAATTTGCAAATCTTAGTATAGCCTTGCCAAAAGAGATTTTTGGTTAAATTTAAATTTCTTAAACCAAGGAAAGAAAACAATGAGTATTTTTGTTCTTTGAATGTAAAATTATATGTTATACTATACTAAATATGCCTTATCTAATTATGTATACCTATCCTCTAATTAGATTTTGATTTCTTCTCCCACCAACTACCTCCCTCACATCCATCCTCAACCCTTGAGAATTACCATACAGTAGCCACATTTGTAGCCAAGGATTAATAGTGGACAAAAATTTTTGCAAATTTTAACTTTCTGATCTAACAGTCCCATCTGTATCTCCTCATCCTATAAACATTCTGTTTGGCAGTACTGTTGAAACCTAGTTCTCCTCCTTCATTTTCTAATTAACTTGCAATGTGTTTTCTCTAAATTCACAAAATGAGGTTGGCTTTGAGTAATTTGCCTCACCAGGTGGTATTTCTCATATTCCAGATGTTAACATAGGTCTTAACCCTTGATCACCTATAAGAGTAACAACAACACAATAGTACTCATGACATCTACCAAATGTGTTGCAGAATATAGTTGGTAAAGGATAATTATAGACAGAGTAAACATGACTGATTATCCAAGCACTTTTGGGAGTGAAAGGGAGCACCATTAATAATTACTCTTGGACAATAGGCATAAGTTGAAATAGTTCTAAACAAATTAGGATGTAGAGTCATCCTGATTATAGAGGAATCTAGTTCAATGAGTGCCCAGGTGAGGACACATCTGGTTTGGTACAGATCCCGTTTGAACAATTAAAACATCATAAACAGAAACTATCCTGGGTTTAAAAAATGTGCCCTGCCATAATTGTAGTTCTTAACTAGCACTGTTGACAGATATGTTGCTAGGCTTCATTGACACCAATAATGAGATGCTTATTTATCAAGAGAGGATTCTCTCAGCAATCCATGCAAAGTAACAAGTGCCCAACTAATCTATTAGGGAAAGATGGATTTGTATTTTTTTTGGCCATTTTTAAGTGGTTGATTATTATCTAAAGCAGCACAAATATACTAACGTGGTTCCTAATCTATATGGGCTTAACGTATAGACAAATGGCTTAGATATAAAATGAGAAGAATAAAAATTCTTTCTGGAGATGATATGTAAAGTATTTATGCAGGTTTATAAATAAAAATAAAACAAAAAGAATGAGCTTATATTGAATTTGTACTGTGTACCAGACACTGAGTTCTATTCATATAGTATGTAATCTTTTTTACAGCCATATTAAGAAGTTGTTATTTCTATTGTTCAGGTGAGGAAACTTTTAGGTATTTGCCCAAAGTTACATAAATGGTAGAATTAAGGTTATAAATTCAGGTCTGTCTGACTCAAAAGCCTGTCTACTATCTATTATGCCTACTGAGTCTCTGACTTTTTCCTCCCTTATTTATATTGCCAATGTATCACTACTAATACAGAAGCTAGTCTCCCTTTGGACATTCATAAGGCGGTTCTTCCGGTTCCACTATACAACTACTATTGAAATGATCAGTTGACTTTAGGAAACATTTTTTTTCACCATGGTTTGGAATGACTTTTATATGCGTCACCAATGGCACCTAAAAATCAAATGAGAAGATAAAGGGAAAATATTTTTAAAAATCAAATGGAACTTCTAGAGAAAAATATGAGATAGAAAATACACCGGATAGGCTTAACAGCAAATTAGACACTGCAAAGAAAAAAATGAATGAACTTGAAGACATAGTAATAGATGCTACCCAAACCAAAGTTCAGAAGGAAAAAAATTCTGAAAATAAAATAAATAGACCATGATCTGTGAGAAAATAATCAAGGACTTTTAAAAATACATATAACTTGCATTCCTGGTGGTTGGTGGGCAAAGAGGAAGAAAATAAAAAGATGTAAAGACATAATGGGTAAAAATTTTCCAAGTTTGATGAAAACTGTAAACCTACTAATATAAGAAGCTCAATAAATGCCAAACAAAATATAAAGAAGATTATACCAAGGCATGTGATAATCAGTTTGTTGAAAACCAGTGATGAAGAGGGAATTTTAAAAGTAGCCAGTGAAAAAGACACATTTCATATAGGAAAATAGAGACAAGACAACTGCTAACTTCTCTGAGGAAACAATGCAAACTAGAAGGCAATGGAATGTCATCTTTAATATCCCCAAAGAATAAATCAGCTCAGAATTCTATATTCAGTAAAAATGTCCTTCAAAAACAAAGACAAAATTATTTTCCTACCAACAAACCAGGAGAGTTCATAGTTCATTGTCAGCAGATCTACATTACAATAAATATTTTATAAGTTCTTCAGGCTGAAGGAAAATAATTCCAGTTGGAAACTCAGATCTATGCAAAGGAATTTAGAGTGCCAAAAAAAATAAACATGCAGGTAACTATAAATATATATATATAACTTTTCCCTCAATTTTTTTCATTTAAAAGAAAATCAGATATAGCAAAAATAACAACACATTTTAGTATTTACTATCCAGATGGAAACTCAGATCTCTATAAAGGAATGAAGAGTGCCAGAAATAGTAAACATGCAGGTAAATATATAAAACTTGTTCCTTATTTTATTCATTTAAAATAAAATTGGGTGTTTGTAGCAAAAATAACATATTTCAATATTTATTACATGTGTAGAAATAAAATATATGGTAGTATCAAGGATAGAGGGAGAATTGAAAGTATACTGTTGTAAGCTTCTTACATTACTCATAAAGTGATGTATTTGAAGGTAGGCTGTGGTATGTTTAAGACGTGTAGTAAGTCCCATAGCAAGCACTAAAACAAACAAATAGGTATAAAATGCAATATGGGACATAAAATAGAATACTAAGAAATACTCAACTAACCTAAAAAAGAAAGAATCAAAATTTAGGAAAAATGGAACACAAGTAGCAAGATGGTAGACTTACATCCAATCATACTGATAATTGCATTTAATGTGACTGTTTTTAGAATGAATAAAAAAGCAAGATCTAAATAAATGCAGTCTACAGGAATCAAAATTTTAATATAGAGGGACAGGTTAAAAAATAAAAGAAGGAAAAAGATATCATGCAACATTAGTCATATATAAGCTGGAGTGACTATATCAATATCAGAAAAAGTAGACTTCAAAATAGATTGTCAGAGATAAAAGGGTAATAACAATAAAAGGGCAATATGTTAAGACATAACAATCTTAATGTGTATGCATCCAATAACAACTGTGAAACATATAAGCAAAAACTGACCACTAAAAAAAAATAGATCTGTAGTTACAATTTAAAGATTCCAATAATCTTCTCTCAAAAATTGAAAAACAAATGTACAGAACATCAATAAATATATAGAAGACACAACAAACTTATCAACCTTGTTAACATCTACAGAGCAACACATCTAACAATCAGTACACACGATTTTTAAGTGTCCATAGAATATTCACCTAGATTGACCTTGTGCTTGGCCATAAAACAAATCTCAACAAATTTCTGAAACTCAGTTCTTAGCATATGTAAAAAGAATTAAAAAACCACCTACCACAGCCAGTTGTTGTGCAGACTAGACTGAGCTAAAATATATAAATCTTTTGGTATGATGCTTGCTTGCTACATCAATAGAAGCTCAAACAATACTATTTTGTTTCTTTCGCTCTCACATACTTTCAGATACGTAGTCATTAAGCTTTATCAGAAACAAGGTACTTAAACCTCACAGGTCAAGCTATCAAGGTGACCTATCCTCTTTATTCAATGTTAAAATTATATTTCTGTAAAACCAAGTATTCAACTGAATCTCCCTAAAATAAATACAATCTTTCTTACATTATCAGCAAATTAAACATCAACAATTACACTTGCTACTGTGCTTACCTCTGAATTCCTCTAAAACTCCTCTGTATTTTATTGCTATGTAAATATTTAGAAGACTTTAAAAGGCTAATTTCAGATTTGGGCTTTCTCTGTTCAACAGTTTATATTTCAAGACCTTTTATATAGTTCCTATTCTCATTTGTGAAGCCCAGTGCAGCTCTCATATTGATACTATTTACATTTTTGGGGGGTAATGTGGCACAGGTTTATAAAACTTTCCATGTAAATTTTTGATGTGATTAGCTGTTTTTAATTACATCTGAAAATCCCTTGCCAAATAATGATTAAAACACACAGAGAGGGTATGGTTGAGACATAAGCAAAGCAAAACAGATCTATGTGAAAACAGCTTTAAGCAGTGTAACAAAAGTAAATCCATTTAATTTGCACACATGTGAAGGATTTAATCCAAATTGAAATAGAACAAAAAGATAAATAAGGTGAGAAAGCTAGATAAGAAAACTTTAATGTGCACAGGTTCAAATGCTGTTTTGTTTTTTAAAATCAGAGGGTAATTGATTCTTCTGGGGAAATTTTTGTTGAAAAAAATAAAATTCATATATAATTATGGTTCACAGCAAATTGCATTTACTGCCTATTGAGCAAACTCAATTGGATTACTAAACCACAGTGTTTCCCACCCCTGTGTCAGAGACCCAACTCTCTTCTCACTGGCTCTTTAAGACCCAAATACTTAAGCACATTTTGGGCCTTTTCTATGTTATGTATTTCAGGCAACCACTCCTCTTTTTCAGTGAATCCCCACAGCTTTCAGTATCAAATTCAAACTCAAAGCCTTGTTGGATCCAGGTTCCTTCAGGACATTCTCTGGTTTCTCTCCTGGCATCCTCTACCCACCACATACACCCTTCCCTCTGGCCACACAGCACTCACACATCCTGGGCATATGGTTCTATGTCTTGTGGGCTCACTCATTTATTCAGCCTTTCAGTCATTCCATCATTCATACCACAAAATATCTATAAGCACCCACCATGCTTAGTGGTGGTGATACAATAGGAAGACTGAAAGAAACCCTGTCCCTGCCATCAGGGGGTTACAGCCAAGTGGAGGAAATGGACTTTAATTGAAGAATCCCACAGGAACTGTAAAATGACTGCTCTGATGGTTGATGCAACCCCTGTAAAATACAGGGACTCCATGTGGTTGGAAGGTTGGGAATGCTTCTCTGAGGAAGCAAGTGTGGCCCTGACATAGAAGAGAGGGCAGCAGTTGTCTGGAAGAAGGCAGAGCCAAGTGGGTGGGAGGGAAGGAGAGAACGCAGATGTGGCAGGTCCACAGAGGGAGGGAAGCGCAGCGAGGCTGGACTCCTCAGAGGGAAACAGACAGAACAGGCCCCTGAAGCACCGTGATGTTTATCCCATTAGCAATCCACTCCAGTGGCTCTGCCTTCCCTTTAAACATTCCTCTCCCATCACTTTCATCTTTTGGGGCTCAACTCAAGTGTCCCCTTCTCTGGGAAGCCTTTGGTGCCTGCCTCCTCTGAAGGGTGAAGTGTCCTCCCTCCAGGACTGTGGCCTGTTGGTCCTTGCATCCTCAGCTCCTGTCACAGGCTCTGCCATGGAGGAATGGGTATCTGGGAAAACGGAGCTAAGCAGGATTGGGGCTTTGTTCTCTGAGCGTGTAGAGAGGCAACTTCGTTGTTTGAGTACAATTTTTAAAGGCTCTCCCAGCAAGTGGCCCTAACTCTTCCAGCATCAATTCAGGGGCCTCTTTCCGCCAAATAAGATCCCTCCCTTTTAATTCAAACCAAATCCCAGCTTGATGTAATTTCAGATGGTAAGGAAACACTGGATCTGATGTGGAAGCATGTGGTTTGTGCAGAAGAACTCAACCATGACTTACTCCACACTACGGGTGCCATCCTGATTCTCATCAGCTTTCCGAGCTTGGTGTTCTGATGATGAAGATTATTAATAGGATCCTGAAGAGAGAGGCTGTACCCTCTTGGGAATGTTCCAGTGAGCAAGTGGGGAACTGGGATGGGGACTCACAGCCACTAATTGGGGCATAGATGGAACAAATTCCCTCTTATTGCAGCAAGGCATTGTATTTCACATTGAGGGAAAGAAGAGATTTGCCTACAAATTAGGCTGGAAACTGTAGAGAAGAAATTGTTTGCTGGCCAAACTGGTATGCCAGGACTGTAATGAAATATGACATAGGGAGAAGGCAGTAGGTGCTCAAATAAGAAAGTGGGTTTTCTTTAGTATTTCCTTTACTATCCTTTTGAAGGACGAGTCCCTTCTGCTGCTGTATTTCTTGGCACTTACCAAAGAGTCCTCTTTTGTGCAATTATTAACCCTTTTGTTCAGCAGTTGATCCCAAGAAGAAGAAGCAGAAACCCTGAGAAATGTTCATTATTCACGATTCTGCTGATGCCATGGAGAAGAGAGTGAAAGCTGCTTTCCATTTATTTCAGAATCATAACATGAATGGAAAGGTTTTTTTGAACATTATTTTCTGTTTGTAAATGAGCAACAAAGTCAGACAGACATGGAGCCCAGATCCTCTGGTGCCTCACCTGCCTGGCATTGATCCACTCAGCAAGCTCTGCTTCCCACCCAGTGTCTTCTTGATCCTACCTGGCAACCGCTCCTCCCCAAAGTAAACCCTCCCCACCCTTGGGTGGATCCACGGCTTCTTCATTTGTTCTGGATTGAGTTGCCTCTCTGCCTTGCCCTCCCTTTGAATTTGACTGTGCCTGCGTTTTCTTGCCACAGAATGAACCATTTGGACTTAGCTTTTGGGCTTCAGAACTACTTGAGGTGTCAGGGTGGCTCACTAGGTTAAGTGTCCGACTCTTAATTTTGGCTCAGATCCTGATCTCAGGTCATGATCTCTGAGTTGTGAGATGGGGCCCTGGGTTGGGCTCTGCTCTGAGCATGGAGCCTACATTAAGATTTTCTTCCTCTCCCTTTGCCCCTCACCCCTGTTTCCTGCTCATGGGCATGCATATGCGCAAGCTCTCTCTCTCCCTCTCTCTCTTTAAACAGAAAAACAAAAACAAAAAAACAACAAAAACCCCCTAAAAACTCCCAGCTCCAGACTCCAGGCCACAGAATTTTCTCTCCCATCACTGCAGTCAGTCCATGATAGTAAAGGAAAATAATTAGTTAGGGTCCTTTGTGTGTTGGCTTTACCATATACAACTTATAAAAAGGCCACACCTCTATACTCAAGTATTCTTTATTAAGACACACACACACACACACACACACACACACACACTCACACAGTGGAAATGCAGACAGATGTTAATGAAAGTATTGAACTGATTTGTGGTTTCTTTGGGGGCGAATTTGAATGAGAGGGATGCCTAGAGGCTATTAAGCAATGTTTTCCTTTTAGCATTAAGGAAGAATTTCTTTGGTTTGTGACAAGGGAGCATTGAAACCTTTCAAGTGGGTGAGTGGTGGGCAGTCTAACCCCTTCTAAAGCACTTATATGACCCAATCAGGTGGTTCAAAGTTGGATGGATCAAACCAAACAAGGCCTATGAATGAAAACATTTTGCATGGGGAAGCCACTTGCTTGAATACTTAGTCCCTTAGGAGCCATTTGCTAGCTGCTCTAGGAAGCACTCATTGTCTATACAAGGAATTAGTTTCTCTTCACTTGTGATTTGAACTGTTTTTTTTTTCTTAAGGCACAGTACAAATATAGTCACTAATTTTACTAGAAAAAAGTTATATATGATATTTTTAAAAGACTTAAAGAAAATACTCAGGAAAAAACTGGGGGGAAAATCACTTTTCTTTCTAGAAAACTGCCAGATATACTTCAGGGGCTGCATCTTGGAAATGTTTCTCAGGAAAAATTGTATTAATCAGCTGACAGATTTTGAAAGCTGGGAACTCATGCACAACATGAACAATTATTTTGAATTGTGAAATTTGTAAAGTTACTTTTTTTTTTTCAGGTTTGAAAAATACTGAGATAGGGATTAAGAGAGGAGCTCTTTACCAGGTAAATACCAAAATATATTTATTGTGTTACTTTTATGTGTTTTACTTGTACCTTCCCAAGATCTTTGAAATATCTTCCTCATGAAGTAATAAGGGAATACTTGTAGTATCCCTTTGAATATACTTTACAAGTTTAACTGCAGTGTTGTTATAAGGAAAAATTATTTCTTTTCCTCTAGTAAAAACTGTGTTCATATAATTATCTTGGGAAATGTGGTTTTGAGGTCAATAAAAGAGGGACTTTTGCCTGTAAACTACCTTCTCTCTATGTAGAGTTTGTCAGTTGGGCATCAGAGCCATTTTCCTGCCCACCCCTCCTTACCCTCTGCCAGCGCCATCTCTCAAGAGTCCTTCCTGAACTTCTGAAACAGCAGCTGCCCCTAGTGTCACAGCTTCACATTCTTCAAGGTTCAGAGTCGAGTTTACAGGGGTTGTGGGATTCACAAGCACTACATAGCCTTCCCCTGATTTCCAGGTCTCTGACCACCCCACCTCAAAAGCTGCACAAACGCCTTCCCAAACAGGTACCCCAAGAGGCCCACAAATGAAGGCCTGCAGGCTCTAGATCTCCTGTCACTTTCCTTGCCCAGCAGTACCCTAGAGGTGGATCAGTTTTGGCTCAAGTGCTCAGCCAAAAAAGGAGATCAAGGCCCAACAGAGCCTATTAGCTTTTGCCCTGTGATGTATAAGGTAAGGGAGGTGATAGATGAGCTTAGGGTGGAAGTCCTTGCTTGAACTCTGCAGTGGGACAGCGTGGGGTCTGTATACTTATTAATCTATATGAACTTCACTTTCCTTATCTGTGAAACAGAGATAATAATATTTACTCACATGACTGCTGTGAGGATTAATAAATGCAAAATGCTTTGCATATTTTCTGACATATTAAGAATCATGAATGAGCATTTCCAGGCTTTTCCATTGACACCTGTCAGATGCTTCCACTGTCAGGAAGATCTTGTTTGGTGCTGTTACCTGAGGTGTGTGTTTCTGTCCAGTGCTGGCTATGTCAAGTAAAACAGATTCAGGGCATGTTTGTAGGAAACAGCTAAAACAAAAAACAAAAACCAAACCCTACAAGGCACCATTTGAGAAATTCTGAGTTGATAATAACATATAAGCACATGATATTTGCTTTTAGAAGGTAGACTGTAAATAAAAGCTGAGGCAGGACTTGGTCAGAATTTGGATGTCAGGCTAAGATAGGATGATCTGGCTGCACAGTTTGACTAGATGATGACGTCAGGAAAAGGTTCTGCAGCCACAGGTTTAGTCCTGTGTACTGGGTTAAAGATGACACAGTGGACTCCTCATATACTCACTGTTGTGTCAGAAATGAGGCACAGGTGTGTGCAACTGACTATTCTCCACTGATGGATTTAGGGGCCAGAGCCAACTCAGAAAAAATGTGGAGTGGGTGACATTTTCCTTTGGTGTGACTTTGGCCTCATCATTGATACCTCCCTACTTTTAGTGACTCTCTCTCCTAAGGCATCAGATACCCAGTGTCTTTCTCTTTCCCTCCATTAAATTCTGTGCTCAGAATTAGATGCCACAATACATGTGAAGACGGCATACTGGTTTGTGGGAGCTGTGGCTTTTAGATGCCCTGCATACCTTTACTCCCACTCCATCATCTCTGGACACAGATTCTGTGTGTGAACCCCAGGAATGAGCACAAGATCCAGACCTGGACTGTTGGAGTACCTTACTCCCTTGGCCAGTGTCTCCAGCTGACAATTGACATATGGGCCCAAAGGTCAAGTCAGAGACTTTCCCTGGAATGGTTGCAACCGGAACAAGTTGATGGAGAAGGTCTTTCTGTTTGGGGTTGGTGAAGTTAGAAAACACTTGAGGCTTATCCTACTGTGTGGAGAAAGCCTGTATGTCCAAGACAAGCCCAGGGCTGAGCCAAACCAAAACAAAGGCTTAGAGAGAGGCCTACAGGGATCAGGCCCTGGTTCTAGTTCCCCAAAACCCTAGGACCAGTCTAGTCCATGCAGCTGCAGCTCTTCCTCTCTTTGAGCTACTCCAGTGTTCTTACCCTTCCCACCCCTGTTTTACTTTAATCAGTTTACACTGTGTTTCTTTCACTTCTTTCTGGAAAAATTTTGTGTACTTCAACGGACTCCAAGGTCTTCCTCCCTGAGGTGAATTTCTTAAAGTCACTATTAAGTATCCAGTTGTAGGAGAGTCTATAAGGTGTTTTTCTTTGAACTATCCCCTGTAACATATGACACTGAGGAAGTATAAACAGGAAATTAAATTCATTGTAAAATTATTGGTCTAAGACATTTGGTCTAAAATGTTCAAAGTACAGGTATTAGTTAGCTTCGATAAAGACATTTTATTTTTGAAAGAGCAAAGACCATGTAATTTAAGGTTAAATCATTCCAGACTGAGTTTGAATTAACATGCAGATGACTGGAAATCTGTCAGAAATTAAATGCTTATTATTGGGTCCAACTTTAGGTTATGACCCACGGTAGAGTCACTGAGGATACCCAAAAAGTCTGCAAGATTATAACAACAACAACAACAACAACAATTTGACATGTTATTTTTACCTCTGAGCTATATATTTATTGGGTTATGAAAGGGAAATTTCTAGAGGGGAGGGGCTTTGGGAAAAAAAAGTCAGCTACAGAGAACCCAGGCCTAGGATGAAAATGATGATACCAGAGCTGTGGTCAGGGGCATTGTCCAACTGACTATATATCAGAGAGAGGAGTTTGCACATGCTCCATTGATTTGGAACAGGGTAGAAAAATAGGTTTCATCCTTTATGACAGTTCTTGACAGATAATGAATAGTACATGGAGAATTTGTATTCAGGAAGAGTTGAAGGTTGAATGTATCAGCCTTTGATTCTGTGTCAGCCATGATTATTTATTAGTGATATCTGTCTTGGGCACAGGAGTGGATTCTGGTCATACTACATGGATCAGGTATTTCCCATCCCCAATTCAGATTCTCAGCACCAGGATGAGTAAAAAAAACTTCCACCTCATTACAACAGAGCCATACTTGAGCCCCCACTGGTTGTATGGACTTGGGCAGCAAGAAATTCGTATCGACCTACAAGCAGATCTGACCAGAACTCAAGGAGGTAGTCCTCAGAGCTATGGAAAATCAATGTATTACTGGACATTGGCAAATGCTGAGTTTAGACAATGTTCCCTATAAAGGATAGAACATATTCAAACTGCAGTGTAGGCTGGTGAGAAAAAAGTATAAAATGAGGTAGAGGGGACAATATCTTGAAGTCTAAAAAACCTTATTTACTGTAGATTCTGGAAGAAATATTTAGAAGGATGATAGGGCTCCAGCAATACGTTTAAAAACACACAAGACAAAAACAAAACATGGTCTCAGATATAAAACAACACCCAAAGGAGAGATCAAGGTGAAATAAAGAGTGGGATAAGATGAGATTTACTGATTTTATTTTCTACAGGTTTATTTTGTTCTTTTACTTCTTTCTTTTAGCTGGATGGTTAGTTCTTTTGTTTTCAGTATTTCTTATTTTCTAGTACATATCGTTGAGATGATAAAATTTTCTCTGAGTACCAATTTGGCTGTATCTCATAACTTTTGATATGCCACATTGAAAATAGTCTGAAATTTGAGATTTGATTTCCTCTTGTATCCAAGTTTTTTAAAAGGAAGTATTAAAATCTAAGTGAAGGGAGTTTTGGAGGGTTATCCTTTGAGTGTGACTTTCTAGCTTTACTATATTATGATTAGAATTCTCTATGCTATGATTTTTACTTTTTAAAATTTATGGAGATTTTTTTCCTTGAGAACAACTGCATCATAATTTTTTGGTAAATACTCTGTAGATTCTTACTTATGATTACCCTCCATGATCTGTTGGTTATCCTGAAGTTTACCCCTATGACATGGACTTGTTAATATCCCCTTATTCTTTTAACAATTTTTACTTGGTATATTATTACTTAGGTGCATAAAGATTCCTTAAAAGGTTTCTACCTTTTGTGAATGCATTCTCCCTTTGTCATGTTTAATATTTTAATTTTTTAGTTGAAGTATAGTTAACATACAGAGTTATATTAGTTTCAGGTGTGCAATATAGAGATACAATGATTTTATACATTATCCAGTGCTCATCATGACAAGTGTACTCTTAATCCCCTTTATCTATTTTACACACCCCTCCCATCTACTCTCTGGCAACCACCAGTTTGTTCTCTGTATTCGAGAGTCTGATTTTTTGTCTCTCTCTTTTTTTTTTTTGTTCATTTGTTTTCTTAAATTCTACAAGTTGAGTGAAATCATATGGCATTTGTCCTTTTCTGTCTGACTTATTTTACTTGGCATTATACTCTCTGGGTCCATCCATGTCATTGCAAATGGTAAAACCTCATTCTTTTTTATGGCTGACTAACATTCCTGTATGTGTGTGTGTGTGTGTGTGTGTGTGTGTGTGTGTGTGTGTGTGTATGTATCTTCTTTATCCATTCATTTATTGATGGATATTTGAATTGCTTCTATATCTTGGCTGTTGTAAATGCTACAATAAACATAGGAGTGCATGTATCTTTTTGAATTGGTGTTTCCTTTTTTGGAGGGTGTGGGTGGTAAATACCCTGTAGTGGAATTACTGGATCATATGGCAATTCTATTTTTCATTTTTTGAGAAACTTCCATAATATCTAATATTACCCAGTAATATTTTCACTTTGAGTTATATTTTTGAAATACTAACATTTTACATCTAGTTCTTTTTTGAAAGCATTAATCTTGTATATTATTGTCCATCTCATTTCTTTAATCCTTCTGAATAATTTTGTTTTAAATGTATGTTTTATTTTTTATTTTTTATTTTTTATTTATTTATTTTTTTTACTTTCATTTTTTTTTTATTGGTGTTCAATTTACTAACATACAGAATAACACCCAGTGCCCGTCACCCATTCACTCCCACCCCCCGCCCTCCTCCCCTTCTACCGCCCCTAGTTCGTTTCCCAGAGTTAGCAGTCTTTACGTTCTGTCTCCCTTTCTGATATTTCCCACATAAATGTATGTTTTAAACATCAACATAGATTTAAAAAATTATTTTTGCCCAGTCCGTGTCTCTCTCAAGAGGAGATTTTTCTATTATGAAAAATTTCAAGCATAAGCAAAAGAGAAAAACAATGAATGTCACTCTTAATACAATCAATTCTAACCAATTTAGATTATTCTAAAGCAAGGTATTTTTTAAAATGTGGAAGAACTGATAGCAGGGATTTTTTTTTTTTTGCAGATGGGAATGGGAATGACCCAAGAGAAGGAAAAAGAATTTTCAGGTTTACCAATGAGTCTAATTTATTTATTTATTGCTTTTCCTCATAGCCCATATTTTCCTCTTTTCTTGGATTTGTGCTTTAAATTTGTTTTTTTTTTTTATTTTTCTAGAAGATACCTTTTAACGATTCTTATAGGAAGTGTTCTTGATTGATACATTTTCAGTGAATAACATTTTTCCTGTCAATAGAATTCCAGTTCAGAATAATTCTTCCCTCTGAACTTTGCAGTTTTTGCTTTTTCTTTTCTTGCATCTGGGATTACTTCTCCACTGTAGATAATTTTTTTTTCTTTTTTGTTTTGGAACATTTAATAATTTATTTGTAAGTGAAGTTATTTGCAATGTATTAAAACAATAGAGAGATATTCTCAGTCAGGTTCAACAGAAAGGTGTTTTCTAGAATTTAGAAATTTATAGTACCCATGTGTCTGATTTTAAAAATTTACCTGAAGATATGCATCAGCCAACTGAGATATGAATTAATCGACAATTCAGGGGATTCGCTCTGTATTGATTTCTCCACATACGGAGATTTGACCCCCATCCTCTCCAAATTAGGTCTTTACATGGCTTATTTGTTGTCAGATAGATTCTGCTCCTGCAGGGAGAACTTGGTCCTGTGGTGTCTCAAGCAAACATTTTCTTTCTACCTTTGTTCTTTTCCCACTTGTGAGGAATGTGTTTTTCAAGCTCTGTCCTTCACCCTTGAAATTCAGAAGAAACTTCTTTCCTTTCTTAATGATTGCTTAAAGCAATAATGGTGCCATTCTGTTCTAGCTGTAGCTAACATTGGCTAAGTATTTTGCCGAAAGAGAGATGGAGAGAGACAAAAAATCCCCTACCATTCATTAGCTCTTGCTAGCAGAGTTTCCCTCTTTCCACTTATTGCTTTAGAAGGGCTTCATTATTTTCCTTCCGCTTCCTTCTAGTTTGATGTAACTTAATGCCCCTTCTGTCTCGTTTTTCTTGAAGAATTTGTTGTATTTTCAGTTGACTGAAGCTAAAAACTATTTGAGAACAATGGAAGGGCTAGAGTTATATTTTCAGTTTCTGGTAATGAGAATATAAATAATTAAAAAAAACACAATCTGGATTTGTTTTTAATGAGATAGATACAGTTTTGACTTTGTCCCTAGTAGGATACCAGGAGACAGAACTGTGAGCCACAAAATAAGGCCTCAAGCCGAGAATAACAACGATTTTGTTATGTTGTCCACTCCATCCTCGGTGCTGCCCATTCCAGGATCCATTCTGCTATTTTCATAACACTGGAAATGATTTCACATCTGCAAGTAATTAGTTGCAAAATAATCTATCTTGGGACTGTGGGCTAGAGAAGGGTTGAGAAATAGGAGTTCCAACTGTGGTATAACAATGTGTAAATCATGTATTCCTTTTGCTTTTGTCTACATATATAGCTGTAAATATATTACATGGTTATAGTCTGGTCCTGCAAAATTATGAACGTGGCCCTTTGAGAAGCCCATCATTGACAAGAACAACACCAACAGCCATACCTCACATTTATATATTCTCTCTCATTTTACAAAGCTCCCTCTCATCATTATCTTAATTCTTTCTTACAACAACCCTGAGAAATAGGAGAGGATATTTCCAGATTTCCATCTGATACATGAGAAGCTGGTAGATGTTAAGCTACTAGTCAGCAGGTGACATGATTTTGTTTCCTTAGGTTTTTGCAAACATTTTATTAAACAATTTGTTACTTGTGTAACACACATAAAGAGAAGTACAAAAAATCCTAACAGCACGGCATGATGAATTATCGCAAAAAGAATACTCAAGTAACCAGTTCCTCGATCAAGAAACGGAATAATATGAGCACCTCTGTACCCTCTTCCAGTTACTCACCCCCAAAAAGTGAACTACCATTCTGTCCTAGATAGGTGATAGGCTTATTTGAATTAATTTTGTATGGCATGTGAACCAGGACTTTGCAAAGAATGGCTGCATTATATACATGTGCTTGATGTATTTAGAAATACATCTTCATAGGATGAAATACAATGCACTTGAGGAAATGATAAAGGAATGAGGATGATCCAACCTGAAGAAGGTTCATCTGAGTTGGAACTTAGTAGCTTCTTTGTATAAGGGACGAATCTCTGGAATATTACAAAAAGCTTTCTCCATTTCTATTGAGAAATTAGGAAAACTCAGTTTATATAGAAAGAGAAAAGTACATTTCTTTCATCCTTAGAACTTTGTGGACAAAGGAATCCATTTCCTTCTATGGATATTTAAGATTTTAGGCTCTAAGTGCTAACTCTGACTTTGGTTCGATCTTAACCAGATACAAGGAATGAACAAAGTGATTTTTCAAGAGGGTTTCCTTTCCTTCCTGATGTTTGGCTGAACATTTCTATCAATTTCCATGGGAGGATCAGTGCTGTGTTCTTTTAAGGGAAATGATGTTTTGCTGGAAAAGGGAAGCAGTGTCTAATTTGCCTCTCTCCTTTGGAGGTAAGAGTGTCTCCAGAGATGAAGTTTTTGCTTGTGAATGTGCTGCATCTCCTTCAGAAGGGCAGAGCCAACAACTGACAGTAATTGCTCCAGCTGGTATCCTTCATCAGATGAATTTTGGAAGCCTCCTCTCCCATGTCCTCAACCACTCTTCTCTCATTTTTCTCTGCTGTCTGGAGACTAGGAAGCTAATGGGCAACCAGTGACTTGTTTGAATTGGTTTTGGGGCTCACTCACACAGAGGAATACAGACTAAGCCTGCACCCAGGTTCTGTGCTGCCTTGAAATGTTGGTGTTGTTCTTTGTTCAGCAAGGGCTGTGTTGATGTGGCCTCCATTAGAAAAGACCTGCTTTCTCTTTGGAGTCTGTGTGTGTCCCTCTGCTTCACCCCCAGACCCACTGAGCTCAGAGCAGAGGAATGTTTACATGAAAAGAGACTGCCAAGGTTTTAAATTGCATCCATTAAGAAACGAATTATCCTCTTAATCATTTTTTGTTTTGTTCCTGAAAAGATTAAAATGCTTTTAATTTAATAAAGTTTTGAAAATAGGTAAGTTTATAATTTTACAAAAATGTGTTCAGAGAAGTAAGAATACCCAGGGAACTCTAGAGGATATTGAGAATGACCTATTTAGGTCTTGTTCATCTGTTATTTCTATAATACAAGGACATTGCCCAATTTTGGATCTCTCTTCTCCTTTAGAAGCTCTTGGGATACTTTTTTATTCCTCACGAATCAATTAAGACAGAGTGTCAGAGTCCAAAAAAATGAAACAACTGGCATTTCTACCCTTCAAAATATTGATACTCTTCTCTAGACAGACATATTTAGAGAGAAACACAATTTGTATTCATCTTCTCATTTTTATCCTGCAGATACATGAAAATGTAGACCTTATTTCTTCACTGTGCCATTACAAGGTCATTTCTGAAATGAATGAACATAAGATCAAGACGTATTTGTTACTCTGATTTGATTATAAATAAACATTGAAAATAATTTTGCTCAAGTTTGGAAGAAAGAACAGCAGGTCCTGGTGCTGCTGCTTTCCACAGATTCCTGGGTATAACAGATCATTACTAATCTGAAAACAGACAGTTTGTAGAAAAGCAAATGCTCACATACAATAATCACTTTGACCAAATATTCTAAACAGTTTTTTAATAAGCTTTTGTTTAATCACCATGAAGTAATGGTCATTTATCTCCAAAGGAAAATTTTTAGAATGCAAACCTCTCTCGTCACAAGGTACTACAGATGGAATGTTTGTGTCCTCCAAATTTACTGTGTTGAAATCCTAACCCCAAAGTGATGGTATTAGGAGGTGGGGCCCTTGGGTGGAGACCAGGTGATGAATGCAAAGCCCTCATGAATGGGATTAGTGCCTGAGAAACTCCCTTTCCCCTTCCATCATGTGAGGATACAGCTAGAAAGTACCATCTATAAACCAGGAAGCAAGTTCTCCAGACACTGAATTTACTGGTACCTTGATCTTGGACTTCCAGGCTCCAGAATGGTGAGAAATAAATGTTTGTTGTTTATAATGCACCTAGTCTGTGGCATTCTGTTATAGCAGCCCAGATGGACTAAAACACAAGGTGTACACATAAATATAGCAAATTACCATTTGGTAAACACTTACGTCAACCCTTTCCTGAATGACAGGAAATTGTACCCAGACACCTTGTTATACTTTAGATTATTTATACTCTCCTGTATCTCTGAAGAGGAAAAGGAAGATTTAAACTTTAAAAAAATGTATAAGCATTTGAAGGACAAAATTTATTTTACTATTTAACTACAATTTTGAAAAAAACATAGAAAAGAAGTAGATCTCCTTAACCTAATGATTGTTGCCTAAAAAAAAAAAAAAAAGAAAAAGAAAAAAAGAAAAAAAATCACTTTTTATTGAAGCATGACTCACACAGAAAAGTTTAATTGTATGTTTATAGCTTTGTGAGTTTTCACAAAGTGAACACTCCTGTGAAACCAACATCAAGAAAGGAAAACATTGGGCAGCCCAGGTGGCTCAGAGGTTTAGCGCCGCCTTCAGCCCAGGGTGTGATCCTGGAGTCCCGGGATCAAGTCCCATGTCAGGCTCCCTGTATGGGGCCTGCATCTCCCTCTGCCTGTGTCTCTGCCTCTCTCTCTCTCTCTCTCTCTCTGTTCTCTCATGAATAAATAAATAAAATCTTAAAAAAAAAAAAGAAAGAAAGAAAGAAAGGAAAACATTGCCAGCCCACCAGAAATCCTCCATAGAAGTGCCCCTGCCCCCTGCCCAGTCTCTTTTCCATCTCTCTTCCACAGATAATTGTTAGAATAGTTTCTTTTCTAGTTTTGTCTATTTTTATTTTTCCATAATTTTTTTATTTTGAAAAAATGTCAAAACCACAAGAAAGCTGAAAGAATAGTTCAATAAACACTCATATTTCCATTACCCAGATTTAATTATTGTTAACATTTTGCCATTTTTTTCTTATTTCTCTGAACCATTCTAAAGTTGAAAACATGTTTCACCCCTAAATGCTTTATTACATATCATCTAAAAATAAAGACATCTCTTCTGTTTAACCCCAATACCATTATCACACTCAAAATTAAATATTAATGAAGTAATTTAATCTAATAATATATAATTATATCCAAATTTCCCCAATTGTTCCAATAATTTTATAGATTTTTAAAATTCATGATATAATAAATAATCATGTATTGTATTTTAATTGTCCTACCTCTTTAGGTCTTCTTTAATCTGGAATAGTCCTTTTGCTGGTTTTTTAAAAAAAGTGCTATTGGCATTTTTCAGATGTCCAGGTTGGTTGTTTTGTAAAAATGGCCTTCAATTTGAATGTGTCTGATTGTTTCCTAATGATTCCATTCAGATTAAATATTTTTGGCAAAAACATCACAAGTGACACGACTTCCTCTTTGACTCATCTGTCAGGAGTCAAATATCATTTTGTTACATTAAGGATGATGCTAAATTGGAATCATTTGGTTAAGAAGGTGTCTGCCAAATTCCTTCATCGTGAAGATATTCTTTACCCTCATAATAAATAATCTGTGGGGTGATATTTTGAGACTGTGTGAATGTCCTGTTCCCCTCAGAATTTTTACTCAATGGTTTTAGCATCCACTGATGATCTTTGCCTGAATTGTTACATTCATGGTTGCAAATGGTAGTATTTAAAATTCTATTATTCTGTCTACACCGATTTCATCTACAATGGTTCCTGCTACATGGTTAGCATTCCTCTGTAAGGAAATCTTTCAATTCCTCTCTCACTGGTATCCATTTCTCAATGTTACAATGGAGTCAAAATCTTGTTACTCAGTGTTTTGTAACTATTGTCATTATTTGTTTTGATGCCTCCCAAGTTTGGCCATTGATAGTTCCTTCAAATGAGCCCTTGGATCCTTCTTATGTCCCAGTAGCCTCTGAGCACTCTGTTCCTGCTGTCATGAGACATCTTTCCATTTACTTAAAAATAATTTTGCATATTTTACAAGTGTTTTAAGTTTTTTCTCATAAAGCTTTTGCACATCTCTTTTTAAGTTTATTCCAAAATATATTATTTGTTGGTGTTGTTATCGTACATGAAGTTTTTCTCCTTTATTATCTTCTAACTCTATGTGTATATATATGTGTAACATATATAATTTTGTATATGTATCCGTGTATATATAAATAGTATATATTCTATCAGTTTTTGTATGTTAATTTTATGACTAGCTATTTTATTGAATTTTCTGTTGGTTGAGTTAGCCATTGATTTATTTAGGCTTTCCACATATGTTATTCTCCTCTCTGAAAAGAAAGATTGTCTTATATCCTTTCTAACTCTTAAGTTCTGTCTTTCTCTTATCTAACTGCATCAATGAATACCTCCAGTACAATATGATAAATAGTTGTTCTTCACATTGGTGAATATACCTCCAGTGTTTCCCATGAGATACTGACTTCAGAACTGATTATGGATATATACGTATATATGAATTAGTATTTATTATACATGTGTATATATACACATGTGTGTGTATGTGTAAAATCATATCATAAAGTATCCTTCAATTCCTGTTAAACTGGGTATTTTCATCAGGAATGGGTTAGATTTTTTCAAACACCTTTCTGCATCTAAAAAAAGTTTTAAAAATTTCTTCTTAGATCTAGTAATATGGTCAATTATATTAACAAATACCCTATTTCAGATTTAAGGACACACATAATCTCAGGCAGCCTGGGTGGCTCAGTGGTTTAGCACTGCCTTCTGGCCCAGGGCATGATCCTGGAGACCTGGGATCGAGTCCCACATCAGGCTCCCTGCATGGAGCCTGCTTCTCCCTCTGCCTCTCTCTCTCTCTCTCTGTTTCTCATGAATAAATAAATAAAATCTTTAAAAAAAAAAAAAAAGGACACACATAGTCTCAAAGTAAAGAGATAGAAAAAGATATCCCATGCAAGTGGAAACCAAAAGAAAGTGGAGGTAGCCATACTTGTATCAGACTTGAAGCAAAAACAATAACAAGAGATGAGAAAAATCATTATATGTCAATAAAGGGATTAATCCATCAGAAAGCTATAACAATTGCAAATATAAATGCACCCAACATTGGAGCATGTAAATATATTAAGCAAATACTAACAGATATGAAGGGAGAAATAGACAATAATACAATAGTAATACAGACTTCAATACCCCACTTTCAACATTGGATAGATTATCAAGGCAAAGTCAATAAGGAAACAATAGGATTGAAGCATGCGTTAGATTAAGTGGAGCTAACAGACATCCATAGAACATTCCATCCAACAGCAGCAGAATACACATTCTTCTCAAGTACACATGGAACATTCTCAAGAATAGATAAATGATAGGACATAATGCAAGTCTTAGCAAATTTAAGAAGATTGAAATCATTCCAAATATCTTTTCCAACCACAATACTATGAAACTAGAAATTAATAACATGAGGAAAGCTGGAAAATCTACAAATATGTGGAAACTAAACAACACACTCCTGAATAACCAATAGGTCAAAAAAGAAACCAAAATGAAATTTAAAAATATCTCAAATAGAAACAACTTAAAATCTACACTGAAAAAGAAGTTCTAAGAGGAGAGTTTATAGTAATAAGTGCATATATTAAAGTGAGAAAGGTTGCAAATAACTTTACACCTCATGGAACTAGAAAAAGAAGGGCAAGTTAAGCCCAAAGTTAGCAGAAGAAAGTAATAAATATCAGAGTAGAAATAAATGAAAAAGAGACTAGGAAAAAAATAGAAAACATCAATGAAATGAAGAGCTGGTTTTTCAAAAAGATAAAATTGACAAGCCATTAGTGAAATTGGGGAAAGAGATGGCTCAAGTAAATAAAATCAGAAGAAAAAGAAGAAAAATTATAACTGATACTGCAGAAATACATAGGTTCATAAGAGATTAGATTACTATGAACAACTATATACCAATAAATTAGAAAATCTAGAAGAAATGGATAATTTACTAGAATCATACAACCTACCCAGACTGAACCAGGAAAAAATACTAAGTTGGGACAGACCAATATAAAAGTAAGGAGATTGAATCAGTAATAAAAAACTTCCTAATGAAAAAAGAAAAAAAACTTCCTAATGTAGAAAACCCCAGGACCAGATGGCTTCACAGGCAAATTCTATCAAATATTTAAAGAAGAATTAATGCCAATACATTTCAAACTCTTTCAAAAAATTGAAGAGGTGGGAAGACTTCCAAACTATTTCTATGAGGCCAGCATTATACAATACCAAAGCCAGATAAGGACACTACAAAAAAAGAAAACTATAGACCAATATCCCTAATGAACATAGTAGATGAAAAAATTCTCAATAAAATAGCAAACTGAATTCAAGAATTCATTAAAAGGATTATACAACATGACCAAGTGGAATTTATCCCTAGGATACAAGGATGATTCAATATACACAAATCAATAACTATGATACACCACATTAATAGAATGAACAATAAAAGTCATATCATCTCAATAGATGCAGAAAAAGCATTTGACAAAATACAACATGTCTTCATGATAAAAACCCTCAACATTTTGGCTGTAAAAGGAACATACCTTAACATAATAAAGGCCATATGTGACAAACTCACAGCTAACATTATACTCAATGTAGAAAAATTGAATATTTTCCTCTAAGACCAGGAGCAGGACAAGGGTGCCCACTTTCTCCAGTCCTAGCTAGAGCAATCAGACAAGACAAAGAAATAAAAGGCATCCAAGTTGGAAAGGAAGAAGTAAAATTGTTGCTATTTCCTGATGACATGATATTATATATTGAAAATCCCAGACTCAACTAAAAAACTGTTAGATCTAATCAATGAATTCAGTAAAGCTGCAGGATATAAAATCAATACACAGAAGTCAGTTATTCTCCTATACACTAACAACAAACACCTGAAAAAAAGAAATAAGAAAACTATCCTATTCACAACAATATCAAGAACAATAAAAGAACTAAGAATAAATTTACCAAGGATGTGAAAGATCTGTTCAATGAAAACTGGAAGATTTTGCTGAAAGAAGTTAAAGAAGACACAAATGGAAGGACATCCTGTTTTCATGGATTGGAGGAGTTAATATTGTTAAAGTGTCCATATTACCAAAAACCATCTATAGATACAAACAAAATCTCTATCAAAATTCCAATGGCATGTTCCACAGAAATAGAACAAAGAGAATCCTAAAATTTGTGCAGAGCCACAGAAGACCCCAAAATAGCCTAATACCTAAAGCAATTATGAGAAATAACAAATAAACAAACAAACAAAAAACTGAAGACATCACAGTTGCTGATTTCAAACCATACTACCAAACTATAGTAATTAAAATGGTATGGTACTGGTATAAAAACAGACAATGGAACAGAATAGAAAGCCCAGAACTAAACCTCTACATAAATAGTCAACTAATATTTGATAAGGCAGTAAGGAACATCCAATGGGGAAAGGATCATCTCTTCAAAAAATGGTGTAGAGAAAACTATAACCACACACAGAAAAATGACTTTGGGCCCCTATCTTATACCACCCACAAAATTAACTTGAAATGGATCAGAGACATAAACATAAGACCTTAAACCATAAAGCTCCTAGATAAAACATAGGGAAGGAGCTCCTTGTCATTGGCTCTTGACAATAATTTTTTGGATATGACACCCAAGGCACAAACAACAAAAGAAAAAATATCAACACGTGGGATTACATTAAACTTTAAAGCTTCATACAACAAAAGAAACAACAAAATGGACAGGCAGCCTACAGAAATGGGGGAAAAGTTTTGCAAACCATGTATCAGGGAAGAGGTTAATACCCAAAATTTTAAAGAACTCATATAACTTAATTACAAAAATCCAAGCAATTTGATTAAAAAATGGAAAGAAGAACTACATAGATATTTTCCCGAAGAAGACATCAGATAGCTAACAGGTGCTGAAGAGTTGCTCAATATTACAAATCACTAGGGAAATGCAAATCAAAACCAAGATGAGATATCACCTCATACCTGTAAGAAAGCCTACCATCCAGAAAACAAGAGATAAGTGTGGGCAATGATGTGGAGAAAAGGAGCCCCTTGTACGCTGTTGATGGGATTATAAACTGTGGAGGCTACTGTGGAGGCTACGCAAAAAATTAAAAATATAACTACCATATGGTCAGTTCAGCAACTCCACCTCTATATATATAACCAAAGGAAATGAAAACAGGTCACCAAAGAGACATATGCACTCTCATGTTTATTGCAGCGTTATTCACAGTAACCTGTATAAAAACAGCCCTAAGTGTCCATTAGTGGATAAATGCATAAAGAAAATGTGGTCTTTATGTACAATGGAATACTATTTGGCCATGAGAAAAAAAGGAAATTCTGCCATTTGTAACAAGATATATGGAGCTTGAGGAGATTATACTAAGTAAGGTAAGTGAGAGAGAGACAGACAAATATTTATGATACCTTGTGGAAGGTAAAACTGTAACCTTAAAAGCAGAACTGGTTACCAGGGGCTGGGAGGTGGGAGGATGGGAGAGATGTAGTTTAAGGGTACATACTTGCAACTAGTAGATAAATTAGCCCTGGAGACCTGATACACACTGTACTGACTATAGACAACAAAACTGTATTATAAACATTAAGCTTTCCAAGAGACTAGATCTTTATTGTTCTAAACACTGGAAAAATTATAATTATGGGATCTGATGGAGGTGTCAGCAAACACTAACCCGATAACCATACTGCAATGCGAATGTATCAAATCAGTATGTTGTATGCCTTAAACTTATACAATGTTGTGTGTCAAATATATCTCAATAAAAAAGGTGGTAAATTTCCAGGTAGACTGTTTAGTTTTAACAACTAAATAGAATTTTTTTCCCTTAAAAATATAATAGTCTTAATAGGATATGTCTTGAGGTTGACCATTCTGTCAGTCTTACTAGACACATAATGGACCATTTCATTATGTAAATGATGATGTAAATGTAAGTCTTTTACCTCTGGGAAGTTTTCTTGGATTATGTTTTAAATTTTGCTTCAATTCCATTATTTAGTTTTTCATTTTTTAGTGACTCAAATAGTTCATACATTGAATCTTTTCTAATCTTTCACTAATTTTTTAGTGACTCAAATAGTTCATACACTGAATCTTTTTTTAAAGATTTTATTTTGTGGGAATTCTGGGTGGCTCAGCAGTTGAGTGTCTGCCTTTGGCTCAGGTAGTGATTAAGTCCCGCATCAGGCTCCCTGCGAGGAGCCTGCTTCTCCCTCTGCCTGTGTCTCTGCCTCTCTCTCTGTGTCTCTCATGAATAAATAAATAAAATATTTAAAAAAAAACGATTTTATTTTGTTTATTTTAGAGAACACATGAGTTGGGGAGGAGGAGCAGAGGGAGAAAATCTCGAGCAGACTTCCCATCAATCACAGAGTCAGATGTGGGGCCCAGTCTTATGACCCTGAGATCATGACCTGAGCAGAAATGTAGTGTTGGATGCTCAACAGACTGAGCCACCCAGGCACCCCATACATTAAAGTTTTAAATTATCTTCTACCTCAATCACTTTCTCTCATTCCTGTTATATTTTTGTAATGTTGTTTTCATTCTTTTGTTTATTTTTCTGCCTTTCCTGAGCATAGTGTAATTTAGTCATAATTTCTAAGATGATTTTTGTCTTTTTCTTCATTTTCATTCTGAATTTTTATCCATTTATGTTTCGAGTTTCAAACTTTTTGAGTCAGGCTGGTTTTTTTCTCCATATCTCCAAATGCTTGTTTAAGGATATTTAATTCAGATTAGAGTACTGACATTTTCTTCCACTTTGTTATTGTTTGGGGAGGTACAATATTTATCAGCTAAAAGATTTTGATTTTCATGTTGTATTTTCTTCTTGTAGTTACTTTGCATGAATATTGTGCCATTTACTCTTCCTTTTGAAATGCTTTATTTTCCTGGGCCAGCAATAACTATACAGGTAGACAGGTGAGGAGTTGAATATTTAGGTAGTTTATGAGATTCTTAATTCAAGAGTTTCCTCTTCTGTTTGTAAATTATAATTTCTTAAAATTGCCCCCTCTCTTCTGATTTTGTGATTCTCTTATTTTTGAGGCACTTTTAATTTCTAGTTCTTCTTTTTCTTAATGCCAAATAGCTGAAGGCTGTTCTTTTCTTTTCCTCCAGCACCAGTGCTTTCCCAAGATTTCTACCCCTGTTCTTCCAGACTTTGAAGCTCCTTCCTTTTGATTTATCAGTTACCAGCACTTTAATCTACCATGTCTCATACTTTTTTTTTTTTTTTTATGATAGAGAGAGAGAGAGAGAGAGAGAGGCAGAGACACAGGCAGAGGGAGAAGCAGGCTCCATGCACCGGGAGCCTGATGTGGGATTCGATCCCGGGTCTCCAGGATCGCGCCCTGGGCCAAAGGCAGGCACCAAACCGCTGTGCCACCCAGGGATCCCCATGTCTCATACTTATATTTAGTATTTTCCCATTTAGGAGAGACATTCTCTTCCTGGGACTTGTTATATCTGTTTTTCCATATGTAGGCCCCTGCTTTCCTTCCTTCTTTTCTGAACTAGCTCTTCTGAATTGGGTCATTTATTTATCTATTTAAGTATACTTTGAGTTTGCAGTATTTTCTGTCTCATGGTTGTGCTATAGGTATGGGTTCAAGTGGTTTTACTGGTTCATCTTGTTGATCTCTCTGGTTTTTGGGGGGAATGGTTATGGAAAGATTCAGAATATAGCATATTTCATTTTGATGTTTTCTCTTCTATCTTTTGGCTGTGCGTAATTTTACATGGTTACCACCATGGGTCTATTCTATTTTGCTTCTTTTAACTTAACAATATCATTTCAATTTCCCCAATTTCTTCATCATCTTAGAGATGCTATCATCATCTGTGAATAGGCCTGTAAGATTTTGCCAAGTGGATATGTCATGCTATATTTTATTACTTTTTTATTGTTGGATATTTACATTGGAAAAGAAAGATTACAAGTGTGTTTGGCATGAATAGATTTAGCTCAGGCCATTTTGAGGGATGAGCACTTGGGTTAAAATAAGCATGTAATAAATCTTCATGGAATCAAAGATTCAAAAGAAGAAACTGGACAAACGTTGCTCACATGGGAAGAAAATTGAAGTATCCTTTAAAGTGTCCAGTTAAAATATGTAAATATCATATCCCACAGGAATTTTATTGACTGTTTAGGACTCCACTTGGGGCATACCAGAAATAAATACTCTCGGAATGTCAGATTGCATAAATTTGACATTAAGTTAGGTGTTTGGTGGAGTCAAATGCAACAACTGTGCCTTAGAGTGAAGGTCATGAAAAAGTGCTTCAATCTGAGGGTAACTTTTATTCAGGGTGACTCCTGGGGATAAGTAACTGTGTGACCTTGTCATTTTCTTCCCTCTTCTTTGTATGGGTGGTGATGATTGAACCAGGGAAATGAATGAGGCTTGCAGTTCTGGATGTGGTCAGTCTCCATAAATCATTTCTTCCATTGTCTGAATACATTTGGGCATCCACAGTAGTTTATTTCCAAAGTATATAAAGAAGCAGAGGCCAAGGGTGTAATCTTGGAGCTATTTAAATAGAGTGGTTCCAGTCAAGACAAGCAGCTGTTCCCAATTATTAGTCCATATATTCTAGGTGCCAGGGAAAACCCACAAGGGTGTCACTAAATTGAATTTTAAAGTGACCTCCTGTTCAGATGAAAATCTCCTAGCTGTTGTTTTTTTCCCCAAAGAGTAGTCTCCTATTGAACAAGTTAGCAACACTCTTGTTATGAATGAATCATTGCTACTGCCTATAGAGGAAATCTGAATTACTTCATAAGGCTTCCAAGGAACGTGAATTTTTTGTAAATGCCACTAGGCTAAGAGCCTGAACACCAGGACAAGAACTAGTGAGAAATCTGCAAAAAGAGCAAACTCTAAAGATGGTGAGTGGCTGTAACATTTTAAACTTATCTGAGTTGTGTTAAAGCTTGATTCCAAGGGATTTCTGGTTCCTGACACACATTTTGGTGGTCCTCAAGGGAACATGGGACTTATGGTCCATTTCTGCTTTGTGAAGTAGGTCTTTCTGTCTTTCGTATCACAGGTTATAGGAGTAACTTCCACCAGAGTTGTCCATGAAAAACATGAACCCCAAAAGAATGAATGGCAAGGTACTCTTTTAAACACAAAATCTTACCATGGAATGCCTTCATATCCCTTCCACCTAATTTCACAAACTCTAGGGTTCAAGAGCACAAGCTCTGCAGTCCAGTTGCCTAGGTTTACGTCTTGGCTTCCTCACTTATAATGTAGTGTGACCTTAGGCAAGTTAGTTAACCTTTCTTTTTTATCTCCATTTTTGTATCTGTAAAATGCAGATAATAAACTACCAACTTAATAGGATTGTTGTGAGAATTTAATGAGGTTATCCATTTAAAGTGCTTGCCAAATGTTTATGGCCAGTTTTCTCTTCTTGCTCTCCTTTATCATTGTCTATTGTCATCCTTCTCAAGAGATATATACATGAAATTAAAACACTGCTTCCATTTATCTGACTCCTTTTACTCATGTTATCCATGTGTAGAACATGGACTATTTTAAGTGATTCAAAGCCAAGTATTTTCCTTTTCCTCCCTCCTCATGTGTAGACATTACAGAGAGAAGAGTAAGCGACTATTTCACAATTCACAAAACTAAAGGTGTCTTTTGTTAGGCTAATGGAAATATCTCCCAGGGTCACTGGCCAAACCAGAACATCACCCCACACAGATTTTGAAAGCGACCTCAGGTCAGTGAAAAATTACTCATTGTGCACATTTTCCCTTGATGATTTTAAGAATTGAAGTCTGAGGAAAACACATTTGGTAAATGTCAATGTAAAACATAAAAGCAATGTATATAATTCTATATGCCTCAGAGAGATATATCAGTAGAATATTTATTTCACAAATATGAAAAAGGCCCATTTAATTAGTTGTCAGGGTTAGTGAGTTTCTATTTTAAAGCACATATGAAAGCTCTTTGAACAGCAGCACAGTTTATTTAGTTGTTCTGTTTTACTACAGTGAGGTGCCAAGTTGACTCCAGAGAAATCTTGCAATGTGGTGCCTAGGAGTCTAAGACCTAAATTGAATGCCTAGGCTGCTCTCTGTCCTTGCCATGTCAAGAGCAAGCAAGCAACCTCAAGAGCAGCGGGCCTTTTATTTCACACAAATGAATTCTTAATAGTTGATGTTTATGATTGTTTTTACATACAGTTTTTATGACTTATTTTATGTCTACAAGTTTCCTAGATTATATGTCTCTGAGTTCAGTATTTCCCCTTTATTCTCTCAGACCTAACTGTGTTTGATATGCTGCATTTGATATGCTATCTTTTATTATGCAGAAGCCCTTTGATCTTTGCAGAGGAAAGGCGCCATATAAATGCAGAAATCCATTATAATCATACAGAAGAGTGGCTTTATGGGTGAAGTCCAGCTTAGCGATGCTGTTGGATTGAAGAGTATACTAGGCTGTGGAATGTTAATGCCAAAGTATATATTCAGATAAGTAGGCTTATTTGAGAAATTTATTTTTTACCAAGCTTTTTAGTGAAGTAAACATACATATAAAAAATGTACAGATCATAAGTGTTCAGCTTGATGAATTTCAACACAGTGAATATACCCATACAGCTAGCACTCAGATCAAAAAATAGAACATTACAGTATCACTCATGCCCCTTATTCCCTACACTGGGACAAGGTTACTGCTATTCTTTTTATTTAGTTTCATCTGATTTTGAACTTCACCTAGATCAAGTCACACGGAATGTACTCTAGGATCTGGCTTCTTGTTCTTAGCCTAGAGTTAGCTAGATTTATCCATGTGGGAGTTCTTCAGTTTTTTATATTGTACCAATCTTATTGAATGGCTTTTTTTGTATGAATATACTACTATTTACCCATTCTACTATTGAAGGGCATTTGAATTGTTTCTATTTTTTGACTATTATATGTAGTGCTGCTAGATATTTGTTCAGATGTTTTTTGATGAAAATATAAATGTAAGTATGCTGGATGTGCACTTAGGAATGGTATTACTGGCTCATAAAATATGTATGCACATATTTTAGTAGGTATTGTCAAACCATTTTCCCAAGTGGTTGTACCAATTTTTACCCAATTTTTACTCCCATAAGTGGTGTGTAAGTGTTCTGGTTGTTCCACATCCTTACCGAAATCAGCATGGTCACTTTTTTAACTTTACACCTATTCTCTCGGGTGTAAAGTGTCATCTCATTGCAGTTTGATTTTCACTTCCTTAGTAATTACTATCTTACTGTCAAGTTACATTTTTTATGGGTTTATGGCTATAAGTCCTTTCTCAGATATGATATATGTATTGCAAATATCATCATCCATTCCGTGGCTTGAGTTTCTTTTTCTTAATAGTGTTTTTTGATAACATTAGTCCTTAACTTTAATGTATTTCAATTTATATTTGTTCAATGCTTTTTGTGACTTAAGAAATCTTTTCCTATTCCAAAGCATGAAGTTATTCTTCTGGGTTTTATTCCCAAAAAAGATTTATTGTTTTACATTTTATATTTAGATTTACAAACCATTTGGAATTGATTATTTGTTTGTGGTTTAAGGTAGATGTCAAGATACACATGTTTTCCTTCCTTTTATAGATTTGCAACTTATCCAACATCATTTTCTTTTGAAAAGGTCATATTTTTTCCACTGAAATTCACTTTTGAATTCAAGGTTGAAATTCACAGCAGGAAGATCACTATTTTCTTATGCATAGGTTTTCAGACTGTTCTGCATAGGAATCACTATGGAATGTGGTTAAAATATAGATTACTAGGCCACACTTTCAGGGATTCTGATTTGCAGATGAGTCTCATGCTTGGGCTCTGGCCCATATTCGAAGGATTGGTGTTTCTTCCCTACCGCCCTGAACTAATCAGACCCTGCATCTTTATTCCTCATTTATCCATGTATAGGCATCTGTACTTCTATGATTTCTATGGTAGAGAAGACAAATCGATTTCTCCTACCAACTCTCATGTTTTGTTTGATTAATATTCATTCCCTTCATTAGTCATTCATCAATACTTATCAGTTAATGATTGTCGATTTGAATTTCACATGGGCATGCCACACCATTCTGGTGCTCAGTAAAGCTCATTGTAAAGAAAATCTTTTGAGACAGCAGCTTGTCTCTTAATATAACTTAACCTAGTTGTCTTATCCTTTTGCTAGGATCCATCATATTCAATTAACCTTTATTGAACAGTAACTACTGGTTATCAAGCATTATCTTAGAATCAACTCTATCCTCAAAGTTCACACAGTCCCTAGTGGGGATGGGAAGGCTGATCAACTTCTTAGAAGATGCAAAGCAACTTGGCTGCCTGAAGAGCTGCTTGTAATCCCTTGTGTGCAACCCCTTCAGTAACTTGAAAAGCCCATATACATTGGGTAGCAGGAGCACTGTACCATTGACTTTTTTTTTTTAATAATTTCTTTTTCTTTTAATGATTTTATTTATTTATTAGAGAGAGAGAGAGAGAGAGAGAGACAGGCAGAGGGAGAAGTAGGCTCCATGCCGGGAGCCCGACGTGGGACTCGATTCTGGGTCTCCAGGATCATGCCCTGGGCTGAAGGCGGTGCTAAACCGCTAAGCCACCGGGGCTGCCCTGTACCATTGACTTTTAAACAAAAACAAATCCAAACTGTGACACAGAATTCCAAATTAGTGAAATTTGGGGTAAGGTTGTATGTAAGCCACAGATGCCCATGGTCCTGGAGGTCAAAACACTTTTCCACGCAGAGGATAGGCATATAGACAAATAAATAAGGGGAGATCTTGACGATGAGTGTATTACTCACTTGCTCAGTGGTTGCTGCAGATTTTCCTGGTTTATCAGATGACACCACCCAGGGCTGTAGTGGGCTGTTATCCATCTTCACCCTCCTTTGCTGAAGAGGCTCGAATAGGGGGACAGGGAGCATCCTTAATGACCCATGTAGGTGGTGGATGAACACACAAGGCTTCTGATGACAGCCACCCTTCTTGATGAGATCATGAGGACCTCAGTGCTGAATAATATGATGAAGAAGGATATGGCTGCTTTTGTATCATAGATAATAAAGAGGGGGAAACCTTGTTAATTTGGTGTAAAAATAATTCAAAGTCATATATATCCCAAACTGAAAGCAAACACCAGAAAGGCTAGTTTTGAAATTGGAGGTAATTAATTCCTCATGCAATGTGCTGGAATTCAACCCAGACATGCCTTTTTCTTTTCTTTTTTTTTTTTTTTTTTTCAGACAGTTTACAGTCCGGTAGAAAGTAAAACCATGCAATCCCTTGGTGTGGTACAGTTTTACTGTGTATCTCTTTTTTATTATTTTGCTCATTTTGATCATTTTTTATGTGAACATGCATATAATGAATTCAGCTCCTCTTGTCTATAAGATTTATTTTACCCTGAAGACCTTTCTTCCCTCTATCAGTATCTGTCTATTGTTAGTATATTTCTTGATAGAAGAAAAAGATCTTTAGAGCATTGAAGGTAAATGTTAACATTAATTTGCAATTTTGATTTTTTTCTAATTCAGAAAAAAGGCTGCTTCTTATTAAAATCAGACAAGTTTAAGGTCAGAAAAACAAAGTTTAATTAAATTCCATTTCCAAGGAACTATAAGCCTCCATACTGCTCTGACCTATTAGGCCCTTCTACTTGAACCCTCTTCTATAGTCAAGTCAAAAATCCTTTTAGTCCCTAGTATATTGTGCATATTCTTAACGCTCTACTTTTGCTTCTTTCATTCTCTGAGCCTGGCAGACCTTCACTGCCACTTTCTTTTTGTTTAGTGGGGTGGTCCACTGCAACTCAGATACACAAGAGAAAATATATTTTTTTCTAGAATTATCTCGTACTCTGTAGAATTCTCCACCCTTTGAGGTGAGAAGAAAAGAACTAAATATACATTCTACTTATTTATTTATTTATGTGTTTTTTGTTTGTTTTGAGAGAGAGAAAGCAAGCATGAGCAGGGGGAGAGGCAGAGGGAGGAAGAGAGAGGGAGAGAATCTCTTCACACTCAGTGTGGAGCCCAATGTGGGGCTCGATCTCAGGACCTTGCAATCATGACCTGAGCCAAAAATCTAAAGTTGGTTGCTTAACCAACTGAGCTACCCAGGTGCCCCTTCTCTCTCTCTCTCTCTCTCTCTCTCTCTCTTTAAAACAGTGATTTCCTTTAGAAGTTTTCTTCTCTGGCATTCTTTGTCAAGAGCACGTGCTCTTTTTGTCCATTCATTTCTTTCTTACTTGACACCATGGCTGGTTTGTTTTAGCATTTTGAAGTTCAGTCCTAGATAGAAAGCTAATATTGAAATTGGAAATGTATCTAGAAGAATCCTTTTGAATCATATGTGCTTTGTCACTTTTAAATTTGTGTTAGTTTCTAGTAAAGGAGGTAAATGTGATTTATCATCTTCACTGGGGTTCCAGACCAGGCTGAGAAATTCAAAATCATGATCAAAATTAATGGTGTCCTCTCATAACAATGATGTCTTCCTGACTCTGTTTATTTCAGGGGTATTTAATTTTTAGGAATGATATTCTTTCCTGACTTTATAGCAAGTTAAGTGGCTTTAAATATGAACACTTTTATTCTTTTTCAGCATAGTATTTCAAAGTTTATAGTAAGCTAAGTTTTCAAACTTCCAATTTTTGTACGCTTAAGCTTTTTATAACCATGGTGAAGAAAGAAAATATAAACATTTATGTTCGATTTTCCTCCTGCATGTTATTAGTATAAATTCCTGCATCATTTTCATTCAGAATTATAACTTTGATTAGATATATAGTTATAGATATAGATAGATAGATACACGTTAGTATTTTTTGAGAAAGAAAATGAAAATAAATGGGATAATGGAAAGATGGGGCAGGATGGTAAGATCATTTTCATGAAGGAAGAATGTAGGTGGTCTAATTTGCTTCACTGTTGGTGCGCTGATAAAAAGGAATTGCCGTTCATGAAATAGTAGATCTTTTGTATCCATTTCATCTTTATTATTTCAATTATCTAAATGCACATGATAAATGACACTGATTCATGGGCTTGGCATGGGCAAGAGTTCAAAGACCTCATCAGCAACAGACCTAGGAACTGAAATGGAACAGCGTCCTTACCCTCACCCCACCACACATTTACTGTATAATAAGTTAACTTCATCAAGCAACTTCATAACTTTTACGGGTAGAAATTAGAAGACTCAATTAACATCATTATCTTCCTCGTTTGGCAGTCACTTTAAAGCATTGCAAGCTTAGGGACTAGCTAGATGGAAGAGAGTTTGTGGTTAACAAAAGAGCTGCTGTTGAAGGCAAACAGAGTGTCCATGAGAAGTATAAATCATGATCACTTGAAGGGTCAGGGAGTAGAATGATTTATTTCAAGGCAGAGTGATGTGGGAACGCTCTATGGAAAAATTTAGTTGCAAGTGTCAAGCCCTGAATCCCCATTCCAGCTCTGCTGCAGATTGGCATGGCTGGCCATCCTTCTTTCTGGGCCTCAGGAGATGGTTTGGTTAGTTGGTGTCTGTTGCCAGCTCCAGATGGCTGGGTTAGCAGTATCCACATTCCATAACAGGATAGGAACCAATTGGGCCTTAGATTTTATTTCCTTCCAATTTTATCTAACCTTAGGGAACTTCATGAGGATCCCATGTGTTGTTAGTTCTATTGGCACTAGGGGCCAAAGTCATGTACTGATTTGTTGTGGGCCAGTCAGGTACTGGCCCCTCTCCTAACTTGGATATCTCATTCTTTGGGCCTATTATTTGTTCATCAGGGGGACCCTGGGATATAGAATCCATAGGTCAGAATCCAGTACCTTCAAGTCATGTAAACAGCATGAAGCAACTGAACTATTAGCAGGCACCATCTCCTCTCATGAGAGACACTATGGCAGAGTATTGACAGGGAACTTGTGCCAACATCATTTGATTGCCTATCTTCTAATAGACTCTAAAATCTGCCGGAAGAATTTTTTTAAGTTTATTTATTTATTTAAGAGGGGGAGGGAGGGCAGAGGGAGATGGAAAATCTCAACCAGACTCCCCACTGAGTGTGGCGCCTATATGGGGCTTGATCTTACCATGCTAAGATCATGACCTGAGCCAAAACCAAGAGTTGGATGCTTAGATGACTGACCACCTAGACCCCGCAGAAAGAATTTTTTTGAACAATAATTTACTGATATACCTTTACTAACTAGATTGTTTAGCTGTTACATTTCCTAATTGTCTATTAATTTTTTTTTTTGCCTTCAGGAATTTTTCTCCATTTTATTTGCAAAGTTTTGACTTAAATTATTTTAGCTATAACTTATATTACTTGTGGTTTTTAATAACTTTGGAAATGATTTAAAAAACAACTTTGAAAATGATCTGAATACCCATCCACTTCCTGGTTCCTATACATGCATAGCTCTGATAGCAAGTTCCTCCATCCTGTTTGAAAACCTCCAATGAAGAAAATAATCTTACTTTCCAGGACGTGTACTGGCATACAGGACATAGCACTTTTTTTGAAAACTTTATTTTTTAGAACAGTTTTAGGTTCATGGCAAAAATGACAGGCATGTACAGAGATTTCCTACATATCCCTGCCCCCACTAATGCATAGCTTCCCATATTATCAACATCCCCCACTGTGGTGGTGCATTTCCTACAATTGGTGAACGTACATTGACACATCATTATTACCCAAGTTCATAGTCTACCTTAGGGTTCACTCTTGGTGTTGTACATTCTATGGGTTTAGACAAATGTATAATGACACATATCCACATTATAGTATTATACAGTATCCACACTATAGTATTATTTCATTATCTTAAGATTCTGCTATGCTCTGCCCTTTATCCCTGTCCAACTCCCCCCCCCCCCCCCCAACCTCTGGTAACTACAGATTTTACTATCAGTTTGGCCTTTTCCAGAATGTCATATGGTTGGAATCATATCAGATTGATTTCCTTCACTTAGTAATATGCATTTACATTTCCTATATGTCTTTTCATGACTTGATAGCTCATTTTTTAGCACTAAATAATATTCCATTGTTTGGAATACACCACAGTTTGTTTATTCATTCACTTAACTAAGCCTGCTATAAACATCCATGTGCAGGTAGGTGGAAGAATTGAAATTTGAATTTTAGCAGTTTCAATCTAGATCTTTTCATTATTTTTTCTATTATTTTAGATTACAAAGCAATACACTGTAAGTCTGAAATTGTGCTAAAATGTTTTGGCTTCTTGAGCTTGTTTTTCTCAATAAAGCTATGAGATATTCTTTGCCAAAATGGACAAGGGAGTTTGTTGTGAAAATTGTTAAAATATAATTGAAGCCTACTGCTATTTTGAGTCATTTGGAAATTTTTTTTTGCATTTTTTTCCCCCCAGTGGTCTGGTTTCAAATTTAATTAACTTGGAAAACTATGTTGCTATCACCTATGTGATCTTGAAAAATACATTTGAAAGAAGTAATTTCCTATGTATCCTATACAAACAGACCCCAAAGTGGGGTAAGTAATTTAATAATTTAATAGGAAAATCATTCTGTTTTAAGTGATAGTTAATTTACTCTGGTTGACCATTGGTTAAGTAGATAGGAAGGAATATGGAGTGCCAGAGGGGAAAAGTTATATCACAAGCTTCAGCTAATGCCCAAGGCAGAGATCAAACAGCAAGCTCTCAGTCCTATGCATGACCATCTCATACTGCCTCCTTTTAAAAATAGATGAGGATGGACATCTAAATAAAAATGCATGAAAGGCAAGAGCAAGAGAATATAGAAATGCTGTATATTGATTCAGATCTAACAAATATAAAACCAGTCATTGGTGAGGAAAGGATTTTGGAATGGTCTTTAGAATCTTTTTAATATATGTTTCTATAAAGTTGGCTGTAGCAAACTTTTTCCTGTGGAATATGGTGTTAGAGGTGTACATTTTCAAAAGGAAAGGAAGGAAATGGTCCCACTATGTAATAAAAATCAGTATTGAGATTGAAGCAACTTGTATAAATCACACATTTTAGGATATATACTATACTTTCCTGACTCATAGTCCTAACAGTCAGATATGTAAACATGCAGACATAAAAACTGAACATATTTTATAATTAATTATAATCTCTGGTGGCAGGATCCCTGGGTGCCTCAGCGGTTTAGCTCCTGCCTTCAGCCCAGAGCATGATCCCAGAGTCCCGGAATTGAGTCCCATGTCAGGTTCCCTGCATGGAGCCTGCTTCTCCCTCTGCCTGTCTCTCTGCCTCTCTCTCTTTGTTTCTCTCATGAATAAATAAATAAAATCTTTAAAAAAAATCTCTGGTGGCTTAAGTTTTGGATTTCCTGGTCTTCAATATACTAAATTTAGTCTTTGAGATAAATAAATAGGCCTTTGTGGGGATTTCTAGCTTTTTTTTTTTAAATCTTAATTTTTTAAAAAAATTTATTATTTATGATAGTCACAGAGAGAGAGAGAGAGGCAGAGACAGAAGCAGGCTCCATGCACCGGGAGCCTGACGTGGGACTCGATCCCAGGTCTCCAGGATCACGCCCTGGGCCAAAGGCAGGCGCCAAACCACTGCGCCACCCAGGGATCCTGGATTTCTAGCTTTTAGCTGCCTTTTGGTTCTGATAGAATTCATCTTGTGGTACTCTTTTGGTACTATGGAAATGTGTGCGCAAAAGTCACCAGGAGCCATTCTTGCTTCCTTTTAAGGAATCTACTTATTTCTGTAATCTGAGGAATAGGTTTCTGAAGAATGAGTTTCTTCTTTTAAGCACAGGTCACTTCACAAAGACCCCATAATATTTTTTCTTTTATGTCCTTGATCTGCATACTCTTTGGCTGCCTCTTTCTATGACATTTTGTGTTATACTTTCCTATTAAAATAGAAAACAGAAAGATAACTTGATCTTTCTTCTGGCATTGTTGATCAATTAGCCCTCCGTCCTTTTATTTTTTGCTATTCATAGTTTTAAAAAGCATTTTTTAGCTTCACAACTTGCTATTGGGATTGTTGTATAAAATTTTAGAATTGTCAAATTTAGGGAAAATGACATTAAATTTATTTCAGAGCTTTTCAAATTTTCTTGTGAAATTAATGAATCCTAAATATTCTTTGAATTAATAGCACTCATTTATCAGTTGGTTACTGATGTCCTTGTTTCAGTTGAGCATTATAGGTTTTATATGCTCCTCACCATAGTAGTAATTTCATGCAAATGGGCCAAAAAAGGGCAACATCTTTTTCTAATATGCTCATATGATTTGTTCTTCATAAGATGGGTTATCAAGAAATTTAAGAGCCTGCTCATTACTTTGATTCTAAATGTATGTCTCCTTGTTAAAGAATTAATGATTTTTTGCATACTTAGAAAAATGCTTTGTTTGAAATTTGCTTCCTTATGTCAGAATAGTTTCTATTTTGGTGAAGTCCCAATGGTTTATTTTTGCTTGTTTCCCTTGCCTCAGAAGACTTACCTAGAAAGAAGTTGCTTCAACCAATGTCAGTAAGGTTACTGCCTATGTTCTCCAGAATTTTTATAGTTTCAGGCCTCACATTTAGGTCTTTAACCCATTTTGAATTTATTTATTTATTTATTTATTTATTTATTTATTTATTTATTTAGTGTAGGAAAGTGGTCCAGTTTCTTTCTTTTCTTTTTTTTAAAGATTTTATTTATTTATTCATGAGAGACACACACACAAAGAGAGAGGCAGAGACACAGGCAGAGGGAGAAGCAGGCCCTTTGCCAGGAGCCTGATGCGGGACTTGATTCCGGGTCTCCAGGATCACACCCCGGGCGGCACTAAACCTCTGGGCCACCGGGGCTGCCCTCTTTCTTTCTTTTTATTTTTTAGGTTTTAAATTAGCATTTATTTTTTAAAAATTTAAAAAATTTTAAAATTTAATTTGCCAACATATAGTGTAACACCCAGTACTCATCCCATCAAATGCCCTCCTTAGTGCCTGCCACCCAGTTATCCCATCCCTGCACCCCCCTCCCCTTCTGCAACCCTTTGTTTCCCAGAGTTAGGAGTCTCTCATGGTTAGTCTCCCTCTCTGCTTTTCCCCACTCAGTTCCCCTCCTTTCCCTTATAATCCCTTTCACTATTTCTTATATTCCTCGTATGAGTGATACTGTGTGATGACTGTCCTTCTCCAACTGACTTATTTCACTCAGCATAATACCCTCCAATTCCATCCACATTGAAGCAAATTGGTGGCTATTTGTCTTTTCTGATGGCTGAGTAATATTACATTGTGTATATACCACATCTTCTTTATCCATTCATCTGTTGAAGGACACCATGGCTCCTTCCACAGTTTGGCTATTGTGGACATTGCTGCCATGAACACTGGCGTGTAAGTGTCCCAGCATTTTACTACATTAGTTTCATTCTTTTGCATGTTACTGTCCAGTTTTCCCAACATCATTTGTTGAAGAGTCTATGTTTTGTCCATTGGATATTCTTTCCTGCTTTATTAAAGATTAATTGCCATATAGTTGTGGGTTCATTTCTGGTTTTCTATTCTTTTTCATTCATCTCTGTGTCTATTTTTATGCCAATAACATACTGTTTGGTATACAGATTTGTAATATAACTTGAAGTCCAGAATTGTGATGTCTCTAGCTTTGCTCTTCTTTTTCAAGATAGCTCTGTGAAAAATGCTGTTGGTATTTTGATAGGGATCGCATTAAATGTGTAGATTACTTTGGGTAGTATATTTTAACAATATTTGTTCTTCCAATCCATAAGCATGGAATGTCTTTCCATTTCATTGTGTCATCTTTAGTTTCTTTCATCAGTGTTTTATAGTTTTCAGAGTACAGGTCTTTCACCTCTTCATCAAAAGAAAAACCTACACAGTGAAAGAAACCATCAACAAAACTAAAAAGCAACCTACTGAATGGGAGAAGATATTTGCAAATGACATATCTGATAAAGGGTTAGTATCCAAAATATATGAAGAACTTATAAAACTTAACATCCAAAAATGAATAATCCAATTTAAAAATGGGCAGAAAACATGAATAGACATTTTTTCAAAGAAGACATGCAGATGGCCAACAGACACTTGAAAAGATGCTCAACATCACTCATCATCAGGGAAATGCAAACCATAGCTACAATGAAATATCACCTCACTCCTGTCTGAATGGCTAAAACCAACAACATAAGCAGCAACAGGTGTTGGTGAGGATGTGGAGAAAAGGGAACCCTCTTGCACTGTTGGTGGGAATATAAACTGCAGCCACTCTGGAAAACACCATGGAGGTTCCTCAGAAAGTTAAAAATAGAACTACCCTATGATCCAGCAATTGCAGTACTAGGTATTTACCCAAAGAATACAAAAATACTAATTCAAAGGGATACATGCACCTTGATATTTATAGCAGCATCATCTACAATAGCCAACTTACGGAAACAGCCCAAGTATCTATCACTTGATGAATAGGTAAAGAGATGTAATATATATATATAATGGAATATTGCTCAGTCATAAAAAGGATGAAAGCTTCCTTTGCAATGCCATGGATGAAGCTAGAGAATGTTATGCTAAACAATATAAGTCAGTCAGAGAAAAACTAATACCATATAATTTCACTCATATGTGGAATTTAAGAAACAAAACAAATGCGCAAAGGGGAAAAAAAGAAGAGCAAACCAAGAAACAGGCTCTTAACCATAGAGAGCAAACTGATGATTACCAGAGGGGTGGTGGGTGAGGGATGGATTAATAGATGATGGGGATTAAGGAGGGCATTTGTTATAATAAGCACCAGGTGTTATATGAAAGTGTTAAATCATTATATTGTTCACTGAAACTAATATTAACACTGCAGGTCAACTAACTGGAATTTAAATAAAAACTTTTAAAAATCATGTGAAACACAAATGGTTGTACCAAAAAAGCAAGAATAGTTTTATTGATTCTATACAAAATAAATGAAATGTCCTTATTTTGTGCATTTATAATTTATGTGCATTATAACTTGCATTTTGATCAGTATTAATGAGAGAGGAAACTCCTTCTTGTACTTCTGATTTGAAGGACTTTCTGTAGAGTAGCTTCTGGCTCCATACATTTTAAATCTCATTTCTCTTCCATCACCCACATACTTCAAGTGTCAAGAGCTGTGAACTTGTTCATATCACACGTAGCTCCTCTGGTCTCACACCTTCATGTTACATGGGGAATCAGCACAGAGAGCTGTGGGAATGTTCCTGAAAGCCATTCTTACTAAGACAGCTGGGAACCTGACTCTGCATGAAAGTAACTGTGAACAGAGAAACATACCTCACTAAACCCAAATTACATGTATCCTCAACTCAGTTTCCCCTAGGTCAGTGGTTTTCAACTGGAAAGATTTTGCACCCCCGCTCCTACCTCAGGGAATTTTTGGAAATGTCTGGAGACATTTTTCATTCTCATGACTGAGGGAGTAGTGTGGCATTACTGAAATCTCGGAGTAGAGACCGGGAATACTGCTAAACATCCTCCAATGCACAAAATAGCTCTCACCACAAACAGTTATCCAGCCCTAAATGTCAACAGTGTGAGTCTAGTAAACTCTGACTAAATGGATTCCCCCAGAGCCACAGCTAATCCAATGCCACCTGATGTGAGCATCAGTGTGACAGAGGGGAAGTCAAAGCGGAAGTGACTGTAGTCATAACTGTGGTTAAAATATTTTACTTCTGAGAATGTTGGGAAACAATGACCCTGTGAACACATTCCTTGGTCTTGGAAGGGTTGGGGAAAACAAGGTGCCCTGAAGCTTCAGCTCATTAGTTTCATGGTAAAGACTCTTCTTTGGTGCTTTGTGTTGGATCCTTTCTTCCCTTCCCCATACCCTCCGAAAGTGGAACGTTTGTTTTACAAATAAGATGGGAAAATCCCGTAAGCACTGAGAAGTGAGACTTTGCCATTTTTCCAATCGAATAACAATCTGCTGGAGACAGGAGGTGCCAGTGGCTGTCCTTCAGTTTTCACCTGATCTCTTACGGATTCCTCATGGGCCCTACTTCCCAAGGATGATCTGGGTTTCCTTGGCTGGGAAGATATTAGCACTTTATACACTTTCCTTTCCCAGATGTTCCCTCAAAGGTATTGTCTTTACTACATCTGAACCCACAGTAGCTCCTTAAAATAATGCATTTCCCTGTCTGATGGTAAAAGCAACCTATGGATATGGAAGAACATTTAGAAAGTACAGAAAATGTAAAGAAAATTAAAACATTCTGAAAAACACCCTGTTATACGACTGTTCAATGTTTTGGTATGTTTCCTTCTAATCATTCCCTGCAGGATATGTGTATGTGTGTTTTTACATGTATTTTAATTAATATATAGTACAGTTTTCTGACCTTCTCATTGTTTTCTTTATATATTTTTATTTATTTTATCTATCATAATTCCCCTGTTGTTAGATATTTTTTTGAAAAATATGACTATATTTTTTTCATGACTATATGACATTCCATCCTGTGACTATCATAATTTATAGAAGTACCTTTCTTCTTGTAAATATATCTATACCCACTCCTAGTGTTCCCATTTATTTATATAAATATATAATTGTATAAAATGTTGTAATGAACATCCTTGTACATAAATCTTTGCCTATATCTTGATTGTCTCTCTAAAAGAAATTCCCGGGGGGATCCCTGGGTGGCTCAGTAGCTTAACACCTGCCTTCAGCCCAGGGCGTGGTCCTGGAGGCCCAGGATCGAATCCCATGTTGGGCTCCTTGCATGGAGCCTGCTTCTCCGTCTCTCTCAATCTCTCTCTCATAAATAAATAAATAAAAATCTTTTAAAAAAATAAAAGAAATTCCCAGAATTGGAGTAACTGGGCTAAAAAAAATGAACATGTAAGGTACTTGCATTGAAATTATCAAATTACTTTCCAGGCCACAGTGTAATTTAAATTTTATTCCTAATGTCATCTTGATGATTAAGAGGAGGATTCTAAACCCTCAACATCCTATTTTAATGAGAAAATCAGATCTCAATAGAAATAATCATTATTATATACAATGTATGAAACTGCTCTGCCAAGAGCATGTAATTTGGGCCTGAAGGTGACTTTAGACGCTGCCTCATTTTATGTGGGTATGAAGTGAGGCCTACAGAGATGAAGTTACTCACCTGAGGATGTACAGTGGATTGGTGTAGAAATGAAGTGAGAACCCCTAGTGCTAATGTCAGCACTTAAAATTTATAATTCTGTACACTTTATGTGGTTTTCAACTTAACTGATTTGAACAGAGTGACCCTGTAAGACAGAAAAGTCAAGAGTTATGATGACCATTTTCCAAATAAGAAAACTGAGGCCCTAAGAAATTGAAAGACTTGTGCATAGCCCTATAGCTATTATGGTTGAGCTTGAATATTCTACTCCACTCAGCCAGTGATCTCAATCTTGGTGGTGCATTAGAGTCACTGGAAAAATACTTATGCTTGGACTCTATCTCAGACCAATTGATCAGAATTTGGGGGAATTGAGACTGAAGACTCATATTTTCAAAAACTCTCCAAATGATTCCAATGTGTAGCCAGGGTTGAGAATACTGCACCAACTTTAGGACAGCATAAAGTTCCATTTCTTCTGCCACCTCTGATATTTTGATAGTCCTGCTTGAAGCCTAGTTAAATATTAAGAAGGATTCTGAGGCCTCCCTGTCTTGTGAGCCTCAATATAGTGTTGCCATAAGCCGGGACTAGGAAGTAATATCACAAGTATCCTTGCTATCCTGACACTATACCACATTGTCATTCCACTCATAGCTTCTAGAAAGAATATTATCAATAAAGACATAGGAAGATAAGGGGGCAAATAAGAGTTAGTTTAGGGTATAAATGGCAAGCAGTCACAAAGGGTCTAAAGCAAATTGTTGTGGCATGGTACAGGTTCAAAAGTACTTTGCTCACAGATCCCCCCTGCCTGTGAAAAGAAACATGAATTATAAACAGCATTGCCATGAGTTAATCTTTAAATTCCTAGGTTTGGAATTGATTCTGAAACCTTTCGTGGTATATCCTAAACAAAATAGGAAAGTTAAGGACAGAAAGTTCAGTGAGACTCTTTAGAGCTGTGTTAGTGTGCTAGGGCTGCCATAACAAAGTGCCACAGACTGGGTGACTTACATAGCTGAAATCTATTGTCTCATAGTTTTGGAGGCTGGAAGTCTAAGATCAAGGTGTTGGCAGGGTTAGTTTCTTCTCCTTGGCTTGCAGATGGCCACCTTCTTCTGTGTCCACATACGGTCTTTCCTTTGTTTTTTTTTTTTATAATAAATTTATTTTTTATCGGTGTTCAATTTACCAACATACAGAATAGCACCCAGTGCTCATCCTATCAAGTGCCCCCCTCAGTGCCCGTTACCCATTCACCCCCACCCCCCGCCCTCCTCCCTTTCTACCACCTCTAGTTCGTTTCCCAGAGTTAGGAGTCTTTATGTTCTGTCTCCCTTTCTGATATTTCCCACACATTTCTTCTCCCTTCCCTTATATTCGCTTTCACTATTATTTATATTTGTGCATGCATCCTTGGTGCCTCTCTGTGTGTCCAGCTTTCCTCTTCTTAAAAGGATATGAGTCAGATTAGATTAGGAACCATCCTAACGGGTTTGTTTAACTTAATCACCCCTTCAAAAGCCCTATCTCCTGATACATTTATATTCTGAGGTACTAGGGATTAGGACTTGAACATAAGAATTTGGGAGGGTACACCATTCAGCCCATAATAGCATTGATCCTTGTAAAATGTTGAAAAATAATGCCTATCCATGTTTATCCGGCTCTCAGGCTTTAGGTTGGAACAGTCTTAACCAGGCAGTTTGCTTCCCAGAGGACATTTAGCAATGTCAGGGGACATTTTTGGTTGTCATAACTAGAAGGAGAGGTTGCTAATGGCATCAAGTAGGTAGAGAACAGGGGAGCTGCTAAATATCATACAACACACAGGACACCCTTCAGATGTTTTCTTTTTTAAGATTTTATTTATTTATCCATGAGAGACAGAGAGAGAAGTAGGCTCCATGCAGGGAGCCCGATGTGGGACCCGATCCCGGGTCTCCAGGATCAGGCCATGGGCTGAAGGTGGCGCTAAACCGCTGAGCCATCGGGGCTGCCCTCAATAACAAATAATTGGTCCAAAATGTCAATGGTGTTGAGACTGAGTTAGAGGGACCTCATTTGGAATCCCTGTTATGACACCTAATAGACGTGTGGCCTTGTAACACACTCCATCTTTATGAATATTCTCATCTGTACAGTCCTCAGAGTGGGTTAAATGAGATAATCTATTACAGCTTTTAGCACACAGCCTGACTCCTGGAAGCTCTCAACAACCTTTAAGTGCTTTATAGATTTCTCCCCCAACAGATGCCTCACTGGAGAGCTCAAGTGAGAATTAGAATTGGGAGGTGTCCAGCGCGAGACAAGAGGAAGGGCCACGCCAGGCGCAGGTAGGTAATCGGGGTACAAGAAGGCAAAGGCCAAGACTTGCAGACATATATTGAATTCCATATTTTCTTTGGATGTTTTCCAGTTTCAAATATGTCTACTTCATTGGGTGAAATATGGCTTGAATTAGGGACAGCCTTTTCTCTGAATGTAAAAGGTTACATCATGCATTTCCAGGATCTGTGCAGCCTGCTTCTTCTTCCTCGAAATCATTTAGAAAGATGTGTCGGGCACATCAGATTTCCTGCTCACAATGTCAGGTCTGGAAGGCCCCTGAGGGGGAGGAGGGAGAGCCAGAGCGGAGTGGTGGTGGTGGAAAGCAGTCTTAGAGGGGAGGACTGTTTGACACACCAATACCCTCAGAGTTTTCTGCTAATTAAAAAGATATTAGAATGCATTTCTATGTTAGGACCCATGCTATATTTTACAGAAAAGTTTAATTGCCTGGGCACTAAAGGCATCTTTTTATGCTATTATATTAGCTTCCTCCAACCTACACAAAAGGTAGTCCCCGGACTGGCAGTATTTGCTTCATGGGGTCTTTGTTAGAAACGCAGAACCTCAGGTCCTCTAATACTGAGGACCCTGTGAAGCAGCACCTGCATTGTAGTAAGATCCCTAGGTGATCCTACAGCCAGAGCAGCATGCTCTTGTCTCTGTGGTGTGGTCCCTTTTCCCTTTTCCTGGTATTTTGTCTTTCACCCTGCTCTCATGGCTCCACAGACCTCATGTGAATTTGTCTTTAATTGTGAGCCACCTCAACCCTTTCTGGGCTTCAGTGGGGTATAAATACTTACTAAGTATAAAGGGTCATCTGTCCTCCAAACCAGGGTCTGGCATAGAACTCTTCTTAATTGTTCTGATTTCCACTTTATAGGTTAGGAGCGGAGGCTCAGAAAGGACGACCCTGACTAAGGAAGGCAGTGCTCAGCAGTAGCTTCGAGGGCTTCATTAGTTCCTTATGACCACCCCCAAGCCACCACTAAAAATTGTCTGATAATAATAAAAGGGTGATAATTTTGCATAAAATTGTGCGAGCCATACAAATTTACTTCAAGACACTCCCCTCTCACCCTTCTACTCCCCCTTTCAACTCGTTTGTGGTCCCTGTCGCCCTTACAAATGGACCTTGGAGAGTGACACTACACCCAAAGCCACTCAATTCCACCATGTTGCCCCAGTGTTTCTTTTGGAAACTGAGGAAGAAAAAGTTTTGCCAGACACTTTGAATGAAGAAGGGTTTTTGGAAATTTCCTTCTGCTTTATGAGATCTTCCCAAGGAAAGTGTCTTAAATGGCTAATCTATAGTCCCTTCCCATCCAGTTCTTTTAAACAGAAGGAATTTGACTGACTGTCCTGGATGTCCCACATCACTGTCCCCACAATGTGTCAGATGAAGAAATGAGGTAAGGTGTGCAGTGGAGGAAGGCAATGTGTTTGCAAGGAGGACTGTCATTTGAACCATGATGCTCGCACTTGGGTTTATTCTCTTTCCATCATGCTTTGAGGGCCCAGTATCAGTTTCTGTGCCTAAAGAGGGGCTGTGAAGATCTCACATATGAAGATGTCAAGAGACCAGTAGTGGGATTATAGCAAGGAATTGTAAGGAGAGCTGGGGCAATGGTGTTGCACAATCACATTAGAATCCTGGCTTTGCAAATTTACTGGAAACCAGGTCATGGGCAAGTTAGTTCATCTCATTGAGCATTGTTTGTACATCCATAGAATGTGGATAACTGTACATTTCAGGCTTTTTGTGTAGGTGTGTAATCAAGGACCTGGCACATAGTCCAGGCTTAGTAGATGGTAGTTCTGGTGACAACCATGATGATGATGATGATGATGATGATGATGATGATGATAACTTGAAAATCATCTGAATTAAGAAACATCAAAGGCTTATGACTGTTCAGCCCTGAGGAGAGAAGTGTCTTAGAAATAGTTGTCAAACAGTTTTTCATGCAAGGATGGTGCTGGGCTTTTCTGTGCTCTGATAGACCTAGTATAGAGGCCATCTGAATGCTGTACATAAGAAAATATTTCTGGAAATTAGACAGCCTGGTTTCAGTCTGGGCCTACCACACCCTAGCTCTGAAAATAATCAAATTGGCCAATCTAAGTCTCAGTTTCCCCATCTTTAAAGTGGAGATAATAATATGAGGGGACTCAAAGCATTTTTTGATTAATATATTTAACATAGTGCTGCATACAAAGTTCAATTGCTATTATTTGTATTTATATTTAAATACCAACCCAGCTTTTCCAGATCTAATTAGAATATTATAGAATGACCTATAGAAAGACTTTGCAAAAGTCTCCCTCTGAGAAGGCATTTCATGAGCAAAGGAAGTTTTCTTAGTGTGGAAGGGTTCAGATGGATGCCCAACTGCAGTGGAGACTCAGACAGAGAAAGAACCTATCTGGCTAGTCTAGTGCACTGTGGAGTCAGGATTCTCAGGAGCCTGAACTGCAGGATTTATCAGCAGGATTGTTACTAAGAAAACTGGTAATCTACTTTTTAACCTTTCTTCTTGCCATATTGCCAAAGAACTATAGAATGGTCATGATGAGCCAATCTGTGTAATTTCCATGTACAATATTTAAATATTTTCAAGTTGGTTTCTATTTTGATAGCATGTTCTTCCTTCATGCTTATCAGCCTGTATAATCCGAGGAAGGTTTAGGATGGGCTCTTATAAAACAATCCTATGAACACATATGTATCATATGAATAGTGTGCTTCTTTTCTGCTTTCCCCTTTGTGTCAGATACAGGAATAGAAATAAGGCCTTCATGATAACAGTTAATATTTTTCCTCATTGCTCCTATGAGTTTATTATCTATTTGACATATTTTCTGGGGGAGAGTATTGAAATTTTCTTTAGTGTCTACCAATTAAATAATAAGCATTCTGATGGAGGAGGGTGGATCATGATCAGAAATAGAGACACCTGGGTGGCTCAGTCGGTTAAGCATCTGCCTTTGGCTCAGGTTATGATCCCAGCGTGCTGGAATGGAGCCCCGTATCATGCTCCCTGCTCAGTGGGGAGTTTGTTTCTCCCTCTCACTCTGCCCCTCCATCCAATTGTGCTCTCTCTCTCTCTCTCTCTCAAATAAGTAAATATAATCTTAAAAAAGAAAAGAAATAAATAAACTCTGAAGCAAGTAATATCCTGTTTTTCTGAAAATGGTTTGGAAATAAGAAACAACGGGAGAATGCAGAAAATATGATCTGTTATCTCAGATTGCTTCTAAAACAAACTATTTTTCCAAAAGTAAAGATGAATTTTTTTCCTATTATGCAATTGCTCTGGCCTGCATAAATCTAGTGGACACTTTCAGCTGGGCAGAAAATTCCCAGTTTTTATAAGTTATAAGAAATATTGTCTTCATTCCTTCTTGACATAAAGACCATTCATTCATTGATTTGTGAACTGATTCAGTCATTCATTCAACAATATCTATTGAGCATGTATTGTACAGAGATGAATGACCATGCATTAAGGAATGCACACTCACTGGGACAACAGACATATGCATCCACTATTACCAGTGTGGCGACTGTGAAGCACAGGTCTGTAAGCACTGAGTAGAGATCCCCATCTGGTTTGCGACTCTCAAGGAAATTTTTCCAAGGAGTGTTGAGCTGATTCTTGATGAATGAAGAATAATCAGTTAAGTTTTGGTGAAATAAATGAGAAGAGAAAGGGGTCTTGAAGAGGGAGAAAGGGCACATGCAAAGATACAGAGGTCAGAAAATGTGGGGGGTTCACAGAGCAAAACAAAAAGCAATGCTATTCCAGGAGGCAGTGGGGTGTCCTTGAGTGTCATGAACTGAATTCTGGTTAGTGCTATTGAAAGAGAGGAAAGAAAGAAACACAGTCCTGTGACTCCTTAATAGATCCATGCTTCCACCAGATTTCAAGACATGTTTTCATATGTGTTTAATCCCATATTGAGAAGGGTCTATTGTTCTCTGTTCTCCAGGAAATGCTCCATAGTCAAAACATCACTTGACATTCCATCCTCTTGCAACAAGCAGGATGGCTGAAGCTATACTTTGTCTTATAGTTATGATCCATGACAATTACATTACCAAGAATAACAGTCTTTAGAGCAAGATCTACAAATTTATCACTAGCGTTTAAATCAACGCCCAGTCACTTAAATAAATATCCACTTTGCTAAATTACCTTCTCTGTCAGTGTCAGGGAGAAAAGGAGTGCCTGAGAGCTTTTGTTTGACATTAGAAATGAAGACCCAAGGAGCAGGGATGGGCAAATTGAGAAATAAATTTCTCAAATAGTTAAAATATCAATGCTATGAAGTAAGAGGAATATTTCTGAACATCTATGTGAAAGTATTTGGCTGCAGGGTGTGAATGAGTGCTCTAATAATCTAGAGGTAGAAATCAGAAAAAGAGAACAGTTTAAAAGCACAAAACCCATTTTGACACATGTCTGTTTGGAGCAGTTGGGAGTTTTGTGAATGCCTCGCCAGGTGGCTTTTTAAGCTCTCCCTAATCTCTAATGAGTCTGCTTTCTTCTTTCACAACTGGGGCAGCTGTCGTTCCTCTCAGACTTGGCAGAGGGTATTGTTGATAAGGGAAAACCAATGAGGCTGAAAGGTTTTTTGAATGGCCCCTTCCCTTCTGTCTGCTAGGATGGTCTGCCCTTTAATAAAAATAATAGCCAACCTTATGTGGTGGTGTATCAGGCATTTTACGATGTGATTTCATTTCATCTTACATTAACATTATGAGATAGGTATTGCCATCCCTGTTTTCATAGGAGGAAACTATAGTCAGAGGAGTTTAACTAAGTTGCAAAAGTCACTGAGCTAATAAGTGGTAGAGCTGGGTTTGAACCAGGCAGTCAGATGCCCAAACCATGTTTTTCCAATGTAGTCTACTATCTCCCTGTAATATCTGGATTGGTAGCATAGGATTTGGGTTCCAACCTCTTAAATCCCCAGATCAGGTTTCTTAGAGCATAGTCTTTTCCACTGAAATAAGAATTATCCATAGAGAGAAGGGTAGAGATAAAAATTTAAAAACCCTAGACTTATGCCTAAGATGCTATGGCTACAGAAAGCATCCATGAATCTCCTACTGTAGACAAAGTGGTTTGAGCAAGTCACTTAACTTCTCTGGTTTTACACCTGTAAGCTGAAGGAATAGGGTCAGATGTTCCCTATGGTTTATTTAGGCTTCAAATCTATAAATCTGATTTACTCAGCAAACAGAGAAAGAAGGCTGGGGGGTTTTTGGGGTAGGCTTCACAGGTAGCTCCTTAGTTTATATTATAGTAATATGTTGATTGAAGTCCTTTAGGCTGCAGTTATAGAAACCCAACCTGAACTAAGGTGCTTATGTTCAAACTAGGTGATTTTTATTAATTTCATGATTGAGGAACACCTGAACTCTGAAGTAGGTGGCTGGCCTTCAGGAAGACATTTTGCAGCTGGGGCACTGAGAAATCCCCAAGTCCCTGCCCTCTTGGCCTTTCTTCTCTGCCTCTCCTGGGTACTTCTTTCCTCTTTCTTACAGAAGAGTCTTCCCTGTTTAGCTGTCCAGGTGGCAGAAAAATCATCGTCTCTTAGATCTGATCCAAATTTTGTAGGAACTGATTTCTCTGGCTTAGGTCCCATTGGACCAATCTATAGCAGCCAGAGGGCAGGGTCATGTAGTAGGGACAAGTTGCTTGCCTTCATCTGGGAGGGTAGAGAAGAGCTGTAAGTTGATAATGCACCAGGTTGAATCATTCGAGAGGATGAGAACCATGGTTCCCATTTATCAGAGGTGATGGCTAAGATGATGAGATACTGAAGGGACTTATACACTCTCATATAGTAAATGACTAGATGGATGAAGAATAGAACATAGTTTTTAGCTTTTAGTTCTCTCTGCCTATTTGACTGTATTTCATTGGATCTCATGAGGGAATCTACTGCCTTATTTGAGTAGACTCTGTAACTGCTTTGAGTGGTAATTTTAAGTACCAGAATAGGGAATCTAAAGAATTAAACCCTCTCCCCTCTCCAAAAGGTACACCTTTTCCTATGCACAGTCAGTTGATCCAAAGTAAAATTAAACTGAAATTGTCCCCTTCCATAGCTTTCATTCAAAGGCTAACCTTATAAGACTGTTAGGAAAGATTTTATCAGACCATTTTGGAGGTGAGCAATAAATAGATCCCACATTTCTTATAAAGCTTAAAACTCATACTTCTCAGCCCTGAGAGAATGGCTGCAAGGTTTCATTGTGACTTTCTTGAAAGGCCTTACGTCTCTACCAGTAGGATGTGATCTTGTTTGAGGGACCCAGGCACTTGGAACATAGAAGAATTTCCTTTGTGTGAAACTTAGCTCAAACATGCTCTGTCACGCTTGATGGAGTTGTTTATGGGCTACTTCCTTTCAACCCCAACCAGCAGGCCCATGGCTGCATTTCACAAGCTATTAAAAACATGAACGCTCTCTTTTTTTGTGTGTGTGGCATCTAACCATTTATTTTGAATATTACATATTTGGAAAAGCATTCAAAATAGAAAATGACGGCTTTGGGGGATTCTGACTATGCCCTGAATAAACTAGATCTATAATCTGAAACATATTCACATTATGCAGGAATGATGACCATGGTCTGTTGCCATGATTTTTTTCAATACTTGAAAGCTTCATTTTTCTGTTTTCAGGGAATTATGTTTTGATTTCTGTTTTCCATAGACAGTAGCAGACACTCACCTCCCTTAATCATTCATGACCTTCCCTTACTGTTTTTATTTTGGCTCCAAAGAGTTTCTCCTTCTCCAAAAATACCCTCCAGAGCATTCAACATTTTTCTCAGTTATCACTTAAACCAATACAATCTTTGTTAAATTAAATTCTTACAGTTTATGAAACACATTTAGGAACATTTTATCATTTGATCCTCTCATAAACCTTGTGAAATAGTTATCATTCTCATCTCCATTTTACAGATGAGGAAACTGAACTTTAGAGAGTTACCGAAGGTCACACAAGGTGGGATCTGCTTCCAGGGCTTCTGTCTATAGAGCGTGTGCTACTTAATTTTTCATTCATTCATCCACTCCATTAATTAATTAATTTAATTAATTAATTCATTCATTCAGCATAGTTTAGTATGGGTAATACGGCAAACAAATAAACTGGCACATCCTGCCCCTAGATGATCTAGAGCCTCAAGGAAATCCAGTGGAATGTGTTAGATCTTCTGGTAGGGTTAGTACATTGGGTTTGTCCAAAGACGCTTAGCTGTGTTGTGTCTGATAGCACCACACTTGACTACATTGTGAGCTATTCCCTCAAGTACTTGATCATGTGTCGCACTAGGCCTGTTGCTTTTTCCAATAAGGGCTAAAAGCAAGTGGATGACTACAGAGCAGAGAGGGAGGAGACCCACTAGCCCTTCCATTTGTCAACTACCACAATTTTGTGCTAGTGACAAGACACACACTATGCTTTCATCTTTCTTTACCTTTCCTTCAAGCTTATTCCCAATGGCTGCTAATATTATTTCTCAGTAGAAAGACCACTCTGTTCATTTCCCCTACATTCTATCTGAGGGTTGGCAAAATTTCTGTAAATGGCCGTAAGAGCAGGACCAGGCGAACAAGGCACTTATATCAGGTAAAAAATATAGGAAGGGGTAAAAAGAAAAAAACACATCAGTAATTAAGTAATTAATAAGTAATTAAGATAAATAAGTGATAACAAAAATTTCAACAAAGATCTGATGAGTTGCAGTGCTGTGCAGAGCCATGTAGGAGCCTGGGGCAAAAGAAATAGAAATATTAATCCTTTGATAGAGTATTGAAATCTGATACAGGATTGGGCCTTCATTTGGCCTTGTTCCTAGGGCACCTTGAAATTCTCCTTATGCCTTTTCTTAGTGGCTCTCCTTGGGAAATCTCTTTTCTGTTAAGCATGCCTCACTGCTCCTAACTATGACCAACTTTGGAAAACCCAATATTTGATTTCCAAGGAAACCTCAGAGTCTAGAAAATGTTTCTGAGGTTTTCCTATAGCTAGTGATCATTTCTAATGACCTGGGAAGACAGGAGCATCCATGGCTTCCTGGGCCTTAGAAGCCTGTTAGAGAGGTCATTCTATTTCTGGATGTGGCAAAAAAAAAAAAAGGCATTTGGCCATCTCTTCCCTTATGAATTCTTTTTTTAAAAGATTTTATTTATTTATTCATGAGAGACACAGAGAGAGAGGCAGAGACATGGGCAGAGGAAGAAGGGAGGGAGCCTGATGCGGGACTTGATCCCCAGACTGGAATAACGCCCTGGGCTGAAGGCAGACACAACTGCTGAGCCACCCAGGTATCCCTCTTCTCTTATGAATTTTTGTTTGATCCAAAAGTCAGAATTCAAAACTTATCCTTCATTTGCACTATTAACATTTAACCTATTTTTTCTGTTAACCTATTTTTAAATAATCATAAATATGTTTATTTACAATATCCTCTTAATAGATTTTGAAATGTATTACAGATATTAACACTGGCAAAGCAAGGTGAGGATCACTTCACTGATATGTTTGCTTTGGTCCCCCTTCTGTTGGTTGGTAATTGCATAAAAGAAGAGTGCTATAGTCTGAATGTTTATAGCCCCCTAAAATTCACTTATTGAAACCTAACCCCAAAGGTGATGGTATTAGGAAGTTGGGCCTTTGGGAAATGATGAGGTTTTGAGGATCCCAGGATTTGTGCCTTTATAAAAGAGGCCTGAGAAGGAAGATGTGGAATGGTAACTGGGTGATAGGCATTAAGGAGCACATGTGATATAATGAGCACTAGGTGTGTTATATGCAACTGATTAATAACTAAACTCTATATCTGAAACAAATAATACACCATATGTTAATTAATTGAATCTTGAAAATTTTTAAATAAAATTAAAAAAAAAAAAAAAACAAGGCCTAAGAAAGCTTCCTTGCCCCTTCTACCCCATGAGGTTACATCTAGAGGTTGCCATCTGTGAACCAATGTCATGGAACCAATGTCATGGAGAAGCTGTTCAGAGGGTCCATTTCCCAGCCAGAAGCCACAGGTCAGATGATCAGAGGGCTGTGTGTTATATGTAAGTGAGGGGTGGCTGTTTTCCTATAGATTCACATCTTTATAGGAATCAACATCTTTATGTGAATAACTCTTTCCAGCCATCCTCTCTTCCTGGCAGTAGGTTACTCTGAAACCTCACCACACACTATGTGTGGTCTCTTTCATGCATCTGCTGCCTGTGCACTGAGCCTCATGCCTGACCTTCAACATGGAAATCCATTCCAGGGGCAAGGACTGCATTCCTGTCTTCAGTCTCTAGGGCTGGACTCCTCTAGCACCTCTTGGTTCATATCTGTGTACACAACATTTTGCCTTCTTGGGCAACCTGTAGTCCTACAGCTGTTTAGAGAGTTTCAGCTGTCATTCTATATAGAGCGACCACACTTTCTAAAATAAAAATTTGTGGGGATCCCTGGGTGGTTCAGCGGTTTGGCACCTGCCTTCGGCCTGGGGCATGATCCTGGGGTCCCGGGATCGAGTCCCGCATCAGGCTCCCTGCATGGAGCCTGCTTCTCCCTTTGCCTGTGTCTCTGCCTCTGCTTCTCTCTCTCTATCTGTGTTTCTTGTGAATAAATGACTAAAATCTTTAAAAAAATTTGTTGAGCTCTAGTTTGTGCCCTATGAACTTACAAGAGAGTACATTAAATTAGGAATCTCTAGGAAATTCAATATGAATCTATGTAGTTTTGAGATTTGTGTGGATTTAAAAATCACTTATTAATTTTTATTATGATATTAGGACTTACATTGATTTTATAGGTAACAGTGATATATACTGCCTGCAAACATTTGCAAACTCATGCTAACTATAACTCATTTTGGGGAAAAAATAAGCATTTTTCCTTGATCCTGAATATCATATTCAGTATCTTCTCCTTGCCAAAGTTAACTATCTTTGAGCTACGTTTCAGAGCTAAATCTGATAGATTTTACAAAAGGAATCAGCACATAAATGTGCATTTTTAATGCTTACATGGGGCTCTTTATTCTCTAAAATGTAGCAGCATTATAGTCAAGCTGAGTGAATCATATTCTGCCCAAGGTTAGGAAGACTTGAGGACTGATTCACTTATTGCCCTTGAGCTCTACATAGGGATGCCCCAAGAGTCACATACCGGGAAAGGGACAGTGTTACAGTGCGAATGGCATCTCCATAGGCTCTGGTCAGCTCAACATAGCAGTGCAGTAAGTATTCCAACTAGTTAAAAGAAAAAAAGTTAAAAAATATATAAAAGACAAATCTCTTCTCAAACTCATAGTCCATTGATGGTTTGTGCCATTCTTTATTAAACCTGTGTGACTTGAAAAGCAAACCCCGTGCTGCCTTGTGAGATACCACAGTCATTCCTGCACCCTGGTTTTCCATTGCCCTTTTCTCTTTCTCTGCTGTTAAAATAAGTGTCCCTTTCAAGATGTTTTGTACCCATTTTAAGAATGACTCCTACAAACTGCCCACAGATAGAGGAAGAAATGACTTTTTTTCCCCAAGCCTATTCTTTGGCACAAAAACATGAATTGATGTGTGTGTGTCTGATTTGAAATGCACTGCAAACAAGAAAAGAAAAGCCCCTGGGCAATTCTTAAACTCCAAACATAACCCCCAGCCCAGATGCACTGCATTTTCCCACTGAGAATTAGGATTACAGAGGGAAGCTGCCAGAATCAGGCAAAGTGAAGCTTAAGGAAACCTACACTCACAGTATTATCTCCTGTATGGTGGACAGGAGAGGGGATTTGTGGGACATGCCAACATTTGTTTAACTTTTTAAAAGCTGACTGAAGTGTAATGCAGTATCCAATCAATATGCTTGAGATGGATTTTCAGTAGGGCAAATAGGCTTAATTCCTAGATTTCCTCCCACTTCGTGGGGTCATCTCAAGAAAAGTCTGATGCATTTGGTAAGGTCATGGCATTCACACAGAGAGAAGTGAACTTCTTTCTTCATTCATGGTTTTTATTTATTTATTTATTTATTTTCATTCATGGTTTTTAACATGAGTTTCTCCTTGAGTTAACTTTTCAGAGATCTTAAGGTGTTTGAGAATCTTCCCTTCCTCGGGAGACTGTGTCGCATGCTGGATAGAACAGGGGCTTTGGAATAGCAGCCCCAGCCTCAAAGTTTGTTCAAGCACTTTCTATCTGTGTGACCTTGAGCAAATCACTTCATTTCTCTGGATCTCAACCTTTCCATCCCATCTATAATATGGGTAGACTTATCTCCTGTGCGCAAGATTGTTGTGAGCATTAAGGGAGAGGATGCATGTGATGTGATCAACATTCATTCATTCCCTCACACAAACCCCCTTTTAAATGTTTCTAAATGATATTTCTGGGAAAAAAGATAATGTCAAATAATTGTGAATTTCTGAATGAGATTTGCTTATTAGCATTATAAGCACACATATATTTTAAAAGAGGGGGGATGTTTGAAAGAAATTAAGCCACAAATCTAACTTACTTTATTTAAAGATATTTCTGTTTTTATTTATCAATTTATATCAGGCTTTGCTGGGGCACTTGGGTGGCTCAGTGGTTGAGTACCTGCCTTTGGCTCAGGTCATGAGCCAGGGGTCCTGGGATCGATTCCCACATTGGGCTCCCTGCAGGGAGCCTGCTTCTCCCTCTACCTATGTCTCTGCCTCTCTCTCTGTGTCTCTCATGAATAAATGAACAAAATACTTTTTAAAAAGATTATATCTGGCTTTGCTATTTTAGTCAAGGGCTTCTACTCTCCAGCAAGCATGTACCATTGCATTGAATATGCACTGTGTTTTGTATTTACAACCTTCAGACAGCTAGAACATTGGGGAAATGAACTGGTTTCAACTAAAATACATTGCCTGTTTTTAAAAATCTTTCCGATTTGATAAATCAAGAAGGGGTCCAAGAAACTTGGATGCAGCCTGGGCATTTTTGGCAAAGAAACCCCTATTCCATTTTGGAACTGAGTACAAAGAAGACACTTATCCCAGATAACACTTGTTTTCCTGTCTGGCCTTTGTCGCAAAGAAAGGCGTGGTGCGGAATCCTATATGTTTTGGGAGTCATATTTGCCAGAATAGTCAAATCTTGATGATTCAGGATCAGGAAAATGTAAAATGTATATGAATTCATGTAAAATCTCAAAGTCTCATTTTTAACCACTGATTCCAATTTCTCACCACATTAAGCTATTTTTAAAACTCAAAGGGAAATGAAATATTTAGACGTGAGATTTTCCCCTTTACTTTAACTTGACAAGCCCTCTGGAATCAGGTATTAAGAGTATCAAGCAGGGTAAAAGCAGAGCCAGGAGATAAAGCCCAGTGAGAGCTCTGTTCTTACTAGCTGTGTGACAATTGACAAGTTATGTATACTCTTCCATATTCAGTTTTCTCATCTGTAACCTAATAATAACAGAAGCAACAGAAACAGATTATTTACTTGCCAGTTAATATGGCAAAATGACTGACTGGTTGAATATTGGTATTTTCTGCTTCCGTTCACATATCAGTTATTTGCAAATTTTAAGGCACTTTGAAAGCATTTTTAAAAGAATGTTTGCTTTAAAATCTTTGCTTTGTGGCTTCTAGGATGATTTAGCAATTTTTCACGTACTCTAATGCCTTCTTTGTTTGCTTTTGAGTTTTATTTTTTCTAATTTTTTAGTCATTTATGAAAATGACTAATTTTTTCTAGTCATTTTTAATTTCTAATTTTTTAGTCATTTATGAAAATGACTAATTTTTTCTAGTCATTTCTAATTTCTAATTTTTTTAGTCATTTATGAAAATGAATGAAATTAGAAATAAAAGATAAAGCTTAAAGAACAATAAAGGCAAAATTAATGAAGGCAAAATATCCATAGAGTCCATTTTTGCCTCTTAGCCAATAGTTCCACACATTTAAAAAATTTTTTATAGTGTTGCACAATTTTTGCTACAGACAAAGATCACTCACGTGTTACTTTTAGAAATGGAATGTGGAATAAAAAGCTAAAGAATATTTATTTAGGCTATTTCTCGTTATTTGAGCATTCTGGTAGGCATTGTTGTGCCTTTTTCTCAAGATCATTATTATATACCTAGATGGTGAAAGTCCTTCTATTTTGCAGTTTGTAAAAAAGCAAAGTTGGCATAACTGCCAGAAAATGTGCTTAAATTATTCCAAAAGCAAAATACTTAGAAAGTGGTAAAATATCTAAAGAAAACTAATTAAAATTTAAAAATATAATTAAAATTAAGAGAATCATTCTAGGATGTATTGACATCACCAATATATAAATTACTGACCAGAGATAAGAATTTCTGGATCATTTTACTTCCTTTTTAAAAATATATTTTATTTATTTATTCATGAGAAACAGACAGACAGAGAGAGAGAGAGGCAGAGACGCAGGCAGAGGGAGAAGCAGGCTCCATGCAGGGAGCCCAACGTGGGACTCGACCCTGGGTCTCCAGGATTATGCCCTGGGCAGAAGGCGGCACTAAACCGCTGAGCCACCCAGGCTGCCCAAGGACCATTTTACTTCCAATCAGTTTACTTAGAACTGGACATAAAAATTTAAAACTCACAAAAAATAGTGCCAGACCGATAGAATGGGCAGAACTGGCTAAAAGTAAATAAAATATTTGGAAACCAATGATCTGGAAAAGAGACAAAAATGTAAAAACACACATAAAATGTTCAAGGCTATTTTCTGTATTCTTTCCCTGGCTCTCCAAATTAAAAAATCTGCAAAAGGCATAAAAACTCATAAAGAGTACCAAAACTGCTGAATGATAAACCAAAGTGACTAATATATATTTTAAAAATCTATGTCTAGATTTTTACTCAATCATTTAGCCAAATTTGTTGTTTTAGCCAATTCATTTTAAACAATTCATGTATGATTTCCTACCTTGCAGGATGGTGAATGAGGATGAAAATAGATGGTTTGTAAAGTAACTGGATCAAAATGGACACTTAATAAAACACAGCTCTCCATATTTTCTGAGGCTCAAAAAGCTTGATGCCAAAAAAGTATAACAAAAATTAGTGTAACGAATTGAAATAAGCTTGAGGATTTGAGGACTGCTGAAGAATAATTTCTGCAAATTATCTTTTATTCAGCATGTCTGATGTTTGCGTACTTAATGAAACTGTTCTCCGGCAGAAAGAGAAAGACAGGTAGGTTGATTCAATTCTAAAACTCATTGATTCATCAATTTACGCAATGACTATTTGGTAAGCGTTATTAAAGGAGGTATATATAACCAGAGGCTCAGCCCCTTCAAGGCTGTGTTCTGTGTTCTCTCCCTGGCCCTCCTGCTGTTGGTTTGTGGTGACCAGCACTTGCATCATGAGCTACAGTACTTGATATTACATGCAGTACTACCAGAAGTTTTGGTTACATTTTCACTTAGTGATACACACACACACACACACACACACACACAATCAGCTAAGCCAAATTGTATCTCATGATTTATTTTCCTGTTTTTTTTTTTTTTTAAATAACTTTTTGCTTTGTCTATAGTTAAGAATTCTCTCATTTTCCACTTTGAAGAGAACTATGTTTGGGCCGGTCACCCAGTTGTTATCCTGCCAATAGCCCCTGCTTTGCTACTGCCTGTTGTATCTTCTGTTTTCCGAAACCCATCTCTCTCACTCTCTTTTAGGCTCACTCCCTCATTTTGATGAAATGTATGTATCTTCTGGTCATAGCTTGAGAAAAATGTCCATGGGTATGTTTGAAACTTTGCATGGCTTAAACTACCTTTATTTTGTTTTTGCATTTGATTTATGGTTTGCCAAGGTATAAAATTCTCGATTCTTCCTTTTTTTCATTCAGTATTTTCAGGCCTAATATTACCTCTACTATTGTTATAAGAAGTCTGAATGTCACTCTGTTTTCCAGTCCTTCTTGAGGCTTTTAAGGTCCCTTTATTGTTGGTGATCTGACGAATTCATGATAATATGCCTTGGTGAGTGTCTCTTTAAATTTATTATGCTGACTGCTTGGTGGGCCCTTCCAATTTAGAGTCTGGGAATTTTTTCTTATATTATTTGATAATTTCTTTTTGCTACATTCTCTAATCTCTTTTTTCTGGAACTTCTGGAAATTGAACTTCCTTAATAAATACTCCAAATTTTATCTTTTCTGTTATATGTATCCTTTCGATTTCTGTCCTACTTTTGGGGAGATTTCTTTTACTTGACATTTTAACATTTTGCTGATTAAAAACAGTTAGCTATTATATTTTTAAGATTCAAGAACCCCTTCTTCTTCTTCTCCTCCTCTGATTATTCTCCTTATATAACACCCTGTTCATGTTTCACAGTGTCTTTGAAATTCTCTGTCACTTCAAGAGGTGTCTCTGTTATCTTTGAGTTCTCTTTTATTTGCTTATTTGTTTTTGTCTCCCTTGTTCATCTTGGAAGCTTTCTTCAAATGCCTGGTATATTTGGCTGTCTTTTCATATGTTAAAATGGGCTACTAAAAAGGTGATTGGAAATGTGTACATATGATGCCTCCCTGTAGAGTGGTCTAGTTGCTGACTGGCCTTTTCACTGGTGACTCACATATCATTAACTATTGATCTTTTTGATATGATGATACTTCTAAGAAAAATCCTCTAACTTCCTGCCTAAGAGTTTTAAACTTGGCTGCTGGTGTTCAGAGGTGGGTAGGAAAGGGAGCTTGGGGAATATCACTATTCAGTATTCAGACTTTCACTTAATTGCTATATTTTTAATCTGCTATCCTAAATGGGTACTTGCTCCAGGAGATTTTCTAATTCATGTTCTCCAGGGACTGTACCACTTATCTCTAGTCGGGAGAGGATTTCAACTGATGAGGGTGGAACCTGGAGTTATAACTGACTCTAAAATAGACTTCAGATAACTTCCCTATTCTTGCCATCCTCCTTGCCCCTGCCTTCTTGGTGTTTCCAATGCTTGAGCATTTCTAGAGTTTCACAGAATGACTCAGTTTGCTTCTAATCAACAGAGCTGCCTACATACAGGCAACTTAGTCCAAGCCTCTTACACTCCTTTGGGGCCATCCTCTTTCTGTACATATTATAGACTAAGGTTATAGATATCTCCTAATACTCTTAAAGATAGAGTTTGTGTTTCTCTTTTTCATTCTACTTACTGTCTGGGAATGATTTTTAAAAGGATAAGGAGATAGAAATATCTTTATATATTTAAATGTGAAGATTCTGGGGTTAACTTTCATATCAGAATATATTGGGAGTGGAATATTGCTCTTTGTGACTACAAATTAATATCTGGACACTAAAGAGACTGAGCAAAACTTCTTTCTTCTTTTTACAATAATTGGATTTGGTTCTCATGGAATTTTGAACTTGTGCTGACTATTGACCATGTATTTAGTTGCCTTAGATCCTCAAGTTAGCCAAATATCCCAAGTGTTTCTGGAAGGAGAATTGGTGATGAGGTAAACAAAGCCTCCTGGTCAATGGGCTCTTCACCGTGTGGGTCTCTCTCTTTAAGAGCTGTGCTGCATGCTGCTTATGTCCATTTAAAAGAGTTAATGCCAGGATCCCTGGGTGGCTCAGTGGCTTAGTGCCTGCCTTCAGCTCAGGGTGTGATCCTGGAGTCCTGGGATCAAATCCCACATCGGGCTCCCGGCATGGAGCGTGCTTCTCCCTCTGCCTATGTCTTTGTCTCTCTCTCTCTTTCTCTGTGTCTTTCATGAATGAATAAATAAAATCTTTAAAAAAAAAAAGGAGTTAATGCTCTTCATCTTTGCTTCCAATCTCTTCATCTGGTACAAAGGAAGGATAATTTGCTCTCTAATTATTTCAGAGTGTGAATCTTGATTGTTACTTATGAACTCAGTGAACTTGGACAACCAAAACAATTTTGCAAGCTCAATGTCTTCCATAAGCTGGGGAACCGATACCAGAATTATGGATAATATTAAACAAATTAAGAAGTTAATTCATTTATGAACAAACACTTTAGACTTCTTTTAAGTACCAGGCATAATGCTTGGCATGGTGTAAAGATGCAATAATGAGTAAGCCCAAAATCCTTGATGGCAGTTGAGCAGGGGAGGGAAGCTTAAGAGCGGTTATTAGGGTGCACGGTGGTGAGGGCTGGGACAGAGGCATGCCTATGGAAGTACAGATATGAGCAAGTGACTTAGCCCTGGGGGTCTGGGAGCATGTCAGGAATCGCCTTTGATAGGATGAAAAAGCAGGAGCTACCCAGGTGAAGAGGAAAGAGAAGAACATTCTATGTTACGGAGACAGCATAAATAAGGATTACAGAGGTGAGAATTGACATTGTACAAGGAAAGTGAAAATGATTTAGTGTTAATGAATCACCTAACAAAGACCCCAGCACTCCAGAAATGTTAGTCACCTCCCTCCCTGCAACCCCTAAATGTGGTCTTACTAAAAAGCCAAGGGGTTCTCAATTCTTGAAGCCATGATACAGATGTATCTGTCATATGCATTAGGCATAGCCACTGCAGGATGTGTGTATGTTCACACACTTGTACGTGTGTGTAAGTGTGTGTGTGTGGTGTTTGAGTGTAGGTGAGCTTGTGCTTTGTTGTCTATGGCTGGTTATACAGGTTTCATTAGGGAGCCAATTTCTTCCTCTTAGCAGTTCAGTTTGACCTCTGCCATTAGTATATTAGATTAGAGTATAATCTAATATGCATGTATATAGAATACACAAAAAATATACACTAATGTGGTCTATTAGGTTACACTCTGCTGTACTTCTCTATGAACTCTCTGTATAATTCTCTATGAAAACAGCTGTCATGTTCTATGAAAATCCTTGTGCTCAGACTGGTACCACAAAGGGGACTTTTTCTTAGCACTGAGTTAGGTTTGCATATTCCTGAATTCCCTGAAAAGGTATTCTTGCCAACGACTGCAATGGAATTGAGATATAACCCTCTCATTTGAGGCATTTGGGGAATTCCAGCTCAGTATTAAAACTCTGCTGTTGAGACTAACATAGATTTTTCTAATTAGATCATTCAAAAAAGGGGATGAATTCATCACCTATAAGTTCTCAATCTTCTCAGAGTCAGAGATGAGTTGACATGGATATCATACAAGTTGCCCTATTAGTTTTTATGGCTTTGCTTATATTTTCAATGGGGAGCATAATGTGACTTCATCATTGCTTGGCTTAACTTATTTCAGAATAGTGGTAAACATTTTCTGTCATTAGGTATATCTATAAAAGATGGTAAAAATCATAGAGATATAATATGGCCTCTGCCATTGTTATTCTCTTGTGAAGGTGGATTCTAGTGTTAATGCTGCCTTCAGATCCTAAAGCACAGTTATTGGATATTCTCAATCAATTTCATCATTTTAAGGAAGAATTCTATTGTAGAAACTTCACAATCATGTCTTGTAAATAAAGTGTGGAAGATAATTTTAATTTACACATGTGGTGTCACTATGAATTAATGAGAATCATTTTCAAGGATGCTTTGCAGAAGTGGTTCTGAAGGTAGTGTTAAAAAGAGTTTCAGAAAAAAATTGTTAGCATAATTGAAAAACTTTTAGTTTATTCACTTGCTCATTTATTCATCTAATGTCTGCCAAGGCCTATTATTATTTTCTAATACTCCACTAGGTACTGGGAATGAAAATGATGAATGAGACAGCCTGTCCTTTGATGAGGGATCCATCCACTTTGGATGGTTGGGATGGAGGAGGCCTGGAAGAAATACATGAAACACAGTATGATAAATGCTATAGTGTTGATATATTCTCTTGTCTTCCATATATTGTATATTATTCAATAGTGACCAATTCCTGGGTTGTTAGGTATTGTATATTATTCAATAGTGACCAGTTCCTGGGTTGTTAGGAAAGACTACCTAGAGAAAATAATGATCTCTTCCCAAGCTGAATTCCTTGAAGAACGGAACTGTCTTGGGAAGATATAAGTTCTGCCTTAAAAGACAGACAATAAAAAAAAAAAGGCAGACAATAGCATTACTTTGTAAATGTATTTAAAGTGATGTATTTGCACTGGATATTTGAATTTCCCGTAGTATGCCATGGAAAGAAAGATTTCTGGACAGATTATAAAAGATAGTCACTAGTTCCATTCCTTTTAGAAGTAGTAAACACTATGGTTATTTTTCTGAGAAAACAATGAATATGAAAACCTTTTTCATATTGTTCATGAAGGGGTTGCAATTGTTATTATTATTTCTACCTTGTACCCATTTGTGCTTTATATCAACTATCAAAGACAGAGTTATCAAAATGACTAATAGAGGTCCTTGAAGTCTTTTTTTCTTATAACAAAGAATTGACAGGTTGAGATGAAAGAAAAGAAAAAGTAGTAGAAATTATTGAAAAGGATTTTATTCCATATATCTTAGGGAAATGCTATTTTATTATATTAGGATAAGATAGAAAAGCCATAACTCATTTGCCAGATGATAAAAGCTTAAACATCTAAATTCATTATTTACCTCTATTGATCTTGTTTTCATCATTTCATTTCTTTCTATGCAACTTTCTTGGGCATCAGTACCTCAACCTAACATAAATGTCACAAAATTCATAATTTATTCACTGATCATAGCATTTTGGAGGTGAGATATTGCTTTCTAGCCAACACCAAGATTGATGGCAGCTGGTGCAGGTCCTAGAGACATTAAAAAGACACATAAGGCCTACATCCTTCTTTGAAGAAAGAGAAGCCCAATGAGAGTCTCAATAACGTAATGCTACAGCCAGACTCATGTGAAAAACCTGTGGTATACCTATGCTCTCTCGTGCAAAAACTCTGAGAATATTGGAAGCCTGAGAAACGTTTCAAGACTGACTCACGTTAGTTTGACATGTTCATTTATTAGCTGCTAAGTACAGACCTCACATTTGCCAGGCACTGAATTCTTGCCCTCATGGAACAAATGTACTAGTAGATTAAAAGAATAATTGTATTAGGCATGGTTTATGCTTTTGTTGATGAAGCAACATCTATTAACATTCAGTTTTAGAACAGGGTGATTTCTAGGGTATGTGGCCCAGAAAACAGTTAGTATAATGATCTTAAAGTTCTAAAACGAGGCCCAGTTCATCATGATGATTGGCTGAGTCTGGAAATCTAGGATGGGACAGCTAAGTTTACATGATAGAAAACGGTGTGACCGCAGCTCTGGAGTTGCCTCCTGACATATTGAATTTCAGGGCCTGGACTCTGGCCTGAGAAGTAAGTGTTTATAACTACGTGTTTTCACATATGTTTCCCTGACTGCTGCATAATTTGGCCTTTGTTTATATATATGCACACACTGCAAAGGAAAAAGTATGCTTGACAAGAAAATTAGAGGATTTTGATGTTAAAAATGACAGGCAGACTTGGGGCTTGGAATCTAGTGAGAGATGTGGGTAGTGAAGGGTTAACAAGAAGGGGAGGGAAAAAAAATCTCCTCAGATGTGTTTTCAGGTGTAGAGACTAGTCCTTCCACAAAGCCACCACATGCAAGCCTAACATTCTTGGTAAGTCTCGAACAATAGACACTCTAAGATTACATCACATTGCGTGTTTTTGGTCAGGAGAAGGCATATTTGTGAATAGGTGGGCCCGCAGCAGCCTTCTGCCAGTTTAGTTCTGTGACTGACACAGACAAATAATTCCTCAAGTGGCTACATACTTAGGTATCACAGCTGGTGTGTGTGGCACGCGTGGCTGAAAGCCGGAGTGAGATATTTGTGAGGCTGGGGATTGGTGAGGCTGGTTTTCAAGGTGTTCCTTCTTTTGTTCCCGTTAAACCTCTTTCTTGCAGAATCTGTCAGAAAAACAAGCTTCACTTTGAGAGAGATTATGCTGAATCCCATTCAGTAAGCAACGAGGTGGTAATAACACTCTTGGGACAAGCTTTGGACTTAGCTTGCCCATTCCACCCCAATGATGTTTGGTAAATACCAAGACACCAAAGGGAGTCCCGAGTACTCCCCAGGTCAGCCTGTAACTCAACTCAGCTTGTAGCAGGTCGAGAGGAAAGACCGAGTTGTTAAATTGTTTTTCTCCTGCCGAACACTCATCAGCAGTTAAAAGGTAGAAAAGTGGAAACAAGAGTAGGGACCCTAAAGCCCAGGAGAGCTAGAAGGTTTAATAGCAGGTTCTAGGGCCATGCCAGGGCAATGACTGAAAGATTTCTGTTACAATTCCCTGCTATTATTTTATTTACCTTTAAATGGCAGATCCAAAGTTAGAATTCCTTCAGAGCTACCTCAGTCACCTCTTTCGTCTAGTCTATAATCTGCTCTCATGGTCAAAGATTAATCTCCAGGGGAAAAGGGTGATCATGAAGTGGCTTTCCCTTGGCGTTGTCTTTATTTCTGCATGTTTGGCCTCTGACATAATTACCTTTTCTAATTTAATAAACATATGGAATTACTTTTTCTAAACATGACTAAAGGGTCAGAGTTTATGTTTCCTTTAATAAGATTACAAAAGTTCTTAAAGTTGAGAGTGAATTTTTTTCATGTGATAAAAAAATTCCTGAGAGATTCTTGATTTATTATTATTTTTGAATGCAGAGACTTGAGCACAATGTTTTAATTCTCATTAAATGCCTGTCTATAATTTTAACTATTTTTCATTCGATAGTTTATATCCTTAGGACACATTACATAGTGTGCTGGTCCCCGTTCCCCATTTTAAAAGTGGGGAACTTTATTTATAAATATTCTGGCAGTTGTTTTTAGATTTCATTTTATCCCAACATCCAAATATAATTGTATGTTTGAAAGTACATGTGAAAATGCAATATGAAAGTATCTTCTCAAATTAGTTTTATTAGAATAGGACAAGAATCCCAAATATGTGGGGGCGCCTGGGTGGCTCAGGGGTTGAGCATCTGCCATTGGCTGAGGGCGTGATCCTGGGGTCTGGGATTGAGTCCCACATCAAGCTCCCCACAAGGAGCCTACTTCTCCCTCTGCCTGTGTCTCTGACATCCCCCCATCTCTCATGAATAGATAAATAAAGTCTTAAAAAAAAGAATCCTATATATGTGTATAGTATTATAAACTTGCAATAACAGCTGATTTGCAGGTGTTTTTTTTTTTTGTAGTAGAATTCTTTGCTTTATAAAGTAACTTTCTACAGAGTTGATTTAAGTAGCATTCCCACCCATTTTGTTTAACAGAGGATTATGAATATGAAAAATTCCTAAGCACTTTGATGTACATTTAACTTCTTAACATTTCTATGGAGTCAAGTAAGGCATTTATATATTTTTCTTTCATTCACTGGCTATTTTTTAGTACTCTCTATGTGCTGAATGCTGGCCTAAATGCTAAGTGTGCTATAATGGCATACTCTTGTATTTAGTCTAGAGGGGGACATGGACATGTAGGCCGATTTACCATTGGGCATGACAAGGGCTATAGTAAATTATGCATACAGTGTTGGGAAAGCACGAGAGGAGCATCTCACTCAGACTAGAAGAGAAAGGTGGGCTTCTTAAAGGTGATGATATTTGAAATTAGTTTTGAAGAATGAGAAGAAGTTAACCACTTCAGAAAGGAGCAAGAACATTCTAGTTACAAAGAACAGCATGTAGGAAGGCTCCTCAAGGAATGACACTATCATAACACTGACCAGGACCTTGATGTGTAATCAAGAAGATAAACATGCGAAGATATTAGATATTAGAAGATACAGAAAATATTAGAAGATAATAATAATCTCTCAGTTTGATTCCTACTTATTGATTACTTCTCTGTCTCCTCGACAGCTTCCTATATTTTCCTCTAATTCCAAACCTCAGACTTTCCGAGAGCTCAATTTTTAGTTCTCTATCTACATTCACAGTTAGTGATTTCACTGAGTTTCATGGCTTTCAATGCCACCTCTATGCCTAGAACAGTCAAGTGTAGATATTCTAGCCTAAATGCTCTTCCAAACTAAAAACTTGTCAACAAACTATATTTATGACATTTCTGTTTGGGTGCCTAATAGATCTTTCAGACCCAACATGTTCAAGACTCAATTGTTCATCTTCCCCACACTAGGCTGCTCCACCCACAACCTTCCTCACCTCCATTGATGGCCACTTCATTCTTCCAGTTGCTCAAGCCAGAATACTACAAGATATTTTTTTCCTGTAGTTAAAGTAAGATTCACAGAATATAAAATTCATCACTTTAACCACTTTAATGTACAAGTCAGTGGCTGTTAGTACATTCATAATGTGAAAACATTACCATCTAATTTCAGAATATTTTCATCATCCCCAGAAGTAATCCTTTATCCATTACCAACCATTCCTCATTCTCTCCGGTTCTCCGGCTCCTAGCAACCACTAATCTACCTTCTGTAGCAATGGATTTGCCTTTTCTGGATGTTTCATATAAATGAAATTAGGTAATATATGACCTTTTGTGTCTGGCTTCTTTCACCTAGCTTGATGTTTTCAAGGTTCATCCATTTTGGAGATTAAGAGTATTTTTGATTCCTCTCTTTCTCTCACACCTCATATCCACTACATTAGGAAATTCTATTAGCTCCATATTCAAAATATACCTGGAATGTGAGCACTTCTCAGTTCTTCCACTGCAACCACCCTGGTGTGAGACACTGTCACATCTCTTCTGCATTATTACTGTGGTTCCTATCTGTCTCCCTGCCCTATTCTCACCTCCCTCCAATGGATTCCACCTGTAGCAGTCAGAAGGATACTTCTAAAACCCAGGTCAGCCAATAGAATTTTCTTAATCACTTGTGGTCTTTGCAGTAGTAAAATAAATAAAAAATAGTATGATTCAGTGATAATATACATCTGATATTCATTACAAACTACATTATTCTATGAAAGTATTCAAGGAAGAATCAAATATTTAATCTAATCAGAAATTATTTTTCCTGTAAAGCAATAATTAAATGAACTTAAAATGAAAATAACATTTCTCTAGGTCACAAACTAAGCAGGTGATGACAGAAAAAGAATCTCTATATTGAAGTTTAAAAGAAGAGTCTATTACATAATAGCTGCAATTTATTTGTAGACCCTTTGTTACTGAGAAAAATTTTTCTGATAGATGAATAATTATAAGATAAGCCAATAAAATAACATTTTCAGGCATAGGTTTTCACTATTCAGAATCTTTCAGTTAATAGTAGCATATCAGCAGGAAATCAGAATTTGTAAATTAGGCATTACAAATGAATCATTGCGTAAGATTTCTCAAGCTTTGGAACATACTATATATATACTTTTAATTTTTTTTTGCTTTCCTAAATCTCCTGCCTATTTTCTAGGATAAATACACCAACAATAAGGAAGAGGATTGAGGCAGGGTTGTGGAGCAACAATGCACTACATTACATTTTTTGATGGGGTTAAAGTTTGGTTAGAAAATGGTAAGCCATATTAAACATGAACTAATTTGATAGGCTCAAGCTAGAGATTAGTTACCAACGTGTTTATAAAGTAACATAAAACTAATTTCCAGCACTACAGCAAACATATGACACCTAGAAATGTTAAATGAATATATTTAACTACATCAGGAACAAAACAAGCAAACAAAACCCCAATTGCAAAATACCCCAGTTCAGAGCATGTCACTCTTTTACTCAAAACCCATCAGTGGGTCCCTATTCCATCCAGAGTAATAGCCAAAGTCTCTACCATGTCTATGAGGCTCTTGGGATCCTTATAACTTTCCAAAGAGTTGATTTAAGTAGCATTGCCCATCCAGACTGGCCTACTCTCACTCTTTCTCACTGGGTCACTCAGACCTTCTTGTTCTCCTCAAATGCAGTCTGCTCCCAGCTTAGGGACTTGGCACTCACTCTTCCCTCTGCCTAGAATGTGAACTCACTCATTTCCTTCAGACCCTGGCTTATGGGTCACCTACTCCATGAGGCTTTCACTGGTCCCCACCCTTCATCTGAAATTGCAACAGGACCTCCTACTCCAGCACTCAATCTCCCCAAACTTGCTCTTGTAAATTTTTCTAGAACACATATCATCTTCTTAACTTACCCTTTACCTTCCTTCCTTCCTTCTTTCCTTCCTTCCTTCCTTCCTTCCTTCCTTCCTTCCTTCCTTCCTTCCTCTCTCTCTTCCTTTCCTTTCCTTTCCTTTCCTTTCCTTTCCTTTCCTTTCCTTTCCTTTCCTTTCCTTTCCTTTCCTTTCCTTTCCTTTCCTTTCCTTTCCTTTTCTCTCATTTCTTGTGCATGTATATCTTTCATCAGAATGTGAATTCTGTAAGGGTAGACGTATTTGTCTTTTTTTTTCAGTGATGTATTATATATATTATATAATATATAACATATATTTAAAGATTTTACTGATTTATTCTTGAGAGAATAATATATAACATATATTTAAAGATTTTACTGATTTATTCCTGAGAGACACACAGAGAGAGGCAGAGACATAGGCAGAGGGAGAAGCAGGCTTCCTGCAAGTAGCCTGATGTGGAACTCGATTCCAGGACCCCAGGATCATGACCCGAGCCGAAGGCAGACGCTCAACCACTGAGCCACCCAGGTGTCCCCATGTATAATATTTTTAGGACTAATCTACCATCTGTTTATCTTTTTATGTGCCAGGAACTCAGCTCAAGGCTATACTTACATTATTTATCTCATTTAATCCTCAGTAACTCTGTATGATGGATCATCATTTCTCCCACTTCCAGATGAGAAAACAAAAGTTAGAAAGGTCAAATAACTTACCCTAGGTTTTATAGCTCTTAAAAACTCAGACTGCTGAGTACTGTACTCTCAATAGTTACTTTGTATTGCTAGAGAAGTAAGCAGGATGGGGTCATGAAGGGTGCTGGGAATTCTTGAACTCTGTCCTGAAAAACAAGGAGAGAGCTAAACATTTTTCATCAGGGGTGTGATGGAATAAACTTCTGTTTCCACGGAGTATGGTAGGATAAGTAATGGTACCCTCAAAGATGACCACATCCAAATCCTCAGAACCTATGAAAATATTACCTCATATGGTAAAAGGGACTTTGAAAATGTGATGAAGTTAAGGATTCTGAGATAGGGAGATTATCCTTGGTTATCCAGATGGACCCAATAGAAGTGCAGGAGTGTTTTTAAGAGGGAGGCAGGAGGAGCATAGTGATGGAGAGCTGTAAAAATGGAAACTGAGGTGGAATGATGCCCTCTGACATAGAGGAAGTGGTCAGGAGCTAAGGAGTATAAGCGGACCCTAGAAGCTGGAAAAGGCAAGAAAACTGAGTCTACCTATAACTTCTAGAAAGAATTGCAGTCCTGCTAACATTTTGATTTTAGCACAGTGGAATTGATTTTGAATTTCTGACCTCCAAAATTGTAAGATAATAAATTGAATTGGTTTAAGTCATTAAGTTTTTGGTAATTGGTTATAACAGCAATAAGAAACAAAAACATGGAGTTTTCCCTTACTTCTTGAATTTAATAGGGAATTGATAAAGATCAGGTTTATCCTAAATTAAAAAAATGACTCATCTCCTCCATGAATAGAGCCTGGCTTAATGGAGTGGCTTGTAGAGCTCACAAGAGTGTTAGGAAATATTAGGATAAGCTGCCAGAGTTCAGTGGGAGGTTGGGAGAGGGGGTGGTGTTAAGGGGTTCAGCTCTCCATCTTCTGGTTGCGCATCTACTCTTGATACTGTCCTCCATGGAGCAAGAGAGGGGTTTGTCTGTATTGCAGTGCATTAGTGTGTTAAATAACCATAGCTGTCTTTTCTTCTCCCCAGGTGAAGGCTGGATAGCATAGCCTCAGAACAATGCACATACAGAGCCAAGTACATGAAAGGTGAAAGGAATCCTTTTTTTCCTTAAGTACTTGGAGTTTTTCTGATGCAAATACCACTAAACAAGGAGATAATTCTTCTTTTCTTTTGCAGTTTAAAGAATGTTGTCAACCTAAGACTAATTTAGACTCTTTAAGCAGAGCACATCATCCTGGGATCCTGGGACAGCTCTCTGAACTTTTTTCCTTTGAATTTGAGTTTGGATGCAAAGGTAGCTCAAGAAGGTACTTGAAGACAGCACTTTGGAAGGGAGTTAATTTGGAGCTGCCACAAGTTCAGTCACACACTGAACTAGTCCAGAGATGGGAACCCAAATGGAATCAATGTTTCCCCTCCTTGGCACCACTTGCAGTTGATAAGGAGTTAACTCACATTTGCCTGTAGCTTCCTGACCCAACCTTAACATGTGAGAAAATTTAGTTTCACAAAAGCAAATTTAGAGAAAACAGAGTTGCATTAATAAAATAGCAGTCCCTTTAGACTTGGGTCATCCTGAAGATTCAATTTCAAGAGTGTTTTAGTGTAAACACATTTCTAAAGTTTCCTAATGCCAGCTGATATAGTCCTTTTGGGAGAAACCAAATGTGCCCAAATAAAATAGGGGAAAATGCCACAGAGAAATTCCCATAAAAGATAAACTATTGCAAAAAGATATATGTTTTTTTACTCTCTGCTTTGGCCAGAGTTTCAACAAAGATAGATCAAGATAAAGGAAGGCAAAGATTAAACCATAGTACTTTTGATTAAAAGAGAGTCAGAATTGTTTAAAATGATCTTTCCATCTTCACAAGGTAGTCAGCTGTGGTCTGTCTGTACTCTCTGCTATGTCACTTGTGCTCCTCTCAGCAAGGGACTGACATACAGAGCCAGCACCAATTCTGGCAATGGATGGCATTCCCAGGGTAGCCCCTGAGGCTTTCTGCTTATTCCCTCTGTGGGGTCTTCAGAAAAAAATGAAGGCTGGCCATTCCTCTCTATAAAGCAGGGACAGCCATGTATTCATCAGCTCTTAGGGTGAGATGCTCCATGGCTATCCAGTTTTAACCAAGCAAACACTATTGCACTCCTTTCATTTAGTAAATCTTTACTGTACTCTTTGCATTGTGGCTTTAGACATTAACCTCTCTTTCCCTTAAAGATTTCATAATCTTCTGAAGGAGACACATCAGTAACCTTCATGCCTAAGTAACTCTCATTGCTGGGAAGGCCAGAGAGAAGCAGGTAATTCATCTTTGTGGTAGGTAGGGAGCAGAGGGAAGTTTCTGAAAAGAGTATCCAGAGAAAGCTACGTGGAGCTGACTCTAATACCCTGAATTGTAAATGAATTACATACAGTAAGCCCCAAACTTTAGTTCCCAGTAGGAAATACTTGTTTGTCTTAGTGATGGATTGTGAGTCCAACAGAATAACGTGCTTGCATGTTATTTTACTGGTTTCTCATCCCCAATCCTGCTTCTTCCTCCTTTTAGTTCCAAGTGTTAGATATTCAGCTAAAGCAAGGTAAGCATGTCTGGTGTCAGGGTGCCATTTTAAAGCTTATGACTACACTGGTTGGGAGTTTATTTGCTCAGAGGAAATAATCTGTGAGGAGATTATAGAGACAATTATTACCTACTTTTATATAATAATTTGCTCTTAGAAAGTATGTTAATGGGCATGATATTATTTGGCTAATACTTAATTCATCCTCTAAGTGACTAGAGCCAACCTTTGCCAGGCAAAATTTTAGAGCCATAAGTCAGTGTTATGGGTTGAATTGAGTCTCCCCAAAATTCATATGTTGTAATTCTTGCCCCAGAAAGTGACTCCATTTGGAAATAGGGTCATTGCAGATGTAATTAGTTATGATAACGTCATCCTGGAGGAGGGAGGATTCCTAATATGACTGTTATTGTTATAAAAAGGTGAAAGTTGGACACAAACATTCCTGGAGGGAAGGCAACATGAAGAGGCACAGGGAGAAGACAGCCATCTACAAGCCAAGGAGAGAGGTCAAGAACCCCTCCTTCCCCCACAGCCAGCAGGAAGAATCAACCCTGCCACACCCTGATTTTGGACTTCTAGCCTCCAGAACTGTGAGATAGCACATTTCTATAGTTTAAGCTCCCCAGTTGTGCAACTATGTTGTGGCAGCCCTAGGAAACCAGTACACCCACCAAAGTCTGGAGTCATGGCTTCTGGTAGAGGGAACAGGTCTACTGATGTGTTGCTTCATTCTGTCAGAGCCGCTCACTTTCCTCTGCACTGATGGGAGGGAATTGGAGTTTTTTCCAAGAGATGCCAAGCATGAGTTATGAATTCAGCATGGCTCAGCATTTTGTCTTTTAAAAATGGTATTGGAAGAGAGTAAGACTCACAGATTAGCTTTCTTTTATTTTGTGGAATGTTGGACAGGAAAGAAAAAGAGAAAGAAAAAGCCCTCAGGGCACTTTAATAATACTTTTTAAGCAGTAGTGAAAAGAATTCATGAGTTATTGATGGGATATTTTTAAGGAGAAAAGGTATTTTTGTGATTTCTTTTTCAAATGACCAAAACCCAACCAGCCAACCAACCAAAAACAACCAACCCCTAAACTGATCAACAATTTAAAAAGCCTCAAAATCCCAAAACAAAAACTCTTCACTTTATTTTCTTGCAAATTTAGCAGAACTCAGTGATCTTCATCTCAACCTTCTGACTTAGTTTTTAGTTTTTCTCTGAATTTCAATCCTTATTGATGAGTATTCTTAATTTGGTGATTAATTGTTGCCCTTGAAGCACATAATTTGTTGCCCTTGAGGCACATGATTTGCTTTCCCTAATTTGCAGAAGACATATGTATTTGTTGAAGGGGTAGATTACAATAAGATTCCACTTTTTATTTTGTAAAATGATCAGCTATTAGTATTAATAGATTCTATGCATATACTAATTTGAATTTTGAATATTACCAAGTAGGAAGCAAGTGTCTAGAAAGAGTATGGACTTGAAATAAGAAAATCTGAGTTTAAATGCAAACCCTGACACTTCCTGTCTTGCAACTGTGAGCTGATCACATAACCTCACCAAACATGTTCAAGGCTACAAGATAGCTATCTCCTCCAAATGTTTATACTGAGAATTAAAATTAGATAATGAACATCAGATTATCTGGCATGATGCCCACACATAGGTACATCCTAAAAAATAGCTATTGGGAGTTTGTTAAATTGAAGCTCTGTTAGAGTAATAAATGGTGTTATTTTCATTCTAATTGTTCTGTTTTATAAATAGCATGTTTTTTTTCTCCCCAAACTGGAAAGCCTCTTAAAATAAGTAAAAAGAACCTAATCTGTAATCAATTTTTCAAGGCACCTAGTTTTAGGATGTCATTTAATATTTATTGAGGGTTTACGGTGTACCAGAAAGTATTTAGTATCTATTATCTCATTTGGTCCTTATAAAAACCCAAGGAGGGAGACACTATCATTACTCCCATGAGGAAACTGAACCCAGAGAATAACTCTAAGTGCAGAGCCCCCCTGGGAAGGGAAAGAACTAACTAGGAAGGGGGTTCAAACCAAAGTAGCATGGGGCCGGGACCAGGCTTTTAACCTCGGCACCAGTCTGCCTCCCTGTAGGGGAAGAATTATCTCAAGTGCTACCCTCTCACTATCCAGAGGACAGCTTATGGATAAAGTGTTTTTCATTGAGAGAGATAACTAGCAAAAGGGATTAGATTTATTATTACCACAGCATAAAGAATGAAGACTTCTCAGAGATCACTGCTGTCTTTAATCTCTTCTTGAAAGAAAAATCTTGGGAAAGGATAAATGAAAGTGAATGATGCCCAGCCTTGGGAGAGAAATGGTTTCCCACATCTGAGATGACTCACATCTTAACCTTTTTGCTCTAATTTCTCTCTTTGTACATATCCTATGATTTACTCTCTGGATGATGGCTCTGTAGCAAATTCCCGGCCAACGCACGCAGACATTATGCATTTCAGAAGACACATGCGCTCTGCTTTTAAGTGGTCACTTTCCCCTGGCTTCCCATATTTCTTTTCCCTCAAGAATACATTGTCTACCATGAAGTGGGTTAGGAAGCAGAACCACTTCACACAATAAAAATGGCAGGTTGATTTTGGATAATTTTGCTGTGTCTGTTACAACCAATTGATCCCAGGTAACAGAGACTCTGGTAACCTCCTCCTGGGGACTACGGTGGTGCTTGCGTGATGCTGGCTTTGTAATGCAGTGTGCTGTGGCGTGTACATGGGGTTGATCACTGCCCGAAAAGTAGGGACTTATTCCCTGACTTTGTCTCATCAATCTGGTTCATTTTGCCTCAGACACATTTTTCTCCCTAAGATTATCTCCACAAACCTCAGTGCCGAGAAGAATGAATTCCAATAAAACCCAATAAATCTGACAGAAAAATGTGGAGTTAGAGATCCACACAGACCACGAGGACTGTCGCATTAAAGGCTCCTGGGGATTTTTTTTTTATGACTTTTTTTTCCCTCCCTCTAATGCTTGGTCTCTTGCTTCCATAAATTCTGCGGGCTGGCTTTTCATTAACTCAGAAAGCTGAAATAATTCTTTGTAAAGAATTCTTTAGTCACACATGATTCAAAAGTTCACCAAGATCAAAGCTGGTCGGCTTTGTGGCGGACCCAACACCGTATATTTCATGTAAATGGTGTGGCTTGCTGCATTCTCAGCTGGACCTGCTCCAATTTCACATCCCCTCTGTAGATAATGGGACCCTCTTATGCCGTCCCCAGCACAAGGGGCTGCTCTGTGTCCAATCCTGTCTCCCTCAGGAGCCCATACAGATGCTGTCTGTACAGGCCAGTGAAGTCATTCTGACATCCCCCTCAATATTATCTGAAATTTCATGAAGCATGGGAGTCGTTCTTGGCCCTAGGGGGGCTGGGGCCGTGGGATGGGGGAGGCGGGGAATGGAGCAGAGAAATGCTTCATTGTTCATGCCTCCTCTGTCTCTCTGATTTTCCCTTTAGGAGGGTGGGATGTATTAAAGAGACCCAAAGGTGAGATTAAAGTAAACCAAGAACAACAAGAACAGACAGTCTTCCTTCTTGGGGATATCGCTCGCTTGTTCTCAGACTGTCTTATTGTCCTTACATTTTTCATTTAAAATATATGGGCACAGGAGGAAATGATGTGTGAGAGATACGGGAGAAAGAGTTTGACAGTCGGCCTGTAACAGTAATAGTGCTGGAATAATAGAGGGCCTTTCAAGGGGCTGACCATTTCCATGTGTACCCCCACTGTAGACAGAGGGGCTCAGAGCCATTTAGATATTTGCCACACACTCGGATGGAAGCAAGGATAGAGAGCCACGAGGACAGTAAATTCTTCATGATGTAGAACAGGGAAAAGGGTGTCCTTGCAAGTGAACTTCAGAGGCTCCTAGTGTCTGCTTACTGTGTACCTCTTGGCTGCTGTATTGATTACCTGATAGCCACCTAAGCTGGTTTCCAGGAGAGACCATGGAACGAATGAGCTTCTGGTCTTATGCATGATCAGTAGTGGCTGTGATACCTGAGAGAGCACTTCCGGGGCCTTAGAGGAGGTCCAGAGATGAAGGGCGGGCATAGGAAATGATGGAAAGGCAGGGGATATACCTGAAACAGGGAGAAGAACTCAATGAAGAGAGGATGAAAAGGCAGCCAGTTGTCAGAGGGCAAAACAGACACCCCCATCACCTTGTGCTAAGCGGAACTGGCAATCCTGTATCCATTTGGTAGTCTGGGTAAATTCTTGGGGACTTCAGCAGACTAGCTAACATGGCCTTTCCATGATATCATAAGATTCAAGCCCTAAAAAAAAAAAAATTCAGGTTCTGATTCATCTCTCCCTTGCTTTGCATTGACCCCTTCTGCCTTAGTTGTCACATCTCCATTATAGGATCATGGTACCTACGCCTTAGCCTATTTCGTCAGCATGTTAACGAATATAATAATGTAGGGAGTAATTCAAACTTGTAGACAAATGCTCTGTTTTCCAACCTGATGGAAATATTGACAGTGAAGTTAGAAGAACAAAACCTGGTGTTCTATTGCTTCAACAACAGCCCATACATCACAGAATTTGAAAGTCAGCCTCCCCTCCTTCCTCCACAAGGAGCAAAGTATATTTTCAAAAATGGAAGCATCTGGTTAAATATTAAATAGGAGAGTCATTCTTCTGAGGTCTTGCATTGCCAGCACTTAGGTAGCAGTTAAGTAAGATGGCCGTTGGCTTTGACAGCCATGCATTTATGATGCTATATAAATAATAACTGACAGCAACTCCACATACTCTTTCCACCAGGCTCGCCTCTTTGCACTTTCTTTAGTGGTTTATGCGTACACACGTGCGCACACACGTGCGCACACACACACATATGCTTGCGCCCACGCATGCGCGCACACACACTTTGCCCTACTATCATAATAGCTATTGTCTTCTCCCCTCCTGTTTCTTTCAACAGATGTGTCCATTTTTAGTTAATGTAAAGGAAATGGCAGCTCTTAAAGGTAGCTTTTGCAGTGGGAAAGAGTTACATTAACTGTGAAAACCTTTTAGTTGCACAATTTTTATATTCAGACTCCCTTCTCCAGACATTGCTTCCCCAGGTCTGCATTTCCCTTTAAGCTTACTGGCTGTCAGAAGGGGCTGCTTAGGGGCCGTGAAGGAGCAGTGCACAGCAGCAGCTGAGAGAGTTGAGCTGAGGCCCCTGGGCCAGGGAATAGCAGCATTGGAAGCCTCTGACAAAGTACTATTTGTGTGTTCAAAAAACATTTTATGGAAAAGTTTGTTGTGCCAACCTGTGCTCAAAATGCTAATGGTATTTGCCTAGGCCATTGGCCAAATAAAAACAGATTCACACATCTAAAGTAGAAGGACACTTGAAATAATAACTTTACGTTTTCAGAGTATCTCAAAATGTGATTAGCATATGTGCTCAGGAGACTGAGATCCACAGGGCTACTGTAGGGAGAAGCATCAGACACAAACTGACCTCAGGAAGAGAAAACTTGCACATTGGCAGTGTGGGAAAAATCTCCCATTGTCGTTTTCACTGGAATAACTGTGAGAGAATCCACAGAGGGGCAATCTCGGGTGTTTGGAATGTGGGAAACACTTTCCAGGCAACTGAGAATGCCAGCTCATCATGCCAATGTCAGGAGTAGCAGAGAAGGCCCAAGGATGCAATTCATGTGAGAAAGATTCTGGAAAGTGATCACGCTGAACCCACCTGGTATCTAAGGACTCACATTTCAGCCAGCAAATGCATCTTACAGGCCTTATTCAACAGAGTTTGTCCCCAGAAAGACAGATGTCCCCCCCTTCCACCTTGCCCTGGTGCCCAAATATTAAGAATGTACAAAATAATGTGAGGATTCTAAAACACTCTCTGGAAACTCATAAATGCAGGAAAACCAACCATTATCCCACCTTATAGAATGCTAAGTCCATAAGGGCTCAAAGACTTGAGGAAAAGTCTGATGACAATCTTTCCACACTATCCTTTTTCCCCATTTCTGAGAAAAACCTTCTATGTCCTCCTAAAGGCTGCTTCCAGCAAAAGTGAGCAGAGGGGGCCTGTTTCTTTTGTAGATGTACTTGATTTTTATATTAAGAAACTTTGCGATGCTTCCATACCCCTCCAAGTGGAACTGAGAATCACTGAACAGACAGGATCTTCATAAGCGTTTTGAGCACCAACTATGTGCACTGATAAATTCTGAGCGATATGAAAGTTTTCCAGACAGAAAATGTCTGCACCTTCCTCTGTTGAACAATCTGTAATGGAGATTGGAGATAAATTCCATCAGAACAACTTACAAAAAAAAAAAAAAAAAAAAAAAAAAAACAACCTACCAACACCTGAATATGAGCTTTTGTTCCTGAGCATTTTCTTTGAGTTCTGTGAGGAGATAAAGCCTTCCCCCAACCAGTCAGAATTTTTTTCTGCCCTCATGTCTAATCAACCTACAGATCATGGTGGTCCCCAAATATGGCTTTCATTGGAATCACCTAGGAGGTTTGAAACACATTACCTCTCACCTTCCTGAGGTGTTGATGTAATTGGTCTGAGGTGTGCCTTGGTTGGTGTTAGATTCGATATCTAGGGGTGAGAATCTTGGAGGACATCTTAGAATTCTCCCTACCATGGTGGTAATTGTTAGAAAGGACAGGGAGGGGAACCCTGGGTGGCGCAGCGGTTTAGCGCCTGCCTTTGGCCCAGGGTGCAATCCTGGAGACCTGGGATCGAATCCCACGTCGGGCTCCCGGTGCATGGAGCCTGCTTCTCCCTCTGCCTATGTCTCTGCCTCTCTCTCTCTCTCTCTCTGTGTGTGTGACTATCATAAATAAATAAAAAATTAAAAAAAAAAAAAAGAAAGGACAGGGAACCCCTTTCTGGACAGTAAGTTACTAAAAGTCAGGGCCAGGGTCAACCAGTAGATGAATACTTTGAAATGACTATTGCTTTAGCAGTGACTACCAACATCTGCAGATGATGGACCGTGGGGCTAATAGAGTAAACTGGGAGAATAGACTCCTGCTTACTCCAGGCTTTACAGTTAGCAAAGACTTCCCTAGAGTTGGCTTAGATGTGTGAATGCTGGGCTCCAGGCAGATGGGGGCAGGAAATCTCAAAAGGTACCTCAGGGATGGCTGAGATGCGAGGAGGGTTTGAGTACCAGAGGTTAAACAGGCTGGGCTCTGCTCTCCTCCTTGGCGCTCAAACTGGAACAGCTCTGCTTTGATGTGTTTTGGGTATTGGACTAGAATGCACGTGACTTCTGGAGACACATTTCTTCCTGAAGTGGTTTTCAGGGTGCCTTGCGGGGCAGGTGGGGTAGCTGTTAATTTCCCTGCCTTGCTGGTGAGGGAACAGGTTCCCCAAGGCTTCACAATGTCCCCAGCATCCATTTAGCCAGAGATGCTTCAGTCTGCTCTGAATATGTTGGCACTTGCTGCCCTGAAATATCTTGCAGAGCCCACTTATAAGCCATGTGATAAAAATCAACTTTTTTTTTGCCTTAGAGCAATCTAATTTTGACCCCCAAATCTATACTCCAGGTTGATTATTTTTTTTTTTTAATAAAGCACTCAGCTTCTTGGACTTTTCCCACAAATCTATACTATGAAACCATGAAGGATATTCAAAATGATGTGCTAAGCACTGAACGCAATTGCAAAGGAATTTCTCACACAGATAGATAACTGGTTGTGTGTGTGTGAGTGTGTGTGTGTTGGGGAAGTGGAGGAGAGAGAGGCTTCACTCAAATAGGTCCAGGTATCTTATAGTAATCTACTATGAAGAGGATGAGAGTTATTTGGATGCATATACTTTTTTTTAGTGTATTTTTTAGAGAAAAAAGTTACCTAATTTTACCATATTTAGATTTTGATAGATTTAATAAGGACCTTTGAAATCACTGGAAAAATGACAAAGAGGAAATGGAAAATACTCTGAGTTCATGGCATGTTATCAACCAAAATATTAAAGTTGCGTGTTGCTAAGCTTTCAGACTTTTCTCTTGCTTTTGGAAAGGGATGGGTTTTCCTCCTGGCTGCAGGATTTTTACAGTATTATTGAGGCTGGCTAGTATTGCAGTAGGAACTCTGCTGCCTATAGGAACGGCATTAGCAGTGAGAAGTCAGCGAAGTAGTTGATTTGCAGGGTATTTCCTAGAGAGAAAATCGTGCTCATCTGTCTTTTCTTCCTTTGAAGTGTCCCTCGTGTGGTCTCAAAGTGGGGGGCTTTGAGAAGGAGGGGTTGCTCGGGGGAGGAAGGGAAGCCAGGCCAGGGAAATGTATCTGGGAAGAGCAGCCCCGGCTGCTGCTCTCAATCCCTCGTCCCTTTGCCGCATACGCACAGACACAGGCACATTAGCGGTCAGTTTAGCTGCAATATTCACAGCACATTTGCTGGGGTTCAATTGATCGCTTCAAGCAAGAGATAGCGTCAGCAAGGATGTGGTGTGGAGAGGCCTGGTGCTTGGGGGCTTCCGCTCTCACACATCATCAAGCCCCATTTTGAAATGGTTTGAATTAATGACACTTATTCAGACAGACAAAGTAGATAAATGGAAATATTAGACAAGGCTTTTCACCTACTTTGCTCAACATTTCCCGTTACCTTGAGTGCTGGAAACTCTCCATGGTCTTGCTCAGCCTGAATAGGAGCTGCATGAGCTCACACCCCACACCGCCTGCAGCAGGACGTGCACATGCCCATGTAGGGAGGGTTACAGTAAAGGAAGCCCACTCTGCTGGGGCAGACGGGGCCCAACGCAGAGAGCATGCTTCGGACGTAAGTTCCTATTCTCCAGCATCAGGGCTACCCCTTGCGGGGTGCCGTTCATCTTGTAGATTTTTAAAATGATTATGACAATTTCCTGGCCGTTGGTGGAAAAGTATCTTGAGCAAGGGCAGCTTTGACAAACTTGCACAAAGTGGCCTTTGAGGCCAGTGGCAGGGCTGCCAAGCATCACCAGGCAAACAAGGGCTTTGGAGTCAGAGCCCAGCTCTAATCCTTGCTTTGTCATTTCCTGCCTGTGTGACTTTGAACAAGCCACTTAAACACCCTGAGCTTTGGTTTTACCATCTGTAACCAGGGATTTTATGTGTGTCTCAAATGAGGTGAGCTGGGAAAATGCTTATCATGGTAAGAATCGTGTGAGCTCATGGTAGGTGCTCACAAATCATCAGGCCTTTGCCTCCCTGATCCACCTCTCTACCTCTTTACTAGATAAAGTAAATCACACACCATGTGACCCTATGGGGGCACCTAAGCAATAAGGCCTAAACTTGACTTGGCAGGATGTGTTCATTTGCAGGACTTGGAGTTTGACAGTCTGCAAAGCCATCCTTTAGCTGGGCCTGGGGAATTCATTTCCAGGGAAGCAGCCAGCTTCCTTTCCCTCTTCACCACAGGTGAGGGGCAGGGAACCCCCAGTCTAGGTAGGCCAGGAGCTGAGTCTGGCAGTGAAAAGCAAAGGGAGCAGAGGGTGTGGATGTGGGGCTATGGAGGGGAGATAAAGTCCTGAAGATGAGTTGGTGAATCTTGCTCTGTCTGGTCCTAGGACCTGCTCTGGGAAACTGCTCTGAGTTCCTATTTGTCTCCTCTCCTGCCCCTCCCCCTTTTTTTTAGAGAGAGAGAGAGAGAGAGAGAGAGAGAATGCAACTGGGGTAAGGAAGGGCAGAAGGAGACAGAGAGAATCCCAAGCAGGCTCCACACCCATTGTGGAGCATGACTTGGGGCTTGATCCCACCACCCTGAGATTGTGACCTGAGGAAATCAAGAGTCAGACACTCAATTGACTGAGCCACCCAGCTGCCCCCTCTCTTGTCTTTTTCATGTACATGAAGGAGCAGGGTAGAGCGTGATCTGGAATCGGACTGCCTGGGTTCCATTCCAAGCTTTATGTACTTACTGGCTCTGTGGCCTTGGACAAGTTACTTAACTACTCTGTGCTTTAGTTTTCACATCTGTTAACTAGGGGTAATAATAAAATACCCACCCCATAGGGTGGTTGCAACAATTACACAAGAAGGACTTGGTTTAGTAAGTATTAATATATATTGACATCTTCTATTTGTGGTCTATTATACCAAGTCACCTCGGATTTCTAATTTATGTGATTTTAAGATGCATTCAATGGATTTTGCATGCAAACTGATATTTTTATGATACCAACAGATTATGCATTTGGTTCTAGCACCCATTGTTGGGACAGTGAATAAACCAATCTGCTAGGCTTGGGTTCCCCCAGGCCCTCTTTGATCCCCTATCAATTGAACCTTTGGCTGACTTTCTTGAGGCTAAACTCTAAAACTCCTTTACGGATCGAGGGATTTTCATCCTGAAAATATTATTTTCACTTTCCTTTCCAAAGGGGGTTTACTCTCCTCTAATGGGACAATCCAAGTTCTTTTTTCAGATTACATGTTTTTAGTGTAGCTGTTCTAAGGGGGAAAATATATGGTTAGATGAAAGAGCTCTGTCCGAGTTCTATGTGTGTTGGTGGAGGTTTTCAAACACAAATATTTGATAAAAATATGTGGTTTTATTTATTTATGTATATCTATATATTAGAAATGTTAACTTGAACTGAACCGTTTAACATGCTTAATCCGAGGCAGATGGAATGGTCAGTGAATTATTTTTGTAAACCACTTCTGTTGGCATTCAGAGCTTCCTTTCGTATTGATTCCATTCTGGCTGGCCACTCGAGGTTTCACCAGAATAAGCTGGTGCCAGACTCCACTTCAATGACATATGTGTTCATTCCCCTGAAATACAACACAATTGCAAATTTCTTCAGCCCATAGAACCACTTTTGTAACTAATTAGACCAGACAGGGTGCTGCGGAGAAACCCCGGACACAGCATTGCACCCTGATAGATATTCATACAGGCCAGCCCCTTCACAAAGTGAACAATTGCCCAAATAATTATTTCCTGCTGTGGACTCCTTTTTTTTTTTTTTAATGCTTTGTTTGTGAAATCCTATTTTCTTCCCTACTTTCCTGTTGACTGCAGCTAAATTGAATTTGGTCCAACCCATCTCACACTCGGTCAGCAAAATACTTCACTCTGTGGAGGAAAGGGGTTAACCCTTTGAATGCTGCCTTTCTCATGGGCCTGGGACTCATCTCTGGTTATCTCTTATTTCAGTAGTCAAGCAGAAGGACAGGAAGGGCTGTGCTGATCTGGGGGGATGAGGAAGGCGATAGAAACGCAATATGTTATATTAGGATCATGACTATTTTTGGTAAAGAGAGTTCAGGTCACTTTTCCTATTGTCATGCAGAATATGGAATTATGAGAAGGCAAAGAAGACAATGTGGACAGGCTCATAAATACAAAAAAGGAGTATACTTTCTACCAAAGGTTTTCTTGAGAAACATGGCATAAATTTGGAGTGAAGGGCTAGACTGTTGTTAAACAAAATTTAGAAAAATTGGGGTAATCACTCCTGAGAAACAAGATTCATAGAGGATCTGAATTTAAAAGGGGGGCAAAGGTGACTTTAATTCATATCACATCTTACAGCAGTCCATAGTGGGAATACCCGTCTTATTTGTGTTTTTTTGCCATTTGGATTCAGAGGAGCTGTGTTGTGAGATCGGAGAGCCAGGTCTGTTGAGAGGTGCGAGATCCTGAGGAAAGAGAACCAGCTGTGAGAAATATTCTGGCCAATATCAGCAAGTGTGACTTTGTCAGCACGTTGTGGCGCCTGTCCTCCATTGTGTGAAAACTGTCCCCATCCGGTGAGAGTTTGTGGAACTTGCTGGAAGCGGAGATGGTGTCAGAGGCTGCATTTGCCGGTCAGTCTGGAAAATGTAACTTGTTTCTGCAGGTGGAATGTCTGGGTCAAAGCATTTTCCTGGTTGATGGAGAGACTCAAATTTTCCTGCTTAAATATTGTATGAAGTTCTACTTCCACCTGCACAGTACGAGAGTGACTGTTTTCTCCAGCCCACCCCACCCAAAGCATGTACTCAAACTTTTACATGTTGCCAATATATGTTTAAACAGTGGTATTTCACTTATGTTTTAATGTGCCTTTCTCTTACGAGTGAGCAAGCATCTGTCCCTATGTTCATTCAAGAGCCATATGTAATGTTTGTTCTGTTGTATCCTTTTGTAAATTTTCTATTGGCTGTTGATTTATTTTCCTTTGTATTTACAAAAGCTTTTTTTTTTTTTTTTTTTACAAAAGCTTTTAAAACCCATCTCATGCAAATATAAGGATATTAATTCTTGATTTCTTATGTAAGTTGCAAATGTTTCCTTAGTATGTTGTCAAACTTCTGACTTTGCTTATAGCAATTTTTTTGCTATGCAAAGATTTAAAAAGAAATTTATGTGGCAGGATTTATCCATTCCTTTTTATGAGTTCTGGATGGTAAGTAATACTTCTAAAAGCTTTTAAAGTTAAATTTTAAAATTTCCTATATTTCGACTTAAATGTGAAATAGTAAAGAAAGATAAAAGGAATAAAACAAATAAGAAAAACCATAAAAGACTGTATTGTTCAACCGTATGCAAATAATTTTGACACTGGGTGAAATGGAAAATTTTCCAGGAAAATGTAATTTTCCAAAACTGACCTAAGAAGAGAAAGAAAATCCAAACCAATCAATTCCTAGGAAGTTGTCAAGGAGTAATCCATCACGAAAGCACCATGCCTGGATGGTTTCACTGGGCAATTCTATGGCCTTTTTAAATAAAAATAATTCCATAGCATAGAAAAAGCATAGAGCAGAGAAAAAGAAGAAAAGCTTCCAATTTTGTTTGACAAGATACATTATGTTGCTACCAAAACCCAAAAAATTTTGCGAAAAATAAAGTGTAATTTTTCCTATGAATATTTATTCTAAAATCTTAAATTAAACTTGAAGAAACATGATTCAGTGGCACGTTAAAACAATAATGTACCATATCTAAGTTGGTATTCTAGGAATGCAAAGTTGGTTCAATATTAAGAAATTTTCAAATGAATTCATATTAATATAAGAAAAATAATTTTTATCAAAATTATTTAATAGATGCTGAGAAAATCATTTGACATAATCCCATGTCCAGTCTTAACAAAACAATAAATTAAGAACAGATGCTTCATTGACAGGTATCTCAAATCAAAAAGCTAATACTTAATGCTAAGAGCATTCTCACCAAAGTCAGGAATATTATATAGATACTGCTGTTATTTATCATTGTACTGAGGAGCAAACTGATAGAATCAGACAAGAGCAAGAGATTATAGCTACAAAAACTAGAAAAGAAGAAATAAAACTATCAACATTTGTGGAAGATCTTATTTAAATCTATTGAACCCAAGATCATACCTGATAAACCACCAAAAGTGAGAAAGTTTAGTAAGATATCAGGGTACAAAGTTAATAAAGAGAAATAAACAGCTTTTGAAGTTACAAAGTATAATTTTAAAAATCATGCATTTAATAATAACGAAAGAGATAACATACCTAGGAATAAACTTCATAAGGATAACAAAAAGCGTATGAAGAAAACTTTAAAATCCCTTGTGAAGAGCATGCAGGCACGTGTGTGCACAGATATATACACACACAAATGGGAGACATACCAATTCTTGGATGGGAAGACAATAACCATAAATATGTCAATTTTCACTAATTATAAATTTAACATGATCATAACAAAAAATAACCCATAGGACTTTTAAAAAATAGCTGAGGCAATTCTAAATCAAGAAGAGCAGGAAACTTCCAGTTATAAAATAAATAACTCATAGAGATTTAAAGTACAGCATAGGGAATATAGCCAATAATATTGTAATAACATTGTATGATGATAGATGGTAACTACACTTACTGTGGCGAGCATGAGTCACGTATAGAACTGTTGAATCACTATGTTGTACACCTGAAACCAATATAACACTGTATGTCAACTATGCTTTAATAATAAAATTTTTAAAAAAAGAAGAACAGGAAAATTCTGGGGAAAAAATAGAGTAGTATGGGAAGTCATCAGATATAAAATTCTAACTACTTAGGAATAGCAACGATGTGATACTGATGCATGAACAAACAGATCAATGGAGCACACTGAAAAGTCCAAAAATAAGCCTCAATATATGGGAATCTTATATATGGGGAATTAGTGCAGGAAGTCTGTGCTACTCTGTAAGTGGTATTAGAACAGATCATAAAATCATAGCCAAGTGGAAAGAGATAAATCTGTATTTATACCTCATGATATATGCCAGGATAACTTACAAATGGATCAAAGTTTAAATCTAAAAAAAATTAGCGTTCAACTGGTGTTGGGTTTTAACTCAATGGCAGGTGTATTTTTTTTTTTTAATGGCAGGTGTATTATGAACTTACGCTGTGTCAGCAAACATACTCCTGCCATTTCTTTTTAACAGTTGTATAGTATACCACTTAACAAAATATCATCATTTGTTAAATTAAACTGCTATTTATAGAAATTCTAGAGTATTTCCAACTTTTTGCTTTTATAAGGCAAGCTGAGGATTATTTATCAGAACAGCAAAGCAAATTTCTCAAAATTGAGGTCAGCTATTGTATTCATTTCCTGTAGCTGTGTAACAATTGACCACAAATGTGATGGCTTAAAAGGACAGAGGGGATCCCTGGGTGGCTCAGTGGTTTAGTGCCTGCCTTTGGCCCAGGGCGTCATCCTGGGGTCCCGGGATCAAGTACCACATCAGGCTCCCTGCATGGAGCCTGCTTCTCCCTCTGCCTGTGTCTCTCTGGCTCTCTCCTCTGTGTTTCTCATGAATAAATAAATAAAATCTTAAAAAAAAAAGGACAGAAATTTATTTTTTCACAGATCTAGAGTCCAGAAGTCCAAAATCAGGATCCCTGGAATAAATTGTCAGCAGGACTGTACTCCCTCTGGAGCATATTCCTTTTCTCTCAAAGCTTCTAGTGGCTTCTGGCATTCTTTGGCTTGTGGCCATACCATTCCAATCTCTATCTGTGTAGCCACATTGCCTTCTCTTCTGTGGTCAAATCTCCCTCTGCCCCTCTCTGAAGTATACATGTAATTATATTTAGGGACCCTCTGGATAATCTAGGAGACTCTCCCCATCTGAAGATCCTTAATCCCATTTGCAATTTTGTTTTTTCCCATATAAAGTAACACAGGTTCTAGGGATTAGGACTCTGACCTTTTTTTTTTTTTTTTTTTGAAGGGGGTGGAGACATTAATCATGTTCTTGGAAGTCCATAGATTGTTCCAACCCTGGAGAATTTTTAGCAATGTTAATTTATATGCAAATTCTAGGCTCTTCCTTTCTCCTTCTTCTCCCTCCTCCCAGTGTCCTTGCCCCAAACTCCCCAGCACCTGATCATCTAGGAGGCAGGGCAGATGAAGGCTGTCTTGGTCTTACTCCTAGGCCACCTGTTCACGCCCTGAGGGTGATTTTTCCAAGGGCTCATTATAATGTCATGTTTATCTCTTCTTTACGAGGATTTCTTTTTGGTATTAGACAACGTTTCCTCCCTCTTCCCGTTGGTATGTAGCTATTCATTTTATAATCATCACTTTGCTACATGCTCCATTCTAATGGTTCCTTCTGCACTCATTTCTCTTGTAGTTTCTAACTAAATGACTGTATTATCTGCTATTACAAAAATAGCACCTTCAGGTCTTGACAACTTTAACAGAAAGGAAAAATAAAAATTTTTTACAAATCCTGTGTCCTCTGCTCCCCCCAAACATCTCAAGCCACTGGTTTTGGCTTTCTCTACTTCTCTGTGCTCTTTTTTGGCCTTAGCAAAGAGAGAAACCAGAGAGCCCCCTGACCCTCCAGGGCCAAGTGCTTTGCTGGAAATCTTGCTGATCATGCTGTGGGTGCTGGGATCCGCCAGTCAACTTCCTGCTCATTCCATGTTCTGTCTTGGCAGCCTTCAGGTCTGTCAGCAGGGAAGTTTGTTTAATAGGTCAGTGACCCAGTCCCCAACCTTGGGACAAATTCTGAGAATAAGCAAGCAGGAAATCTAGTGGCAAGCCCATTCCCAGATATTGTACTGTTGCATGCAATACAGGCCCATGTCACTCTGCTTTTCTGTGCAAAACTCTCTAGCATCTGTGTTGAAATTTCCTTTATTTCTTCATTTCTGGATTCAATGTGCTCCGATGTAAAGAAGATGGGACTTGCATCAAACTGGCAGGAATTCATATCCTGGATCTTCCACTGGCATATATAATCATTTTTTCCAAAATACATTATGTGATTCAGACTCAGTTTTCCAGTCAGTGAAATAGGCCCGATGAAATCATGTCAAAGGTTACCCTGAGGATTCAATGAGACAAAGTATGTCATGCACCTAGCACAATTCCTGGCACATGGGGGCTTTTCAACATATACTCCCCTTTTTACTTTTGCTCAGCGTTGATCTTTGTTTTTCGTTCTGCATTTTCCCCCATGACATTCAAATTCCCCTCTTAATCTATACTTAGCCACAGTATGCATTAGTAATTAAGGTAACTGATATTTCTATTTATTAAGCCAGATTCTGTACTGAGTAGCTTATGTGCATTTTCTCAATCTAAAATTAAAAAAAATCAAGAAACAGTCAAACCCTCATTTGTATTCCTTTCCAGTCTCACCTGCCTCCCTCAAACAGAAGTTTAAAATTGATGAGGATCTTTTCTGGCCCCCGTTTTTATAACTTTGCTCTATTTCTATAGACAATACAGATACTGTAGACAAAATAGTGTTTCCTTGTTTTAAAAATTTACACAAATGGTATTGTACTGTGCTTTTCCTTCTCCAACCTGGTCTTTGGGATCAACAATGTATTTTACATTTAGTCCATGAATTTTAACCAGTGCAATAGTTTATTGAATTAAGACACTACTATTTATCTATACATTCCTCTACTAATGAACAATTCATTTGTTTTAAAATTTATAAGCAATTATGTAATAGCTATTCTTGTGTATGTCTCCTTATTCTCAGATTATTTTTTCAGAAAAATCCCTAATAGTCTAATCGTTTGCCGCATTTTAAAGACTTCTGTTATCTACCGTCAAATGTTAATCCATGTCTAGCAAAATTATCTACGCTTTCACCAGGAAAGCCTGAGAATGTCTGTTTCTCCAGATCATTGCTAACATCATGTATTCTGACTCATTTAAAGTTTTGCTACTCTGATAAAAACAAAGCCCAAACAAAAAGCCATCATCTCACAGATTTAATTTTCATGTCTTTGATGAGCGGTGACACCGATTAGCTTTCCAAATACTTATTGGCCATTTGTTATTTTCATTTTGTGAATTTTTCTATTCTTGTCTAGTCTATTATCATTATCTTCCATATATTTTGCAATTTGGTGTCCAGTTTGCCATTTACCTTTTGGCTTTGTGGTGATTTTTATTCTGCAATACTTTAAACTTCTTATACAGTCTAGTGGTCAAGCGATCAACATTTTCAATGGAATCTTTTCTATTTTTTAAAATATTGAGTGATAGTCAATTAAACTTCATAATTACACCTGCTATGTGAACAACCCTAAGGATTACAAATTATAGTTATAATTTCAGGGGGAAACTGCAATTTAGTTGTGGGACAAGGTACTCATAAAACCATGGTCAATAATACAAGCTGTCTACGATGAGTATCAAATACTTGGCACACAAAAAAGGTGACTTCACTTTGCCTGCCAGGAAGCTGAGGGCAAAGAGCACAAGTGAGTGCTGAATCACAGTGGCTCAATTAGCTTAGGTGGTTCACAGAAATGCAGAATATTAGGGCTGGAATAGTCTTGAGAACCATCTAATCCAAAATAAAAATATATGTCTTTTGGGAGTTGACTGAATTCCCACCAAGATGTCCTGCCAACAAACCCAGCAGCAGTACCAGCCCTCACCAAATGTTCTCCTAAGAGCTCCCCAAAGTGCTCAAGGCCATGTCCTCTCCTGGCTCTTCCTGCTGTGTCCCCAGTCTTGGAGCAGCTGCCACATGAGCTATCTCAGCCCCCCATAGATCCCACCTGACTGCTGTGAGTGGGACCTGCAGATCTTCTCGCTGTTGCCCCAGCTCTGGCCCTATGAACCATGGATGAGTAGCACTAAGGAGGTTAAGGGTAAAAGATCTGTCCCAGCCTGAGCTCTCCACTGCCTGGCGCTGACAGCTCTTGTGTTGGTGGGGTGGGTTTTCTTTTGTGCAGAACTTTGTTGTATCTGAAAACTCAGTATTCATCATGAATCCCGATTTCTTCTTTTTTTGCTTCTTACAACTTGTATGGTATCTTATCATTGTCTGATTATTTGGCCTCTAAAGACTAGGACCCCAGGACACTTCTCTTTAAGGGAAATAGCAAAGCTGATGAAGTGGTGAGCCAGTTGGGTATATCAAGGAGCCCTTCTACTTCTGTTTTTTTTTGGGGGGGGGGGCTTTTTATTTTGAAATAATTATAGACTCACAATAAATTGTAATAATAGTACAGAAAGATCCAGTGTGCTCATTACCTATCTTTCCCCAATGATGCCCTCTTATGGAATAGTGCATTTTGAAGCAAGGAAATTGGCTCAAAACCATCAACTTGACTCTGAATCTTACCATATTCACCAGTTTTTACATGCACACTTTTTTCTTTTTTATTCTTGTATAATTAACATAACAATCTTGCATAATTATATTAGCTTGAGATGTGCAAATGTTGATTTAACATGTCCGTGCATTACTCAATGCTCACCATGAGAAACATGTCACTATACAGCATTATTACAATATTGTTGACTATACCTACTATGCTGTACTTTTTATTTCCATGACTTACTTATTTTACAATTAGAAGTTTGTGCCTCTTAATCTCCTTTACCTATTTTACTTATGCTCCCATCCACCCTCCCTCTGGCAATCACCAGTTTGTTCTCTGTATTTGAGAGTACATGCACACATTTTTTTGGGGCATGTCTTTGTATATAACTAAATGATATTTTATAGATTTGTGTAGGTTCATATTGCCTCTACCACATCAAGTTTCCAGAACCTTTCTGTCACCAAAGGAGCCACCCTTTGTGGCCATCACCTCCTTCGCTTTTCTATCCACGGACAACCACTTACCTAACCTCTATCTCTACAACTTTGTCACTTCAACAATGTATCAAAGGAATCAAATGGAATCATATAGCTGTATAACTCTTGGGGTTGGCTTATTTTCACACTGCATAATGCCCTTGAGATCTATCCAAGTTGCTTCATGTATCAGTACTTTGTTTCTTTTCATTGCTGAATAGTATTCCATGATATGGACGCTCTACAATTTGTATTACCATTCACCTGTTGAAGGACATTGGGTTGTTCCTGGGTTTGGGGTATTACATATAAAGCTGCTCAAGTCATGTAACTGGCTGAACAAATTAAATGTCTAAGAGTCATAGAGATATTTTAAAAATGAACTCTCTTAATCTTTGTCAATAGAAAAATATACACATTTCTAGAAGAGTTCTTTCCTAGCTATATACTTCACGGTTTTCTTAAAGGGGTGTCTTAGCAAATGCCCATTTCCAGATCACTCTTCTGATATCTATCAATGACTTTCAGACTTATGTTTGGGAAGACCAAAGCTTGTGCTCTGCCATTAAAGGTCACCTTTCTGAAAATACTAGCTGTTAAAACTTGTCATTTGCTATTTGGATTCTCACTTTGGAGCCACTGTACATTTTCACCTTGTTTCATTGTCTCCCAACCATTTATCACTCTGACTTCATGATCCTTATGGATTTATTCCCCTGTTTGTTGACTGCCCCTTCCACAAGAGCTGGACTTTGCTTGGGTATGTGCTGTCCCCCAGTTTATAGCTTGAGGACCAGGCATAGAGCAGATGTATAATACATGTTTGTGAATTAATTATGTCTTCAACACATAAAGGAAACTTTAAATATTCTTCCCAAAAGACTTGACTGAAGTAAATATAAGTAAAACCCACCAAATAAGTAGAGTGAAAGAAAATCATTCCAGGATTTGGATTTAGAAAGCCCAAGGCCTAATCTCAGCTCTGCCCCTTACTGGCTCTGAATCTAGACAAATGCTTCAACGTCTTTGCTAAAGTCTTTTCATTGCAACACCATCATCTTCACAGGATAATTTTGAAGCTCAAGTAAGACAATTTGTGTGAATGCACTAAAGTGCTATATAAATTTAAGAGATTCTCCCTAATCATCGTTCTCATCATTGCCACCATAAGAGCAATTTCCCCCTCTGGAAGCATGAAGCATCCAGGCAACAGCAAATAGGAAATCATGACATTCCTGTGACATTCCATCCAGTAGAGGGCAATAGTTCCCATCCGCTAAGTCCAATGTCTTAAAACATTAAGTTGAAGTTCAATCATGGCAATTTGTAATCATTTGTATTTATTGTTACAGGAAACACACACGTCCATCCTAGTAATCCTTCCATCCAGCGATTTCTGGTATTCTTGTTTGATCTTGCCTGTAGCCCAAGCTTTTTTTGGATGTGTCTGGTTGCCATGAAAGTTATCTTTAAAAAAAAAAAAAAAAAAAGGATTTCCATTCTCTCTCTTCCTGATTGGCTGGGCAAAATGCAGAACAAATTGTGGCTCAGAAATGATAACACAGGCATGCTTCTCTTTTGACTATAACCTTGGCATTGACAGGATAATTGTTTTGCTTGCGTAGGTCATCTGAGAATCTTCCCAGTCCTTATGTGGGAATTCTCTCACCTATATTCTCTGTCTGCTGACTTACTATATGTATTTCATACAAGGATTGGTGGGGAGGGTTCTTCAAAGAAACTAATCTTGGCAGTCTATCTGGTACGTCTAGGAACTCCCTCCTAATAGTGCCTATCAGTAGCCATGCCATTGATGCAGGGACAGACGGCTGGGAAGTTGCTAGGGGGCTTCACTGCAGAGAGTGAGTGCAGCTGGGTCTTTGATATACTGCTTTAATCTACTGCCAGGGGAACCACACTAGAGTAAGGCAGGGTAGCCACCTTTGGAAAGCAGAGAGAGAGAGAGATACATAAGGTAACTCAGTTCTTTTCAATTAATGAGAACTAGTTAGTATAACTGGGGATAGTTCTGGGATACCATTTCTTTTTTATGGAACTCTATTAATCTTTGAATCATACCAACCCCTTTTATTAAGGAAGGCACCGAGATATTTAAGTAAGATGGTTTATACATTTGAGTACCATTCATTCATTCATTCATTCATTCATTCATTCATTCATTTATCTAATGTCAGTGGAAGGCCTACTGTATGCCAGGAATTAGAGATTCAAAAGGAAATAAGATCAAGACCCTCCTCCCCTTTTTGAGTAGTTCCTAGTCTCTGGGGGAGGCTAATGTAAACCATAAATGACCCTACAGAGGAGTAAGTGCTATAACTGAGCTAAGGGTGCAGGGACAGGAGATGATTGGCTGTGTCTGCAGGAGGTTTGTCAGGGGGTAGAACTGTGTCTGTGTGTTATGTGACTTGTTTCAGGAAGTATATTTTCCATCTTATTTCACCCTCTAAGCAAACCTTGGTTCACATCCTCCGGAATGCTGAATGAGAAGGATGTAGTTAATTTTTACTATTATCACTCTCCCTCCAAGTCTTCCCAGCCTTTCCTAGTACAAAGTTGTGGTTATATTTGACAGTAGGGAATGGGGGACCACCGGCACATACTTTCTGAGAGCTAAAGATGGGAAGCCTGATTTTGAGGCCTTGGGGAAAATGTCACCTTCTTCTGTCTTCCTTGTTATCTGGCCAAAGAGAGAAATAAATGGAACTTGTCTGGCTTTCTCTGGCAGGGACCACAGTAACTTTTCCCCAAGACAAGGCATGCCTCTCAGTGCTTTGCCATGATTGCTTTTGGGTCACTTAGTAAAAGTACTGACTTAGGGAGAGGACACTGCAAACTTTAGATGGGGGAGGAGGCCCAGTTCCAGGAGAAAAACTTCCCCTCCTCCACTAAGACCTTCCATGACCATAGGCAATAATTCATTCTCCCTTCCTGGGACCATACTACTCTGTATATTGCTCTGTGTATTAATTTGGCCATTTTGCCAAGCATCACACTCTCAGTGTTGGATTTCCAGGATAACTTTAGGATATGCCTCAAAGCAGCAGTTTGGCCTTCTAGCACCTTGGATCCCCTGGAGCACCAGTTTTTGGGGTAGCAGGTATTGAGTGGCTCCCCCTTGGCTGAATGGGTGGATAGAGATGACACACCAGCAGAATGCCCAAGGCTGCTTACCCTCTAGGTTGTGATCAAGCTGGGGGCAGAGCCCAGCCCCGGGGACGGCACAGCCCACACTCCTGGGCTGGGAACATTTCAGACTCATACTGGCTCAGCTCTGTAGCTGACTGTGGCCAGCTGGGACACTAAACCATTTGCTTGTTCTGTCGGCAGCCCTGAAGAACTGGAGTCCTTCCCCTGTGGGTGAAGTCTAAATTTAGCCCTGAAGAAGCTGCCTTCCCATTTTGCTGGAGAAAAGCTCTTTTCACTGGAATGGGCCTCTGCTTTGATTAAGTGGGAGGACCCACATCTGGGAATACATAAACTTTATTGTCCTTGGATGACAAAACGGTTTCCCTGCCTACTGGTTTTCCGCCTTTTTAGCCTGAAGTGTGATTGCCTCTGCTTATGACTGTGTTGGCCAGGGCAAGCCATTTGGCTGTAGACTGGGCTCCCAAAATCTGAGCCTAGACTGGAGTTGACACCTGGGGACATTGTTGTATCCCCACTTCACCTCTGTAGGCCCAGCTCTATGCATGCAGAATATGATAGAAGAACAGGAGGCTGGATCTCTTGAAAGATCCTGGAAGATATGAGGCCAAGATTTGTAACCTTTTAGAGCAGATTCTAGGATTTCAGGAGGGCTGAAATATCTTGGGACATCCCTATAAGGCTCTAGGGTTCAAGGTGTCGGGGTAGTGGGCATTGAGTGGCCCACTAAAATGAACATGAGACTCCTATCTTGGACAGACACCGGCCCCAAGGGGTTCTCTGGGCAGAGAAAGGCTTCTAAGACTTCTGACCCAGAGCCGGCTCCTTAGGTGATCCCTATCCTAGAACCCCTCTGCTATTTGAGTTTTATACGAATAGTTTAAGGAACTGACAAGTGAACCTTCCTTTAAAAGTCAACTCCCCTGGTGCATGGTCACATCTCTTTTGATAAATGTTTTCTTTGCTGTCCAGTGATACAAGTTCTGGCCAACTCCTCTTTGTAGGAACTTCTGAAATATAGGGCAGAGAGCACTGGACTTGGATTCCAAAAAGCTGGATTGCCGGGTGGTCTGGTTTTACTGCCTATTAGCTGTATGCCTTTGGGCAAGGCACCTTCTCCAGACTTCTGTTGCCTTGTCTGGAAAATGGCAAAAATAAATCCGTAGTCATAGCTCTGTTGTTAGCAAAAAGTGAGAAGATAATATATATTTTCAAAAGCTCTTTGTAGAGGTAGATGGCCTTCTCTATCTAGTGACCTGAGCTGGTAGCAAATTGTTTGGATTTGATTGGTTCCCATATACACCATGGAAAGCTCTCTTCACTCAAAGAGCTCCCTTTAGGACACTGGGGGGCTTGGTAGATCAAGGGAACTCCTGCTCAATTTAGACCTTTCACTCTCCACCTTTGTCTCATCTCTCAGAGTCTCTTTCTTTTCCTGAAGGAGGATGGTGAGGAGGTCTGGGAACAAGGAAGCATGACTTTTGGATTGATTGGGCAGCTGTTTTGCTGAATGCCCATACGCAGATTGTATCTGGTCTGACTTTACCTCAGTTTGTCGGTCTACAGAATGGATGCACAAGTACCCATAAGCAGACCTTGAGAAACAGCTTAGTAAGAACACAAGAGGAAAAAATGTAATAATTGCAATGCCGTAGTCATCATCCAAATCCAGTATATCTTCTGATATAGGACCTAGAGATTGGTAATTTCCCAGGCTGACCTGAGCAGCATTCAACATTAGTACTAGAATAAGCTTCCCCATTTAACAGTAATTGATAGAATGGAGAGAAATTAGGCTAAATCTAAAAGATATTAGGCTCTGGGTGAGGAAGAATTGAAAAGCCACCCTCTTGCTGTAATTTTCCAGGATGCCCTGGACAGCCCCCAGAAGTCGTCAGTATGGAAACAGCTCAGGAACATTTTACAAGCTAGTAAAGCATTGTGGAGGTGGGGCGGGGTGGGGGGAGTGTAGGGGGTGATAGATTCTTTGGAATTTATCTGCATGGCTGATGTCACTTTCTCAGCACAGGGAGCCAAACTGTCTCGATGTCTGTGGCCTCTTTCTGGAATCATTTCCCAGTAGTTAATCCCAGGTGACCCTTGAGGCTGCTTCCCTGTCAGAAATTGTTGGCTTGCAGCAAGAAGTGGCCCTTTCTGGGTCCCTGAAGTTGGCAAGGAAGCTCCTCCTTCAAGCCTAAGTGGAAAGGAAATTGATGGCTTCTCTGGACTGAGGTTCTCTCTCCTGCAGACCCACGTCTGGGCTATCCAAGGCTCATATTTTACGTCTTTGCCTCTTTGCCTCCATGCCTCCTGGAGTGGTAATAACTGTCAGCCTCACTAGTTAGGCACCATCCATAAAGGCTCAGCACAATTTTCTGCCCCCAGCTTGGGGACAATATTGTAGCTTCCAACAGCAGACGGGGAAGCGGGAGGCACCCTGCTATCTCTTAAGACCGCGCCAAATCCCTGGCTTTGTCGTGGTAAACAACATCAAGTCATCTTTCCTAAGCTTTAGTTATTATAAAATGGTGTTTGTTTTAATTTGGACATTTAGAAAATGCGACAATGGATCCAGAAAAGGAAAGGGACAAAGAGGAAGGGGACACATGAATATTTATTGAGCATCTACTCTACATTAGGCACTGTGCTGAAATATTTTAATGTACATAGTCACATCTAGCTCTTAAAACAACTCCCTGGGCTAAGGCATTAAAAATCTCATGTTATGGATGTGGGAATTCAGATTTGAAGAGCTTAAAATAAAATGAAGGATGACATGGCTTTTTCTTGATTTTCTTGAGGGTTGGCTTCTCAGTAGAGGTGATACCATCTTGTGCTGGGAAGATAAAAGCAACGATCCCAATGTCACAGTAGCAGGGACCTACTGACATTCTACTTGGTAGATCCAGTCCCCTCGAGAGGTCCACATGAAGCCACCCAATAGCATGATGGGATTTTCTAGGCAAAGCACTCTCTCCTCCAACAGGAGAGTTGAGGCAACCTAGGACAGGGTGACCCTTCAGAAATCAACTGCTCCCAAGACGGCTGTACAGGTCCCCAGGGCTGGGGGCCAACATTGCTCCAAAATCTTAATGCTGCCCAGACCAGCCTCGGGAAGCCAGGCATCCCTCTCCAGCTGGCGAGACCCAGGCTGACTCATCTGGCCGCAGGATCCCGAGCATCAGCATGCCCTCCTGTCTGCCACGGCCTCTGCTGTGACCAAGTGGCCAAAAGTCATTGCAGTGGCTGGGGTCTGAAGCTGCAGGCTGCTGGCTGCCCAGCCCCGAGAAGGAGCATTCTGGAGGCAGGGAGTTCAGCCGGCCCCCTGCATTCCAAGCCCTCCTTCCTTGCCCGTGGCTCCATCCCCCGTGACCCAGGGCGTGGAACATGATTCCTTTCTCCAGAAGCCCCGTGACTGAGATGAGACAGGAGGGACCTGCAGTCCCTCTTCCAAAGATGTTTATCCCCCAGAGCCAGGAATCCTCGGGGTGGGCGGGGCGCGCTGTCCTCAGGAACGGCCTGCCACTCTCTGACCTGCTGCCGACCTTAACTCCGGTGGCAGCCACTCCCCTGCCATTTGCTCCTGCGGTCAGAGAGCGGGACAGATGACGCCATGGGCCTTTTCAGAGCGCTGAAGCGAAGTTTTGACAAATTCCAAAGAACATCAAAGTGCAGAACAACAGCCAATACATCATAGTCTGTCACCAGGGCCCCCACCCCTGATTATCACATTAAATCAGCAACGGGCACATTTCAGCTGGAGCTCAGCAGACGCCTGCCGGAGCTCAGAGTTTCTCCTTCCAGAGTTACACAAATACGGCAATGGTGACATCTGAAGGTCTGTACTCTGGGCCCTGAAAATCTGTACGTCAGCAGCTGAACCCTTCATTGCACAGTGCACCTCCCTCCCCCAGAAGCAGATTATTGGGATTCCGTAACCCACTAGCCCAGAGCGCAGAGGTGGGTTCTAATCCTCGCTCTGCCCCTTAATAGCTTGAAATCTTTAACAAGTTAGTACCTCTGGGCCTCAGCTGCCTCAGAGTAAAACGTGGACAATGACACATCTATTTCCAAATTGTGAGTTTAGTTGGTAGCAGTTCACCACTGCATCTGTCCCTGCCTGGGAACCATGGACAGTGCTTGCTGGTCCTAATGTTTTGAGGTTTTTTTTTTTTTTTTTTTAAGGATTTTATTTATTTATTCATGAGAGAGAGAGAGAGAGAGAGGCACAGACACAGGCAGAGGGAGAAGCAGGCTCCATGCAGGGAGCCCGATGCGGGACTCGATCCTGGGTCTCCAGGATCACGCCCTGGGCCAAAGGCAGAAGACACTCAACTGCTGAGCCACCCAGGGATCCCCCGGTCCTAATGTTTTGTATTTGTTTCTTGATGTGTTTCTTGTCTGTAACATTTGGGATGTAAGAAAGATAAAACTTTCTCTGCCCCTAAAGGTTTGCCGAGAAATACATGTGCGTGAAGGGGAGGCAGGCCACTCAGGGCTGGAGTTTCGGGTTATGAAGGAAATACTTGCTGGCCTGGCATTTCCCTGGGTAAATTCTCACTGGGGGTGGGAGCGGAAGGTAACTTCAGAAAGAGCTTACGCTGATCTTTAAAACCGTTTCCCCCGAACTCTGGAGCATCCAAAGAAAGCAGAGCTATGGGCCAGAATGTCCCAGAAAGAACAACAGGCATGTGAATTCTATGCCACATGATCAGACATAAGAAATGTCACATTTCTCTTATTACTTTAAATCACATTTGATATGCTATTGCAGCCATCCTGCCAGGCTGGTGGGAAATCCAGTCTCGGGCCTTTCTGGAATGCCCCCTTCCCCTTGGTTCCTGTGAGCGTCCCCCCGCACATTCACGGACGGCCCTCCGCTCTATGGCCCACATGGGTGACCTGGGGTGTATTTCATTTGCCTCATCATCCTCGGAGGCCCGTGGCTCTACCTTCTCTTGGCAAAGCTTTGCCATGGCTGTAGCTTCTCCCTGAAGCCCTGCCATCTCCCTAGAGGGCTCTCAGGGAGGTGGAGCCTTGCTGCCTGGGAACACAGGTCTCTAGCCCTGTCTCATTCTGGAAGAGGCCCTAGAATTCTTTTCAGTCCCCTTTTGCATCTTTTGGTGAAGATAACCAGTAATCTCCCTGCAGAGGGCCTTTAGGAACAATGATAGCCTCCGCTTCCCGGGCCTGGGGGAAAGATAGGTTGTCCAGGCTAACTAGAATTAATCAGCTTCTGTTACTGAGTAAGGTAACAAGATAGGACTGGAGACTTTGTCTGGGGACTCAGGAAGGCAAAGGGAAGAGAGAGATTTAAAGAATCACATGTGAAACTGGATAGGATTCAGTTGGCTCTAAAATACCCGTCACTTCCCTCTACTTCTACCCGTATGAAGGTCAGCAGGGCACGGGGGGAGGGCTAGGTGGGCAGTAGAGGAAGAAGACTCCTCTGTGAAGCCCGAGACCCAGCAGAAGAGACTGTCTGCCAGCCACATGGCATTAACATCCTGGTAGATGAAGAAGGCGCTTGCCCGGGGATGATCTGATTTGACAGAGCCACTCTGCGAGATAGATAGGTGGGGCAGTTGTGACCCCATTCTCCAGGCAAGGAGACTGAGGTTCAGATGGTTTAAAAGACTGATGCAAAGTTACAGAGCTGAGGGGCAGAGCAAGATGAGGCTTTCAAGTCTACTTCACTTTTTCTTCTAGAATCCCCAGTTTCGCTCATGAGTTGAGACTAGGCTTCAGCTACATCCATCAGTAGCTTGGGATGTTTGCCTTTTGGCAGTGAGCTGGCAATCTGGAAACCTGCTGATAGATTTCGTCTAATTCTTGTTCTTTTGCTATTTTTTTGTTACTTTCAGGAAGAGGAGCTAGAAGTAGAACATATTTCTTGTGAGAGAATACGCTCTGGACTTTGATTCATATCTGCTGGGCCCCCAAAGTCTAGGTTATGACAAGTTTAAGATCACGTTGCTACTTCTATGCGCATTCAATAGACTATCTTAGTGAGGGGAGTAATTTTATAAAACTATTAGTTCTAGTCTCAAAGAAGAATTGCAGGAAACGTATTTCTGACTATTTAGAAGTGACTCATTATGGGACTATTTGAAAACTATATATTATTTTTATCAGTAAATAGAATTGCCTATAGTCAATGTTATCTCGTCACATCCAGGGATTCTAAGATCCGGTTACCCATTTCCCTCAAAACAACTGACAGCAAAGCTGGGGAAGAGAGAACCCACCACAGTCTCTGCAAGGCTAGACCCCCCCACCCCAAGCCCTACTGCAAACTATAACGCCCTTCCCTGCCAAATAACAGAGGGCAGATAAGATGGAAATTTTCATTCCAGTTCTCAATAATTTCCACAGCCAGTGAGATATCAGGATCAGAAGAGGTTCCATAACCAGAAAATCTTGGCTGGAGTTTCACTGTTTGGGAGCAAAAAAAGGAAAATTAAGGAGTGCCTCAGATAGCCTTTCTTAGGGGGCTATGTCAGCATAGGCGCTTTTGAATATTTAAATCGAAACAAAGGATGGCTAAGAGTTCTTTTCCCAACTACATATCAGACAGTAGAAAGTGTTTTTATAGAAAATCCCTGATCTACTTTTCATTGGCTGGTATTTGTGAGGCAGGAACATTCAACTCTACCTATGTCAGCTGGATGCTCTGACAGGTATCCATCCGTTCACTGCATGAAGCACGTGGGTCCCTAGGTAGTTTGACCATAGCTGAGCTCTGCCCCTTCCAAAATGACCGTCATGGAGCAGGGCTGCCAGTTGGAGAATGATGGGTCAGCCCAGGCAGTTTTCTGGGCTTGCTTCATACAGAGGGTGTTGGTCCAGGTCTTTGTCTCCCAAACAATCCCTGGTTTTGACACTTCCTGAGAGAGCACGGCTTGCTCCCTGTGTACCAACCCTGGAAAGCAGCTCTTCCTGTTAGGAAGACAATGGTCCTTATGGGAAGGCTAGGGTTGCATGGGAGAAAGATTAGAACAGCAAGGAGAAGCATGCACACTTTGCTGGCAAGGGAAATGGAAGGCCTGGAACCCTACAGTGGGTTGACCTCAAGGTGTCCTGAGGGTTAGGTGGCATCTGCCTGGAGCAGAAGAGAGCTGCTGAGGAGGACATAAAGGGGGTTGGAAAGGTAGTGGAAGGTGGAAGGAGGCGGCCTGAAGTATTTAACACCCAGCTTAGGCATCTGGGATCTGTGGTATTGGTCTTTGCCACTCACAGTATGGTCCAAAGAGCAAGCATCCTAGTCACCAGAGAGCTTGCTAGAAGTGCAGAGTCCGGGGCCCACCCCAGACTTAGGAGATCACAGTCAGCACTTTAATAGGAACCCCAGGGCATCTGTGTCTTCATTCAAACACTGCTCTAGGCCTTTAAGAGGAAGCAAGAAAGATCTGGAGCTGGGGGTGGGGGCTGACATGATGGTGGAGGTGTTTGGGAATGAGTCCACTGGGATGGTTAGAGAATACTGACTTAGGATCTCCTGGCCACAAGCCTGGGGTGAGTAGGGAGCGAGGAGGAAAGTCAGGGGACGTCAAAGTCTTTTCACCAGAGCAACGATGCCCGAGACAGTGGTCTACCTCCCGGCTTCCCCTCAGGGGGCTGCGCCCTTGGTGATCAGCCCAGACTTCCCACAACATTAGGAAGTGTGTGTTCGGGAAGTGGACGTCCCAGGATCTGTGTGTTTGAAGTCAGATTTCATTGCTCGGCTGGTTTTCTGCCCGACGGTGGGAGCCGGGATAGCATAGGGCCTGCCAGCGCCCTGCAGCCACACGAACACGCTGCCGCTCCTGGTGGAGCCAGAGCTTCTGTGAAGGACATTTTAGAAGCTTCCTGCGGCTGCAACAAATTGTTGGGGTCTGTCCCACAACACCACTGTGACCTGCTTTTTCACAGTCTTAGGGCAACCAGCTCCTGACACTGAGCACTCGCAGGGCCTCGAGGCCTCTACCTCAAATGGGGCATGTGGAGGATTGCCCCTAACACCTCCCCTCTCTGTGCAAGCGTGGCAATTCCTTTTTCTTTTTTAAAAAGATTTACTTATTTATTCATTCATGAGAGACACGGAGAGAGGCAGAGACACAGGCAGAGGGAGAAGCAGGCTCTCTGAGGGGAGCCCGATGGGAGACTCGATCCCAGGACCCCAGGATCACAACCTGAGCAGAAGCCAGGTGCTCAACCGCTGAGCCACCCAGGCAATTCCTTAGCATGGCAATTCCTGGGCCTCTTGCCCCAAGGAGGAGGTGATTGCTGCTTCTCTGGAGGTGGTTAAGAATAAGGGAGGCGGTAATCTAGGTCTGGGGCCGGGTTAGGGCTGCATCTGTAGGGAGAAAGAGAGGATGGGTGACAAAGAGAGAATTCTTGCAACTGGAACATTCCAGGGTTCTCAACTTTGAAAGGAAAAGGTGTGAACTTCGTTGTTAGTTAATTCCTGCCTTTTTCAGTTGTTCTTGGAGTCTCGCTCTGTCTAAAAGGAGATGATCATAGCTTCTCGAAGGTCGTGAGAGCCTGAGCAAACCACCTGGCACATGGACGGCTAACCAGTGTTGGCTCCACTGCCTCTCTCCTGCTGTTTCTAGCAACTAACCTTCCGAATTAAATAGTTCCTGTCTGGTAATTCAGATCAACTAGAGGGAATATGAGTCTCGAATACGTGACATTTTGAATTTGAAGGCTACAGTTTAGAATACATGTGACCATTTGCTGAAACCGAACCACTTCCTAGAATGGAGTCTTCGGGGGACCTGTTTCATGAACTGAATTGTCACTAGCACATTAGTTATTTGAGAGCACACAGGTTCCTTAGGACACAAAGGCAATTAAAAGCAGTATGTTCTAGTGTCTCTGATTTAAATGCTTCTAACCATGCACTTCTTTTTTCTAGTCTTGCTGAGTACAGTCCATACCCTGTGAGTCCAGAGGCCAGCCTCCGATGACTGCTACTTATTCCAACTGCATTCACACCAAGGGCCCCATGGCTGAAGGTTCTCGATGTTGTGGAAAACCTCCCATAAAGTCTTCTTCTCATACAGCCCTTGGAAACACAGAAGGCCCCCTGAATGGTCAGACCCACCTCTTCCCAACACCATAAAGAACTATATTTTTGTTTCCTACCCCAAACACCGTATAACTCATTTCCCGTTTTTCCTGGGAGATTGTGGTAATATGGGGAGGCCTGGGGGGTCCCCAGGATAGAGCCGCTTGTAAAACAACTGTGCGGGGGTTCCAGATCTGACTTAATCAACCTTTCTCAAGATCCCGTAGACCCATAAAACTGCTTTCCTACCCGGTTCAGCCGGCTGATTTATTTCTCACCCCGCTGTCGCTGTCGCTGCTCCGAGCAGGTCATTTGTCAGGTTGAGAGAATTACAATCCACAGGACCCTCACTAGTGCTATCTCAGTTTATAAATTTCACGAATTACAATTTATTGCTACGCACCCTGCGGAGTCTCATATTAATAAATTGCGTCCCATCTGCAAAAGCCCGCGTATATGGGTCCCCTGGACACAGGCTTAGGGTCCTAGGGCTGCGGCGCGTCTGCACGTGGCCCTGGCCCTGAACCGGCTGCAGTCACGTTCCCGCTGCCTCCCTCTGATTTTGCCTCCCCTTGCAGCGAAGGTTCGCGGGCCCTGCTTTCTTGTTTTTACCTCCGCAGGGATGTTGTTTAAAGGACGTGTGTGCATGTTTGTATCCTGGTGGGGAGGGTGCGGTGGCAGCAAGAACTTTATCCCTTTCAAAATGCACAGATTGTACCTTGTTGACTTTATCAACCTGTGGGTACCAAAAAAAAAAAAAAAAAAATCCTGTTAATGATGCACAACTTTCTTTTGCTCACTCTTGTCCTTACCGGCCCCTGGAATCTCAACTCCAGCTTTCTGGAAGCCCTCACTGGCTTCTCACGTGCTCTCAGAAGCTAGTCCAGCTGTCCATAAGGTTCCATCGTGCAAGGCCTCTTCCTTTTCCCTTCTTTCCCCTGCTCTGGCCTCTTCTGCCGGGCAGGGCTGCTGGCACCTGTCGAGCACCTTACAATTTCTACCAGGTACCCCTAAGTTCACCCGGCACCTTTGTTTCTTACTGAAGACCTGCTGGCTACATCTGCTTCCCATTGGGCATGATGGCATGATTCTCGCTCTCTCTCTCTGCCATGGATCCGCAAGTCCCTGCTATGGACTGGTTTGTGTTTCCCCCAAATTCATGTGTTGACGTCCCTAACCACAACTACCTCAGAATGTGACTATTTGGAGACAGAGTCTTTACAGGGATAATTAAGTTGAATGAGGTCATTAGGGTGGACCCTAATTTAATATGATGGGTATCCGTAAAAGGATGAAATTTGGCCATGGAAAGATAGAGAGAAGACCATGTGAAGACACAGGTTGGTGAAGCCACCTACAATCCAAGAAGAGAAGCCTCAGAAGAAACCAATCCAGCCAGTGCTTTGGTCTCAGACCTCTAGCTTCCGGAACTGTGAGAAAGTAAATTTCTTCTGTTAAAGCCACCTCGTTATGGCAGCCCTACCAAGGCAGTGCAGTCCCCTGCCAGGGGCTGTCTGGAGACTTCACGGTAACTAAGCTGGGTACCAGTGGATGTCAAGTTGGGGGAACGGGATTGTGACTTCTGTTGAGATTTTGCTTTGTTAGAGGAGTCTCAGGGCTCTACTGTTGGTACCTGGCTGGCTTCTGTGCATAAGGACTAGCCCAGACATCTGGTGCAGCCTGCTGCTCCAGGCCTGTCTCCCTCCCTTCCCAGCAAACAGCCTGTACTCAAATCATACAGGACTCGTGTTTTCTGGAAACTATTGTGACTTAGTTAGAACCAAGGGCTGGGATCACGCAGGGAGATGTGGAATCAGAGAGATCCTCCTATTTGGTGGGTGTGGGAGCCAAGGCAGAGACACAGCTGCTGCCAGAGGTGTACCTCTGGAGGCTGAGGGAGAAGGAAGAGATACTCTGGTTGCTCCCTTCTTCCCAGCCTCCGTCCCCTGCCAAGTGCCTCCTGTTGGCTGAACCCACTGGAAAACACAGGAGTCTGGGAAATGCAGCCTACAGGGGCCTGCCCCAGCCACAGACAGAGTGGGGCACCCAGGCCCGGGACCAGCCTTCCTCTCACACCTCTGCATTCGTTGTCTGTGGCTGCCACACACATTAGTGCAAAGTTAGTGGCCTAAGAAAACCAGAAATTTATTCCCTTACTGTTCTGGAGGCCAAAAATTCAAAATCAGATGTCAGCAGGACTACACTCCCTTCAGAGGCTCTAGGAGAGAATCCTTCCCTGCCTCTTCCAGTTTCGTGTGATTTCAGGGGTTCCTCAGCTGTGGCTGCATCCCTCCCATCTTTACTTCCCTCTTCAAGTGGCCCTCTCTTCTCTCTGTGCGTCTCTCCTCTGTGTGACTCTTGTCAATGGGTTTGGGACCCACTCAGATCTTTCAGGATGACCTCATCTTGAGATCCTTAACTCACTGAGATCTTTGCCAAATAAGGCTGCGTTTGCAGGTTGCTGGGACTAGGATGGGAATGTACTTTTGGGGGCCACCTTTCAATAATCTTTGTTTGAGCTACTCTCTAACTAGAAAATCCTGCAAGTCTCCACTCTGGTTGGGGGGGGGGGGGTCACCCTTCCTGAACTACACTATCAAATAGACTCACAACCCCTCCTGAGCCTGATCATCCTTTGTTCACGTGCATGGTGCTTCTCGGCTTGGCGGTCCATTCCATTAGACTAGGAGCTCCTCAAGAACAGAGCAGGGCCGGGATCCCTGGGTGGCGCAGCGGTTTAGTGCCTACCTTTGGCCCAGGGCGCGATCCTGGAGACCTGGGATCGAATCCCACGTCGGACTCCTGGTGCATGGAGCCTGCTTCTCCCTCTGCCTGTGTCTCTGCCCCTCTCTCTCTCACTGTGTGCCTATCATAAATAAATAAAAAATTTTAAAAAATTCATAAAAAAAAAAAAAAAACAGAGCAGGGCCTGCGTCGTCTGCTCCAAGGACCAGCTCCTCTTAGCTTCTCTCTTTCACGAGGACTAAGATCTTTCTGTCTGGGCCCCAGTTCTCTCTTTCTGTTTTGGGTCAAAATAGCTTTCCTTACTCTTGAATCGTATGTGGCTCTGTCCTCCATCTGACACACACTTGTTGAGCACCTCATATGTCTGGATTTTATCCCACAATTTGTCTGAACCCCCTTTTTCCCGGACCTATATCACACAGGATTTCCAGTACAATCCTTGTTCATGAAGTGCTGCTGTTAGAAAGTCTTGTTAGAAACAAATAGGTCCAGGACTAATGATGGGGGATGAAACATTTTGTCATCTTAGCATTTCTGGTAGAATTTGATCTGAAATTTGGGAAGAGTGAGTCTAGTCTTTAAAAACACATTTAAAAATAATAGGCAGGTGCTTTTCTGTAATGAGTGATTTTTGCATTTTGTTCCAAGAAGTTTTGTAAAAACTTTCTGAAGTCCTGCAGAGGAAAACCTTGATCACCTGTAACATTTGGGAAATGGGGAGTTTTATTCTTTTAATTTGCCATAAGTGAAACTTCTTTTGGTTTTCAATTCTTGATGCTATTTTGCCTAAACTACGTATCTCTTTGCTGTTTCAGTAGGTGAAGGGGTGGCCAATGGGATGCTTACTTTCTGCTCATAGGTTACAGGACTAAAGATGCAGCCTTGGGAATGAAGCTGAGTAACCTGGGGCATAACCTTGAAAAAGCCTCATTTCTCTGCTTGTTTTCTGGGGATTTTCTATTTTTCTCTAAAAGTAGAGAGCAGAAAATATTCAACTGACTGAAGGTTTCTTTTGCTGACTTCCAATCAATTCTAGCTTTCCTTCTGCAGTGCTAAGAGTACGTTGTTAGCAGTGATTAACTGCCTCTACATTGGAGATAGAGAATATTATAAATGTTGGCACAGAGAGAAGTTTTGACCACTTTTCCTGACTTCTCCAGCCTGAGTACTTGGAGTTAGGTGTGCATGTGAGCATGTAACTGAGTGTGGGTACAACCGAGTTAGGCTAAGGTGGACAAAACTACAAAAGAGTGAATGAGAAAAGCAGTGGATTAAATATCAGAAGCCTGCCCGTTTTATCCCTCTCTTTACTGCTGAGCAGTGTGAGGACCATTGGCAAGCAGATTTACTGGCTCTATTTTCTCATCTAAGAATGAGGCTACTTCTCATCTCTGTCTGCTTTCTAGGATTGTTATGGGAATATGATAAGATGTTTTTAAAATGCTCAATGAATAAAATACTGCACAGACTTCCCATGCCATTACCATGACATCAAGCCCTGTGAAGAAGTGGTGTTTTTATAAAGGACTACTATTTTTATTTGTTTATTTTTTAAAGATTTTATTTATTCATTCATGAGGGACAGAGAGAGGCAGAGACTTAGGCAGAGGGAGAAGCAGGCTTCTTGCAGGAAGCCTGATGCCAAACTCGATCCCAGGACCTCTACACCTCCTATGGGGCTTGAACTCACAATCCCAAGATCAAGAGTTGTATGCTCCACGGACAGAGCCAGACAGGTGACCTTGATTCTTTGGGTTTTAAATGGAAGAAGCAGGGGTGCCTGGGGGCTCAGTGGTTGAACATCTGCCTTTGGCTCAGGTCATGATCCCAGAGTCCTGGATTGAGCCCCACGTTGGGCTCCCTGCTCATGGGAAGCCTGCTTCTCTCTCTCTTCCCTGCTCATCCTCTCTCTACCTCTCTCTCTCTCTCTCTCTCAAATAAATAGGTAGACTTTTTAAAAAAGATTTTATTTACTTATTCATGAGAGACACAGAGAGAGGCAGAGACATAGGCAGAGGGGGAAGCAGGCCTCCTGCGGGGAGCCTGATGCAGACTCAATCCCAGGACCCTGGGATCAGCCCTGAGCCGAAGGTAGACACTCCACCGCGGAGCCACCCAGGCATCCCAAGGACTACTATTTTTAATTGCTATTATTGTTGTTTCATTTGCTAACATTGGTTCTGCTTTGATCACACTTGAGTTTGTGTGTTGAGCTCATCGCACAGTCTGCCCTGCCCTGGTACACAGCTGTTTGTTGTATGCTGGGAGGAAGCTAGATTCTGCTTTTTTATCCCATGTGAAACCTTGATGTCTCCCTGGGTCTAAAAAAAAGAAAGAAAGAAAGGGGAGAGAGAATTAGACGCCAGAGAGACACTATATATAGTTTTTCTTTGACTGCTGGAAAAGATAAGTGGCTGAAAAGAGACTGGAATTGTTTGCCTATAAATTGAGTGCCAGCAGCTTTATCGCTGAATGCTGCAGATTATGTTGAGTGGAGTAATCAGGAGGAAGAAGGGGAGGCTACAATAACACTGCGATAGGGACTATTTGGAGTCCACAATCAGACCCTCCTTGACTTCTGCACCCTGCGTGGAAAGTGCTTATGTTACAAAACAGCGTGAGGTCCTGGCCCCGAGATACTTATGTGTCTCGTGGGTAGTGAGGCGGCCGTTGCCAGTTAGAATGGTATGCTCCTTGGCTGGGTCCGATGTCACCTGAGAGGGCTGGGTGGGGTGGCGGGGATGGCAGGGGCTTCCTCCCACGGGGCATGGCAACACCCCAGAGCCAGAATCCAGAGCACCGCTGAGAAGGGCAGTAAACGCCTGGCGCAGAATAATATTTGGGCAGGGTGTTCCTTGAACCATGGGACCCTTGGAGTTTTCTAGGTTTTCCTCCTCCTGCAACCCTATAAGCTACAGGTGATAAATAATTTCTTCAGTCCTAGTGGCGCCTGGTGTCTCCGTGGAGCACCCTGGTTGGCCCCCAGACGAGGCCACCGTGAGGGCTGCAGTTGCATCATTGGAGCCCAGGATGGAGGGGAGACTTGCGACAACTTTGGGGGACCCCAAAGCCTTTCTGCTTAGTTGGTGTTGCTTGTGTGGTGCCATGGTCTGAAAGGTGCTGTTTGCTTCCAAGTAGTCCTGCGTAGGGGTTGGGGGGCATTCAAGTGGCCAGGGAGCAGTGAAACGCGGTGACATTCATGTTCTGCTGGCAAGCATAAATCAACTCTGGAGGCTTCTCCTCCTTTATCTTGGCAATGGGTTTGCTTTCTTGATAAATCACCCTCATGACCAAATGGATTTGGCCCAGATTAAATGTCTTTTGATGTAATTTACTCACATTATTTCTCATTTGTGACTCCAGTGGGCTCACAGGAAGGACAGACTCAGTCTCCTATAAAATGGATACTCGCATTCTCCCCGGGATCCTGCTGTGTGAAGAGCCCCACTACTGTAGGACCAGGTGAGTGGTCAAAGAGGAGCCCGTAGTGGGTGCCTCTTCCAAAGTCCAATAGCTGAGCATGTTTGCAGACATTCCAGGTGCTCCCTGTTGCCTTCAAAACTAAGCCTCACCTCCCTAGTGAGGGCCTTTGTTCCCAGCTTCATCGCATGCTACTCTCTGCTTATACACCCTTTCCTCTGGCAGCACCAAAATACTTGATGTTTCCCAAACCATTTTCATATCTAACCCCCTGAACATTACTCTTGCTAACTCCCTTTGGCCCAAATGCCTATCTTTCTGGTGAGTTTCCACTCATTCTTCAAAAACCTAACTCAGGTGTGCCCTCATTATGACTTTGGGGGCCATCTATCCTCCTTACCACTACTCTGAATGGCCTGAAGTGTTCCCTTGTCCATGCTCCTCAGGGCAGGGTGTTTATCCCTCTAGGGTAGGGCTTATCATCTGGCATGATAGGTATTTGCTCAAGGTCTGACTTTCCCACTAATACTAGACTCCTTCAGGCTGAGATTTGGCTTAGGTACCTTTTTAAGTACCCAATAACCAGCACACGCTCTGTCCTTGATTTCTTCTAAATTAAAATGATGTACCTGTAACATATGTGACAAAACCAAGTGCTGATTTCTTCTTGTCCCTCAACAGTTATGGGAGTAAAAGGACATAATTCTCTGAAAATTATGTCATTTTCTATCTGCTACCTTATGGCACATTATGAATAAAAGCAAAGAATAATGTAAATTGGATTGGAGATTTGTAAGTTGGAAGCAGGAGAGAGAAGACTGAAGATCATTATTTGTGGGAATAATCCTTTGCTCTTATTTTGGCTATTCATTTCATCTTTCATTAATATTTCTCGACTCTTATTCTTACCACCCAAAAAGAAGTGACAGTGTGATTACTTGGCTGTGTGTCATGCTGAGTAGAGTAGCATTGGATTGACAACCCAGGCATCCAGATTCAAGTCCTAAATCTTCTGTACACCATAAATCATCTTTGTTTCAGTTTCCCCATCTGGAAAATGGATCACTCTGCCCAATCCATCTCACTCAAGAACCATTTTTGAAGGTAAAATCAACAGAAGAATAGTAAGTACACTCTTTCATGTGCCAGGCATTTTGCTGGGTCTTTACATAGCTCTGAGGCTCATTTTGGAGGCAAGGACTATGAGGCTCAGAGGGTCACCCATGGTGAGGTGCTGCCTAAGTCACGGGTATGATTCAGGCCTGAGTCTAAGTCCAGAACCCAGGCAGGTGTACTCTGCCCATTGTCCCCTGCTTGTATTTTGGATATAAAGATGCTAAATACTCTGTTGTTTTTAGGCCCTGTGGAAATAGTGCATGATCTCTGCAAAACGGAAAGTACCTAAATGCCATATAGTTGCCAAATATTGAACATCTAACAGAATCTTCTTTTTAAGTGTTCCAGAATGTGTCTTGTTTGTGTTCCTCACTGCTGTTAGGGTGATCTTTTTAAAATATAATCTTACCATGACTCTCCCCTCCTAAAAACCTTCAATGGCTCTCACTTGACTGTTAAGATTCCTGAGAAGAATTTGGAGACCCTTATGATCCAGCCCTTGCATTTATTTCCTGCTTCTTCATGTTTATCTCCCCCAGCACCCCACCCTTATCATGCCAGCAATAGATGGAAGCAAGATAGAGGTGGTGGTGTTCCTTCCAACTCCCATGACCACGCTGTGTTGGCTTGGTGAGCTCTACATGTATTCTCTCTACCTAAAAGAGGTCCCCCACTTGCATAGCTAGTTGCTCAATCCATCTTCCCTCGTCTCTTCTTTCTTATTTTCCATATTAGTTATCCATTGTTGCATAATGAATTGCCCCCAAACTCATTTAAAACAATAATCATCACTTAAGATGTCACACTGTTTCTGAGAGTTAGTGATTCAGGAGTGGTTGAGCTGGGTGGTTGTGGCTAAGGGTCTCTCAAGAGGCTGAAGTCAGGTTACAGTTGGGCTGCACTTATCTGAAGGCTTGGCTGGTGCTGGTGCACTAGCACTAAAACGACTCATTTGCATGGCTGGGATAATAATGCTAGTTGTTGGCATAATGCCCCAATTCCTCACCACGTAGACCTCTTCACAGAGCTGATGGAGTATCTGCACAATATGATGATTGGCTTGTCCCAGATCTTCATTTTTACTGACCTTACATTTTCTTCAGTGTAGCAATGCACCCACCTTACAATCTGGAATTCCCGGGCTCACTTTCACCTAAGGTAGCCCTGGGACACCATTCAAGCCAATGAAATATATGTGAAGCTTATGTTTTATTGGGTGGAGCTTCCAGGAAAGCTCTTATTTCTTGGTCAAAAGGGACAGTCTCACCTGGTGCATACCTTTTCACCTTTATCTGTTCTTCCTTTCCCAAACTCACATTTGATGTCTGGATACGCAAGCAGTCATTTTGCAAGCAAGCTGATGAAAGTGGCAAATGAGGAATGGCAGAGGCGAATGATAAAAAGAGTTTGGTCCCTGACGGCTTCAAGGAGCTTCTATACCTGCCCTAGACTACTTAACCTCTGCACTTGTTACTTGAGAAAAATGACCCTGATTTGCTTATGTCACTGTTGTCAGTTTCTTGTTACATGCACCTGGCCACAATTCTATCCAATATACCCCTTTGTCTTTTTCTAAACTTGTAAAATTTCTTTTTAAAAAAAACTTGCAAAATTTCTATTACTATTCACGTCACACTTAATTTTCATTACTTATTTGCCTAGGCTTCTCCTCAACTCTTCAATGAACTCCTTGAGGGCAAACATTGAGCTATAGTTAGCATTGTACAGTACATTTTTATTAAGCTGATGAATTTATATGTAGAAGAAACTTTAAATGGATTCTTTGAGCTTTGACCTCAGAGAATAAGCTCCACCACTCTATTGGTGATCAGTGAATCTGGTCTCACCCTGACTTTCTTTCCCACCAGCACCAAGACCTCGGTTAGAGAAGAAAGACATCAAAGGCAATGGCGGTGGGGGCTAGAGAGGGGAAGACCTGTTTGATGTGAAAAGAAAGGGAGAGGTCTTGGCTAGGTGACTACAAAGAAGCACTTCTGTGAAAATGGCTGCTAGCTCACCAGGTCATTATTTTTGCCATTCACCTTGCATGGGTCAGAGGACTTGAAGACAGATTCCTGCAGCCAGAGAGTCTAAGCTCATCACGAACATGACTCCAACCTGTCACAGGGTGCCCTCCCCCCTCTCCTTAAGGCCTCTGCCTCAAAGGATAAGGAAGGAAGAGTCAAAGTTGATTCCAGGGTGATGAGGTGACTAGGAGGGTGCCTTGTCATTAAGAGAAATAGGTGGTCAGGGGCTGGGGGCTGAGTACCCAGCTGGCTTGCTTCTGACATCCCAGTGGAGATGTGCAGCAAGCCAGCAGGAGTTTAACTTAGGGAGTTGTCAGGGTGGAAGTGGTCCCTGAAAATGTGGGGGTGAAAATGATCCCCCAAGGGAGAGAATAGCATACAAAGAGAAACCGGTCAGGATCATCGAAACTTTGGAGAATTGATTGACTTGGGTGAAAAAAGAGAAACAAACAGAGGGTTTTTAGGGTAGTAAAACTATTCAGTATGATTCTGTAATGGTCATCATACATTTTCCAAAACCAACAGAATGTATGAGACAGAGTAAACCCTAATGTAAACTAGGGACCTTAGTTAATAACATTGTATCAATATTAGCTTATCAATGATAACAAATGAACTACACTAATGCAAATGTTAATAATGAGGGAAGCTGGGCAGAGGGGGTGGCATCCAGGAATTCTCTGTACTTTCTGCTCATTTTTCTATAAACCTAAAACTGCTCTAAAATATAAAGTCTATTAATTGCTTTTAATCACAACATAGATAAAGAAAAAGGGGTAGGAGGAGAGCAGAAAGTATTCAGTGGAAAAGGGAGTGGGGTGGGAAGGAACGCTAGTAGTTAATGGGGCTGACACTAAATCAGGAATTAGAACAACCTAGATCAAGCCATTTACTCTGTGTGACCTTGGGGGAACTCACTATATCTATTGTGTCTGGGATTCAGTGTCCTTATCTGTGTATCGAGTATCTAAGATATTATTAGAGTGTTTTCTCAAAACTTGGTAAACATTTTACTGGTGGTTTTGGAGATGCTGGAATGTGACCTTCGATAATATTGAATCACATGGTGGGAAAGTTATCTGCTCTCCAGTTCAATTTCAGTTTTGATTTGGTCAAGTAGAAAGTCTTGATTCAGCGCTAATCTTACTTTAACACCTTTTTAACATGTAACCACTGATTTCATTTTTTAAAAAATCATGGTAAAATATGTATAACAGAAAACCTACCATTTTAACCATTTTTAAGTGTAAAGTTCAGTGGCATTAAATACATTCACATTGCTGTGCAAACGCCATTACTATCCATCTCTGGGACTTTGCATCATCCTATACTGAAACTCTATACCTGAAAAATAACTTCTCGTTTCTCCCTCCCTGAAGCCCCTGGTGACCATCCTTCTACGTTCTGTCTTTATGAGTGTGACTACTCTAGGTATCTCATGTAAGTGGAACCATACAGTATCTGTTCTTTTGTGACTAGCTTATTTCAGTACACATAATATCTTTAAGGTTCAACTATGTTGTTGCATGTGTCTGCATTTCATTCTTTATTAAGGCCAAATAATATTCCATCTGTTGATGGACATTGGATTGTTACCACCTTTTGACTTGTGAATAATGTTGCCATTCTTTGTGTAGAGGAATTGCTGGATCACATGGCAATTCTATGCTTAATTTTTTGGGGGAACCACCATATTGCTTTCCACAGTGGCGACACCACTTTATATTCCCAATAATGATGCACAAGAGTTTTGATTTTTCCACATCCACACCAGTGCTTGTTATCTATTTGTTTTCATAATGGTCATTGTAATATATGTAATGACCTCGTTTTTAAAGACTTATTTATTTCAGTGAGTGAGAAAGTGCAGTAGGGAGGGGTAGAGGGAGAAAGAGAGAGGGAATCTCAAGCAGACTTCTCACTGAACTTGGAGCCCGACCTGGGGGCCTTGATCTCAAGACCCCGAGATCAGACCTGAGCAAAAACCAAGAGTTGGATGCTCAACCAACTGTGCCACCCAAGTGCCCTGTGATGATCTCATTTTAAAACAAGGTGTGAATGGTTTTTGGGCTCAAAGCCTTAGCAAGTGATGGTTTCCAGATAGAATTATAGAAGGAATGCTAAAAACATGGCCACCTGAAGGGGACCTTTGACCCCTATTGTTTGCCTCTCCTGGGGCTATGACAGAAACCTGTGGGCAACTGGATGTGAGGCCCTGGGATCTGCTGAGATCCTTATGAGAGAACAGGTGTGGTGCTTCTTCCTCATGGGCTTCACAGTGGTTGGGAAGCAGTGTCTGGGTCTAGGTTCTGGAAAAGATCTGATATTTGGGGGGCAGAAAGGGTTGATATTGACCATTTGCAAGTGAGCCAGGCCTCTGTGAACCCAGATAAGCCATGAGGAAGTTCAGTCGGGCTGAAGCTTCCTACTCCCTGGGTGAGTGGTGGGGAAGCCAGAGAGCTGACTTTTCCCAGGAACTCAGAAATCTACCTTTGATTATTGTCCCACAGGTCAGAGTCACTTTAACTTTAAAATTTAATCGCACTATTTGTTTTCACAGAATTTCTTTATACTGATTCCTCTTATTTATGACAAATGATATTGATTCTTCACTTACATACATTATTCTTTCAAAATAAGTTAAAATATGTGAGTTATTTTAAGAAAAACACTAAGTAGATAGTAATCTAGGGTAAGTAGATATGGCAAAAATTGGGAAAAATTGGGAAGGTGGAATCTCTGAGATATGACATACTTTTTTTCATGGGTCATGAAGTTCAAATAGCAAAATGTGTGTGAAAGTATTTTATTAGCTGTAAAGTACCCTTTGGGTGTAATATATCATTATTTTCATGACAAGTGCTGCAGATTTGATTCAGTTAAGTGGTGTGGGGAGAAGTCTGATGGTGGAAGATTAAAGAGTAGGAGGTAGAGAATGAGAGAACAGGTGCAGGCAGTAGGCTTAGCAAATTTGGTTTTGAAGAGGAAAAAAATCCCAAAGAATGGGGATGCTCTGAGGGTTCTCATGGATGCAAGAGCAGGACAGGAAGCTCATTTGGCAATATTTGTGGGTTGAAGTACATGTGATGGAGCAATCCTCTGGATGAGGCAGGAGAGGTGGGATTTGGGGCAAGAGTGGGAGGTATACAATTCAGCATCAGAGTCAAGGGCCCACTGGCTTGGTGGAAGTGGTGGGGAGAGTACCAGTGAGCAGCTCTGGTGTTCTCAGGGAAGCAGGTGAGCACGTGGGGTACATCTGCAGTTCATTCTCGGTGAGAGGGGTGACTGGTAGGAGTGCAAGCCCCAGAGCAGCATTCTTCAGACTATGTGTGCAGAAACATCTCTTGGGCAGAGTTTTCATAATGCAGATTCCCAGGCTCTTTTCTCTGACTCTATTTTGAAACGTCTAATGAAGGGCCTGGGCATTGAACTTTAGAAAGTCCCCGGTGAGGGGGGCGGGGCACCAGGGTGGCTCAGTCGGTTGGGCATCCATCCAACTCTTGATTTTGGCTTGGGTCGTGATCTCAGGGTCATGGGTTTGGGCCCGGAGTTGGGCTCAATGCTGAATGTGGAACCTGCTTGGGATTCTCTCTCTTTCTCCCCTTCTCCCCCAACTCCTCACACACAATCGCTCTCTCTGTCTCACTCTCTCTAAAAAAAAGAAAGTATCCAAATGACCATGATGCTGGCAAATAATTAAACACACTTAGGAGATACAGGGAAGAAAGCAAAGGTGAACAAAAGAGACTGTTGGCTCTCCAGTTAGAGTTGGAGATCATAAAAGGATTATTTCATGTATTGCATCCTACTTCACCTTTTTGAATTATTGACTATTGAATCTATTGAGCTCCAGTATGGCTGGTACTGTTGGGAATGTAGAGGAAGGAGCAGTCCAGGATCCTGGGTGCTAGATGACTTCTATGACGTCAGGTGGCATCTGTCACTCCATTAGTGCATAGTTGTAAGGGTCATTAGTGAGCACCGCTGGCTTGCAGTCCTGTGGCAGGCCTTATTCTGCTTCGTTTCTGGGGATGGCATTGATTCCTTCTACTTTGGAGCTGATAGAGACCTCTCCTGACATGGGTGCTAGCGATCTTCCAAATGAGACTTAAAACCCTAAAATGCATTTGTCGTGTGTCTTAAAAGTATCTCGCAAGCAGTCTTGTCTGCTGAGATCTGCGCTCTGTGATCCCCCTTGGGGATGGAGTCTAGGGATTTTAGGCAGAGGCAGGTGTTACACTTGGAGGTGATGTTGAGGCTTGAAGACTACATACAGTATTACGACATTCAGTTGGATGTGATTCAGGGCAAGTTCACACAGCCTCCCCTTCAGAAACCTATGCAAATCTCAACTCTATTTGCCAGGACGCTTGTAGGCAGTTGGCTGCTAATGCACTTATATGGAATTTGGACAAAAATGCATCTTGCCCCTCTGGACTATCATTAAGCACATGCTCCAATAGTTTGCTTTCCTCATTTGGTTTCTTCCATTCTATTGTCTTTCCTCACTCTTTCCCTTCATGGTGTGCCCCTTACCATCCTTCCCTTTAGTTGTACCAGATAGTGTAGCAGGAGCTCAGAAGAGGGAAGGGCCTGTTGCTTAAGCTGGGGAAGTGGCACTGCCCAAACTGATGGGTTTGGTGTGTGATGACGAGGCAGATGATGGAACAGTCAACCCTGGATTGGCTCCTCTTCTAGGGAGTTAGGAGTCATTAAAAGGTCAGTTTTAGAAGGAACTTGACACTATAGCAGAATTCCAGTGGGATAGAATTTCTGCATCTAAAGGGACTCAGAGATACAAATCTCACATCTGAAAGGAGCCAGTTCTTGTTCTGTTCTCAGATTTGATCTTCAGTCTTTCTGGCTGAGACAAATTTGTTCCACAGAGCCCCCTTGTGGAGTGTCACAGTGTACAGCTTTATATTAAAGGCTCTGAGAAGTCCTGCAGCAAGGAAACCTGTTTCTTCTCATTCTGCATTCCCTTATCTTATGAAGCCAAAAAGCCCTCTTTTCCACTTCTTTACCATATACCTCCTGGATCACTAAAAATTACCCTTTGGGAAACATTGTTCTAAGAATTTGATAATTCTAAAACCTCTCCTGCATTATAAAAAAAAATCTTGTTCCTCTGTAAATATTAATAAGCTATAAAAAGGTAGAAAGGCCTATTTTTTCTTTCTCTAGAAACAACAAGAAAAATGGATATACTCATTATAGCATATGCTATATAGTTATGCATATGCTAACTGCTATAGCAAACAATTCCCTAAATCTCAGTGTTTTTTTTTTTTTAAGATTTTATTTATTTATTCATGAGAGACACAGAGAGAGGAAGAGACACAGGCGGAGGGAAAAGTAGGCTCTGTCCAGGGAGCCCAACGTGGCAGTTGATCCCTGGACCTGGGATCATGCTCTGAGCCAAAGGCAGACACTCAACTGCTGAGCCACCCAGGCGTCCCAATCTCAGGGGTTTTAAACTATAAAAGTTGATTTCCCCACCATGCCACCATCTAACGCAGCTAATAGGGAACTCTGCTCCATACAGGCATTTAGGGAATCCATACTCCTCCCACTCTGTGGCTTTGCCATTTTCAGAATGGGACTTTGATGTCCCCTGGTGTGATCTGGCTGCAGATGAGGGAAGAGAGAAAGAGAAGAGAAAACACACCCTTTTAGCCTCCTGGGCCTGGAAGTGACCCAGCCAATTCTCTCACATTCCGTGGGTGAAACAGAGTCCTGCACCCCACCCAGGTCATGTGGGCTAGGAAAGGTGGCTTAGCTGTGTGCCTAAACAGGTGAAATGTGCGTGCTGCACATGTAATTCACCTCCACCACTGTGAGAGAGCAAAGATACTGAATTTAGCTGTTTGAATTTTACTCTGGTGCCAATCTTGGTGGGAGAGTAGAGAGACCCAAGAAATGGAGAAGGTGGATGTTACTGAGAAAAAATTGAAAGACAGTGGCAGAGTTTGTGAAGTCTGCAGCAAAGAGTAAGAGATAGCCAGGAGCTGGCCTACAAGGTGAAGAGCCAAAGAATCCATAATCTCCATGAATAGAAAATGTCAGCTTTAGGCTCTGAGAAGAGATTGCATACTATTTTTTTTAAGATTCTATTTATTTGAGAGAGAGAAGGAGGGAGGGAGAGAAAGAGAGCACAAGTGGAGGGGAGGGGAGAAGAGGGAGAAGGAGAAGCAGGCTCCCCGCTGAGCAGGGAGCCAGATGCTGGGCTCCAACCCAGGGTCCTGGGATCATGACCTGAGCCAAAGGCAGATGCCTGACTGAACCACCCAGGTGCCCCAGATTGATTCCTATTAAAGGAACATAGGGAAAAAAGACGGAAGTAGGCATAGGCAGGCACAGATTCCAGGAAGGATGGAAGGGTAGCAGCTATCCATATGTTATTTCCATATGGGTAATTGTTCCTATTTTATCTATAGTTTATCTACAGAATAAACATTTCTTTAAGGGGGGAAAACAGCATTTCTCTTGAGGTAGGCACAAAAGTGGAATGATCTTTATTTTACTTTTATTAGTTTTACTTTTCTGAATATTTTTTTCCCACGAGCCCAGTGGCCCAGCCCTCTGCGGCTGACTATGCCACCAGTGGGCTACAGGTGTTCTGATATCATGGTCTTCTTCACCTTGGAGAATGGGACAGGATGGGGTTAAGACCCTTTAGTAATCTCCTCTGCCTCTGAGGACCTCCTCCATTTACTTCGCTCATCATACCAACATCATCATTTTCGACGTTCACTGATGTGAACAATCCTGGGAAGTACCACACCAGCTGGGTATCGGTGACTGCGAAGGCACTGGGTGACACCAACCATAATGAGCCACAGTCAACTCACAGAATACCATATTTTATTTATTTATACCCAGCATTGCATACATGCCTGCCAAACAAGATGCAATCCAATTTGAAATATGAAGAAAATATGACAAAGGGGAAATAAGGGTTGGAAAGATAAGAAGGAGCCAAGAGTGAGGTCGGTTCACAAACAGGCATGTAGAATAAACTTGCTGGAGGTTGGAAGGAAACTGGCTCTGAGCTTTCTAGCTGCTGATGAAAAAAAAGGACAACACAGTCAATTCCACATTCCATGGTATCAATAATATAAAAATAAATAGGATATTCAGAAGAAGCACAGCTATTCCTAGTACAAAAGTGGGTCCTAAGAAAAGACATTACTTTTCGTAATGACCCAAACCCTTCACAACATTCTTGCAGTGAATACAAACACATGTGTTGTGGGACTCTTCTTCATGGTGTCGGCCAATGTACGTTCAGGGCAATACTCCAAAGCTCAGGCTGGGGAAAGCAGTTTGGGAAGGGATGACGGTGGAGCCAGGAATGTGTCTGTACGAGATGTTCAACATCATGGGGAATCTGCAAATGCAGTGCCACTTTCCGGCTATCACATTGGCGAGGGTCAGGAAGAAAAATTCAAAAGAATAACAATGACTTAACACCTGTGAGGGTGTGTAGAAACCGGCACTTTTTATATTACGAAATTGATACAACCTTCTTGCATGGCAGTTAGGCAATATAAAAACACATGAAGACATGTACAGTCTTGAGGAAGACTCTTTCTAGGAAATTCACTGAAGGAAATAACCACGGGTGTGCCCAAAGCTGTAGCTACAAAGATGTTGCTTGCTGTAGTGTTTCTAATATCTAAAAATGACAGGATAGAAACCATACAAATTGTAGTTCACCCATAAAATGGGATAGGCATTTAAAATCATTTCGAAGTAAAAAAAAAATTGAGAAATAAATCATGTTGGATGAGTTTTCCTGATGTGGGAATGTATTTGTAATTAAGTAAATGAGATAAGCATATTACCTTATAGTATGTACAGTATAATCTTATCTTCTTAAAAGAAAAGCACATACATGTGTGTACACACACACACACACACACACACACTGCTTCTACACATGTAAGAATTCCCATAAGGTCTGATGGCTACAATGTCAGAAAGAACTATTGCAATAACTTGTGTGTATATACTCTGTCACAGAACCATAACCCTGGCTAGTACATTATTCTTGTAGTCAAGTTTCCTTTCTTTCTCTCTTAATCTACTCTTTAAAGGGCCAAATAAGCCATTGGTGGAGCTGGGTTGGGGGGTGTGGGTTGCAGGTAGTGGGGAGTTCAGGTTACGTTTCAGGGGTGGCCGAGCAGGCCAGGGAGGAGGCACTGCAGTTACCTGAGGAGGACATTAGCCTCCTCTGTCCACAGGGCAGCCTCTTACCGTGCTTCCTTCCCTACCAGTATTTGTCTTCTCCGACATTAAAAAAACAAATGCAAATGGGGTCAAATAGAAGCAAAGAGGGGGAGGAAGAGGAAAATGAGAAAGAGAGGAAGAAATTCTTTTAAAATAAAAGGAAGTTAGGAAGTTACCAGGAGAGTATAACATTGGCACCAAGGCGAGAAAAGAAATATGTAAAGGAAAAGGAACGCGGTATTAGTTAAAAATCCATTTAAAATCTTTATAAGATACAGTACATGAGATAAAATGGGTAACATTTAAAATAAAAGATAAAAGGCTAGAAGCTAATAAGGTAAAAGGATAAAAACATAAAAGCAGAAGAGGTAAAATGTTAAGATAAAAGGCTCGTGGATAAAAAACTGAAAATGCAAAAGCAGATGGGATTAGCAATTACATTCAGGAATTCAGGACTGAAGAGCCTAGGTTGCGAATATGAAAACTAAGATTTCACAAGGTGAGTACTTTAGGGGAATGGTAGGTTTCTGGGTGGCTCCCACATATTTTCTGGTGGTTTCTATAAGATCTGACTCCTGGAACCTCACACTGCCCAGCAGCAGTGGTGCCAGGGGGTGATTTCCTGCTGGCAAGTGTCTTTCTTGCCTATACTCCTAAAAATTCTACACCCAATTCCAACCTATGTATGTGTGTGTGGGTCCCCCACACATGCAAGCAAATAGCTCCCTGACACTAGCTGGATGTCCTACAATTCAACTCAATTCCTGACCCTATCTACCTGGAGACAGCATCAGATCCCACAGGATGGGGCTCAGTCCTACATGACCACACTCCACGCATCCTCAACACTTCAGATGCCAATCTCAAGTCCAAGTGGTCACCTGTGCTTCAGACCAGCTGGCTGTAGATATTGGAGGTCCTAATAGTCCCCTTCCTGGATTCGATTAATTTGCTAGAGTAGTTCACAGAACTCAGAGAAACATCTTACTCATTAGGTTACTGGTTTATTATAAAAGGATGTGACTCAGGAAGAGCTAGATGGAAGAGTTGCCTTGGGCAAAGTGTGGGGAAAGGGCATGGAGCTTCCATGTCTCCTCCTGATGCGCCACTATCTTGGCATCTCCATGTGTTCACCAAGCCAGAGCCCCTCTGCACCCTGTCCTTTGGGGCTTGTATGAGGGCTTTGTTACATATGTGTGATTGATGAAATCATTGGCCGCTGGCTATGGATTCAACCTGCAGCCCCTCTTCTCTACCTGGAGGTAAAGGGGGTGGGATTGAAAGTTCTAACCTTCTAATCTCATGGTTAGTTCTCCAGCCAACCAGCTGCATCCTTAGCTGAGGCCCCTAGATCACCTTATTTCATAACAAAGGATGCCTTTGCTGCTCTGGTCACTTGGGAAATTCCGATAGTTGTAGGAGCTCTGAGTCAGAAATGGGGATGAATATCAGATCGCTATGTCTTCTTATAAGTCACAGTTTTACAACCATCGGCATTGTCATTTGGTTTGAATTGAAGAGCCAGAGGTGTTCTTGTGTTCTCTTCATTGCTCTCAGCTTTCAGGGCACGTTTCGGGTTCCTCTCACTAGGCTACGAGACCCAGCAGATGTGCACATGGCCTGCTTCTTCAGGTCCCAACATTGAACCACACAGAACCACCTGACTGGGGTGCCCACAGGCCTCTGCCTCTATACATTTCAGTCCCTTTGCCTGGAATGCCCTTCCTCCCTTCTGTTGCCTGGCTAGGCTAGAGCCTGTGTTCTGAGGCAGCTCAGGAGTAGTTTCCCTGAGAAATCTTTTCTGAATCTCATCACTGTGTGCCTCCCCCCTCCCCCCCCTCCCCCCCGCCATCTGGTATCTGGTTCAGTTTTCAATCACACTGCGGAATAATAATTGTTGATCTCCTGTCTGCCTTCCCCATGAGCTCAAGGGTCGGAGACTACTGACTACTAATGAAAGAACCGCTACTAGTAAAGCACTAGCCATCCATTTTCTCATCAGACCCTCTACACCCCTACAAGGCAGGCCCTGATAGCCATTGGTACAGATTAAGAGACAAAAACGTATTTATTTCTTTGACATACCTTCATTGACCTCATACTATGTTTCAGGCTTAAAGTGGTTAAACAACTTATTCAAGGAGGAGGATGGGGCACCTGGGTGGCTCAGTCGGTTAAGCGTCTGCCTTTGGCTCAGGTCATGATCCCAGTTCCAGTGGTTGGGATCGTGCCCCACATTGGGCTCCCTACTCAGCGAGGAGCCTTCTTTTCCCTGTCCCTCTGCCGCTCCCTCCCCCTCATTGCTCTGTCTCTCTCTCTCTCTCTAATAAATAAATAAAAATCTTAAAAAAATTAATAACTTACTTAACATCACTCATTTAGAAAGTTGCAAAGCCATTGACTGAACTCATGCCCACCAACTTCCGAGCCTGTGCTCTCCCTAACTGTATTTTTCTCTCGTCAGCATATATTAAGTGCTCAGCAAATGTCAGTTGCAAAAACAAATGAAGGAATGATTGTAAGCTCCTCAGGTAACATGCAAATGAGGAAAAAGACTTTGGGGAACCCCTCTTGCTTTCTCTGATTCACATTCTCTAACAATTGGCTATGATGTCACTACCTGGAGACACTTTGTCTGCATCTTTTGCTCTTCTGTATGCTTTAAAATGAGGTGCTGTGGAGCATGTGGAGTGTGTTAGAAAGATGTCAAAGGTTAACACACAGGTTGCCTTGAAGCTTTCCTGGGAATCTTCCTTGGAGGAGGGAAACAGGGCACAGACTTCAGACGTTTCAAGTCTTTGAGATTTCTAGGATTCATTTTTATGGTTTGAGAGTGGAATGTATGGTTTAAGCAAACACAATTAAATCCAAATTATCCGTGGCCAAGCAGCTACTTGCTGTCTTTCTGTGTGGGGAAAGGTAGGGCTTTTTAGGGCTAGAACATAGCTGGAAAAAAAAAAGCTATGAAATGGTTTTACCCTTTTCTCTTTGTGTAAATGTTCATTTGAAGCACACCACATTCCTGAGGAGGCTGCCGTTTTGTTTGTTTATTTTTTGATTTGTTAGTGTCTTAGAGCATGAAATCTTATTTAAAAGGCACTTCTCTTTCTTGAGAAAGATGCCCAGGATCTTGCATTCTCAGAGTCCAAATCCAGAAACCAAATACAGCTTTTGCCTCTTTGGGGCATCTCTGTGTTCCTTAAAATATACTAGTGTTTTCTTTTCTGCTAAAGATTCTTCAGAGACGGAGTGCAGGCAATTTGTTGTGACTCATAGCAAGTTGATTTATTCGGAGATTGTTTTAAACATCGTGTATCCCTTGGTACGTAGTGTATGTGCTAGAGTGTCGTCTCCATATGGTTAGTGTGAACCATTTGAATAAAGTACCAGATGGAAATCATCGTCCAAATTATTCCTTTCCCATCACCTAAATGCAAACGGTAAGATGGGAAGTCATTTCCCATAGCCTCCAAAAATAATAATAACAATAATAATAATAATAATAATAATAGTATTAAAAATCCTGACAGATATCTTCAGATGGTATGGTATTATAATGACCGTAACTGCTATAATGGGACCCTTTTACAGATGGCAGCCGAGCCAGAGCAAACTCTTCATTAGGCTTTCTAAAAACTGTCATATACTTTCTCTTCTTTATGGTTCAAAACAACAAAAGGCCCTTTGTGCCTTTAGAAACTTAGCTGCAATTTCAACTAAAAAGAGAAGCACATTAGCTGCTAGTATGCATGAGCCATATCATCAGCATAAAAATGAATTTGTAATATTTTGCCACATGTGATGTATTATTGCTGGGCTATGTAAACAATACTGGGTCTGAAATCGAGCCTTGGGGACTCCCTTTACAACTGACAAATTGAGAAACAAGGCCATCAACTCTCACACATTGCATCCGGTGAGTAAATAACTCAGCCAGGATCCATTTCCAGCCCAGTCTGAGATAATCTCTGTCCTGTAACAATAAATCATAGTCAAGGGCGTCAGACGCCCCAGGCAGATCTATAAACCTGTAAACACTGCTATGCTACACGATTCTGATTTCTTGCAAAAGCTCAAGCTAAATCATTCCTGGGTTTAATCTTAGCATTGGTCATAATTACATTCACAGCTCCTGTCCGTCCCTCAAAACCAGCAGGGTTGCTCCTTAGAAATAGATCAAGGTGGTAGCCTGCTCTCTTTGTTGGTTCTTTGGTTTTCCCCTCCACGCTTGTGAGTTCAGTGAGAGCTGGTATCTGTGCAGAGAATCGGGTCACACGGGCCCAGGACAAGCTCTGTTTATTCCAGAGGAAGGACACTGCGCGGTGAAGTTGGATTGTTGAGGCTGATGGTTCTCTGTCATAGGACTGGGAACAAAGCTTTGGGCCAGAAATGGCCTAGGGGATGGTGGGTCCTCTCAGCTCTGCTGCCCTAATTGCTTTCCTCCCTTTGGTTTTAGGGGCATATGTATGTGATTTCATAGGCTTCTCCATCGGTTTGGTGACTACGTTGGGCACAACAGGACAGTTAATACTTGGTTGTATAGGGTTAAAGCCAATCCATAAAACCTAAGGTTTGGCATCTCTGTGTTTAGTTCTTTAACTTACCTTTAAATTCTCAGTAGGGTTTATGTATTGCTGTTTTCATACCTTTGTTTATCAACTGAATCCAGTACACTCAGGAGCTAAAGAGTCAAAGAGAATTTGGAGTTTCTAGGTAAGGTGCCGAACTCCTTTTGTCATGAACACTGGCAGGAAAGGGAATTAGCATTTGTTAAACACAAAGAAAATGCCAGGCCCTGGGCTGCTGAGCTTTGAATGTTCTCTCACTGAATCCTCATAATATTCCTGTTGGTGGGTGATATAATCCTTGTTATTTTTTATAGATTTATTTATTTATTTGAGAGAGAGAGAGAGAGAAAGGTGGGGGAGAGGGGCAGAGGAAGAGAGAGAATTGCAAGCAGACCCCCTGCTGAATGCGGAGGCTGATGCAGGTGGGACTCAATACCAGGGCCCAGAGATCATGACCTGAGCTGAAATCAAGAGTCAGAGGCTTAATCAACCGAGCCACCCAGGCACCCCTATAATTCTTGTTTAACAGAGAACAAGGCCAGGACCCAGAGAGGCAAAGTAACTTGCCCAAGCACACACAGCTAGTTGAGTGACAAGAGTCGGGATTTGAGACCAGTCAAATGTGACTGCAGGCCCATACCCTATGGTCTTCCTCCCTCCCAAGAGAGATATCTTAGGTTTACGTGACCTCTTTGTCTTAAGGCTGGGTAGGCAAATAAAATTTATGCAGAATTCAGTCAGTTTGTAGTAATGCCTGGCAGGCTGTGTTGAGAGAGATGCTTGTTGGGATCTGTGGCTGAGTAACAAGGTCTGACATGTGTGCTTTGGGGAGACTGAGCATCTTCCAGCCTTCTCCTCAGGTTGCCAGGAGACACAGCCCATCTTCTGGCAGAATTTTGCCTGTGTGAAATTTGTGGTGAGTAGTAATGTAGGTCAACAAGTAGCCTGATGTTTATAAGTTGGTAGCAATGTAGTATTGTTCACAACCCATTGGGAAGAGACTTCCCCAAAAAGAGTGCCTCCCAATCACCCCTCTGGACAAACCGTCAAACTGTGGTCAGTCAGCATTTCAGGGGCTCATTCTGGGAAGGAGGCTACACCTGAAGGAACTGTGGAAATACCGAGGATTTCACACCCCAAGGGCATCCTATTTATAAAACCGTTATTTTCCATCTTCTGGTTGATTTAAAGAAAAAGAGATAAATGAATGAAGCCTAAAGAAACTATCACAGCAAACACTTCTCCAATAATTAGGTGGTGATGTAATCGGTTACCTTTAATCTATAAAAGCTTGTGGGTTGCTTGCTGGCTACTTTATTTTCTTTTCATACTCCTTTATCTTCCTTCCCCACTCCTCCACCCCCCTCAAAACAAACCCACCACCCAATGGTCCATTGAACAGACATCTGCACTGAGTGCCCTTTCAAATTATTTTTTTCCTTATAGATCCCATATTTTAAATGCTTTGGTCTAGCAGACAAACTTAGTAATAAATATTAAATTTTTGATTTTTATTAATCAAAGACTGTGTGTCAGAGCTTTTGCCTAGAATATGACAACTGTTACCAGATGAGTTTGTTTCTCCAGCTAAAATCAAAGAAATTTAGAGTTTTAGATAGTGTCTTTAGATCTAGTCTTATCAAGGATAAACATACAGTTTCCACTGGGCTTTTTGAAGTGATGGAAATTGTTCATCGATACTCATAACTGCCTTTGAAGACTTCTAGGAGGGGAAGTCTTCAAACCCAGTTTGAGAACCAAATCATTGATTCCTGGGTGCCTGGTAGACATTTTGCAAAATCCAGGATGGTGATGCTGCTCCCCTAAAAGTAATACCTGCATCTTTTTCTTGGCCAAGTCTAGTCATAAATTCAAAATCCTTGCCTAGGGATTAAATTTTCCATTTCAGATGCTTGTGTGCATATGAATAACATCTTTAATTCTAAGGTCTTAGGACTCATCAGGAAAATTAGGCCACATTTAGTTTAAATTAAACCTCCCAAGGTCTTGGGGCACCTAGATGGCTCAGTGGTTGAGTGCCTTTGGCTCAGGTTGTGATCCCCTGTGGTCAAGTCCCATATTGGGCACTCCAAAGGGAGCCTGCTTCTCCCTCTGCCTGCCTGTGTGTGTGTTTCATGAATAAGTAAAAATCTTAAAGAAAAACAAATCACCCAAGGTCTTGTATGATGAGTTACTAACAGTAAAAGAGACTAGAACCCAGGATATTAGGGATCATTCATAATTTTCACCATTAGACCATACTTCCTCCCAGATACAATTTTTAAGACCTTCAAATAAAAATAAACAGGTTTTCCGGCTGCAAGATTTCAGTGTCTGTTTAATTCCCAGTTAGCCTGGAACCCAGCCGTCCAGATGTCTCTGGGAGAGGAAAAGATGGTAAGACCAAATGTTACTCAAAACCTTGGAGACAAGTTTAGTTCCAGCATGAGCTAGAGTTTAACTAGATTGGAGATTGATACAGGCCACGTTCCTCAATTCCTCTACATGCGTTCCCACTGAACACCGTGGTTCAGGGACCAATGACCCAGACGCCTTAGATGTCAACATTCGTGAATCCAGTTTCAAAGTGTGCTTATTGTTTGTTTTTTTTGGTTGGCAAGGGGACGAAGCTTAAAAGAGGTGAAAGTTTTAGGCCAAAGTGATTCCCAGCCAGTCTTTGCATTAGAAACTAATCCTAACAGTCACCTAATCATCTGCACCCCACTCCCAATTCCATTCCTGACTAAGCATCTTCCTAATGAGGTGTCCCAAATGGTTTCAGGTGGACTCACACTGGAGGACATGTGAGGGGAAATTTTATTATTTTTCTGAAGAGAAAAGGGCAAGAAGGGACTGAAGTGTGAACTTTATCAAGAACGTTAGAGAAAACCTCTAAAATTTATCACGTACCCTTTAATTGGGGCTGTGTGATTCCCAACCTAGTAAGACTCTTTCAGCAAGTCCTTAACTGGGATGGTTGCAGGAGACCACTGAAGAGAGTCCAGGGTGAGAATTTTTAGAGCCTGGTTCATTGCATTCTTGGTGTCTAGACTATAGAGAATTCAGGAGGACAGCAAAATACAGCTCTGTCTGAAAAACCACCCAAGAAGTCCAGAGATTGTTGATGGCTTAGTCCATGCAGACCCAGGGTACATGGACAGATTTCAGAGCCTTTACATTTATGATCAGCAGGGATTCTGAAAATGAAGAGTGTGTGAATCAGTGATGCCTGATAAACTTCAAAAAGGGAAGGAGGACCTCAACACCCCGGAATGAAGCCAGATATGGCCATGGTGTAGATAGATGTCTGCCAGCTGCCATTCAGGCCTAATCACAGAGGCATTATCCAGGCTGATGACCCCATCCTTGTGCAGAAATTAGGAACACCAAACTAGAGCTGTGTGACTTTCTTGCCCTGGCCTGGATATAAAAGATGCTTAGAAGAGACCATAAATCCAGCTGGTGACCCTGGCTTCAGCCCAGCGCCTCTTACCTCCCTAAATCAGGTCTCAGAGCAGCTTGAACATAGTGCAGAGGAAGATAATTCTTCTGACTGTGGAAAATATTAGGCAGTGACATAGATGACAAAGATTGGCTGGAAAATCTAAGAATTAGGAAAATAGTTATTTAGACTAGCTCTTTGTCCACTTAATATGATATAGACATAATTAGCTCTATAGGCTTCAAATTTTTCATCTATAAATTGGAGACTCTAGTAGTATCTACCTCAGTTGGTGGCTGTGAGGATAAAATGAGTAGTGTGTGTAACTCACTAAGCCATGTTGTTGTAAGTGAACCCTAAATGATATTATGGGGAGAGATTTTTGCTTCCTGTCCTAGAGGTGAGACATTCTAGCCGATTGTTACTGAGTTCAGGAATACTCTTCCTCTTGTTTCTGTCAGTCTGTACACACACACACACACACACACACATACACAGATGTGTGCATGCATATACCTAGGGGTATTAAAGAAAGTCTTTTATTTTCTTTTCTTTTCTTTTTCTTTTCTTTTTTCTTTCTTTTCTTTTCTTTTCTTTTTTTCTTTTCTTTTCTTTTCTTTTCTTTTCTTTTCTTTTCTTTTCTTTTCTTTTCTTTTTCTTTTCTTTCTTCTCTTCTCTTCTCTTCTCCCCTCCCCTCCCCTCCCCTTCCCCTTCCCTCCCCTTCCCTCCCCACCCCTTCCCTCCCCTCCCCTTCCCTCCCCTCCCTTCCCCTTCCCCTTCCCCTTCCCCTTCCCCTTCCCCTTCCCCTTCCCCTTTCCTTTTCCCTTCCCTTCCCTTCCCTTCCCTTCCCTTCCCTTCCCTTCCCTTCCCTCCCCTTCCCTCCCCTTCCCTTCTCCTCTTCTTTTCTTTTTAGAGAAAAATAGTACGCACTAGTTGGGGGGTGGGAAGGGGTAGAGGGAGAGAGTGAATCCTAAGTGGGCTCCAGCACAGAGCCCACCATGGGGTTCTATCTTATGATGCTGAGGTAATGATCTGTGCTGAGGATCAAGACACTTGACAAATTGAGCCACCCAGGACCCCAAAAGTGTTCTTTTAAAGCTATGCTTAATCATTTAGGGTTTGGCAAAAGCTATAGCCTCTCTACCGGACATTCTGAGGCTCAGAATGATCTTGAAAAGACTGAATGGTGCAGAATGAAATGCTGAACCAGTTTTCATTGTACTGCAATGTATCATTTGTGTGTGTGTGTGTGTGTGCTCATTGCTGAGAGACAATATTCTTAGTTTTCTCATGCACACTTGTTCTGAGCCTGGCCAAATGTGACGATGTGACAAAGATCATAGTTCTTTTGGTTCTGATACAGTAAATGTTATGACATGTTTAAAGCACTGTGCTAAGCGTTGCACACATATGAACTCATAGAGCTTTTTGCTAAGACTCTAAGGTGTCTATTATTTGTCTCTTCCTTTGAATAAGGAAATTGAGGTTCAGAGAATGTAAGTAATTTGGCCAATCTCACAGAACCAATATGTGTAGACCTGGGATTTGAAATTGAGTCTGTGAGAATCAGACCCCAAGCTCTTAACTACTCCTTTTTCTCCCCTGCTTCTCACTTCACAATGCCAATGTGACTGGTGCAACAAGTGCTCTAACAGTGAACGTGGCTCCAAGCTTCAGAAGGGGAGCCTGAGGGAGATGGATTGTCATGTGACTTGTCAAAAGAGTTGTCTGTTTCTGTCCTCTTCCCAAAGAGAAGGGTTTTGTCATACCAATCTCAGCCGGGTTTTGTCAAAGAAGAGACCTAGCCCTTTTCTTGGATCTTTGCTTGCCTTCCTTCTATTTCATGAGTCTGCCTGTCTTCTACCTTGTTATACAAGAGAGGCCATCTGAAGTTCATGTCATCGATCCTTCTGCCTCTTAGTAGTCAAATCAAAAGCACGGAAATCAGATTTTCACTGTGAATTGAATTGAAAATTTGTTGAGCATCTTATACGTGATAAATCTTCATTCTTACCCCATCGCTGTTATGTAGGTGTTCTAAACACTGTTCTACAGGTGAGGAATCAAAGCTCAGGTTACATCTGAGGTCAGATACCTAGTTGGTAGACAAGCTAGCACATGGATCTTTCTTCTAATTGAATACAATGCTCTTGCTTTCTGCTTCTGCTCCATCTGAACACTCTGATGCAGCGGTCCTCAACCAGTCACAATTTGGCCCTGCAGGGGACATTTGGCAATGTTAGGGGGTATTTTTGGGTTTTACAACTGGGGGCAGCTGTAGGCAACTAGTGGGTAGAGGCCAGGGATGCTGCTATACATCCTTCAATGCACAGGCCAAGTTTCACAATAAAGAATCATCAGACTCAAATATTAATAGTGTCAAGGTTGAGAGACCCAGACCTGAAGCTCTACAGGAGAAGCTGTGTGATGTAGTGGAGTAAGAACAGGCTTATAAACACTAAGCCATCCACAGAGAGTTTATCTCAACTCTACAGGGGAGGTCTAGTTACCTCTGTTTCACACACAGAGAAACTGAGGCTCAGAAAATTGAAGCAACTTGCCCAAGATCACAAAGTTAGCAATTATTGGAGTTAGAATTCAAATGAAGGCCTCCTGAGCAACTCTGGAGCTTTTTTCCTTTATCATAATTATACTTCTAGGATGTTGCTTTTCTCCTTGAATTTAGACATTAAGGTCTATTTAAACATTATTTAGCTGGGTCAGTGGTTCTCAGACTATCACATACATCAGATTCACACAGAAACTTGTGAAAACACAAATTGCTGAGCCCCACCACAGAATTTCTGATGGAGCAGGACCCTGGCAGGGCCTGAGAATTTGCATTTCCAACAAGCTCTTGGTGATGCTGTTGCTGCTGCTGGTCTGGGGGTCGCACTCTGAGAACCACTGTGTCGGGTCTGAAGCGTGTTTTCCCTTCTTCTTCCCTTTGGAGTATTCTCCAACCTCCTCCTCCTCACCTCTCGCTCCCCCAACTTTCCAGGGACCCAGGAATGCTGAATGTGCAGCCTGGCTCCCACACACAAGCTGAGGCTGACAGGCCAGTGAAATATTAGCGGAACATGTGAAACCTACAGCCTTATGAATGCTCACTGCAGAGCGCAGCCAGATTACACGCGTTCCTGGTCCAAGTGTTCCTTACAGTCTCCTGGGAGTGAATTAAAATCATTTGCTGGTGACATAGGCGGGTGAGCTGGTTCTGGGTCGAGTCTAATCTGGGTCAGAGAGCACAGGCTGATCTGTCATCTGAAACACTGAAACCTCTCCCTCGTGTCTCCTGGGGAACCATGGCTGCCCTCTGTGTGCAGAGGCAAGAGGGTGGAGGTGCAGATGGAGGCCTAGCCCCTGTCCTTTTGTCTGGCAGCTGCTTTCCTCACAGGGTGGCTGCTTTCAGGCAGCAGTAGGTGGTCTGCCTAAGGGGCTGGGAACCAGGATTCCCACAGCCCTGGGGGCTCCCTCCAATTTATTACCTCTGAATGCTTGGAACATCTGATGTGCCAGAGGTCCAGGAATTTGTGATGAATATACAATCAAGACATGTGCTGTGCTCAAACTAGCACTAAGTAGACCAAGGAGGGGGAGATAGAAACCAGCCTGATCATGTGCCAGGCATTGTGCTTGATGCTTTATAATCATCTCATTTAGTCTTCATAACAGTTTTGCACATTAGGTATTCTCACTAGCATGAAGAAACTGGGGCTTCGAGAAGCCAACTAGCTTACCATGTCCCTAAACCTTGGAAGTGGAGTCAGGATTTGAACCCAGGCTAATCTGACTTCAACAGCTATTATCTTTCCATTTAATCTGTGTGAGTGTGTGTGTGTGTGTGTGTGTGTGTGTGTATGAGAGAGAGAGAAAGAGAGAGAGAGAAGAGAGGATGCTTGAAAATGTGAGGTTCAGAGGAAGTGAAGATGCCTTATGTCTGATGACCTCCTTGTTCTTAAGATAGTTTTGACTTTTGCCAACCTTTGTCAAGTAATTTTGGAAAAGCACTTCTTTTGCTTGATGCATAGAAATTTGGAAGAAGGGGAAATAATATATTAGTATATGCTCTGAAGGGTTAGGTAAGGTTTCCATGGTTAGGTAAGTGACATGTGGAGTGAATATTTGCTTCAGAGCTTTGCAGGAGGCACAGTAAATTCCAAAACTATTCACGGAGTTTTAGAAGAGGGCTAATGCAAGGTATTAGAAAGTTGAGACTTGGTGAAGGTAGAAATGCAATTTGTTCTTTTCTAAACAAAGTTTACCATCTTATCTTAAATGTAGCCAGAACTCCACTGCTTTTTTTTCCCCTCTTTTTTATGAACAAGAAAAATAAATCAACTTGCTTCCTATAGTTTCCCTGACTTATGAGAATAAATTCAAAATAGGTCTTTGTAATTTTATCCTATCCCAGAAAAAGGCAAAGGAAATATGAGCCCAAAGGATTGCCAACCCATTCTCTGTGGTCCCCAATGCCTGCGTCCTACTTTCAAGTAAGTCGGGCACTTGAATTGGTAAGACATTTTTGGCATTCACTCATCTGGAGCAAATTGTGACATCCATGGGGTTGGAAGAACCAAACATTTAAACCACTGTTGTGGATAATTGGCCTTGAGCCTCCTAATCCCATAATATGCTTAGTGGTGTCTGCAACAGGCCTGACTTCCAGCAGTGGCCAATTGAAATGAGACTCAATTCACAGCATAAGTGATAATACCTTCCATTACTTAATGCCTTTTACAATCTTGTAAAGCATTTTCAGTTACTTTATCTCATATAATCCTCAGAACAACTCTATAAAGGAGATATTTTCAACTTCAATTTATAGACAAGGACACCAAGTCTTAAAAAAATCACACAGTTAGTAAGGGACAAAGTCCCAACTCAAATTCAAACTTTTAAGTCCTATCTGAGCGCTTTTTCACTGTATTTTTATCTGCCTCTTTGTTCTATAAATTTGACTTCATTCTTTTAATTTAGATATTAGATTTGGTTTATTTTTATTTATTTATTTAAAGATTTATTTATTTATTCATCATAGACACACACACAGAGAGAGAGAGAGAGAGGCAGAGACATAGGCAGAGGGAGAAATGGGCTCCCCATGGGGACTGGGACTCAATCCCAGGACCCCCAAGATCACAACCTGAGCTGAAGGCAGATGCTCAACCACTGAGCCACCCAGGTGCCCCTAGATTTGGTTTAAAAATAACTTTTCTTTGATATAAAATAAATCTATATTTTTATTGAAAATATAAAAAGAAATCAGTGAAGATACCTAGTCACCCTAATTAAGAGGACTCTATCAACATGCTGCTGTAGTTTTTTCTATACATATTAAATTAGTATGTCTTCATTTTGATTGAATTCAAATTGCGTGTATATTTTTCAGGAGCCTCTAGCACCATTTCCAAAAACTTAAGTTGCTCTAAAGGGATCAGGAGTGGCTGGAGGGATAGAAGAATGAGTGCATGCATTCATACATATGTGTGGGACACAAAAGAATGAGAAGAAATTGTTCCTGCACTTGAAATGCTTGCCATCTAAATATGACAAGATAGGACATTTACTCATTCAGCAAACTTTTGGAACTAACAAAAACATAAGGTAGCACATAAACCCAAAGTTAATAATGTGGTATAAGTGTCATGTGTAAGTGTTGAGAATGGAATTAAGCAGCATGAATTGGACTAGTCCAGGGGAGTTCTTGGGGAGGGGGGGACCTAATCTTCAGTTAAATCCTGAGAGAAATAATGTTTGTGGTTGGCAGAAAGATATGACTCTCTAGTCTTTTCTAAAATAATTGCCCAAAGAAGAGTAACTGTCCCACTAATACCTGAAAATTGGAAGTTACTTGTATTCTAACCATTTTCCTTTGGTGTTTGGGTCCCTTGAATGAGAGTACAGTATATCTGTGAGCCAAAGAAATGTATTCTTTTAATATATTTATTGAAAATGTAACTGTGGCCTGTGTTTCTGAAGAGTGCTACTTTCTAATCATTGGGGAAATAAGAGAAAGACATGAAAATAGCAGCTTTACTATTTAAACGTTGGGGAAAAGAAATGACACAAGCTAAATAATTTACAGATTAAATATCTGAGTGCTAAGGAAGAGGTCAGCTTTGTTGCTTTTAGAAGAATGATTTATGGGTCTATTTAACTTTTAAAGTCCTGCTGTGACATTTTGGGAACATGCTTTTCCATTGATAAGTAATACTGTACTGTGATAGATGAGGGAACAATAGCAGGAGTTTGGCCAAATAGCTGTTCTTAATGTTTGTTTAACAGATAAAGAAGTCAGGTGACATTTTCTATCAGTATGTTGTGCAATCCTGCAAAACTAACAGTTCCAAGATTTAGCAGAGAAAATGAGAAATTCCCAGGGAAATTCTGGGTTGGCATTTTGAAAAGGCCATCCGACATCAGCTGGATTCCTTAAATACCTTTTCCTATGGTCTTCATGATTCAATGGAAAGTGCACAGGCTTTGAAGTCCGATCTTTGTTCAAATCCCGGCTCTACCACTCCCTATATGTGAGCCTTTGGATCTGTTACTTAACCTCCATAAGTCTGTTTCCTGGGGTTAATAATAGCTATGTCACAGAGTTGTTGAGATAATGAAAAACAGTGACATGAGTAGAATGATGGTTCACATAAAACTTGATGCTTAGTGGACACTTAATACACCCATTCATTCAACAAACATTTGGCACGATGCTAGAGGCTGGGGAGTACAAGAATGATTAAGATGGATAGATTCAGCCCTCATAGGGCTAGCATTTTAGTGGGAAAAGCAGAAAATAAAAGTAAACAGGTAAATCGCCACAAATGTAGGCAAATGTTAAGAAGACCCCAAAGGGAGCTTGAGACTGAGAATATTTAGAGTAAGTGTGAAACTACTTCACACAGGGTAGGAGAGGAATGTTTTTTGAGCACATAAATTTTTATTTTTTATTTTTATTCATTTATTTATTTATTTTTATTCATGAGACACATACACACAGACAGAGACACAGACAGAGGGAGGAGCAGGCTCCTCGTGGGGAGCCTGATGTGGGACTTGATCCTCGGATCTGGGATCTCTGGGATCACGCCCTGAGCCGAAGGCAGACGCTCAACTGCTGAGCTACCCAGGTGTCCCGAGCATGTAAATTTTAAGCAGAGAGCTAAAGCATGAGAAAGAACCAGCCATGAAAAGAGCGGGGCCTAAAGCATCCTGAGCACAGGGAATAGCTGTGCAGTGGCCCTGAGGCAGTAAATAAGCTGGAGTGTTCCAGGAACTGAAAAAGACCAATGGATGTGGCATGAAGAGCAAAGAGGTGAACAACCAGGGAAGGAGGAGGCAGGAGAGGTCAGCAAAGATGGGTCACATGTGACGTTGCAAGAGACTTTGGATTTTATTCTAAGTACAATTTTATCATTAGTTTTGTTTTCTTCCTGTTGTAATTTCAACCACTGTTTAGCACCAAGAACCTGCCAGCTGTCATCCCATTTTGCAGGAATTCCAAAGAGTATGTGCTGCACAGATCAAGGAATAAGTACTAGGTGGGGAGAAAGCATAGCCTGCTGGAAAACTAAGCCCCTGGAACCTGCAACGAGGAGCTACTGGTCCAGGATCTGTCACTATGTACAAAGTGTCAGAGCTGCAGTAGGCTTAGAGTTCCTCCTCCCCGCTCCCTCAGGGTACAGATGGGAAGGAAGCATGGGGCCTGGTTTTACACTAACTGGGAGAAAGAGATTTAAATGCTAATTTATGGACATCCTTGTTTTCTAGAAAGGGTGCTGCCACTTTCTTGTTTAATTACTTTGATCTTCTCCAGTACCTGTAGTCATTTTAGTCAGGTTTCCCGTAAAAGAAAACTGAATAAGTTGGCTAAGAAAGTGAACCTATGGTGTAACTACTCTGGAAAATAATGCGGTTTTATTCTGTTAAATTGAACCTTCATGTACCCTTCCTGCCCCGATTTCCACTTCTTGGTATATTCCCAAAGGAAATTCCTACACATGAGCACCAGGAGATACATATAAGAATGCTCAAAGAAGTGTTGTTCTTTGTAGCAAAGAACTGGAAATAATCCAAATACCCATCCTCAAGGAAATGAATGAATAACTCATGGTATAATCACACAATGGAATATCACGCCACAACAACATGGGCTTCATTCAGTATAATATTAAATGAAAACAAGTCCCAAATGACTTCTTAGAACATCATACTTTTCTTACGATGTTCAAAAACAGGCAAAATCAAACAATGTATTGTTTAGGCATTCATATATATTTGATCAAACTTTTTAAAGCAAAGGAATGATAATCATAAGATTCTGGATCCTAGTTACCTCTGTGTGGGAAGGCAGGATATAGGATATTAGACACATAGATAAATAGAGGTAAATACACTTCATGTTCTTAAAGAGAGTAGTGGGCTCATGATTATTCACGGCATTGAATGAGTGAATCAATAAATGAGTGAAATAGAACTTTACCTTATATAGACCAATGATGCCATGTGTTTGAATGAAGGTAATGAATAATTCAATTCTACAATTGAAGTCCATTAAAAGAAAAAAAAAGAAAAAAGTGACTTATGGTTTTTCCATGATGCTGAGATGCTTGGGGATTAAAAACAAATATTTGACATTTAGTAGAGCTCTGAGCTATTCACTTGGGTAGTTTCGTTATGGGTCTACAGCCACTACTATGCATATGCCCCCAACAATATCGCAATATTTTGCATATATATTGTTTATTGCATAGATTTGTGATCCTCAAACTTTTCTGATTATGCACCAAATCAGTAAAAAATTGGGGACATCCACTCTTAGTATCTGTGAATATACTATTAAACTACATACACTTACTATTATTACTAAACCATATTAACACTAAATCACTAAACCATGTTAACAACCACTTTGCTTTTGTATTTCATGGTCTCCCCGTTGTCCCCCACCATAAGTTTCCTTCTTTGAGGCTCATGATATCCCTGAGAGGCAGAAGGGACAGACAGTGTTATTCCTATGGCACCAACTGAGGAGAGGGAAGCCCAGAGAATTCTTGGCTCTTCACATTCCCAAGAGAGTGGCAAAGTTTGAACTAGGAGGAGGATGGCCTGGCCCCTCCCAAGGGCTCATTCCACTATCCTTGGGAGCTTCTTTTCAATTACCAACAACATTATGTGGTTCTTAAAGTTGGACCAGCCTGGCTTCAAATTCCATCTCCAGTGCTTGGTTGCTCTGTGTGCTTGGATGAGTCACTCAATCTCTCCAAATCTCAGTTTTTTCATGTGTAAACTGGAGAGAATTCTCCCTGCCTCATATGGTAGTTGTAAGAAATAAAAATAAGATCAAACAGTAAAACCTAATCGAGAGGACAAGGCAGTCAACAAATGTTAGTTTTCTTTTCTGTCTTATCCTGCTTCCCTAGTCCATTATATGGACATACGTGATAAAGCAATTTTGGGAAGGCAGGGGAAGAAGCAGTAATTGTAAACAGCATATAAAATATAGTTTCATGTATTTTATTTTAAGTGCAGAAAGTCCTATGAACAGTATTAATCTTGTCTCTAAATCTGTCTCGTATTTAGATAGGACTTTGGCCCCTAGGTGGGCAGTGCTATCACAATGAAAGCAAAACAGGCCAAGGCTACTGTAAAGCAACGTGGTCCACACAGACTTTGTGTCTCTTCCACTTTTTTGGTATCAAACGTAATGCCACACTGAAATGTTTCATCAGTGTTCCCATTATTTAGCTAACGCCTAGCTCTTAAATTTGTAATACATTTTTCTTCCTTATCTCTACCCGAAGGAGAGGAAAAGAGTTTTTGTAACTATCTTGGGATGGGAAGAACCAGCTAGCCTGGGCACCAGAGAATCATACAATTCATATGTGGCCCTGTCTGTGAATAGAATTCCTATAAACGTAAGATATAATAACACATCTTTACAGAGCTGACCTACTGAATGCCTGCACGTGTTTCTAATTTAAGTGGGATTGTTCTCTCAGGAGATTCCATTCTCCCTTAAAAAACACACATGTACAAACACAAAACTTGATTTAAATGAAACAGACACCTTAAGAATCTTAACAAGTAGGGTTGACCTTTGCACATAATTCTACAAAACGGTGTTGTGCTTCTCAAGTGCTGCCAGGAGGCCTCGGATAGATCAATGCACTACAACCCCCTTCCTGAACTTCTGTGAGCACTGATAGTAGATCCAGAGGAGAAGAGATTCCATGAGACCCATGTGCCAGGATGACTTGGCCAAAATCAGTTGGCTCTGTTTTTCCCACTGTTCCAGGCTGTAACCGAAAGCCCTTCTCAAAATGTGCTACCTCTCATTTGACGGTAGCAAGGCCTTCGAGTGCAGAGTCCGTGGAGGTTACCTTTCTGCGTGAACACATATGGACAGCAACATACATGCATGTGCAGGGACACCTTAGACACATGCGGCTTCCATGCATGCATGCTATTGATCAAGAGTCCAGGTTTACTGCGGTGCCCGGATGGATTCCAGGGCATGAGATAATAGAACAAAATACATGAAATCTACTCTGAGGTCAGTTTACTATCTTGTTGAAGACATGTTGATATCTTAAAGAGGGTTGGGTCATCTTTTGAACTTCATTTCTCATGGTTTTGCCAAGGGCAGAAGTTGTACTTACGAGGGCACTTGTCCAGAATAGACAGATCCATAGAGACAGGAGCAGATTAGTTGTTGCCAGGAGCTGGGGGTGGGGGGCAGCAGGGAATGTGGAGTGGCTACCTAATGGGTACGAGGTTTCTCTGGGGATAATGAAAACGTTCTGGAATTAGATAGTAGTGATAGTTGTTCAACATTGTGACTTTACTAAAAGCCCTTGAATTATTATACACTTTAAGATGGCTAAAATGGTGAATTTTAGGGTAAGGGAATTTTATCTCAATTTGCCAAAAAAAAAAAAAAAAAAAAGAGAGAGAGAGAGGGACAATGAACTAAGACCATTAAGCCAGGGCACAGATGTCAGATCTCCTAAGTGCTAAAGAACCGAAGACTGCATCCTGAGGATGGCTAAGAGGTGCTCCCAGGGCCTGGGGCAGGGCTGGGAAAGAGGATGCTTTCATTCCAGCACCGGAAAGAAGCAGGTGAGGAGTCTTGGGGTCAGGACTAGTGGGAACATGCTGATGCAGTGTGTACACAGAAGTGTCCGGAAGGCACCCACTCACCTTTTTCTGGCCATTGCCCCTGTTTGGCTGTTTTTTCTGATGCTAGATTATGTTCTATAGAATAAGAGCAGGGAGTGCTCCCTAAAAAACGTAGGTCTGATGTCTCAAAGCACAGCCTCTGCTTTTCTTTGCCTGGGATTGAATCTGACCTAGACGGATCTTAGTTCTGATGCCATCTGGTATTGCTTGAGCCTCTGTGCAACAGCACTGGGGTCGCTCCAGGTAGCTTGAACCAGCACGGAAGTGCAGGATGCCAACTTTCCCAGTTTCCGTGGCCAGAACTTAACCCACACATGTTGACATATACTGTGCATTTCTCCCTGACAATCAAGCCCAGTGTCATTTCTGAGTTCAGTTCAAGAGGAAACCAGCTTAGTTCTAAGGTAAATGAAATTGTGCTTCTTATTTGGGAAGTGAGAAGGCTGAGTAACTGATGAAGATTTTTTTTTTAATCAGCTCTCTTACAAAACATTAATGTCAAGCCTGAATTTAGAAGTGTCATGTAAAAAGTTTTTTATTTTGTTCATACAGCAGGACTGAAATGGTCTCCTCTGGCATAAACTCTTTTGTCTTGAAAAATACCAGTAATGAATGCTATGAATTTCTGTATCGGAAAATTTGAATCACCCTGGGATCCACATGAGTTCCTTGATGAAAATGTGAAATTAATTTTGTACTAAATAAAACTTGAAAATGGTTTCAATTACAGGGGGGAAAACGTGAAATGAAGACAGTAATTCCACTGTATCATATTCTCGCTTCATTATTCTGAATTTTTTTAAAGAAAATCATTTCTAGATACTGTACCATTTCATAAAGATGTTGAGACTGTGAACACTGGAGTTTGTGGTAATAGTACAAACCTGTCCCCTTATAAAGAATTGGCCAAGGCTTTGGGGTGATGGAGGAAGGGAAGCAGAAACAAGTATTTATGGAGCATCCTTTATATGCCAGGATCTGGGCTAGGAAATTTCACATATGTTCTCTTATTTGATACTCATGACTGTCTGGAATAAATATTGTTATCTCTGTTTCAGATGGAAAATGAAGGCTCAAAGAGATCATAGAAGATGACAAAAGTGACAGAGGTTGTAAACCAGCAGAATGGGAATCCTAAAGTCTGCTTTTCTTTGCAACCTCTAACCCATCACTGAGGGCAGCCAGATAGGCTCCCACACCCCACACAGAAGGCATTTCTCCAGCCTTGCTCCTGGTCAGCCTGAGTGCACTCCCTGACACCTTCTACCTGGCCTGGGTTCCTATTCTTAGTCTTCACCCCTTACCCACATAGCTGACCCTTTTGAGAGGGTCCTCAGGATATGCCAGGAACTGCGGTCTGAGGATAAAAGTGAACAAAGCCACAGTTCCACTCGCTAGGAGCTCAATTTGAAGTTGAACTTCGCAACATTTAACTCAGTGTCTTCACCTTAAAATGGTGAGAATGATACTTGGCCCGAAGGGCTCTCTCGTGGGTTAAAGTAGCGTCAAGTGTCTTGCATGGGGACTGGCTTGAAAGAGGAAATCGAGCTATATTAGTTCTCGTACTAGTACCTCTAGTTTTTGGCAAAAGGCAGAAAAGAAACTTCCTTGGAAATGTTAAGAGGCATCAGATGGAGTTGGAGGCAGACAGCATTTGAGGGGTGTCTTCTGCTGGTTGCTACCAAAATCTTGGTGTTCTCCCAACAAATCTGAATATAATATAGCTTTTAACCATCAGGGTAATTTAAAGACGGGTTTGGTGGTGGAATTTTATGGTTGCAGGATGAGACCTGAGTGGAAATGGCTTCTTGGCCACGTTTTGCGTGTGATGCCTCTTGGGGTCTCCATCTCTATCTACCACTGTCAAAAATGGGTCCAAATCAGAGCAGGAAAGGGGAAATGTTTTCCTCACTCCAACACGCAACTCTGCTGCTGGTCAAAAGAAGCCCTTTTTAAGGAGCCAGCTCTTTGGGAATGAAGTGGAAGCTGCACTGTTCAAAGCAGAATGAAGATTGTCATTGCAAGCGGTGAGGGGCCTCTCCCAGGGACGTGACAAGTAAAGAAAAGACAAACAAACTGAAGAAAGAGTGAGTGCTGGTGCATGTGGAGATGAAGAGCTGCACATTCTGGGCGTGGGGAACTTGGTGGGGGCCCAGGGCAGAGCTGTACCTGTGGTCCTGGGCACATAGGTACCTACCACTCACTTTACTGCTTTTCCTAAATTTATCAGAGCAGATCCACCCTGTCCCCTCCTGTTGCCCTATAAGGCAAGTAGAAGGAAGGACACAGGAAATTGAATGTCTGGGGTGTGTTGGGCACGCTGCAAAAGAACATGGTGACTTTAATTCCTTTAGTCCCCAGGGCTACTACTCTTAGAAATACTGGGATTGCTCTTCCCGTTTTGCTGGTAGGGAAACAGCTTCTCAAGGATAAGAGCCTTTTGTCTTTGGGGGTGTCTGCTTGTAAAGCTTAGAACACATAAAGGAAATATAATTTGGCATCATGGGTGAGGGAATACATACTGTTTATGCTAAGTATTTCACCCCAAAGATGTGCCCCTTAATCCAGTCCCTAAATTCTCAATCACTGCTTGTGGGTCACGTAACATGGTTCATCTGCCTACACAGCACGCACATTACTTTGCAACTGAGAAGATGCTGGGGAATAATAGTAACGATCCAAGTCCATTCAGGTTTGGCAAATCAACAAACTTTTCAAGCCCTTTGAAAACAAATCCAGACAAAATGCAAAGGGCTTGAAAATGATCATTATGATTTGGAAATGGACCCTTTGCCTCCCATATCCACTGTGTCCTGGATTAAAGTTGCCTTTAGCTTCCTTACCTTAAAGACAACGATGAAACATCGTCCTACCACTCTGGGCTTACTGGCAACATGGTTTTGGACTGTGTTCCTTGGAATCCCGGGGTTCCTTGAAGGATCCCCATGGATCCTTTCCTTGGGGAAAGGTTGTAGTGAATCTGAAGAGGCTCCCGGCTGTCTCCCTCTTACACACCTCTTCCCTCCCCTCGCCCACCTATACTTTGATGAGAACAACTCTGCTTTTATTGGTTCTATGTATTGGCCTTCCCCTTTTGCTTTAATTTAGAAAAGCTACATCGCAACTAACAACAACTTCAAAATCAAGGCTTGAGGAATGGTAGCTCTTGGAATCTAATACAAAAAGCCCTCCTTTGGGAGATGTACCTGAAGGTTAATGGCTTGGAGAGTTTCACCTGAGGGGGTATGAGCCAGAATTTAGGAAAGCACGTTTCACTTTCCAAAATCATGTCAGCTTTCAGAACTGAAAAAGAACAAACCACTGCAAATACAGAATATATCAGAAAAAGAACAAAGTGTGGCAACACCACCAGTGAGATCAGACTCCCTTTAGCCCACAGACTTACTGATTGGAGTTTTCTGATGAGGCAGACAGACTCATGGAAGGCTGCCAGGAAATTCTGGACATCAAATTGCTTTTGCTAAGCCAACCCAGCGGTATAGTAAAGAGCTAAGGAGTCCCAGGAGAGGGGTGGGAAAGGATTGGTCTCTGTTTCTCTACCCCTGATGTGGGCCTTTTTCGATTAGGAAGTGGAGTGTGAAGGAAGTTATCGGGGGTGAAATCAACTCAGCAAGAAACCTTTTTAGACCAAAGCCCAAGGAAAACTAATAAAACCAGTTGGGCCGCTTCATGCTTATCATATGTTGTGCATGTAGGTCAGCTCGCTTTACAGCAGAGACAGACACCCCCAAAACAAAACACTCAGTTCTACAAAAGGATTTCCAAGCCCCTAAAGGATGGCCTGGTTCTTTCAAGGGACATTTGCTATTTGAAACTCTAGCACAAGCAAATATCTGACACACAATTTCTAAATTAATGATTGAAATGAAATGGTGCCTCGTCTATGGACTGGGGATTATATTCGGCTGGGAGAAACCAAGCCCCCCAAAGCAGAGCCTTAAACAAATTACTGGTTCTATTTTTCTTAGACGATGAGCAGTCTGGAGGCACACAGCTGCTGATCTTGGAACTGTGGCTCAATGATGTTCGGGTCCATCTCAGGTTTCTTCTCTGCAGAGCAACGGTTGTTCCCCCTTCTCCTCTGGCATCTCGTTCATGTTCTAGATAGGATGAAGAGGGGAGACACTTAAGGTGGCTGAGTCTGCCTTCCTCCTCCTCCTCCTCCTCCTCCCATCCCCACATCTTAAGGGGCTCTCTGGTAACTTCATCCAACAACTTCCACTTATATAACTTAACTAGAACTATGTCACGTGCCATTCCATCTGAAGAGGAGGCTTGGAAATGAAACATTTTAGTGGGGCGTCTTGTTGTTCCCAAGAAAATTGGGGCTAGTTTCCAAGGTAGAGGGGAGAGGGCATACCGTTCTGACAGTCGTAGTGTCTACCAGAAGATTCCTTCCTCTGAACTCCTCGGGACACATCCATAAGTCCTCTTGGCCTGCTCCATTCAACCTTTTATCGCACTTCGTTCTCACTGTGATTTCCTTGTCCTTTCTGTAACGGGCTGTGATGTTCCTCATGACCTCCGGTTCCTCACTGGAACATCACACCGTGTGTGATATCATATCATCCTCTGGCAGATAAGGGTACAAGTGAGGCTCACGCTGAGTCACCTCCCTGTACATGGAGACTGTTGAATTCAATCCTTGGCAGGTAAAGCAACTGGATCTGGGCTGGAGAAAGCTCACTGATAACTATGGGGCTTCCTTTCAGGGTTCGCTGGCATGAGGTCGAAAGTGCACCAGTGCCAAGTCCACAGTTGATTCAAGAGTAGCTACTGTCCAAGGATGCAGCTGAGAAATATTTCAAACTTGGATTGTATTTTTGTCCCCTCCTCAGTAGTAGGTGACCTCAAGTCCTACTTTGCCAAAAAAAAAAAAAAAAAAAAAAGATGAGGTCGTTTGACTTGTGTCCTTTGTGCATTAGAAATTGCTGTATTTGGGGCAGCCCGGGTGGCTCAGTGGTTTGGCGCCTGCCTTCATCCCAGGGCCTGACCCTGGAGTCCCGGAATCGAGTCCCACATCAGGCTCCTTGCATGGAGCCTGCTTCTCCCTCTGCCTCTCTCTCTGTCTCTCATGAATAAATAAATAAAATCTTTAAAAAAATTGCTGTATTTTTACCCTTCCTCTTTGTTTCACATGGATTCTGAAGAATCCAGTTGTTGCTTTGTTCCAGTGCTCACCTCCCACCTCTGCCCCATGGCTCTTGACCCTCCCCTCCTCCCCTCCTCCCATGCCTTGTTTTACTATCAAGCTCTCTTTCCCTTGCCTTTGCAGTCCCTCCACCTCAACCAGAGCCTTCTTGTTCATACACAGACCATCATGCTACTCTGCCCTTTGTCCCTCCCTCCAGCCTACGGCCCACCTCCCACTCACTTGATAGAGGACCTTGTCTCTCTCTGAATTCTGGTACCTACTCTCTCCTCTTCACATCTAAGAGTGGTAAGAGCTCAGGAAAAGACTGAACGTTAACGACTGTTTGCTCTGGATTGGAGAAATTATTGGTGATTATTTATTTATTTATTATTTATTTATTTATTTATTTATTTATGCTAGACATAAAGAGAGAGAGAGAGAGAGAGGCAGAGACACAGGAGGAGGGAGAAGCAGGCTCCATGCCGGAAGCCCGAGTGGGACTCGATCCCGGGACTCCAGGATCGTGCCCTGGGCCAAAGGCCGGAGCTAAACCGCTGAGCCACCCAGGGATCCCCGGAAACTTTTTTTTTTTAAAGGAATCTGTTTCTTTATTCTTGTATACACTTTCTATTTTTTGACACCAAGCATGTTACTTTTAATTAGAAAGATAGCTTAAAGTTGGATAACTGTCTACCTAGAAAAACAAGTGGATGGGTAAGAGAGAGAATAGAAATCAAGAGAAGTGGAGTTAGAAATTATTTCCTAATTCATCAAATGTCACTAACTTGGCTTCCTCATTTATAAAATCCATAAAATGGCAACCATAATGCTTACTCTCCATAACTCCCGGAGCTTTTGGGAAGATTAGATGAATTAATATATGTTGGAATGATTCTTAAATTATCTGTGGTAAGGACCAAGTTTGTTACTATTTTTAAGAAATGGATTAACTAAATGGTTATTTAGATTTCCTTCGTTTTTACCTAATGTCCTTTATCTGTTCTAGTATCCCCTCCAGGATACCACATAATATTTAATTGGTCTGACTTCGTAGCTCCTCTTGGCTATGACATTTTTCAAATTTGCCTTTCTTGATTACTTTGACAGTTTTAAGGCATAGTGGGCAGTATTTTGTAGAATGGCCCATTATTGGAATTTGTCCGATATTTTTTTCTCATAAAACCGGAGTTAGGAGCTATTGGGACAAAGACCACAGAGGCCATCCTCATCATGTCGTATAGAGGGTACAAGCTATCAACATGATTTATGACCATTGGTGCTAACCTTGATCACCTGGTTAGAGGATTTATTTCTCTCTGATTTCCATTTTGTTTATATGTGGTCCTATTGCATGTACACAGTTCTGTGCCACATGCAACTCATTGAGGTGGCTTGTCACGTGTGTGGATGTCACAGCCATGTCAAATTGCCAGAAAGTTTCCAAGGCTTACTCTCAACTTTTCCCGCTTATCTCATCACAGGCCAATAACAGTCTGCAGACTGGCCTGGGTCCATGGCCACACTTCAAGTAGCTCTGTGCTAACGCATACAGCACAAGGAGGTTTTAATAAATCATTGGAAATCAAACTGGGCATGATTCAGACACAAAAGGTGAACTTGAGTTGGAATCTTGACATCATGGCAGTGAGCATGGGAAGGAGTCTTGGGGGAGAGACTTTTCAGTCCCTTTGTCCTACATATGTGGAGTGTGAGCCTCAGGGGAAAGGATAAGGTGGCTTCCCATGGGAATATGTGGTGGCAAGCTGGGTGTCCTGTCCCTAACTAGGGCTCTTCCCACCATCTGACTCTGATCAGAATCATTGAGGGTCGTCCTCTGAGGAAGAGCAGGGAAGAAAACAGAGGAGGAATGGGGGAGAGGGCTTAGATCTACAGCAAAGCTAGATTTCTCCCTGATGTTCTGACCTTCTGCCACCTTGCAAAAACTTAAATGAGCAGCTAAGAAAACCAGAATGTTTGAGGAGAGGCTGAGGTGCCTACTTGGAAATAGTTGGTATTCTGATAATTGGAGGTAATTTATGCTTTCAAGATAAATAAGTCAGTCTCCCTCTGGCACTGTTGTATCTGTCTTGTCTCAGGGCAGGTCAGAGAGAAAGAAATCCAGGGCTAAGTGTGGAAAACAAATCAGTAAGTGGCAGAGTTGTCCCTTCCCTCTCCCTCCACTTTTACTTTCCTTACAAAAAAAAAAAAAAAAAAAGGAAGAAAGCAAGAAAAAGAAAAAAAAAGGTGGAACGGAGATGTGGGTGAAGGACTAGGGAAACAAGAAATCAGGGACACAGGAGAGGTTTACTCATTTGACTCCTTTTTCTGTGGAAATGTATTTAGGATTAAATTAGACATGACATTTAGTAGACTTGCAATGGAAAAATATTTTCTTATACCTGAAGGAGCTCTGGGAAAACGGAAGAGCCTGGCAACCAGGCTGGCCCGGCCGGGGTACGGTGGGTAGGTCAGGCCATGGCTGTATGGTGTGATAGGCTGCACAGGAGCCATGGTGTCATGGACAAGGGGACCTTACCTGCTTGTTAACCACCCCTCATTTGCCTTTCTCTGATTTTGGAGTTTTTTTATCTTTGGAAGGGAGAGGAGATATAAGAAATGGATGTTATCTGACTGGGATGTCACAGACTTCCACGACCACCCATGGCCTATGTGAAGAAGTCCCTGACCCTCACTGTGGCATACTGGGCACCCCACAACCTGGGCCAGCTTCCTCTATGTCACTGTTCCCCTCTACCCTTCTGCACCTATTCTTTCTTCATCCTGGAAAGGCCTCCCTCATCACTCGTTGTTGAAATCTCATTCAGTCTTAAGGCTCCAGGTCAAACATTCCCTCCTCTGAGAAGCCTAATCCAACTCCTTAGGCTCAATCAACAGCCCCAATCCCACCCCTTGCTGCCTATTGAAAGTCTAAAGCCCACAGCACTCACAACATTGTTTTCAACAATAATTTATATGCAAGACATCTACAGGGTGCTACTGTGTGTCAGGCACAGTGCTAAGAGCTTATATAACTGTCTTAACGAATCCCAGGAGGATCTAGCAAGTGGGAACCAGGATTACCTTCCTTCTGCTGATGGAAAGGAGAGCCTCTAAGAGACCAGGTCGTTTGCTGACAGTGATACGGTCTATGCAAGAGGGGTTTAAACCCAGGACTTTCTCCTATTGAATCCTGACTCTAGCTGAACTACCTCACTCACCACACTCAGCCCCCACGTTGGTTATCCATGAACCTCACTTTGGCTCCAGGACCCCTCACGGCTGCAGCCTTCTTGGGAGCACAATGCCCATCAGATTGTCCTCTGAGTTCCCCCTTGACTCTGGGCCACAAAAGGAGCTGGGGACTATCTGTTGGCTGATTGTAAACTTGCTTGCTTGAGCTCCCTCTCAAAATCTTATCGCGGTAAAGCCTTGACTCAAAAGTCTGTAGCCCATACTGCTCACATAAGGAATAGCCTAGCAGTCCGGAAAAACCCAGAGTTGAGTGTTAGTGGCTGGGTGTGTGATTTCCTTGATACTGAGGGCTTTCATGGTTAGAAACAGAAGGCTTTTGAGCGCAAATGAAGCCTTTTTCTTAAAGACCAAACTAACTTCAGCTCTGTCCGTCTCAGATCTGCTGCAAAACTAGAAACTTTTCACATCAGTCTCTTCCTCCTGACTTGAGCAGAGATCTGTCATGAGTCTGTATCACCACCAAGCAGATGAAGCTTCTGCACCATCAAGAGTGTATTTGGAAGCCACTGGGTTGCGTCTTGTTTTGTCTCTTGTCTGGGGACAAATCCCAACTTCTAGGCTTTTGAAATAGCTCAAAGGATGGGAAGGCATGCCTAAAACAAGAAATTCAAACACATACACACACACAACTTTTATTTGTGTGTTTGTGGATATGCACTTACCTCATCAACTTTTATTGAGTCTCTAAACGGAGTTCGTTGGCATGTCCTTGAGAGGAAACAGAAGTGGAGGTCTTTGAAGAAAAGATTCATGGTGTCCTTGGAGCCAGAAGAGGCTTCGCCACCAGCCTCCAAGAGTGTTTCCCTTGCTTTGGAAAAGTAATTCTCAGCTATTCCCACACATTTCTTTTCCCACATGATGTTAGCAAGCTTTCCCCACTCAAACCCCACCGGGATTTTAAGTACTATTACAGGGCATTCACAACTTAATTTGGAGGACTAGCCTCTTGATAATGCTGATTCTTCCCATGTAGGAACATTGTGTATCTTTCCATTTTTTCATGTCCCTCAATCAGATTTTAGATTTGTCTCTAGGCAGCACTTGCTCATTTCTTTAACTGTATCTCTCAAGGTTTTGTATTGTTGCAGCTATGGTTGGGGTATAATGTTGAATTCATGCTATTTTGTTTTTCAGAAGAGGGTCTCCTGAAATTAGGCAAATAGGCTGGATTCCTATTGCGGGGTTTCCGTGGCCTCACTTCGTGGGCATGTGCTCGCGGGCAGCTGCACACTGCAGGAATTCGGACTTCGAGGGTGATGGGTAGGGAGAGGGGTCCTTAATCACCAAGCAAAGGTGGGTCTGAATCCATTGCTTCCCCAAACCCAGGGGCTTCAGTGATCACCTGTTGTTGCTCACACATCCGCAGGTTGGGGGAGATTTAGCTCATCTAGTTGGGGGCTTGGTTGGGGTCCTCTGCCTCTGGCTGTGGATGTTGAGTTTGTGTCGAGCTTGCTCTGCTACTCTTTAATTCTGCATGAGGTGGACTTAAGGTCTCTTAAGTTCTGGACATCAAACTGGTACGGCCAAGGCAAGCCATATGGCTGAATTCAAAGTTAGGGACGGTGTGCACACTATCCGGAGGGTGGAAGTGAAGCCACGGTCATGTCTCTGGCTGTTGCTCTCACTGGTGACCTGCTGACTTGCCCCACTGGTGTGCCCAGCAGCCACCCCGCAGCTCCTTCGCTTCCACCAGACTTCTCTCTTCAGCTGCTCTGAAGCATGGGCCAGGCTCATGGACAGCTCCACGGGGGTAGAGAAATCCACCAGCAATTCTGCAGATCTGCCTGAATGTTGGGGACTTGGAGGCAGTGAGACACCATATAGGAACTAGTGCGTCCTTGTGGGCTCCAGTTGGCCATTGCTCTGCCTCGCTTTGCATACAGCTTTCCTTTTCAAGGGCTGGATCCGCTGGCCTGAAGCCTGGCACCAAAGGCAAGCATGATGCCCTTCAAAGGACTGCTTAACTCACTCCCAAGATCCCAGAAGATCTCATCCCTATAATAAATCCAGCATATCCCTCCTTATGATTCTGATTCTCTGCTGGAACCCTTCCTCCTGTAGCAAGGGAAGGATATGTGGCCCATGATGAGGCCAGGGCCAGGGAGGGTAAAGAATTGGGGCCAGTAATTTATTCTCCCAGGATCACTGTGTACTCCGTACAAAGACAGGAGCTTACATGCAAACCCTTTCTGAATATTTTTGTAGGGGCAAAGGCAAGTGTCCTTCCAGTTAACTTTCAGAACACAGCAACTTTAAAAACCTGTGTGTCACATTTTGCTTAACTACAGATTTAACCCTGCTGCACTATCCACTTTAAATGATCTGAGAGACTTCCAGACAATGACCCCTCGGGAGAAGTTACCAATACTTCATTAGAAAGGGATTTTTAAAAAATAGGCTCTCTTTTCAATCAAAGCTGAAGGTCAGATCGCATTCTAACAAACGCCTCTCCAACAAAATTATGTAAAATAATTAAATTTCTAAGGTCTAAATCCTGACCCACTTACTTGAAAGAATATTTGATAGGTTAATAGGGTAAATAATTAAACAACCCTGGTCTCTTTAGAGTTCTTTTTAACAGGATTTGATCTTTAGTATAAATAATTTCTTCTCTCATTTGCCTACCACCATCCTGGATTCCCCGTTTGTTGCTGGTCGAAGCTGTGGGCTTAAGTAACACTTTAAACGTGAGTTTCCTAAGAAGCCTTTGTGCCTTTATTTTTTCTTAAAACAATTTTGGCTTGCCTGGCCTGGGACAGTGGCTTTGGGGCTTTTGGGGAGATAAGACGCTTCAATGTTTTCCTGACAGCTGAACTAAAGAAAACCTCTTACACACACGTCATCTGATTTGCCTCCTGTCATTTTGATCTCTCCTTCTGACAGTTCTGATCTAATTTTTCTTTCTAAAAAGGGTATCAATTTCAAGGTTCATAGTTCTCAGGATTTAGAATCTTTGATTAAAAAAGTGAAATTTAATCTTGATTCAAGGGTAGGGAATGTGAGCAAGTTTAGTGGGCTTCGCCTCCGATAGAAGACTCCTGTGACCAGTATTTATTATGGTAATGCTTTGTTATTATAAACCTCCTATGAATAATATTTTGGGGAACTACTGCACAACAAGGCATACATTATAACACCCCCGTTGGGAGGGGGGGTGACATCAACGAACTGAGAAGCACAATTATCTCATGGTTATGCATGCCTATGAAGTGTGTTATTACTTTTGTTTTTTACAACTTGTAGAATATTTTCATTGTAGGTGAAGCATCAGACACATTTTTATTCAAAGGAAGAGAAACAAAACGAAGGTTGTGTGTGCTGTGTGTTCTGAATAGTACCCTCGTGGCCCCAACCCTCTAGTTGGGGAGCTAATTTATAACTGAGCGTCTCACGGGCGCCAGGACATTCTGCTTTATTGTCTGTGTCATGGTCTTCTGATATCCATGGCACAAAAGGAGTCATTATTTGGAAATAGCGATTAGTCAGTTTGAACAGGAGGGTTTGCTGGTTTGCCTGCAGTAAATACGGTTTTAGGTTAATTTAGTAGAAAAAAAATTAGTAAGGCTTGGTGTTTGCTTGCTTGGTGTCCTAAAAAGCAAGTAATCCTGCAGCTGGCATTTACTTTGCCAGAGGCTTTAAGGCCATACAGAGAGGGCTCTGGGGGGAAAAAATAAGGCAAAGGATGGGGAAAGAAACTGAATTAGCAACTAAATACTAAGTGTCAAGTGATTAACTTAAAGTGTCTCTTTTAATCCTCACAATAACCTCCCAGGTGGAATTTACTCTCCCTTTTTGCAGAGGTGAGGAAATCCAGGCAGGTTGGGATGTTCAAATGGGCCGCGTGCACTGCTTGAACACGGTGGAGCAGATAGTCAAACCAGGGTCCCCTTGACTCCGAAGCTTAAACATGCCTTCATTCAACTAGCGCTTCTTAAAATGTGCTTAGAATGGGAATATTGTGGATGATGATGTGTGGAAAAGAGACAGAAGGAGGGATGGGCCATAATCAAAATGTATTTGGGGAATGTGAGATCAAAGACATTTATATGCCTTAAAAAAAAAACTGCAGAACTTCTCAGAGCATTTAATATACAATTATGCAGCATTTCTCAAATTTATTTGACCTGAAATTCCTTTCTTTTTCCCAGAAAGAGACAATATTAGAGCCCTTACAAATTCATTTTTCTTTTCAGTGGAGCATTTGGTGGTATTACTGTTCTGAGAAACACACCCACGTCTCTGCTGGCGATAGCCTGACGGTCTTACACATCTGTTTGGAGCTCCCTCAAGCAGTCGTGCTTGATTTGAATCCAGATATAGGATTTGCTCTGAGGAAAGAGTGAGTGAGCAAGTCTGAATCTGCGTGCAAGGAGGTTAGTGTGTGCACCCACTCCTTTGCTTGTCTTTTTATTTTGATTATGAACACTCTGGCCACTTGTGCATGCTTCCTTCCTTGTGCAGGCTCCTGCCCCAAGCAGACGTGGGAGGCAGGCCACATACACGGGTGATGCTATAACGTGATGTCCAGTGATGGTGACTGGATGCCCAGAGTATAATGCGAGCACAGAGGAAGGAGGGACTATACTGGAGAGGGGAAGGAGGGGCAGGAAGAGATGCCTAGGTTTTAGGGATGGAGTAGGATTTAGTCAAGTGTGTCAGAGCAAAAGAGTGGTTTACATTGAAGGAACAGTTCTAGGAAAGGTCTAGAGCCTGAGACAACACGATCTGCTTGAGGAAACCGAAGTAGTCCCAGCCATGGCTGGAACATAAACTAGGGGGCAGGGAGGGTAAGAGCAGAGCTGCTGGGATGGATGGTGGGCAGAGTGTCCATGGAAGACCTTGTGTCGGTGGAAGACCTTGTACATGATTGAGGAAACGAGATTAGTACATGAGGAGACACTGTGGGGTTTGAAAGAGCAAACAATAGGGTCAGATCTGGGTTTTGACAAATTCTTTCTGTGGATAAGGCCCCAGCCTGGAGTTGAGGAGGCTGGTGATGAGGAGGTCGGGGGGGGGGTGGGGTGGGGGGGGCAGAGTCACCTGCTGTATGGCCGTGGGAACAGTAATGGAGAAAAGAAACAGATTTGCTCCATATGTAGGAGGGCGGATGATTGGGGGCTGACTGGGAGTGAGAAGTGGAGAAGACGAAGGACGATGTAACTGCAGCTAGAGCACGGATTTGTTCATTTGTTTCCTGCTGAGGCCTGGAGAAAAGTGCACGGGGAACTTAGGAAGAGGTCTTAACTAGGACTTGTATGCCAAGTAGTCAGCAACTTAACTTGGGAGCAGAAGAGCCACAGGCTGCATGTCAGACCTGGGCCTAATTTCCACATGTACCACGTCCTGGCTGTGCTGAGTTGGACCAGCTCCACAGACCTTACTGTCCTCATCTGCAGGATTGGAGACAGCCTCTGGCCTGGGCTCAGGTGTGAGGGTGCCTTACTTGTGGCCTTCCTCTCTCTGTGGTGGGACTGATGCTGCCCATCGGGCTCGCTAAGCAGACAACCCCTTTCCCTCCTCACCGGAAGCTTTGTGCTTGGTGCAAGAAGTCAGTCTCCTTCTCAAATAAACAAGGACCATCCTTCTGACTTGGATATGTGGGAAATTGTGCTCCTCTGCTAATCCTTCCAAATGATCCCTCAAGGTCCAAGAAGGAACTTGCAGGGTGTTTGTGAGGGGCAGATGACATCACAGATATAAAACACTCTGTAAACCCTGAGGGTTTCTTCCATTTGGTTGTTATTATCCTGGACATGGATTCTGTTCTTTTCAACCATAAAACTTCCCTGGAGAGAATACCCTGGTAGGTTTTACTCTCTGTTCCCTTTGCTTTGTACTAATACTCCACAATTGTGGTGGTCTTTGTGATTTGCTGTGTTGCCAATGATGGTGAGTTATAGCCCTACTCCCGCTCATTTGCTTCCTTAGCCAATGAAGGAATCACCCAGCCACTAAGGCAGCCCTCCGTAGATGCCCTAAGGCTCTGAAGATCAAGTCCTAGTGCCCATGAGAACCTTCGGTGACTCCCTCTCCATCCAGAACCACAGAGGCGCTGTATTAGTATTCTTCTACTGTGTAATGCATTATCCCCCAAACCTAGCACCTTAATGTCAGAAACATTTATGTTACACTTTCTGTGTGTGTGTGTGGGGGGGGGTGGCTTAGGTGGGTGTCTCTGCCTCAAGGTCTTTCACAAGGTTGCCATCGTGATGTCAGCTGGCACTGTGGTCTCATCTGAAGGCTAGGGCGGGGGTGGAGGGGAGCCCAAGCCGAATTCTGTTCCCCAAAGTCTACTGGATGGAGAATTTGGTTCTTTGCTTTCCAGCAGTTGGAGCCTCTCATCAGTTCCTTGCCACGTGGGCCTCTCCACAGGGCAGCTCATGTCTTAGCAGCTGAATTCCATCAGAGCAATCACATGAGAGAGCAAGGAGGGTAAGGTCTCTTTGTAATGACCTTACTTAACATGAGTCGGGTTCCTCTAAGTCCTTAAAGCTCAGAACTCAGCTCCGTCTTTGGCCTCCTTATTCCAGTTTTAGCAAGAATCCTACTGAGTCAGTTTAACCAGAATCCCCTACCCTTGGTATCTTGATACCTGATACAATTCCTCATTCCCAGCCCTCCATGTCTTATCACCCTGGCCGGCCTCCGGGAAGGACCCTGCTGTGTCAGGCTAGCCAGATCCCCCTCATTCCTCAGGTTTCCTCTTAGTCACTTTCCATCCACTGATTTCCATCCCACTCCATGGTCATAAGTCCCACTTGTCCTTTGTACCCAGTTCTACAGTGAAAACACTCTTCTTCCTCTATTACAATAGCTCCGGACTAAAGTTTGCCTTCACTGCCCTAACTTCTGTTTGGCTCTGGTTTACTTTGACAGTAATCTCATAGCATCCCATCACTCCTGCCATATTCTATCGGTTAGAAGCTAGTCTCTGTCCAGCTCACACTCTGGGGATGGGGTGTCCAAGGCCATAATACCAGGAGGTAGTGAACATTGGGGGTCATCATAAAGGCCGTGTACCACAGGTCTCATAAATAGTGGTCATGGGGCTCCTTCTCAGGGGCTCACAACCTCCAAACCACTGCTCTGCTTACTATGGTTCCTTTCCACTGCCCATGGTTGGGCCAATGGTCCAGGCTTTAATTTCGGTGCTATTCTTATGAAGCTCTCCAAGGACCCTGAGCCTTTTGGCTTTCACTACCCAATGCACACTTGGCCTGGGCTCCTGCCACGTTACTCTCCTCTGCGGCCCGGAGCTCCTGGCTCCTACTTGTTCGGGAGAGGGCTCAAAGAGGAGCCAAACTCAGTGTAGCACTGAAGAGCCACATTTGATTTTCTGGGCTTGGAAGGCAATGAGTTCACAATCAATCCAGACTTACTTGATAACAAAGGCCTCATTGCCCCCAAACAAATCCGTAGCAGTTTGTCGCGGATGTTTTCTGTCCCAAATGGTGCCTCTGTCGTCCCAAATTTGTATCCACCATCTCTGAGGAAAGTTTGCAGGTGGAACCAGTAGGGCCTGTGGGTCTCGGTAAAATTCCTAAATGAATCTTTAATGCCCCGAGAGCCTGGAGTGACCTGCTGTTTCCACAACACGTAAGCAATCCTCTCTAATGAAGTTGAGCATTTCCCTTTTGGACTTGCTAAGTTGTGGAAAATAAATATGAAAGAGGTTTTAAGATGCCTCCTGATCCGGGGTGAGCACAATTGCCCTTTTGTTTACCTTAGTGTAATCGGATCATTATCTAGCTTCCCCATTTGGAAGAAGCCTTGAACACATATTAACCTGTTGACTGTATGAGTAGGAATTTAGGAAGACTTCTCAAGCTCCAAACCCAGCTCTTTTAAAGCCAAGTGTAGAGTGGTCTTGCCTTGTTTTTTATGTTGACTCTCATTAAAGATTTGCGTAAACATAGCTGAACGATGACTGCCTTGCTTTTTGGTGCCAACCAATTATGTAAATTGGCTTTTGCTGGCGGAGGGTGTTTTTGATCTATAGAGTCTGTAAAAGGTGGAGTCCTTGGGTGTTGGTTGACCTTGACCTGAAAAAGGAGAGCACTTACCTCTGTATCTCAGGGTCCAGTAACAGACTGCAGGGGTAAGGGTGGGGGAGGCGGTGGCTTTCCATCCCAAACGTGACAGAGTCTCATTCCCCAGAACCACCACAAGTGCCAAAAGGAGGTTTTGTGCTTCTCTTCTCACTGACCCTCTGCCTGCCCCCATCTGCCCAATTAAAACAGCGAGGCCACGACCTGCTGGCCGCCTTCCTGGTTTCGCTCAGCCGACCCACCCTCTCTGCCTTTGGAAGGCATGATGGATTGGTTTGAAACAAAACCATCTCATTCCCAAACTGAAAGGTTCCTTTTTACGTTTGGGAACAACTTGAAACCACTGGAGAAAATCATGTGCCAATTATGTATAAACTCCTTTACCACAAGGTATAAAGGAAGCCATAATTCGGGGGGCTTATGTTTGATTGAATTCATCTGTTTCCATTTTGTAAATAGAGAGCCAGGAGAATCCATAGTGGTGGACAGTTGATATAATGCAGCTTCTATTCCCCGGGCGAAAGAAGGGGTGGCCCTGTCGCTTCACTCCCTCAGAGCCTGGCTTCTTAGGTGTAAGGCATCACAAGAAACTCCTAGTCTGGAAGGGAGGTCAGCCTTGTTGGAGGCAGCACCAGACTCACCCAGAACCATAGACATAGAAGCGAAGGGACCCTGTTTTGTCAACCACCCAGCCAAGAACAACAGCCTTCAACCGGGGAAACACCCCCACCCCCTCCTTGTCCGGGATGAGATTTACACTGATGGGTCTGTGTTTGCCAGCAGCTGACAAGTCAGACTTCACCCTTAACATCCCTAAGTGTGTTGGTACTAATTAGGTGAAAAATGAGATGCATTGTTAAAACCGGCTTTCCTTTCCTGCTTGGCAGCTTGACATTATGGGACACTGAAACCTCATATTGCCTCACAGAAACATGCCTGAGGGTAGCTGCATTATGGCGGGGGGGGGGGGGGGGTGAAGGGATGGTGGGAAGATCCAGTAAGGGAAAGAAGAAAGGTCGCTTTACCACTATTTTCAGCTGGTGTTAAGGAAAGACTGACTTGTTAATGGGCATAGTAGATTAATCGATATGTCTTTCCACGTGTGTGTGTGTGTATGTGTGTGTGTGTGTGTGTGTGTGTGTGTGTGTGTGTGTGTGGTTCATGACCCCTGACGTTGGGATGCACCGGCTTGGAAGTCAGACAAACCTGGGTGTAATCTCAGCTTTTCCACCTAACTGGTGACATGACTTGTGGTCCCTTCCCGAGCCTCAATGTCCTCATCTGTAAAATGGGGATACTTCATTGAGCTGTTATTATTTAAATAATATTTAAGAATCATGAAACATCATAAAAATGAATTGTTGGACCTTTCTTTTCCTTTCTGGGCCTCTCATTTCCTGAGCATGCTGGCTCCTGTATCCTCTACTTTAAACTCCCCAGGATGGACCAAGAGGATTCCTTGCTGTGTGGCAGAGAATGGCCGCACTCAGAGGTGGCAGATAAACCTTTTCTAGATATTTCTTTTTGCCTGGGCTGCTTTACGATTTACCTTTTCATGATTTCTGTTTTCTCATTGTTATGTTTTCAAATACATATTATTTAATTTTTACTTTATGTTCGCCTCTATCTTGGTGACAGTGATAACTGGCCCTTTGGATTGCCACCCACCTTAAATCATTTTCTTTTGCTAATTTTTAAAATACAAAAATATTTTCCTCCCAAATGAAAATGGATGGCTGTTGGAGAGTCACTACTGTTTTTATGAGGTCAGCTCTCGATTCCCTGGGGACCAGGGGCTTCAGGCTCACATTTCATGCATTATGCAGACCCTTGTTCTTTCCTTGTCCTCAGCTCTAGTCTATTCTTAATTCAATTCTGCAGATATTTCATGAGAGCTGAGTGGTTTACATGAATGATCTAATTTAATCTTCTTGACCGCTTTATTTTTATTCCTGTTTTTACTGAGAAGGGGAGGAGGTACAGAGTTATTACACAACTTCCCAGGGACTCTCCAACTAAACCGTGGCAGGGCTACAGCTGGAACTGGGCGGTCTGACCCCGAACCCAAGCGTTAGGGATTGCGCCTTCACCCTCCAGGGGTTGCTTCACCTCATTGGGAGAGATGGTGCAGGGATGCCTGGGTGGCTCAGCAGTTGAGCGTCTGCCTTTGGCCCAGGGTGTGATCCTGGAGACCTGGGATCGAGCCCCACATTGGGCTCCCTGCATGGAGCCTGCGTCTCTGCCTCTCTCTCTCTGTGTCTCTCATACATAAATAAATAAATTCTTAAAAAAAAAAAAAAAAAAAGGAAAGATGGTGCAAAGGAATGCCCAAATAGTGGAGCACAAATCGGATAAATCAAGATTGGCCTGTGAAGCGGAAGGACCCCAGAAATCAAATGTGGAATTCAGACACAACTGGGTGCTTACACCAACATTTAATCCTCCAGGCCATTCTCTTCTTCCTTGTCTGGAGTCTCCTCTACTCTTAGAAGCAACCAAGTCCTAATTTCTCAAAGATAAATGTTACTTTATTACAAATGAAAAGAAAAGAAAAAAGGAGCACACCATAGCTTTCCAGGGCAAGTCACTCCTGACATCCGAAAATAAACGCGGTTACAAACTGCCTGCCTCTCGGTGGTGAAAATTGTGTTCAATAGTTATCAAGAGTTGTACTCAAGCGACTGCTCCTCCTGCAGCTCTGGAGTCTTATAATTGTGTTCTTGTTCATGATTTATGCCGCAACCACACAGTTGACATATTTTTCCTGTTATTTGTTTCAGGCACTAGAATCTCTCAGGCTTTTCCTAGGCCTGAGACATAAAGGCTCCGTTTTGCTTTTCGGAGGATTTCCAACCCCCTTGGGGCAATCAGACCTTCCTGGGTTTGCTTGGTGATTTGACCGTAACTTTTTTCATGAGGCAGCATCTTGGACTTTCTGGGGAGCCCTGTCCCCTCCACCCATTTTATGAGCAGGGGTGGCTCATGCCTGCAAAGACAGACCAAGACATTTTGGAGGGTCAATCCTATCAGCATTTCCAGGGAAATCTGTCTTTGTGGGATGGGTGATGAAGGGGTCTCAGAGCCCGAGCGGCACGGTAATTTGTTCCTTTCCAGACAAGGATGGTCTTATCAGGCTTGACTATCCGTGCTCCTGAGACGGTGGAGCTCTGACAATATTTGCTTTTGAAAGGCTGGGAGTCAGCGAACCCCAGCCTCTCTGGTTCCCTTCAAGGCAGCTGACCTAATCTTACCCTGATGTAAGCAATTTTAATTCATGAGATTCTGCTTAATGATTCTGGTGATTTACATTGTTGTCATTCTTGAGCGTTATTATGTTTTCAAAGAAAAGGATCAGGCCTGTGGAGACATTTTCCTGTAAATGCTTCCTTTGAAGGACACTGCTCACCATGTAAGGGAGAGAAATGAAACAAAAGAGAGTCTGCTGTAAGACAGCCAGGGTCTCTCCTGAGCACCCTGGAAGAATGGCATCTATTGTACTATGGGGTGGGGGGGCAAGGTATCTGTCATTTGCTATGTCTCCTCCTGGAGCCTCAGAGTGCTCTTGGGTCTGTGGGGATTGTGAGGATTCCCCACTGCTCAAGGGTGGCTTCACCTAACATTATTCTCCAAAGCAGAGTCCCCTCGATTCCATGGAATGGGGTTCCTACCACCCCAGAGATACAGTGGGCACTCTGCAAAGCGCTTAGAGTGGGAGAGCATGCTATGAAGGCAAACTCAACGAGCCAGGTGGTTATTCAAAGACTTGGAAGAAAATTACAGCAAGGAACAGGAAGCTGGAGACTATAGCTATTACTTGAGGGCTGTCTTTGCTGAGAGACAAAGAAGATTTGCTCTGGCCGGTTGGTAAAGGGTACCCCGAGTGGATGGGATGATGCCTGGGTATGTCTTTCCTTCAACCCTGGATTGTGTGTCTACTATACACCAAGCACCGCTTGGGGAGCTGGGGCTCACGAGCCTGTATCAGCTCTCATTTGAATTATTGTTAGAGCCCCCCCAAAACCATCTTCTTGCTTCCGTCCTTCCTCTTCCTCTCAACAGTCGGTTATCAACAGAACAGCCAGAGCGATCCCATGAGAGCGTGTGTTCGGATCGCGTCACCCCTTTCCTCGCAGCCCACCAAAGGCTCTCCCCGTCTCTCGGGGTACGAGTCTCTACAGCGAGGGACCAGGCACACGAAGAGCTCTCCCCGACACCTGCCGCCCCAGCGCAGCTCCTCTAACTCCTCATTCGGCGCCCAGGCCCAGCTCCCGTGGGAGCTCCCTCACCCCTGTGTGCACCTCTTTGCCCCCTGCTGGGCCCTCGGTTTTACTTTTTTTTAATTATTCCTTTTTTGTATATATATATATATATATATATATTATATTGGAGTTCAATATGCCAACATATAGCATAACTCATCCCGTCAAGTGGCTCCTCAGTGCCCGTCACCCAGTCACCCCAACAGCCTCCACCTCCCCTTCCACCACCCCTTGTTCGTTTCCCAGAGTTAGGAGTCTCTTATGTTCTCTCACCCTCTCTGATATTTTCCACTCATTTTCTCTCCTTTCCCCTATGATCCCTTTCACTAATTTTTATATTCCCCATGTGAATGAGACCATATAATGTTTGTCCTTCTCCAACTGACTTATTTCACTCAGCATAATACCCTCCAGTTCCATCCACGTCGAAGCAAATGGTGGGTATTGGTCGTTTCTAATGGCTGAGGAATATTCCATTGTATACATAGACCACATTTTCTTTATCCATTTGGGCCCTCAGTTTTAGCACTTACTCTGAGATCAACTCATTTTTCTTTCCTCCTTGCCACTGCCTCACTGATATCTGAGGTTCTTGCAGGAGGAACTGGGTTTTACTTGTCTCAGGATCAGCCCAAGACCAAGCACCTGGTAAGTTATTGTTGAATGAATGAGTGAACGAATGAACGAATGAGTGTGTGAGTGCCTCTTCTCCGTGGGTATACACGTGGCTCTGGTTGAGGTGCTCTGTGGTAGTCAGCAGATGGACCCCACAAACAGGCCCTGTTAATGCTTCGCACAACCTCTCATGTGCTGTGATGCTCAATGGCTGCATCCAGTAGCGAAAGCATTTCATTTTCTTGCCTCAAGAGACACCGAGGGTCTGCCCACCCTCCCATTCCTGGCTCCTAGAGAAATGAAGCATGGCCAAAGGATTCTCGCTTACTTCCTCGGGCCTGGGCTGGGCCCCAGGAAAGGGTGGGCGGGATGAGGGAAACACCTGTGGACCCAGGCCTGTGCCCTGCCGGCCCACTCAGGGGGCAGACCCCCCGTCCTCCAAGCTCTTGTAGAGCCGGGCTTTGTAGCCTGGCCCCCCCCACTCTCTGAGGCTCCGTCGGTATAAATATTGTTCTTTGAGGCACTCCACTGTGGTGGGCAGGGAAGGAAAAGTCATCACTGGGGGACATGTGTCTGCTGTGCCTTTTCCAGAAGGTGAAATGCATGCTGGGCAGAGCCAGCTTTGCAGTCTGGCTGCAGTGCCCTACTAGGGAGGAGAAACCCTGCAGGAGGCTCTGCAGGTGCCCCCCCTTCATCCACGTGCACTGGTGGTATCTACTGTGGCCAGGCCTTCCTTGGGGGCAGGCACATGATGTGTTCCTGGCACCAAAACGGTTTGGAAAAATGAAGGGGGGAAAGCCATTTGCTTGTGGCACGCTGCCCAGGCGGATTAATCCAATCCCTCTGAGAGAGCTCTTCCTAAACAACTTGTAATTAAGCCTGGGAACTCACGGCCACAGGAGGTTATGAGGCCAAATCCCTCAGTAGGTTTCAAAAAAGGGAGTTGCTGTCCGTGTGTCAGAGTAGCATCTTTCCTTAGATAAGCTGGCAGGAAGTGTGCAAGGGCTGTCGGTGGGTCTGCTGGGGCACAGAGGAAATGCAGTCCCGGGGAGAGGATAGAGGGAGTGCTGATGGCAGTAGCTGACTGCCCCCCCCCCCCAGCAGTTGTTATGCGCCTGACTTCCTGAGCTAAGCACTTTATTTGCATCTGCTACTGTGCCATCCCCATTTGACAGATGAGGGGAAAGACGCCCAGAGACCTTAAATAACTGGGCTGTGGTCACACAGCAAGGGCTTGTGGACTTAAAATCTAAACTAAGACATAGTATCACTTGGTGAGCTCTCAATGGCTGTATCTTCCTTCCCATGCTGCCATGGGCTGGAGTGACCTTACCCAGGCCACTCGTGTCCTTTCCCTGAAACAGTGCCAGGTGTTAGAGAGAACGCTGGATTTGGAAAGTGCCTGTATTCACCAGCAGCATGACCCTCTAGCAGTTTAATCTCATGTAATCTTGAAATTAGGGTCCTCCTCTGATAAGGGAGACATAATAATACCTCTCGTACCTATTTTGGGTGGTTAAAGGGTATGATGTACTGAAGGGGCGCCTGGGTGGCTCAGTCAGTTAAGTGTCTGCTTTGGCTCAGGTCATGATCCAGGGATCCTGGGATTGAGCCCTAAATCGGGTTCTCTGCTCAGTGGGGAGTCTGCTTCTCCCTCTCCCTCTGCTCCTGCCCCATTCATGCTCTCTCTCTCCCAGATAAATAAATAAAATCTTAAAAACAATGTTATGATGTATTGAAGTGCACAACGCAGAAGTGCTATTCAACTGTTGGGCTTTGGAATGAAATTATCTATTTATAGTCATGATAAAATGAGAGCATTAGACCCAGGCTGTCCAACTGGCCTTTCTACAATGATGGAAATATGCTGTATCTGTGCTGTCCAATATGGGAATCACCAGCCACATACAGCTATTAAAGCCCTTGAAATGTGAGACTGAGAAACTATGTTTTAAATTTCACTTAACTAATTTAAATTTAAACAGCCACGTGTAGTTAGTTGCTACTGTAGTGGGTCGCCTAGGAGATGTTTCAGCTGGAAGACCGTTCAGTCCAACCCTTTTGTCTCATAGAAGAGGAGACAGGTTCTTAGTGGAGCAGGAACTTGCCCGGAATCATACAGGAAGTTAGCAGACAACAGGTCCAGAACCAGGTCTTCTAACACCCTGATAAAGTGGAGAATTCCCCCAAAATTCTGAACATCACTGATTTAGACCAGGAGATTAGAAAAGAAGACTGATCATTCTCCAACCGAAGCCCCCATGAAGTAAGCAGCTGATGAGCCACCAGGAAGACTCCAGTCTTGAGGGTTCTCTGAGGCTCGAGAGGGTGCTGAGACAAGGGTGCCCACACCCACTGTGTGAAACAGTGTGTGACCATCTCCACTGGGAGCCTCACTCGGTGCTCCTTGACCGAGGATGGTTCTTCTTCCTTAGAGTCAATAGACAGGAAACGCTCTTTGCACTTGGAGCCCATCCTGACAGTGACAGAGACGCCTGTGGCTAAGTCCATCTCACCGAGGACTGGCCTTGCCAGTAACAGGGGGCGCGGGGCTCCCGTGGACTGTAATGGTATATCTGTGGAAAGAAAGAAAGGGCCTGTGGGGAGCCTGTATCCCCAGTGCCAAATCACAATGCATAATTGGCCCTGATTTTTTCCATATGTATCAACAAAAACAGCGTTGCTTTCATAGGAGATGAAAGCAACCCCTTTCTTTGGTCCTATTTCCTCTCTGTGTATAGTTCCCAGGTCTCCACTGGGTTCATCATTCTCTGTGTAAAGCAAACTTAAAAGAGACAAAGTCAGAAATTAGGGATATGGAAGGACCTATGGAGAAAATATCTTTATGTTTTCCATGGCAAAGACATAGTCTGCTTTCTTCCTTTCCTTAGCCAGAAAAAAATTAATTTGTCAGAGTGGTGTTGGGATTGTACTCTTGGAGTGGTGGAAGCACCTAAGTGCTTAATAGCAGTAGGTGAACGTGTACATGTTGAACTATCTTTCTTAAAGGACGCTCATTCATTCAACACCCCTTTTGTGTTAATCTGCTCAGGCCGCCACAGACTGGGAGGCCGAAGCCACAGAAATGTATTTTTTCATAGTTCTGGAGGCTGGATATCCACGACCAAGGGGCCATCAAGCTTGGTTTCTCCTAAAGTCTTTCTCCTTGGCTTGTAGATGACTGCTCTGTGTGTGTGTGTGTGTGTGTGTGTGTGTCCTCACATGGCCTTCCCTCTGCATCAATGATATATTTTCCTCTTCTTATAAGGACATGGGTCCTGTTGGGTTAGGGCTTGCCCTATGACCTCATTAACCTTAATTATGTCTTTAAAGGCTCCATCTCCAAATACAGTCACATTGGAGTTCAGGGGTACAGCATACGCACTTTGAAGGGTTGCTGTTTAGTCCTTGATACTTTTATTTAGTACTTTTGTACTGGGCACTGGAGATACAGGGGGGAAAAAATGATATAACAGCCTGGCCTCTGGGAAGCTGGGAGTCTTACAGACTTGTAAAAAAAAAACGTAACACAATATGCAATTTGTATACACCAAAGCCATCAAGGGAGAAAATCTCCTTTGTTTTGGAGACGGGGGATACTGAGAGGGCCAAGTAAATTGAGTTTGGAAGGAGAGCCTGGCAAAGACAGGATGGCAGGGAAAGGAATAAAGAATATAGATGGAATAAGCCTGGCTTCTGAAAGGTTCCAAAAACACTTTCCCCAGCTTCAAAGGCCTAAACTTCCATAATTAGAGATAATTTCTTTCATTAAGACTTTGCTTCCTAAGGAGAAAAAAAAAAGGAAAAACGATAAACTATATTGTCAGAAATGATCTTGATTATAAGTATCATAAAACCATGATACAAGGTGGTTTAAGCAGTAGTGGCATGAGATACTTTGCATGAGCACATGGGTGGTGGGGTGTCTTCCAAGCATAGTCTGGTCACTAACTGGATGATGGCATGAAGGATTCAGGCTTTTTCTCTGTCCATTTTGCTTTCCATACCACTGGCCTTCGCCACAGGCTGGATCATCTCCCGGGTAGTGGAAACTGGGTCTATGTGATTACTTACTCACGCCCTGTAGGAGAGAAAAAGAAAACCTCACCCCCAGTCATTGGTGCTGGGGTTGGTTTGTAGGCTCCTGAGATCTGATTGCCAAATTTTCAGGAATTTTGCGTACTGGCTGTTGAGCATAGCTGTTACTAAAAATTAAATTATATGAATTGAAAATGAAATTAATTACATATGGGCGCCTGGGTGGCTCAGCCAGTTAAGCGTCTCCCTTCATTTGGCTCAGGTCATGATCCAGGGGTCCTGGGAACGAGCCTCACATGGGGCTCCCTGCTCAGTGTGGACCTGCTTCTCCCTCTACCTGTTGTTCCTCCTGCTTGTGCTCTCTCTCTCTCTGTGCCAAATAAAAATTTTTTAAATCTTTAAAAAATAAATGAATTACAAAAACAAAGATAACAAATACTCAAAACTCATCACTTCCTAATTATTTCACTACTTTTACTATTACCTATGCCCTTGACACTATTTACATGGCTCATATCTGTATGATGGTGACAGTAGGTTATGATGTGCCACTGTACTTCCCTCTCCAACCCCACATCAATGGCTTGAAATTAGCCATGGTGGGCACGTTTATAGCTCATAAATGGACAAATGCTATGAGTCAGGTAATGATTCACTGTTTTTTGATTCACTCTTAGGAAAGTGATGGAGAAATGTAAACAACGAAGATCGAACTTTAAAGAGTGTTGTTCTGAAACTGTTAACATTGTGAATAGTACAAAGACTTGAGGATACATTCTTCCAGTATTATCTGATTCAGCAAAGTCACTGGTCCTATTGACAAATGAGTGAAGTTCTGACCAAATGTCTTCATTGTCTTACTTGTTAACATAAACAAAAGCAGCCAACATCTGTCAGTTGCAGACCTAGGTTGGTTATAGATGCAAGAATGGCAAAGCCAATTAAACTATTCTATAAAAATCAATTGGCTGTATGGAATTTACAATAAAGAACGTTGCATGTTTTGTGTCTGTGTGCAGATTGGCTTCTACACATCCATTAGATGAGTAAAAATTTAGGATAGATGTATATGTGTCTATAATATAGACATATATAGAGATACCCGTATGTATAGATACTTGTATGTGTGTATGTATAGATATCGGTATCACTATGTATGTATGAAAGCATTTTTCCCTGAATAGTCCATTGTTAACATTTGCTAGTACCACTCTGCTTTTTTTTACATTAAAAAAAAGATTTTATTTATTTAATTAATTTATTTATTCATTAATTCATTCATTCATTCATGAGAGACACAGAGAGAGGCAGAGACATAGGCAGAGTAAGAATCAGGCTCCCTGTGGGGAGCCCAATGTGGAACTTGATCCCAGGACCCCAGGATCATGACCTGAGCCAAAGGCAGATGCTCAACCACTGAGCCACCCAGGTGTCCCAGTACCATTCTCCTTTAGTTTGATTGGGCCAATGCCCACGCTTAAACCTGTATTACCATGTATTAATTACCCTTTGTGTCTGGGAATGGGTGGTTTCCTGAACTAAATAGAAAGTTTGTTAGGAAAATGAAGTGAGGGGTGGATTTGGGTTAGGCAACTAAAAGTACCTATGACTGTAAAGTCACCCGTTCCCGCCAGCAAAAAAGACACATTAATACAGTATCAGTCGTCATAGTTCAGTGTGAATTAATGAAAGACACCTTTTCCAATAGTATAGGGGGGTCAGAGCATGTTGTATGGTACTATTGACAATTTGTGCTGGATAATTCTTTGTTGTGGGTCCACTGTTTTATATGCTATTGGATGTATAGCAATATCTCTGACCTTTACCCATTAAATGCTAGTACCCTACCTTTAGCTGTGACAACCAAAACATGTCTCCAGGCATTGCTGAAGGTGCCCTGGAGGCAACATAGACCCTAGATGAGAACTGTTGGTCTAAACCCAAGACTTATTTGTTCCAAACCTGGAAGATTTTAGTTTTCTATTCCATGCTCTCTAAGGTAAAGCTATCAGCAATTGAATGTCAAATTGAGGGTTCAAAGGCAACAGCAGAGGAAGAGGCACATCCCTGAGAGCTGCAACCTTGGGCCCTTTAAAGGTGTCTGAGGGCAAACCTTCTAAGCTTAGGAGAGACTGGCGTTCCACTGGGGTAAACCAAAGACTCCAGATGCTAACCTTTCCTCAACCTTGCAGATTTCACCATGGCTTTCCCACCTTTGGAACTCAAAGGATGTGAAGCTCTAGACATGAGGATTTATATATAAAGATCTTAAAAAGGCCTTGGTACCTCTCAGAAAACCTAGGAAGATTTTTAGATTGTGTTAGAAGAAGCATTTCATTTATCTTGCTCTTGGGTTCCAGAAGCATCCACATTTCAGACCATAGCAGTGATATACGTTCCAAAGGAAGCAAACAAAGGCTTCTGAGTGATTTGTAAACTGTCCAAAGCCTGGGAAATATCCTCATGCCAGAGTCTATTGACATTTGTGTAAAATAGGCTTACCCAAAGCTCTCCTCTCCTCAAGAAAGCCCTCCTCAGACCTGCTTCCCCTTCCAGCTGCCAGCTGGTCTTTATCTTTCCTCAATAGCTAAAGATCTCAAAGGATTAGTCTTCATTTGCTGTCACAGTTTGTTCTCCTTCTCCCCAGTCTTGGATTCAGTCCACAAATACCAACAATGATGCTCTGATATGTTCAGTCACCTCCTCCAAAATGCCCTCATTCTGTTTGACCCTTAGGACAGCTTTTGATTCTGCTGGTCATCCTCTCTCCCATATGATTTTTGCCTCCTGTTAGTTCCGTAGTGCCATGGTATTCCTTCTATTCTTCTGTTGAATCTATTACTGGTTCTCTTTTCTCTTTTTAAATTGACATGCTTTCCCAGGTTTCTGTCTGTTCCTGTTCTCTGCTTTCCTCTCTTTTTGGTCCATTATTTTCTCATCACCTCTCCACTCTAGGTGGATGGCTCTCAAGTCACCTGTGGCATCTCTCCTTGGCTCCAGAGATAAGTGCATTCATGTTCACATGTGCTGCCACAGGGGCCTCAAAAACAACATGTCACTCCTTGGTTTGTCTTCTTCTCATCCCTATCTCAGCTAGCGAAATTGCTTTCCTTTATATGTCCCTGGCTAGAGACCCTACAGATACCTTGAATTAAACTCCCTTGTCAATGAATCCCAATGTGCCATCTGTCTTTGAATTGTGTAGATTTTTCTGCCATCGTTTCCACCCTTTCCATTCCCACTACTCTAGTTTAGACCACAGGTTGGCAAACTTCTTCTTGAAAGAGCTAGGTACAAATATTTTAGGCTTTGCCAGTCATACTGTCTTTGTTGCAACTATCTAACATGAAAGTAGCCATAAACAATATGTGAATGGGAAGGTAGGCGTGACAGTATTTCAAGAAAATTTTAGTGCAAAATCAGATTTCCGGTCTGATACAGCCCATGGGACAGTTTGCCATCTCCTGGTTTAGAGGATTATCGTCTCTTACTTAGCTTATCTCAGTACTCGGGGAGCTGATCTCCTTGATCCAGTTTTATTTTCCTCTAATTACTTTTATCTTACTGTCCAAAGTAAATATTTGTGGATGAATGCATCTTCCTAAAATGCAGGCCTGATTAGACACATTAGACATTAAGACACTAGATAACTTTCTTTGAACAGGCCACACACTCAAGCTCTCTAACTCTCCCTTACCTATATTTCCTAGCCTGGAGCTCTCTACCCCATCCCTAAATCCTTGTAAGTGCCAATCCGTAAGACCCAGTTTACAAATTACCTCTTCTAAGAAATCCTCAATACCTCCATTCTCAACTCAGAACTCTTCTTTCTCCAATAGCCTCGATGTCATACCATTCTCACAGGGTCATCTCCTAATGAGTCTCATAGGGAAGTTACTTCTACCTATGTTTGTCTACCTCCCTTAATCAAAAGCTTCCTAGAGGGCAGAATGTGTTTTCTTAAAAGATCATTTTTACTCCCCAACATATTACTCTGCTCACGTAGGCTGGTTTCTCTGCTTATACACTCTCCAATTTCAAATACAAAATATACACATTTCCAAAGTCTAGATGCAAAAAAGTTACAGTCCAGGACCAAAGCAAGTCTATTCCACCAAACAGCATTTGGGATTGGTCACTTCAGTCTCAACCACTGCCTCTCCTGTTCATCAGCCCCATAGCTTTCGTATTGTCTTTGATTAGTGTTCAGGTTTCTTTCTTTTTTTTTTTTTTGAATGGAAGGAAAGCGTCAAATTATACTGCAAAAATGAATATCTTGAAGGGTCTAGGAAGGCAAGGCTATGGTGGAAATAAAAGGAAAAAATAATTAGAAAAATGAATATGAAAAAATAAATAAATAAATAAAAATGAAAATGGCAGGAACATGGAAAGTGCTGAATGCATGGATTGAGTCATTTGTCCATAAACATCATTCTAAAGGACCCAGAGTGAATGAGATAATGTGTGAAGAGTGCAATGTCAGTGTGATGTCAAAGCAATTAACCATAGGCAACAAGAGGGGAAGATACATACTGAAGAAATGGAAACATATTTTGAGGGCTTATCTAGAGCTGGCACTATTCCCTATGATAATCACTAACTACAACATGACTACTTAAGTTTAAGTAACTAAAATTAAAAAAAAATTAAATGCAGTTTCCCAGTCTCATTAGCCACATCTCAAATGTTCCTATCCACTTGTTGCTAGTGGACACCATTTTAAACAGTGCAGGTAGAGCTTTTCCATCAACACAGGAAGTTCTATTGAATAGTGCTGGTCTAGGATCAGCAAAGTCAAGGGTCTCTTAGTTGAAAGTTGAGTGAAACAAGCATCGGTCTCTGTTTGAGAAGGTGAAGGCCAAACATGGTAAACCTTCTGGTGGTGAATATTCATTCAAAAGCAACTGGTGGTTCCATGGAGTTGAGGCCTACTGGAATCTGTTCAATGTCCATGTAAAATGAGAGATAACCAGCCCTGAATAGATAACCTCTGGGACTCAATAGTTCCATATAGTTGTTGAGGGCATGAAAGCATCACCAATATTACTTGCTTTCTTCAATGTAGGTTTCAATGTATATTTTGGGAAGGGATGCTCTACAACACTATGTGTCAAACTGTGGGTCAAAGTCAATTAGTGGGTCATGAATCACTTAGAAGGCCATAAGCAGACCTTTTCTTAATGAAACAGAGCAGACTGGGAAACGTCAGGCACGTTACACACTGTCAGGGCAAATGCTGTTTTGTGAAACTTTTGTTTTGGTGATATTCGTATATATTTTGTAGTGTGAGTCAGGCCTCCAAAGTTTGAAAGCCAGTGTTTTTTAGAATGCAGATTGGCAAAGGAGGGAAAAGTATGTTTAGACAGACTCACACCTCATTGTGTGGGCCTGCATATGAAGAACACAGGCTTGAAGCCCTCCCTGTCAGTCACCTTGGCTTAGGAAGAAGTCAGACCCAGAAACCAGCCTCATTAGAGAGGGAGACAACCCATAAGAGATTCCTAACTCTGGGAAACAAAGGGTTGTGGCAGGGGAGGTGGGTGGGGAATGGGGTACCTGGGTGATGGGCACTGAGGAGGGCACTTGATGGGGTGAGGACTGGGTGTTATACTATATGTTGGCAAATTGAATTTAAATTCTAAAAAATGTAAAAAAAAAAAAAATTAACCAGCCTCATTGAATCGAACTCTGTTCTTTCCTCTCACTTCTGGAAATGGGTGGATTGTTCCCAATTCCTAGGTGGTCTGCTTCCCCGAAGAGTTTTTCCCCTGCTGTCACAGGTAGCTAGCCACTGGGGACTGTCTGAGCTGGGCTGCTGGAAGTAGGCTGACCCTGTGAATCAGGTTAACTACTCAGAACGCGGGTGTAACTTGGGCATGCATAGGAGATGTGAGACCAGAAAGTCTGAGATGTGCTCCCAGCCACACAGCTCAACAGTTACCTTCCTCCTTGGCAAAAACAAAAGCTCTATTAAATTTTGAAAGAAGAGAATAATGCTTGTCTTATTCACATATTAATATGATTTATTTAAAAACCCTGATCCCGTTGCCTCAGAACGACTTATAATGCTCTGTTTATCTCTTGGAACGTTGACAATGAGAGTTCAGATTTCTCCCTCTGGCCTTCTAAATGATCTCTTCTGGAGCTGGTGGGAGCCCAGTGTTCTTGCTACCCTATACATTACACAGCAACATGGAAACCTTGATTGCTGACTTAGGCCAATTTAATTAAAAATTAAGAGGAAAGAAACCCCCCAGTTTAGTGAAAATTCCTACAGATGGCCACCCAAATTTGCAGAAACCCTGCAAACTTGATTAGTCACTTAAAAAAGTACATTGATTACTTATAATTGTCATTAAAAGTTTGGTTTCAAAATTCTTTCCTCAGGTTAAACATCAAATCAGTTCTGACTGAAATATATACATCTCCTTGTTCTAAATTATCTACATTTTCATAGGCAAGAACTTTTTGCTTTGACGGGGGTAGATATTAACTGAAATTTTGGAAGTAATTTTCTCAGGGCATTTGGATGGATGAGATATTCCTAAACGCTTTGCCTCTGAGCTTTTACTATACATATACATATGTTTTTAAATGTTTAACAAAGCTGACTTCAGAATGTTTCTATGTATTTGCACTTAACTCTTCATTTCTCTCTAGGAGACACTATATTAGCAGGGCTCAGATGCCAACTCCATGCATTATTTGCAAATTGCATTGATCACAAATTCATATCTCCTAATGGATTTAGACTCCTGGGCCCTGTATTCTGGGGGCCACTTCCACCTGAATCTCCATGGGCACCTCAAGTTCAGCATGTCCAAATCTGAGCTCAGCATCCTCCTGCCTCTAAGCTTTTCATCTCCAGCTGTATTCCCTGTCTTGGGGAGTGGTATAGCATTTCCTCCTTTCTTAAATCAGCAGTCTTCCTTGCCATCAGCTCCCCATTAACTAAAAACATTAATGATTTTCATGAGAAAACATGAGGGTTTTATCAGTTCTTCCTCAGAAATGCCTCTCGTGTCTCAGGCTTCCCTGGCAGGCTGGAGGTGGGGTGCAAGGTCTCTCACCTGAATTATAGCCACAGCCCTTAGTAAGCTTCCCTCTCCATTCCAGTTCCTCATCCCTCTCATCTGTGCTTCTCTGTGCTATCTTCCTAAAAATCAAACAAACATACTCCTAACGCTCCACTGTATGACTTTCCCCTGTAGGACACTCTCTGTTATCTGCTGTTGCCTGTAGGGTGAGACCAAACTCCCAAGAAAGGCAATATCCTCCACAACTGGCCTCCTGCCCTCGGCCACCTCTCCTCCCACTCCTCCCCTCCCAGATGTGGTGCTTCAGTCACAGTGAATTTCCCTCCACTCTTCAAATGAAAGGCCTTTCCTATTCTCTGCCTTAGCAATGCCTCTTTTCCTAGAATGCTCATATCTTAGCTCCCCAGAAAAACACTTCATTCTTCAACACTAAACTCAAACGCTACCTCCAATGGGGACATTTTATAATCACTCCATGACATTTGTTGGTTTATTAGTCCTTCTTTTTCCCATTTTTTTCTATTACAGCACTTTTCGCCTTGTATCACAGTTATCTGCTCACATGTCTGTGATATTCACTAGGATTGTTCTTCAAATGTTTCTGGGTCTTCCAAAATCTAGCTGTAAGGTGAAATTGCCCTTCCTGGTTTCCTTATGGTTTGGGTGGGACCAATGACTACTTGTGGATGACAAATTGAAAGTGGAAGAGATGAGTGTCATTTCTGGAGTGGAGCATATCATTGCCTGTGCAAGACTCTTCAGACATTTTTCTTCTAGCACGTTGACTGGCAATGTTAAACATGATGACTGCTTCATCAGTGTAGGCTCCTACTGACCCACAAGGACATGTAACATGAGCAAGAACCTTTGCTAATTTTGGTCAATGAGATATTGGGGCTGTATGTTACTGCAGCATAATTTGGCTAATCCTTCCTGATACAGTGTGCGCCATCCCTATAGGACTGTGAACTCCTCGGTGGGCTTCAGTGTATTATCTTGGCATTCCTATTGTCTTGCAAGTACGTAGCAGGTGTTCAATGCAATGTTGGTTGAGGAAGGCATATATAAACAAGGTACTTAAATCCTAGAGATAAATAGAAAGCCATTAATAAAATATAGTATTTCCATGCCTGTTAAAAAATAATGGCCACTTGAGAAATGTACTTAAATCCAATTCAAAACTGCTCTCTTTGATAACAGTTTTCATTAGGTTTCCTGTGCAGCTTTGTGTTCTGGCTCTGGACCTTGCATTGCAATGAGGGGAATGTTTGTTAAAGAAATGGCACAAGAATAACTTGTTTCATTTGTAAATCTCTATATGGCTGGATGATTGGTCCTAATGGACCGTCAGTGCTTTTTAGTAAACGGCACTCAACAATGTGCACATTGCCTTGATTAGCTGAGCTCTTAGACTGGCCTGAATGTTGTGGGGATCTGGTAACCGCCTTCAGATGTCTGCTTTGTTATCCCCACAGAAGTTAAGGGACTAGATGTTTTGAAGCAACTAGGTACTGGGATTTGCAATTTTTCAGTGATAGAAAATGACAAGCAACTGCCCTTGAGCCAGCTGTGTGTTTGCCTCTGTAAGTGACCAAAACTTTGTGTCAAAGCCCCACACACAAGCTAATCACTTGCATTTGGAGCCGCTTCCTCTGTCTTCTGGCAGAAGCTCAACATTAGGAAATTGTGACTAATGGCAAGGGGAAAGAACCCTGGGAGGCTTATCAAGCGGGGGAGGGCTCCGAGGAGATCTTTATAGGAGCCAGAGAAAAGTAAAATATGGTTTGATTAACCAAGATAAGATAGGAACGAGCAAAGTGGACAATATTTTGAAAGGGGACGAGCACTGACACAAGGGACTTCCGAAAAGAGACGTGGTTATTATTAGCGTCATGGTTATTATTTTATTGCATTGGAGCATGCACAGTTTATGATTCTCCAAATCTGTAATTCAGGCAAAGAGTTCCAAAGCCTTTGCAAGCTACGAAGCTTCTCTCACTATGACCTCTTTCTACAGACTAAGAAGGGAAAAGGGAAGCAGCACACTTACTAGAAGAGGATGCGGTCTTGAAATCAGACCCATCTGGCTGGGGGTCAAATCCCAGAGCTACTACCTACTAACTGTGGGCTTAGGCAAGGCACTTCACCTTATTACGCCTCCATGTCTTCATCTATAAAATGCTATGTTTAACGCCACCAGAGTGTTGTGAAGATTCAATGAAATTATGCGTGTAAGACGTTTACTGTTCTTATTAAGCCCATACTAAATGGTCCAGTGAGTGCTAGTGGTTATCTAGTTCTGAAATATGCATTGGGAAACCCATTACAAGTCATGGTGTGCTCCTTAACATGAATGGGAATGGAGAGGCTCATGTGATGGGATGGGGGGCAGAGGTGAAACACTGGAGGTGAAAGACCCTTTCTGGACAACTGGTACTTCTAGCTCCCCATGAGGAAACTGTCCTGTTGTCTCTGCAGCAGCCAGCAGCAGCTCAGAATTGCACACCCCTCGCAGACGGTAACAGCCTGGGAATCGAACAAAGCCCACAGTCTTTGCCTTCACAAAGCAGAGGCCCAGGAGTTGCTGTTTTCTCAAAGGCTGTGTTTGAGCTTTGTCAGCTGGCTGGGCTGAAGTTTATCCTGTGTCCACTTCCCTTATCAGCCGCCCATGGCAGGCACACGTTTCTTTGCTCAGTGAATGGCAGGACGTTAGGACTCCCTGTTGACAGAGGTAATCCATCTTTCTACTGCTACCATCTTGAAATAACTTTGGAGCAGCTTGTCCAGGGACATGGAAGCAGCCATGACGACTGGGAAGTTTTCTCAGGGAACGAGGAGCACTTCTAACAGCCTTTTTCCTATGGAAACTCTGATGAGGATATATTAAAAAGGTGCCCAAAACATCTGGGTTCATTTATGGGGGGAGGAAGACATTTTTCATAGGACAGACCAACGTACCCGACTCATAAACCCTCTTCACATACTGTCTTTAAAGGAGGTTTAATGAATAGGAGAGCCCCTAAGTTGAGACATCCTGCATCCCTCTCAGCCTCTTGGAACTGCTTGTTGCCCAGGTCACACACTATCACTAGAGCAGAGGTGAGGCTACCTGCTATCCCTAGAAGGTACCTGTGGCACTGCCCCCATCCCAGAACTCCCAAGGCACCTGGTAACTGCTGTGCCATTGGGGCCATTCCGTCTGATTGGCCCTAGGTTTTGATTACTGTTTTCCTTTGACAACAGAAATCAAGGGGGTTGTGGAGACATAGCTTCTCACCTTTAGCTTTTCCTCCTCTAGAGATGGATTCTACTCTATACTAAAGATCCCAGGTTCGTAAAAAACAAAAAACAAAAAACAAAAACAAAAACAAAAACAAAAACAAAAACAAAAACAAAAAAACCAAGTTATCCTCAAGGCTGATTAGAGTGAAAACCAGCATCCCTGCTATTCTCTTCTTCCTCACAAAGTCAGAAGTCAGGTCAGGGGAATCACTTGTAAAAAACAATCTGTCTAGTTTGGCCCCAGGGAAAATTGTGGTGTGGAAGTTCAGTCTGGTCAAAGAGGGTATATGAGAGGTGTCAAGCTGGTTTTAAAGTCTAATCTGGGCAGGCTCATCTCATTACACATTCCAGGGGGCATTGTTCACATCACAGACCTTGTGAATGGCACCCTCTGGAGTCATGCAGTTTACAGCCTGCAAGGCAGGATGTGGCAACCTGAACTGGAGCCTCAGTTCCCACATGACCAATGATTCTCAGCCTCATCTTACGTTCGGAGTACTGCTGTGTCCATAGTCAGTGATTGCAAGTCACTCCTACTTAATGATAAAGCACAAATATTTTCAAACACGTTCCTTCTTTATCATGAGTTAAACAGAGCCAAAATCATCACTGCTAGTTCACTCTTACTGTGAATCAAGATCTTCTGGTTTTGTTTTCCTTATTTCAATGTATATATATACGAGAAAGAGAGAGAGAGAGAGGTGTGGGGAGGATTGAGAGAAAGTGGTGGAGTTACAGCTCCAGAATATGAATTATGTATAACTGAACATTGTGATCATTTATCTTTAGTGTTCCAGGGATATAGAAACAAAGATCTCCAGAAAAGACCAGGGGCTCTTGGGGGCAAGGACTATATCTTGACCATCTTTTTTCTCAAATCTAGCATACTGTCTGGCACGGATTAAATGATAGGTTGACACTAAACTTAAATACCACCAATACTCTTGGCACCACTCTACCAGTGAGAGTAAGGCTAGTGAGACTCTAGCTCCCATACTTCAAAGAGGGGAAGAAGACAGATATGGTGAGGCACCCAACCCATTCCTTATCCTTTGCCTTGGATTGAATTTCTCTGCTTAGTACTTAGTAATCAGCATTTTTTAAAAGAATACTTTCAAAGAGGAGTGATAACCTTGTTGGATTTGGCAAAATAATGGGAGAGGCTGTGCATGTGTTGGGGCTGGGGACTCTCTACTTTCTGCTTGATTTTGCTGTGAACCTAAATCCGTTCTAAAAAAAGAAATTAGGGATCCCTGGGTGGCGCAGCGGTTTGGCGCCAGGGTGCGATCCTGGAGACCTGGGATCGAATCCCACGTCGGGCTCTCTGCATGGAGCCTGCTTCTCCCTCTGCCTATGTCTCTGCCTCTCTCTCTCTCTCTCTCTCTCTCTCTCTGTGACTATCATAAATAAATAAAAATTTAAAAAAATAAAAAAATAAAAATTAAAAAAAAATTAAAAAAAGAAATTATATGCATTCCACACAGGCGCTTGGCCTTGCAGATAGGTGGTTTGCAGCCTGTGAGTAAGTCAGACACCATACTGAATGAAAAGAAGTACCGGTGTGTGGCACATAGTTTGTACTAGGGTGGAAATACCAAATACAGAAAAGTCTTAAGTGCCAGGACATTACTTGCAGCCAGGTGGGACCTGTTGACATGTTGGTGGTGATTGCTTCCCTAATTTTGTCCTATGCTTTTTAAATCCTCTATTGAGTCAAGATAATAACGATTACGAAGAGCCTTATCTGGGCTATTGAGGATGAAGTCAATGCACCTCAAGTGCTTTGTGGAATAAGTTAGGCTATAAATGCATCCCTATGTGAACACACATTTCTGTCAATAGCTCCTGTTGCTCATTTTCTTAGGTTGTTCTTATTGCTAGGTGGAAAAGCTGAGTTGCCATAGTTCATCAAAGCTTGGGGGAGCTGCAGGGGTGAGGTAAGTGGAATTTGCATATGAACCTATATGACTTGCTCATTTGTTTCTTACACTTGCCTCTTTCCACACCCAAGAGCTCTCCCCTGAGCACCAGGATGGCAAGGAAAGGGCAGGATTAGGTAGGGGAGGGTATGCCTCTACATCCCCTCCCATCCCATATAATAACCAGGCCACTCAGTTCCTGAAGCATTCCTTACCAAGTGATGAAACCATAGCAATCAGGAAGGTAAGATGGTATCAACAAGACCGTGGTCCCAGTTTTGTTCTAATGAGCCCTCCATGTGTTCTCGTGGAGGATTTTTCATGTTGAGTACAGCCAGATAAAACACTCTTGCATCTGCATCCTTAGTCAGTGGGCATTGTAATGCTTTCAGGGCCTTCCCCCAGACTTTGGGTTCTCAGTGGGAGAAATGTTAGTGCATCAGGTGCCAGAATCCTTTTTTTGGTTCTATCTTCTTTGCATTCACTGAGTGCCTCAATAATGTGGGAACCTTATGAGCCCAAATGTTTCCCTAGGAGTTAAAGCTTTAGAAGTATTACAAATACCCTCTCCCCTAAATGCCTGATGCCCAGTTGGCTTGGTGTCACTGGGCTGTAAGGGAACTAGATTTTCCAGAGAGATTTGTCCAGGCTTCGTTTTGAATGCACTAAGAAAATGGGTCCTATATAAAAATGAAAGCAGCCCCTTTTCCACAGGAAATCAGGTCTTCTGAAATTCGAGTGTCTTCGTTTGTGTTGGCGTTGAGTTTTGGGTGAAGGTTCAGCTACATTTTTGTTTTCCTTAAAATGTTCCTATCCATAGATATACTGGCTAGTGAAGCCCAGTCATGTGATCCAAGTTGGCAGATGTTTTGCCTAAGTCACTAGAGTTTGGCATGAATAGAGATCGAACAAGGATTTAGGATTAACTTCCTTGGTCCCAAAAGGTGAACTAAGTTTTTGAGATCCTTGTTTAAGGGATTAGCATCCAAATTGCCATCCACCATCTGGGTATTTGACAAAAAAAAGAGTTTGGATTTTTTTTTCTTTTTTTAGTTCTCCCTTTGGTCCACTTCTAAACCCACATAAAAGCAGTTTGGGACTGGTTGGAGCCCCACAGAAAGAAATAGGAGACTGAGATTTTTGGATAAACGCTTTTCCTTTTTATGGAGATAATTTGCAATAATACTGACTTTCAGCATAGACTCCATAGCCTTTATCTTGATCAGAAAACATTTTGAATAGGGTGGTGGGGAGGGGGTGAGCTCATTGCCTGCAGTGACTCCCCACTCAGGGACCCTGAATAAGACATTCATTGGCAGAAAAGCAGTGGTAACTGAAAAGGGCTGGGGGGAAGGGTGGAGAGAAGGCTGAGTAGGGCTTGGGTTCCTTCCTCCTCAGGGGAGCTGTTTTTTGCTTTACATGCAAAGAATGGCTTTGTACAGCCAAGTTGGTCCTGATCTTGTTTACATAAAAGAAATCGAACATTTATTTTGTGCCGGGTTATTTTTTTCTTCCTTTGCCAGTCAGAGGGTCCTAGGCAAATCAATAAACAAAGACCCTGCTCTGTTTTCACTTTGTGGCTGGGGGTTTGGACTGGGTAACCCTTCAATGACTGGATTAGCTACTTCTGTGAGGGCTGAGTCTTTTTGGCCTTGGGTAGATGGGCTGTCAGTGACATACAGGCCCCGCCCGGAACCTGGAGCTCCAGGAGACAGTGGGAGGACCTCTGGATCTTGGGTTCTGTGGCAGATGGTGAAAGTGAGAGGAAGAAGAAAACTGCTTCTTTGGCTTCTGCAGAAACCAGCTGAAGCCCTGAAGCGGGTGGTTTGGTTACCCTAATCTTTGCCCAGTCAACAGGCAGCATTGTTGTTGGGCATTAAATCAAACCAAATGCCTTTAAGAACCATAGCTCTGAAATTTGACTCGGCAAATATGGAATTCCATAGAAGGGCTCCATGCTGAGGGGCAAAAAATATTTTCTTTTTCATTTTTTTCCCCTAAATTTACCTGCCATGAACCTGGACTGACCCTTTGTTCTCTTGTTCTGGGACAACATGAAAAATAAAGGGAAACATGTATTCACTGTAAAAGCATTCCCTTAACCAATGTTCAACTGGCTAGCTTTCTCCCCTTTAAAGTTCACAACAGTGAACTTTTATGGTAGTTCATCATCTATACCCAACCACTTAATTTCTTCTTTAATTTCTGTTAGCTTTGATTGAAGCAGCATGGTTGAGTAGAGGAGAATAAAGGCTTTGGTATTAGATCCAGACTCGGCTACTTATTTCCTCTCTTACTTGTAGGTTGACCTTTGAGAAGTCATATAGCCGCCCTCAGGTCCATTTTTCCCCTTTATAAAATAGGAATGATGAGACTTATTTTAGAGAAAATATTTATAAGGAGCTTAGAATACCATGGCATACCATAGGCTCCCAATAAATGGTACTCATTGGTTTCATTCTTCAAACTTGGGAGTTTGCACAAGAGGGACTGTGTCATTAATTGTCTGGCTGTGGTGACTCTTCACTCTTCCTAGGGGCTCTAGAACAATCTTTAGTGGCATGATCAGTAACATGTCAGTCATATACAATATTACATTTGTGTATGTGTGTGTACAAATATAGCAAACATACCCCACAGAAAGCCTGCACAAAATGAAAATAAATTAAATTAAGCAGTCTTTGCTTTTTGCCAAATATATACTGTTACCCAAATTGGACATAGCTCATTACTTTGAGTATACATATGTTTGAGCAAGCATAAAATAGTAGCAAAATTTTGAATTAGTCAAGAAGCCTATGAGTCTAAGTTCAGCCACTTACTAGCTGTATGTATTTGAGTAAATTATCTGCTACTTAACCAGATGGAAAATTATGTGGAGGGCTAATTAAAATTAATAGCTAGTACGTAAGAAGGACCTATAAACTTTCTAAACTTTCTAAACTTTCTAAACTTTCTAAACTTTCTAAACTGTTCTAAACTTTTCACATATATCAAACTCATTTAACAATTACCCAAATACAATTTCATGGGATAGGTACTATTCTTAGCCTCATTTTACAGATGAGACCACTGAAGTTTAGAGAGATTAAGTACCTTGCCCAAGATCACACAGATGAAAAGTGTGATCTTTTCAAATTTTAGCTTCAAAGAGCTAAATTTTGAACACAGGGTTTGACTCTAAAGTCCATTATTTTAGCCATTATATTATTCTCCCTGTAGTAATGATAGAAAGGTCTGTGGGCAACAGATCTGAGTGTGAGTCTCAGCTGCACCCTTTCTATCTATGTGATGTCTGTGAAACTTCTACCTAGAAATCTTTCTGGGCTTAGCTCAGATAATAGGATCATGGCAACTTGAGTGCAATAAAGTGACATGATAAAAACTATATGAAAAGACCAAGTTAGAGTGAAGTCATATGTCATGAAAGAATTAGAATCTGGAAGCCGTTGCCAATGGCACAAATCATGTAAAGTCAATATTACCCTTGAAAATCCTTTAAATTTTTCACCACGTTCTGTGTATGTAGGTATGCATATGCCTGTTACAGCAATGATAAACCATGAGGTGATCAGTTCTCTACCAATTCCAGTGAGCCCTCCAGACATTCCAATGACTAATCTTTCTCTACTCATGACAACACAGTGTAGATATTTTTCTTTCTTCCTGACTCTATAGAATTGAAGTCATGTCTTAAATACAAGCTATGTAGCTCAAACGAGCTGTGCAAATTTTAGATGACTTAGAGCCACTCCTTGCTGGTGCGAGTACTCTAGTATTTCCCACCCTCAGAATTGTTACAAGGATCAAATAAGATGACTTAAAACCCACATTTGTGCATTTGTGTTCACCTTGAATCGTCCTTAGATGATGTTCAGCAATGTTAGCTCATAATCACAACCATCCTGCCCACTGGTTTGCTTGTTTGCTAGTTTATTTTATCCGCTTACTTCTCTGACTCTCGTTTTCTTTCTATCCCATAAATGTAGTATTTAACAAGGTATAGGAACACTCCTTGAATCTTTCCTTTTCTGCAACATGATTTTCAGCTCTCACATCCTGTCAATCCTACCACTGAATCAGCTCAACATCATTCATTTATCAAGGGTCCCCTGTGCACCAGGTTTCTCTGTCTTCCACAATCCTCACCTTCAGGAAGTTCCTGATCTACAATCACCTTCAGAACGTTTCAACTTGATCTTGATCTGAGCCTGTTTAAACTTAAAATCTCCTTGGTCTTTTAGGAGCTACTTCCTGACTTCCTGGTTTCTGTTGCTGGCAGCAGCGTCTTCTGGTCAGATGAGCCTGACTCTCAGCAATATCCCAAGAGCCTCCTCTCTCTTTCCTCACACCTGCAGAGGCACCAGGCCCTGACTTCTGTGATTGTTTTATTCCTTTTGCCTCCAAGCCATTGCAGGAGCCCCCACTCAGTCTCTTGCATTTGGTGTCTCTCCAGTTTCATTAGTGTATGCATGTTTGTGAGACCAATTTTCCTTGAAAGTGCTTTGTATTGCTTCTAAGAGAAATCTAAATACAGTCTGGCCACAGCCTAAGGATCCAGTATTATCCACATCTTTGCCTGTACAGAATTCTACAGGAATACTTCTCTTTAATCACACAGTTGTGTTTCTTACTGTTTCCCCAGATAATCAACATTTCTGTTCCTGAATACTCTTATTTATTAAGACAATAGCAGTTCCTCACAAAATTAATCTACAGTAGTACCCCCGCCCAAATCCATGGTTTCCCTTTTAGCAGTTTCAGTTTTCTACCATTACCTGAATCCATGAAGCAGATGATCCTCCTTCTGATGAATCATCAGACGGTCAATAGCCAATAGCTGCCTAATTCACCTCAGGATGCCTGTCATTCACCTCCCTTCCTCTCGTTGCATAGGCGGTTTATCATCTCACCTCATCCCAAGAAGAAGGGTGAGTACAGTACAATAAGATATTTTGAGCGAGAGTCAGTACACTCACAATATGTTGTTACAATTGTTCTATTTTATTATTAGTCATTGCACTTCATCTTGTGCCAAATTCATAAATTTAACTTATCATAGGTCTGTATGTATAGGGAAAAAGCAGTATAGGTAGAGCTCAGTACTATCCATGGTTTTGGGCACCCACTGGGGGTCTTGGAAGTATCCTCCTCAGATAAGGGGACAATTGAAATGCAAATAGATTTGTTTCTATAACTTCTAAAGTTTATCTGAGAGAATAAATGCACGTGAGTAGCAAAACTATAGTTGAAAGGAAGAAATTGGAAGGGAAACTTACAGTAGGAGGCAGTAAATTATAAAGTTGCATTCAAGTAAACACGCAGAACCTGTAACAGAATAGATAAATAATGAAATAGGCCCCAAATGCAAGGATATGTCTATTTTTAGTATCTGGGAAAACAACCCAGCATTTTAAAATAATGTGAATGGGGGGATTATCCAATAAATGATACTAGAATAATTTTTACTTTAAAAAAGTAAGTTAAAAAAAAAAGTAAGTTAATCCTCACCTTCTCACCATACACTAAAACAAATCCCAGGAAGATCAAAAAAGATAGAACATATCATAAGAATACCAGAGAAGGTGTCCCTGGGTGGCTCAGTCGTTAAGCATTGGACTCTTGGTTTTGGCTCCAGTCATGATCTCATGGGTTGTGAGATGGAGCCCTGTGTTAAACTCTGCACTCAGCACTGAGTCTGCTTCAGAGACTCTCTCCTCTCCCTCTGCCCCTCCCTCCTGCTCTCCCTCTTTCTCAAATAAATAAATAAAATAAATAAATCTTAAAAAACAAAAAAAAAAAAAGAGGAAACCTTAGTTCACTATTCATATAATCTGGGTATGTGGTAGGTCTTTCCAGGCATAACCCCAAGACAGAAACTATAAAATTTAGATATGTGACTATATAAATATCAAATTATGCATAAAACAGTTATCATAGCGGTGTCTGGGTGGCTAAGTTCGTTGAGCATCGGACTCTTAGTTTTGGCTCAGGCTGTGATCTCAGGGTGCTCAGGGAAGAGACTGCTTGAGATTCTCTCTCTCTCCCTTTCCCTTTTCCCCTCTTCCTGCTCGAGCACACGCTCCCTCTTTAAAATAAAAAATAAATACATTTTAAAAAAAATCATCGTAAACAACATGAAAACCAAGTAGCAAAACTGAGGAAAATATTTATAACATGTAAGTGGAGACAAACAGGAAATTACTATCTTCAATATGTAAAGAATCATCACAAGTTTGTAAGAAAAAAATGCTCTAATAGAAACAAAGGGGCAAAGACTATAAATAGGCAATTCACAGTGAAGAAACAGAAATGGCAATACAAATATTAAAATGTATTTCATGTTGCTTTTAATCAAAGAAATGCAAATTTAAATAAGTTGCCCTAAGGAATAGGATTCTTTTTACTTTGTAAATGTCTATGTTCCTTAATAAATGAAAAAGACATTCAAATAAAATAAAAAGAATAAAATATGCTACTGTGAAATTTGTATAAATCTGTCAAGCATCATCTTCTTAACCCTTGAGAGTTAGGAGAGTGATCCTATAGGATTATATTTATTGGGAAAATTAACTGCCAATAAATACATTGTTAAGAGAAAAACGTAGCTGATAAATCCGAATGTGTAATGAGACATTTCCCATTTTGGCAAAAATATATGTAGAAATATAAAAATAAGTAGAAGGAAATCTTAATGCACATAAGACGAAATGTCAACAGGTGTCTCTAGATATTAGAAATATGGATAATGAAAAAATTTTTAAATCTTATTTTTAATTTTAAATGTTTTCTTGCTTTTGCTGATCTATTTCCTACTTTTCCCACCATGAACTTGTATTGCTCTTCAAAAATATATAACAAATGTACATAAAAGTAAGTAACTTGCAAACACCGGCTTGATGTACTATCACAAAAAGAGCATGCTTGTTGTATTAGTTCTTAATCTAAGTGTTCTTCATGACTGGATATGCCAAGAACCTCTCACATCATCAAGTGCTGCTTCCTTTTTGCATAAGGGTCCCTTTCTCAATTTATCCCTTTCCTTTTGAATGTGGCTAAAAGCAGCAAGGAAAGACCAGGTTGCATCTTCCACACTTTGCTTGGAGATTTCCTCAGCTAAATAAATATCCAAGTTCACAGCTTACAAGTTCTGCCCTCTACTCAACAGTAGAATTCAACTCAGCCAAGTGTTTTCATACTTTCTAACATGGATTGCTTTTCCTCTGGTTTCTAAAAACATGTCCCTCACCGGAAGTACCTTTAATGTTTACCTTTCTTTTAAAACTCTCTTTATGATGACATATGTCATCTTAAGAGGCTAGAAGATTTCTCTTCCTTGCCCTTTACTGCTGTCTGACCTCACCAGAATCCCCTTTAAACCCCCTATTTCTACTGTCTCTTCAAGGCAGCCAAGGCTTTTTCTATCATGTGTCTCAAAACTCTTCTAGCTTCTGCCGATTACCCAATTCCAAAGCCACTTCCACGTTTTCAGCCATTTGTTACAGCGCCACCCCACTCCTCAGGATCAAAATCTGTACTAGTTCCCTAGAGGTGCTAAAACAGATTACCACAAACATGGTGGTGTAAAACAACAGAAAACTATTTTGTCACACATCTGGAGGCCAGAAGTCTGAAATCCAGATTCTCAATAGGGCCATCCATACTCCCTCTGAAGGCTCTTGGAGGAATCTTTCCTTGCCTCGGGCTTCTGGTGGCTGCAAGCATTCCTCGGACGGAGGCTGCCTCTCTCCAATCCCTGCCTGTCTTCATAGGAGTCTTCCCCGGGCCCTCTCCACTCCATGTCTCTGTGTGTTCTCTCCTTTTCTGTCTCTTATAAGGACATCCATCATTGGATTTAGGGCCTGCCCTAATCCAGGTGGTTTTTCTCAAGATCCTTACCTTACTTACATCTGCAAAGACCCTTATTCCAGATAAGGTCACGTCCCGAGATTCTGGGTGGACATATCTTTTGGGGGATACAATCCAATCCTTTGGGGGATACAATCCAGTCCATGTCACCAGTATAGATAGCTACCACCTAGGTCAAGAAATAGAGTGTCCTCTAGTCCCCTTGCCAGACTCTACCCCAATCTCACCTCCAGAGATAATTATCATCCCTCCTAACGGGAAGGGGTTATTTTTAACCTGTTCAAAAACTACATAAATAGAATCATATATTGTATCATCTTTTACATCCAGCTTCTTTTATTCCACATTGTATTTATGAAATACACCCCTGTAGTTGCCTGTGGAGTAGCTTGTTCATTTTCATTGATAAGTAGTATAGTTCATCATGTATCATGCATCACGTACTTTATTCATCCATTCTACTGTTGATGGACATTTGTGTTGTTTCCAATTTGGAGTTATCATGAATAATGCTGTGTTGAAAATTCTTGCACATGTTACTTGGTGGTGCACACATGCAAGCATTTTTGAGAGGTGTATACTTAGGCATAAAATTGCCAGATCATAGGGCGTGTGTATGCTCAGATTTAAGACTTATTGCCAAACAGTTTTCTAGAGTGGTTGTGTAAATTTGCACTCCCACTGGGATATGTTTGAAAACTCCAGTTGCTTTACATTCTCACCTTCACTTGTTATTGTCCGTCTTTTTCATTTTAACTGATCTGCTGGGTGTGTAGCAGTATCTCATTGTGGTTTTAATTTACATTTCCCTGAAGACTATTGAGAGTGAGCGTTTTTTCATATGTTTATGTATTACTTTTTCTATATAAATACAAGAATGAAGGTTGTATTGAGAAATTGCTCTCTTGTCATAAACATTTCCGTTCAACCATCCGGGAATGCTTACATTCAGATGATACCTCAAAAACAAGCTGGTGAGAGAAGGTTCACTTTAGTCTGGGTGATAAGTCACTTTTTCTTCTCTGCCGGTTTGCCAGTTTTCTCCTCTTTTCCAGCTAGGAAAAAAGTCATCTAGGTGATATATAGGAAGCTCTTTTCTTTTTTTTTCTTTCTTTCTTTCTTTCTTTCTTTCTTTCTTTCTTTCTTTCTTTCTTTCTTTCTTTCTTTCTTTCATTTTAAACCTGTTAGTGGCAAATTCTCCTGAAAAATTCTTTGAGTTTTCAAAGGTCTGCCCTTTCTCCCCGACACATTTCCTACTTCTACAAGAAGGGGCCTTCAATGCCACAGAAGCTTAAGGGAAGCATAGTTGCCTCATTTAGTCTCTGCCTATTTGGGGTTGGCTGTTTTTCTTTACTATTATTCATTTCCCCAAGCTCCTGGCAGAGTTAGAAAGCTCTACCTTTTCTGTGTCAGATTGTAATGAATTTTATCAGTGACAAAGAATTTGTTTTGTTAAAGAGGATCGGTTTGGCTACAGATGACCCAAATATGGGAAAGACAGTGAGAATGTGGGGTGACAGCTTAGGAACAAGCAGTGATGATGAGCTAGCAATGACCTCATGTTTACTCTGTGCTGGGGACCGTGCTGAGCACTTCACAGACCTGACCCAAGTGTTCCTTACAATAGCTCAATGAGGGCAGTGATGGGAAATAAGATGATTATTCCCAATTGTTCCTTCTCTGCTGGTTATAAAATTATACGTCCTTCCCCTTACCATGTGAGTTTGCAGTATTAGTGTAGGCAGAGTATAAGCTCCCACCCTATCAATGTTGGCTTTGGCTAAGAGACTTGCTGCGGCCAATGGGATATTAGCAGACATCAAAAGAGCAGTTTATATGACTTTGGGGCATTTGGCTTGGTTTCTTTCACCACTGTGACCTGCACACGAAGAGCAAGCTCCAGACTATCTCTAGCCCTTTAGCGTAGGTAACAGTTTGGACTTTAGGTAAAGCAGATCTGACTGCGACTGGAAGCCTGAGGCCAACCTTAGTTGCCAGAATCATAGCCAATCTGTGAATCCATGAATGTAAAAATAAATGTGTTGCTGTAAGCCACTGAAATGTTAAGAATGTTTGTTATTATTCAACAGAAACTGACTTATGGGGCAGTACTCTTTTTCCACCCATCTCCTCAATGAGTAAATGTAGGTTTAGAGAACTTAAAACAATACCCTCAAAGCACACACCTAATAAGAGAAGGAGCCAGGATTGAAGCCAGGACTGTCTGCTTTCTGAGCTCCCGCTCTTTACCGCCACATGATATCTCCTTTCAAACTTGCAACAGGCTGGGGCAATGCACCAAAAGCAATAGGATGGAATTTAATTGGAATGAATACATGGCCCAACATGTTAGTTAAAACAACAACAACAACTTGATGGGATGAGCACTGGGTGTTATACTATATGTTGGCAAATTGAATTTAAATAAAATATTCAACAACAACAGCAGTAACTACAACACAAGTGGAGAATGAGCAAGCTGTTCTTTGGCTACAGAACTAGTGTGTGGCTTCAAGACTTGAAGCACAAACAGGAAGGAAACAGTGGTTCAGCGCTAGGCCATGTTGGGGGAATACACTGTCTGGAAGAAGGAAATTGACAATTCTTTCTGCTCTAGCTGGTCAGAGGATACCCGGATATTACATCTAGTTCCAGACAACATATCTTAAGAGGAATGTTCACAAGCTAACTAGATGAGAATGACCAAGAGGCTGAGAAAATTCAGTAGTTGTAAAGTGAAGGAGCCCATGTCTCTAACCAGAAGAAGAGAAGGCTTCAGAGGGGGGTGACTGCTGTCTTGGGGCATCAAAAGAAATAACAGGGAATGAGGAAGCCAGGTCACCTCACCCCTCACCTAGAGCGCTGCCATTGCCTTTGGTACCCCATTCCATTCGCCATATGCAACCACATGTGACCTTTTCAAAACATGAATGTTTTGACTCTGTATGACTTTGTCATGGCTCCATCTCCTTCCCTCCTCACCAGATACACCCAGTGAAGGCAGATGTACATATATAGTCACAGATACATACACACATCTACACAACCCTATCATCCACATACAATTTCTCTGGACCACAGAGCCTGAAGCAAAGCTTTGTTGGAGGTCTGGGCCAAAGAGCCAGGTAGAAGAGAAGTAAGACATGGAAAAGGGGAAGAAAATAGGAAGTGATGGTGTGATTATGAGACTAGCTAGAGCTCCACAAAGAGACATAAGTAGTGGCTCAATCAGACAGGCCATGTGGAACCACCAGGATTCTGACATTCCAGAGGAGAAAGGACAAGCAAGGGGCAAGAATTTATTTGTTGATTCCTTTCCATCTGCTATGGATGCATTTCCTGCAGAAGTCAGACAACAGCTCTAAGACGTGGAGTTTCCTGTGATCCAAGAAGTGGTAGAAGGAGGGAGAGCCTGAAGAGCCTACATGCATGTGGTAGGGGGGCCAGGACAGTGGGTGGTGCTAGGGAGGAGGGGGCAGCTCCTATGGCTGTGTCATCCAAGACTCCCTGAGAGTAAGTAGCCAGGGGTCTGGGAAAGGGTTCAGGCAGGAGTCTGAGTATGTGCATATAGTGGGTCCAACACACAGACATACACAAACCCCTTGAATTTTTCCTACCACTTTGAGAATAAAGACAAAATCCTTTGTGTGGCCTCTGGCTCCTACACTTGTATTGGAATCATGTGGGCTACCTTTTGGTTCCTTGAGTGCATCATGATCCCTCCTACCACAATTCTTGCCACAAGCTCTTCTTTCTGCCGTGGCCTTGGTCCCTATCCCCATTCAAGAGTTAACTCTTTATTCATCCTTCAACTCTATGAGAGCTGAGGAGCATTTCCAGCTGCCCTCTCCCCTGCCCCTTGACCTGCAGCCTAACTGGTACCATGTCAAGGAACTGTCCTGTCTCTTTCCTCCAGATACTTCTCCCACACCCATCAGCCATGTCTGATTAATGTCTGGCTCCCCATCTACATTATAAGCTTCACGAGGGCAGGGAATGTGTCTCTCATTTTGGAATTATTCATTGCACCCCCTTTGCCCAACGCTGACACCACAACAGGTGCTCATTATATATCTAAATAGTTTCAATAGGAAAGAGAAATTGCACAGGCTTAGTGTGACAAAGGAAGGCCAGTTTGTACATTATAGTTTACTGCAGAAGGGGTTTGGGTTGCCTCAGGCAGATTTCACTCCTCTGTTAGTATAAATTTTCTGAGATTGATTTATATATCAGATCAGGGCTGGCCCAGACAACCTCTAAGAGTCGGCTCTGAGAATTTGTGCTTTGGTACTTCTTGCGTTCAAGTTACGCCTTGGAACAGAACTTATTTGGAGGTGCTCTGCCATTCTCTTTACTGGCACTATCCCTTTCCTCTTTGACTCTTGAGCATGGAGCATCTCAGAAGCATCTGATGCTTCCAGCTGGAGATTCAGGAGCCATGACCTTGTTGACCTTCCTTGTTGGTCTCTCTGTTTCTGGTGGTTGGAATCTGTGATCTGAAGAATGGGGCTAAATGTGTAGCCAGTTCTGTTTATTCCACCTCTTTCAGCGCCTAAATTTGGAGAGGATGGTGGATGGGAAAGCTCTCAGAGTATCGGATTCAGTCAGGGTGGGATGCTGAGAGGAGAGAGGAAGGAAGTGAACAGGAGTTGAGAGGCACAGAACAAGGCAATGTATCCTTAGCTAACAAAATCTGAGAGGTGTCTGCAACTTCTCACAGGCTGGATCTCAGGTATCCCGAGGATGAACACATAGAGAATTGCAGAACATACCTCTGCTTTACTGTGTTGGCTCCAGCCAGCTTAGCATGTGCAAAAAAACAAGAATCACCAAAGGCTGGCCTGTGTAGCAGTGTATCTCTTTAAGAGTTTATTATTTTTGCAAAGTTCTAATGTTCCTTGCCTATGGTTTGCCCTGGTGAATGCTTGTTAATGCCGTTTCATTGTTGCCTTGGGAAAAAGAACCCCAGTGACCCACTATAATAACTGCTTTAATGTGGGGCCTCTGCTTTGGGCCTGTGTAGTATCCTTTAACAAATGAGCAAAAGTGGCCAAAGTTATATTAGGCAATGCTGCCAGAGGTTTATGATAAAATCTCCAGTCACTGCCAGGGACAGTGTGAACCCTGTCAGTCTGAGGATTAACTTTTCTGTAGTAACAACTAAGACCTTTTTTTTTTTTTAAGGTCTCACTGTACACCAAGCGTGGTGCAGGGGGGTAAGGGTAGGGGTGGGTGAGGTGCTTTCATTTGCACGATTTTAATTAGTGTTCCTATAACTTTCTGAGGTGGATGTTATTATTCCTCCTTTGCCAAAAGAAAATAGAGACTCAAACTGTTTGGATGACATACAGACATACACAAAGTCACACTGGTGACAAACACTGGGACTGGGAGTCTGTTCCAGACCTATACCAGGCTGCCCCTATGGTAATTTGAGAATATAAAACCAGATGTCTTCAGGCTGATTATTTGTCACCTATTGATCAACAGGACCTGAGGCTGTTCGCACTTTACCTGAGATGATGTGAATAGAGAGAGTCAGGGGTGGGAGCCATGGAACTTTCAGCTGGGTACTCTCCACCTTTCTCCTAGGTAACACAGAGAAGGTGTTGACAAATGTTGAAATAAATTAGGAAATTGTGAACTGATCATTTCTATGTTTGTTCAGCTGTCTCTTGTCTTAAATTCCCATTCCAACGCTGAACCAGAAGTCCTCGTTTGTCTGACAGAGTCCAACATGAGCTTTAAATCTCCCAAGTAATGTCCACTTCACTTGTAAGGAGAAACTGAAAATTCTAATGAAATACACCAACAATCTTATTCTCACCGATCACCTTGTTGTAGTACATGAACAATGAAGACCTGGAAAAATGTAGTAAGTTAAAATGTAAATATACAGACAAAAGAGTCCTACACAATTTTTAATGTTGAGCAACAAAATTGGCAATTAGTTGCCTACTGGTCAAAAAGGAAAACATGATCAAGTATATAATATTAATTTTCATAAAGAAAAACATAGAAAATACAGTTTCTCAAGGGAGACAGAGAGTTCCCTGGCACTTAGGTCTGAAATAAATTCTCTAGGAGATTAAAGATGACACTGGGTCATGTAGTGACCATTGTCCTCATCACTCCCCTCCTCCCTGCTAAATTCAGTAGTATTCTTATGGTGTCCTTAATATCACAGAAAGGCAAAATACGAAAGCTCAATCCACTGAGAAGAATTATGTGAAAGCACTAAAAAAAATGTGGTCCGTTGGCACGTATTTCTAGAGCTCCAGTGAATCCAGAAGTAAAAGTTAAAATTTAAAAATGACTAAAATGCCTGTGTTTTAATCCATCTTCTGTAAACGACATTTTTATCAATGGAGCTTCAATCAAAAGTTGGGCAAAAGACAGTGTGATGTTATATAAGGAACGTAGTGGCCTTAGAATTTCTTGATGGGGTAGAAGCTTAAAGGGATGGTCTGGTTGGCAGGATGAGTGTTGGGTAGAGTGACCAACTTTTTCCAGTATGCCCAGAACTTTCTCGGTTTGGGGACCGAAAATTCCCCGTCCCCAGATGTGCCTCAGAACAATTGGACAACTTAGTGCTCGGCCAAGAGTTTCAAAGAGGCAGTTACACAGCAAGTGCGTTGTTTTTACTTGGATTGTATGTTTATTTAGAAGTGGCTTTGGGGACACTGATGGATACATGTGTTCTGCATCGCCAAATCTGAATGCTTTTGCAGACTAATGATTGGGTGGTGGAATCAGATCCTTCTGTAAAAACCAAGGAGCCTAAAGAGGACTGGTGACTCAACCTTGCCTCAGGGTGGGTGTAAAAGAGCTTGTGAAAACACGCACGGGGAAGTTTTCTTCTCTGAAGTTCTTTACAAATTAGAGAGAACAGCCAAGTAGAGTGAAAAAACCATAAGCTCTAGAGTTGGACTAACCGAGTTAGTGCCCTGGCTTTGCCACTGATCAGCTAAGGGTATTTGAGCCATTCATTTAAGCCTCTGGGACTTAGTTTTCTCATATGTGAAGTGGTCACAAGAATGTTATAAAAATTGACTGAGATCCTTGAAAGCCACTGGCATGGTGCTTAGTTCAATATCTCTTTCCTCCCCCTCCCCTTCTCTGTCTAGAATGAGGAGTTCTGCTGTGGGTGGGAGAGTTGAACCCAAATAATAATTGTTCTTAAGATAAAGCTCAGCCATCAGAATATTCTCACTGCCCCACAATGAGGAATGGAGAGCTGGACCTCTTGGGGGCCATTCCTAGATGTGGATTCTCTACTAGCAAGAGAGATACAATTTGCAAGGTACTTTTTAGATACAAAATCTTAGTTCAGCCTTATCTAAACATGTTTGGATTCTAGAGTCTCTTTTTCAGCCAGTAAAATGTGTAGTTGTCCTCTTTCCTCCCTCTCATCGTTTCCTTCCTTCCTTCCAACTTCCTTCCTTCCTTCCTTCCTTCCTTCCTTCCTTCCTTCCTTCCTTCCTCCCTCCCTCCCTCCCTCCCTCCCTCCCTCCCTCTCTCTCTCTCTCTCTCTCTCTCTCTTTTTCACTTTTTCTTTTTGGCCAGAACTGCCTTTTCTCCACACTAGATGTGTTTGCTTTTTTTTATGCTGACCACCTCTCATGCCTCCTGTGCTGTTTGAGTTACTAGCTGAAGGTAAGCTATTTCCCTTCAGTGGGCTCAACCTCCTCCTCTATCAAACAAAGGATGAAACCAGGTAGTTTACAAGTCTCCTCACAGCTCTAGTATCCTCTGATATGAGGAATACTGTTCTTTTCTTTATTCAGGAGATATTTATTGAGCATCTAGTAAGTGCCAAGCACAAATGTAGTAACTGAGGATGACAAGCAAAATAAGAAAAACCTCTGCTCTCATGGAACGTACATGTCAATGAGAGAGAGAGAGAGAAGAAACAAAGTACAAATGAATATATAATATATCAGGGGTAGTAACTGCTGGGAAGTAAAACAAATAGGGTAAAATGCTAAGGAGTGAAAGTGATGCGGGGGTGAAGTCTGATGGTGATATCTGAGATGCAGTGATTGAGAAAGATCTCTCCGGAAGTTGACATGCGAGCAGAAACTTGAATGATGTGAAGAATGAGCCATGCAGACATCTGGGGAAGAGTGTTCTGAGCAGAGGAAATAAGTACAAAGACCCTGGGGGTGGAGCATGCATGCATTTTCAAGAAATATCAAGGAGGCCTGCGTGGCTCTAGATTGTATGGAGCCGGGACAGAGTAGTAAGAAATGAAGTCAGGGAGGTGCAAAAGTGTTCGATTGTATAAGATAATGAGAGTAACTCACAAAAATTGGCTCAGAATCTGTGTCTAACACAGGTTTTCATGTAAACCCTAGCAGAGGATCAAAGGCCACCCAGGACTCTTATCGAATTTCTAGGTGCTGGTTTCTCATAATCCCTCTTTACATGACACTGTGTCCTTTAACCTCATTGGGAGCATAAAGAGGACAATCTTCAGAGACCATCGGACAAGTTAGGGAACGAGAGACATTGAAGTCTGAATGTCTGGCTTGTTATTCCCAGTACTCACAGGGACTGGGGCTTGCCCCAAGTCCTTCCTTTCACCACCTCCCTGCCTGGAATGGTCCTCAGAGGTTTGGAACATACACTGTGCGTTTAGTAAGAAACTTAACACGTGGTATTCTCTGTCACATTAAGAATTGAACAGTGTGATGGAAAGCAAACTTTGGGCAAATATAAACCTCAATTTTGTTAATGCCTGCAGGAAATTTCCCCGAATCTATTTGTCCCACCCCTAAACTGGATATGCACTGAGCCTCACAGCACATTTGTCTGTTATGTAAGAGAAAAAAGTATCTGGAAAATCTGACGGGGCGCTTGTTATGGTAGACTGAGAACCCCCAGACTTTCACCTTTGCGTTTTCCATTCTTTGTTGAGGCACAAAAGACTGTGGCTAAGGCCTCCTATGTCCATCTAAAGCGACATTATGTCCTACAGGGGGATGTGGAAAATGAAACCCTTATTTGTCAGAGCAACTGTGAAGGTATCAACAGAGCATGTCTTTCCGGGGGACTGCCAGCCTTTCTCTTAAGCTCCATGGGTCTGATAGAGTCTAGGACCAGCCACTCTGGTGGCCTCACCGTCCCTAACCATTTCATGTTCTGGGAATTCTCTGTGTTCAGGAAGAGCATGTTACTAACCTATTTTCAAGTGGCTTCAAAGCTCTAGAAACAATGCCAAGTACTGTTGACACAAATCATCTCCTTCAGCCTTGGCACTACACTGAGGCGGTGGACGTGATGATCTCCACTCTCCAGGTGAGGCCCCAGAAGTCACAGAGCTGGGAGGTGGAAGGAGTTTTTCCCTTCACAACCCCTCCACCCCCAGTTATTCTTCTAGTGGGTATCAGCCTTCCCTCCAGCGAAGACGGCCTTCTTGACCTAATCAGTTCTGTCTCTGAATGCCAGCTGGGCTGGAATGGTGGGGGTGGGGGGTGGGGGTGGGAGGGGTGCAGAACTGGAGTTTCAGACCGATGGTCCTGAACTAAAGATGAGCCAGGCTTGAGCCACACCCCACCTGGACACCCCCAGCCAGAGCAGAGGGAGGGTCGTGCAGCCCTTGGGTCAGGCCAGCGCCACCCAACAATGGGTGGGCTCACCTTGTGAGCCGTCTCCGGGTTGACTGCTGGTTCTCCGTGCTTTCCCCAGTTTTGCCCCGAGCAGCTGTTGGTCCTGCCTCGCTCCACCAGGGCGGGGGGAGGCCTGGGCCAGGCCGCAGCCCAGGAGGTGTCTGAGTTTTGGCTTCCAGGCCAAGTGTGCCCAGGTGTGCAGCAGCCACACTCTCTCCTGTTAGATGTCACCTGCACGGCAGGGTCTCTGCTGAAGGATGGGTTAAGCGGGCCCCGCTGTTTGGGAGATCCCAGAATTGTTTTTTTCTGGGCTCCTGGGCCTGTTCCTTTGTGTCGGGGCAGGAATTCCAACGTGCCTGCCTGGGGGGAGCTTGGCCGCGTCCTCACCGTCCTCCCGGCTCCATCAGCTGTCACCGGCGAACAGGGACACTGGATCCATGCGGGACACAACATTATTTACCCAATCATGTACTTTGTCTCCCTGTAATCCCTCCGGTAGTGAAGCGCAGAACTCGGGGACACGGGCGGCCGCGGCACCCGGGCATCACCAGCCTTGGCCCCGACAGCTGGGCACTGCTAAGAGGATTAAGTGACTTGTACTGCGTAGCTTACAACCATCTTTTCATTCCTTGTGACTTTTCCATTTTGCTCACTTCGTAAAGACGTAAAAGGGGGCTCTGAGTAAAAACAGATGCATTTAGACATTTGGGGGGCGGGGTCTGATGGGCAGCACATGTCTCAGACATTTGGGCAATGTTGAGACATTATCAAGTTTCTCCATGCGCAGAGCAAATTATCTTGCCTTTGCGATGAATGTTGGTTTGAGGTAGTTTGTATATGTTTAGAAAATGAAGATCTGTTTGAATCTCTAATTATATTCGGTAGGCTGTTGTATGTAGGTTAGATATCGTTTAATGGACTTTGTTCCCTGGAAAGTTAGTAAAAGGTAGATTGATCTCAGGGGATTGTGCCCCTGAAATGAGTTTAATATGATAGTTATATATAGCTCTCTTTTTTTGCATTTATTTCGGATTTGACCAAATTCTCTGAAATTTTCATCCACAAGAAGTAGCCCAAAAGAATGTCAATCATATTTCTCAATGAGTGAAAATATCAGTGAGAGTAACAAAACATGACAGACACCTAACTCTGGGAAATGAACAAGGGGTAGTAGAAGGGGAGATGGGCAGGGGGTTGGGGTGACTGGGTGATGGGCACTGAGGGGGGCACTTGGCGGGCTGAGCACTGGGTGTTATGCTATATATTGGCAAATTGAACTCCAATAAAAAATTTTTTTTAAATCATATTTCTCATCATAATTTTTACGAGTGATAACATTTTATGCATTTATAATGTAGAAAAGTTTATTACAGTAATAATAAGTTAGGGCCTTTGGTCTTTATCATAGAGTGTGATTCTTAGATTGTAAAATGCTGACCTCATATTCTATATTTTAATTTCTCTTATTTTATTCCTTCATTCAACAAACTTTTTAAAATTTAAATCCAATTACCCAACCTATATTACATCATTAGTTTCAGATATAGTGTTCAATAATTTATCAGTTGCATATAACAGCCAGTGCCATTACATCATGTGCCTCTTTAATGCCCGTCACCCAGTTACCCCAACCCCCTCCCACCTCCTCTCTAGCAACTCTTAGTTTGCTTCCCAGAGTTAAGAGTCTCTCATGGTCTGTCTCCCTCTCTGATTTCTGCCCATTCAGTTTTCCCTCTCTTCCTCTGTGATCCTCTGTGCAGTTTCATATATTACACAATTGGAGCAAAACCATATGACAATTGTCTTTTCAACAAACTTTTTATTGAGCTTCTATTATGTGGAAGTGGCAGAAATCTAGAACAATCTAAAATATAGTCTTGGCTTTGCAAGAGTCCATTGATCATAGAGCTGTCACAAGATAGTTTATAACTAAGTGCCAAATCACCTATGGCTATAGTAAGCAGACTGCATTTGCTGTATGGAAGAGTCAGTGATGATGGGAAGGTAGACAAGACTTTACAGCAGAAGGGAAATTAAGATGGTCCCTGGAGAAGGAAAGGTATACAGCAGAGAAGGGGGTGGCTCTTGTTGGAATATGGGAGGCAATTAATAATTCATATTTGGGGCTCAAGGTAACGTTGGAAAGGGAGATCATAGTGCCAGATGTTGAAATGTCACATTTGGGGAATTTGGATTTTATCCTGTAGGAATAGAGACTTGAAAGGTGTTTTTGAGGAGACATGAATAAGAATGCTAGTTTAGAAAGACATTTGGTAGGTGTTCATGGGATAGCCAGGCGGGTGGGATGAGACAGGTGGCGCAGAAACTGGAGAGGAGACTGCTGTCGCCATGCAAGGGTGCAGCAAAGAGGCCCCGAATTCTGGTTACCACAGAAGGGAGAGGGAGAGAGAAGGGAGTGGTTATCCTGGAGAGGAAGCAACTGTGCTGAGTCATTAGGGGAAGGAATAAAAGCCAACCTTTTTGGACTGCTTCCCATGTGCCTGCCAAACTGCATGTGTTAATCCTTATAGGGGCGCCTGGGTGGCTCAGCCGGTTAAGCATCTGACTCTTGATTTCAGCCCAGGTCTTGATCTCTGAGTTGTGAGTTTGAGCCTCAAGTCAGGCCCGGCATCGGGCCCTGCACTGAATGTAGAGCCTGCTTAAAAAAAAAAATTCCTTAGAGAAGCTTATGAAGTAGGAACCATCATTAGTCCCGTTTTCGAATGAGGAAACGGAGGCTTAGAGGCATCGAAGAACTTGATCAAGGCACATTGTAGGAAGTGGAAGCCCTGGGATCTGAACCTATACTCCAAAATCCCAACCAGGGTGTGTGCCTTAGTGCCTGATATTGGAGGGGTTTGGAGGAGTGGAGGGAGAAGGGGAAGAAACTCCTAAAAAAATATTGGATATATAACATTTCAAAAGAATTATTAAACTATGATTATTTTCTTGGCCTGGGAAAAATAGCTAGCTTGAAATAGAAATGAATAAATTACATTTTCATATAGAAAAAAAGATACTCTATGGAGTGAAAGCAAAGTTCATCCAAAATGTCCTGTCTTAAAATAGATTCAAAATTCAGAAATGCAATGCATGATGTTTATCTTAATCCTTTTTATTTACATGTTCTCATACATAGAGTACTGTTCATATAGTGTGAGCTCTACCTACATGTACATGTGTGTAAATGTCACAGAGGGACACAGATGAATTTAACCCGGATTTAAGCTTGAAGTGACAAATGGCCGTAGTTTCGACTTTTAAAAAATCATCTGTTTATTTCCCTTTCTCCGTCGATAACTCCGGGTTGAAATGCTGAAATCTTATAAATACGGCACAGTTAACTTGCAAAATGAGCTTAGTGTTCTCGGGGCAGTGCAAGTTGAACAACACATAATTTGGCACAATTTGGTGGGCCTGAGTTTAAGACAAATACAAGACTGAGAGAGCACAGAGGCTTTATTATTTCTAAGTGAGTTCATGTAGTGTACATGGGTTGAACCGATCAGAAACCCCCACGCGGCCCTTTGCCACATCCAAGGAGTTCAGTCTTTATGCTTTCATAAGCCGTATCCGCAGCACAACATTTCTCCTTCCCCAAATAGGAATGTTGTTGTTTCAAATTACCATCTGTGCTTTTGGCAGAATAGTGAATGCCATCTCCCGCCTTGCCGCCCTTCCCCCTCAGCCCTGTTGGTATCACAGAGAGGTTGGAAGGGCAATGTGAGCAAGGCAGGTTGTGTGGAATCACACAGCTCTAGTGTTCTGTAGTATTCAGAGAGGGACGGTGGAGGGGGAGGGTTACCTACAGCTAGTAAATGGGAGCTTCATTGTCCAATCAGAGGGCTTGAATGACCTGGTACCTTTAGAACCAGAAGAGAAAGATCTTACTGTGGAATTTCTTGGATTCTTGACAAAAAGGAAGAGAAAGAAAACTAAGATTTGTCAATTATCTTTGTGCGAGGCACCACATTGTATATTTTGGGTGGCCGTACACTACATCTGTGATTTTGCCTATTGGCCTAGTGTAAGCAATGATGGACACCCCCCCACCCCTTGACTTTCAGAAGTATCCTGGTTTGGACAATAAATTACATGGTCATCCTATGCATAATCTGAGTGAAAGCTCTCTAGGGAAAATTTTATTACTTCCATTATTCACCTCTGGAAACTGGGTCCCTGAGAACTAGTTCAACACACACAACTCAACACAGCACAAAAAGGATCTGAAAACATGGATTATTTCTGCTTCACCATGATACCTCTCAAAGAGCGTTTTGTCTATGTCAGAACAAAGGTACTCACCAATAATAGGCCAAATTGGTTTATTTGAAAGCTATTCGAAAGGGAAGCATATTCTTTCAGTTGTTTTCCAGTGGTGAGGAGTTGGATTTATCCCATGCTTTCACATGCTCTCTCTCACCTTATCCTCTTGTGACCAGGGGCAAAGTTTGGGAGATAGATAAGAAACTGATGATCATGGTTTAGGGTATAATTTGGCCCTCTGAACTACAAGAAAGGTAACAGATCTGCAGGTATTTGACCAGAACTGTTTCTATCTACCATGAAATCAGTGAGTGAACCAACCCGGGGCCACAGTTAAGGAAGCTAGTATTTATAGCATCATGTTTCTGTACCATTTTTGTGAGTAAGTAATAAAATAGCACAGAGATTAAGAGCTCCATGAAGGGGGTCTAGAAACCTTGATTTCTCCTCCTTCTCTAAGTTACTAGCCATGGGACCTTATGCAAGTTCTGTTTGGTTAAAAAAAGAAAAGATAAGAAATGGAAAGGAAAGGAATGGAAAGGAAAAGGAAGAAAAGAAAGAAAGATGAAAAGGAAAATGAGGTATTAGATTATAAACAGACCCTCCTTTTTGGCAAGTCCTGCCTATTGCTAGTTTTTATAAATAAAGTTTTATTAGAACATAGGTGCACCCATTTGTGTACATATTGTTTGGCCAGTTCTCTAGCTACAAAAGCACAGTTGAGTAGTTGCAAGACTGTATAATTTGCCAAGCATAAAATATTTACTGTCTGGCCCTTTGCAGATGCCAAAATCTTGGTTATGCCTGGCATGAAGAATCTCTGAGGACATCTTTACTTTTTTCTAACCCCAGGAAAAAGAAGGAGAAAGGAAGAGGGAAAGTAGAGGTACAGATCTGAGTCAATGACCAAGAAAGCAACTTGCAAATAATCCACAAGGCAGTTGTCCTACCAGTGACAGATTGCAGTGCCCCTTGCTGGCCAGGAGGACCTTTTGCATGTAATGTCGACTCAAAGACCACAAGGTAATGAAATGTACAAGAATCAGACTGGCGGGTTCCTTTTTAATATGGTGGTCACCGCAGGTCAGTAGGAATGTTTCTGTTTGCTCCCAAATCCTTTGAATTCATTAAACACAAGCTTTAACTGGGGAAACTAGGGTAATTTGGGTCCTTAAACTAGAGTGTAAAGCTCCTTTGGAGAGAAGTAAAACCAAAAGAGGACAGGGAAAGCATGCTTGAAAAGAACTTGATCGTGGTGTATGAAGCCAAAGCTAATAAACAGTGCTGGATGGGCTCTGGTGGCCTCAGACAGTAGGTGAGGATGGTTATTGTTGTGCTTGCATTAAATCATACTAATCCCAATGCCAAAAGCCACTTTGAATGATGAAGTGAAGTGGTCTACAGTGGTGACCAAGAGGCTCTCCATCGCTGTTCCAGCTGGGCAGGGCTGCTGTCAGCCCTCTCAGGCGAGCTCTGCATCCTGTCTTAGCAGCCCAACTCTGTGTTCAGAGGAGACTTGCAGAACTGGCAGATTTCAGTTTGGTTTGGAGTTTTGTTGTGTGTTTCTTGGCAAGAGGGGACCATCCTCCGTCCATGGAGCGCCCCGGATTAATGGCTAAAGTAACACCTACTGGAGGGATCAGCCCAGGATGGGGGCAGCCTTTCTGCTGTTGACTCATGACTCCTCTTGACTCACAGCTTCACTGCATTTTGTTGGCTGTTGGTGGCTCCTGCCCTAAAGTTCAAACTGCTTGTTTCATGATTTGGAACACATACCAAGAAAGTACATATGACTTCCTCTCCAGAGTGGAGCATGTGCTCCTTGGTGGGCAAAACTTGGGGGAGTCCAGGGGAGGTTGTTTTGCCCCATGATGAATCCGAAGGCAAAAAATAAATTAGATTTGACCCATAAAATCTTGACTTGATTGCTCTCTTACTTAAGTTTCCTTGAACTTCTGCTCACAATCTTGGAGGATGGTTAACACACCATAATCTTGATGTGTTTTCTTCTTCTCCATGATAAAACCTTTTGGGAACAAAGTGAGATACAAAAATATATGGCTGTATGTTCGTGTGCTTACTTTTCTTTCTTTCTTTCTTTCTTTTTTTTTTTTTGGCCTTTCTCTGAACCCAAATTATGCCAAAATGTGCTATTTTTTTAATACTTTGTAGAAGGGTGGAGATATTTATTTTCTCAATCTTTCTCTCTTGGGAATCTAAAGAAAATCAACATGTTTCCTGTAAAGTTTTAAAATGGGTTAATTTAACTTAGAGCATGGCAATTATACTCTGCTACATATAAAACATTTATTTATATCATGGGTAGACATTGAGTAATGTGAATTTTCTTCATTTTTGAAGGATATAATATACAAACCAAAGGAATGGTGAAGCATCTGTTGAACTGCCTTAGTCTCCCTCATTACAATAATACTAGAAAGTGGAAAAAATAGGAATGAAAAATGAACCGAATTTCAGGAAAACCAAACAAGAAGTTCCTATGCAAAAGGACATGCGAAAGGACCTGCTGGGCACTTGATTCACTGAGTGTGGGTATGTATGTGCATGCACACATGAGCTTGTGCAGTGGGGTGAAAAGTGGGGGAAATGAACCAGTGCCAGTACAAAGAGAGGATTCTGGGATTCCAGGTGTTAGAAGGGGAACAGATTCCATGCCTGCCAGAGTGGACCCATGCTTGCTGGCCTGTGGAAAATCAATAGCCATCACCTCTAAGTTTCCAGCCAGGAAATCTGACCTGGTCCCCATATGTCGCCCTCAAAGAAGAGACCAAAGTTTGTAGTGTATAGGGGAATAAAATGGACTAGCACGATAGATCTCTGAGAAGAGGAAGGCATTGGGATGTAGCTTGAAGGTCACTCCCCCATCCCACTACCTCTTACCTCTTGGCCAAGAATAGCTGGCACTGGAATGTACCCTGGATTCCCAAATGAAGCCCTGCCTGATGAGTTGCTTTATTGCCCTTGTCTGGGGGAACATTTTTTTTCTGCAGCAACTTAATTCAACTGAAATTTTCCTTTTATGGGTCACCTTAAAGCCAGGATTTCAAAGATGTCAAAACCACCTGCTAAAGTTAATTATTTTCCAAGTGACATAGACCTCAAAGAAGGAGATTTGTTTTCATCTCACCTTCTCACCCTCCACGAGTGGCAGCCTATATATGGACTATGGGAATTCCTGCAGAGTTGCCATTCTGGGAAGAAAGTCTAGCTGAAGTGGTGACCTTGTCATTAGAATTCATTTCAAAATTGACACTCCAGGGGAACTTTCCATATGTCCCACCTCCCAGGCACAGTGCACACTTCCAAAACACTCAAAGACATTATTTATAACAGTGTCTGACAAATGGTGGCATTGCACCAAAATGTGTAGCTGTGGGTTTTCCTCTTGTTGGCTGTATTTGTAATGCTGAGCCTCCCAGGCACATGGCAAAGTCTTACTTTTTTATATGAGCCAAGAAATTTCATCTGGTACTGCCTAAAGAAACTGAGAATCGAGGACCTTGTATATACCAGTAGATGGTCAATACATATTTATCTAATCAAATATTTTTGCTTTTAAGTAGAAGCTGAAGAACTTATGCAGAGCAGTTGTTTTAAGAGAAAGTGACTTGCAGATGGGTCCACTCTCTTTAGTTGGACTCTTTCATTTTGAGCAGTATGTTATGAAGTTGACATTTTTTATTTTTTATTTTTTATTTTTATTTTTATTTTTTTTAAGATTTTATTTATTTATTCATGATAGTCACAGAGGAGAGAGAGAGAGGCAGAGACACAGGCAGAGGGAGAAGCAGGTTCCATGCACCGGGAGCCTGACGTGGGATTCGATCCCGGGTCTCCAGGATCGCGCCCTGGGCCAAAGGCAGGCGCCAAACCGCTGCGCCACCCAGGGATCCCTGACATTTTTTAAAAAGAGTACCCAGCACTGGTGAGAGGTTGGGAAATGGTCGTATTCCTACATTTCCAATGAGATTGTAAATTATTTTGGGTTTTTGGATTAAAGTATTTGTACACTATAATTTGGTAATGCCTCTTTTAATAATTTACCCTGGGGACATAATTAGTAATATACATAGAGATATATATACAAAATTTTCATCATACCATTTTAACAAAAAGCTTGGAAATAACAACATTCCCAATAAAAGGGTAGTTAAATAAATTATAACATGCATATTCTGAAGACACAAAAATCATTTTGGAAAACTTTTTAGAGATGGAGAAAGGAATATTTTCCCAATATAATATTAAATGGAAAAAAGCAGGGAATGAAATGAATTAATTAAATAGCTTTGGTAAGTGATATATGTATAAGAAAAAGACTAGAAGTACGTAATCACTGATACATTTTGGTTTATATCTGGCTGGTGGGATTATTGCAGTTTTTTTCCTTTGCTCTTCCTTATTCACAATGTTATCCATAAGAAACATGCATTACTCTTATAATTAAGAATTTATAAGTTTTTTTTTAAAGAACTGGGCAGTTCATTAAAGGATATGGCAAAAGTAACATTATTTAATTTAACCATTCCCCATGTTATCTATAAAAATTTGAGACTAGGGCAGCCCCAGTGACACAGCGGTTTAGCGCCGCCTGCAGCCCAGGGCGTGATCCTGGAGACCCTGGATCGAGTCCCACGTCAGGCTCTCTGCATGGAGCCTGCTTCTCCCTCTGCCTGTGTCTCTGCTACTCTCTCTCTCTCTCTCTCTCTGCATCTCTATGAATGAATAAATAAATAAAATCTTTAAAAAATTTTTGAGACTAATTACAATAAATGCATATGATAAAATGATTCAACGCAATTAGAAAATCAGGATTGAGGAAGAAATAAACTTGAATACGATGTCAAGGCTGAAAGATAAAAGTAGAGCCCACCTTTACAGGCCATAATGTCCTACTTCACTGCATGAGTCAGGCTGATATTGGATGATATTTCCTAGTGGCTGAAGCAAAGTCCCTCAGTGGTGTAGAGGCAAAGGTTTAGAGTCCTCAACCTGAAAGACATTGATATGGGACTTTATCTGTTGACATCAAGAGATGAGGCAAATGTATTTCCTGGCAATATCTCCACTGCAGGAGCTGCCATAAGAATGTTTGTGTAGCATCTTCAATGAATGTCAGTGGAGGAACTAAAATGTGACTCAGTGAGCAGTTAGATGGGACATGTCCTATTTTAGGTACTGTCTAAAACAGAATTTGTCAAGGACTTGGTGCAGGCAGTATTTTTGGGAGGTGACCTCAGGAAACAGGAGTGTAAAACAGGGAAAGCCCATAAAGAGCTGGGTTGTGCTTTCTTTTTTTTTTTTTTTTTTTGTGATAGCTTTATTGAGATATAATTGGAACATATAGAGAGAAGCTTATTCTTTCTCTTACATTCTTAAGTGAATACCATACAATTCATCCACTTAAAGCATACAGTGGAATGGTTTTCAGTACATTAAAGAGTGTATTATTGAACTCGTTCAATAGTAAGAGAACATGGGCTTGAATAGCATTTCAATCTATCTCAGGGGAAATCTCAGGGGTTCCATCATGCTGGGACCTTTGAGGAACTTAATAGAAGACTGTTCAGATTGTCCCCCAAAGCTGGGGCATTGTCCTCCTCGCTTGAGGAAAGCCTGTGTGGTATAAACTCCCCTGCCCTCTGGGCATGCCTGGGAAATGACACTGTCAGTCATTTTTCTGTTAGCTCTGAACTTACCTCCTTTGAGACCTTTCCTATTTTAAATATAATTAGCTCTGTTTGTGACTTTTATTTTATTTTTTAAGATTATTTATTTATTTATTTATTCATAGAGACACACAGAGAGAGAGAGAAAGAGAGAGAGAGAGAGAGGCAGAGACACAGGCAGAGGGAGAAGCAGGCTCCACGCAGGGAGCCTGATGTGGGACTTGATCCCGGGTCTTCAGTATCACACCCCAGGCTGCAGGCAGTGCTACACTGCTGCACCACCAGGTCTGCCATGTTTGTGACTTTTAAATCACTGTTAATACTTTTATTTTAGCTCTATTTTGAATTATAATTTTCTGCTTATTTATGTATCTCTCTACTATTAGATTCTAGTACTTTAGGGACAGGGACTGATTCATCTCTGTCACTTTGGCATGTAGCCGGGTCCTGACACACAGGTTCTTGAATATTAATGAATAATTAATTGCTTCACAAGACAATATAACAAAATCAACAATTCAATTCTGAACATTTTATTGGTATCTGCCATGTGGTATCTGCTGGCCCAGGTGCCAGGGATTCAAACATGAATAAATCACTGTTTCTTACCCTAAAGTTGCCAGAGTCTAGGAGATTGAAAAATGAGAAAGAATGACAACACAGGGCAGTAAGCAATACCAAAGAGCTGTTCCGTTGAACCATATGAAATGGCCATCTTTGTAGGTCAGCAAAAACTGAATGTGGGCAATGTCACGTGATTCAATCTATTAAATATGATGCCAGAACAGAACGTAGAATAATTGGTGAACCTGACATGGTCTTGATCTGTAAGGGCTTTAATTCTAAGACTTGGAAAAGTGGTAAAGACAATTGAGCCCCTAGGAGACAGCAGAGGATCCCTTGAATAGATAAACTCAAGAAGGGATTGCATCATGAGCCAGCAGGATGGTTGGCACATTAATGAAGTTGGGGAGTAAATAAGGATGAGGTCTGAGTCTGCCAACTTCTGAGGAAAAGCATCTTCTTTTATTAATATCTTACTTCCCTAAGCTAGTTGCTATCAAAGTAAATTGTGAATAAAAATATCGAGTGAAATTCTGGCTCAAGTAATTTGTATGTTACCTAATGAGCAAAACATATGCCAAGTATATTAGTTACTGCTTGCTGTGGGATGAATTACCCATAATGACATTTATTATTACCCAGTTTCCGTCAGTCAAGAATCCAGGCACAGCTTAGCTGGGTCCTCAAGCTCCCAGTCTCTCACAAGGCTGCAATCAAGGTGTTGGCCAGAACGGTGGTACTCTCAAGAGAGTACTTGAGAGTCCATGAGAGGTGGTACTTTGACTAGAGCAAGACCCTTTTCCAAGCTTACTCATGTGGCTGTTGGACTGAGGGTCTCAGTTCTTTGGTGGATTTTGAAAGAAGGGCACCCTTAGTCTTGGCCATGTGGTGTCTCCAAAAAGCTGTGCACTGCATAGAAACAACTCCATGAAAGCAGGAAGTAAGAAAGTAAAAGAAGGCAAGCAAGATGGAAGTCACATTTTATCACCCAATTCTGGAAGTTACTTTTGCAGTATTCCGTTAGATTTTGAAGCTACTAGTCCAGCCACATTTATATGGGAGGAATTATACAAAGGCATGAATACTACAAAGTGGCGATCATGGGAAGCCATTTCAAAGCTGCAAGTAATTTTCCAAATCCAAGTAATTTTCAGAATCTACCAGAGGTTTTTGTTTCCTGGTCAGAATCTCCTGCTCCCTGGGTTTTGTTAATCTCATGGCAGTCTTTAAGAGAATGTCCTGGCTACCAGTGAAGAAGACGAAAGGCTGCATCCAGGGAAATAACAATCTTTGGTTAAGGCACAGTCATGCAATTAGAATCATATAACATAAGGGAAAGAAATTCTGAGAAAAGTTAAGTCAGTATTCCCTCCTTCCCAACCCATTTACAGATGAGGAAACCAAAAGATCTGATTGTTCTGAGACAACATATTAAATCAGCATGAGACAATATGCAGGGATAAAGCTCAAGCTGTGTAAATTGAGTTATGATGACCACCAATGAGTTATGGTGCTCAGGGGGAGCTCAGAGTCTGAACACCCAAAGAGCATGTGCTTACTTCTGGGCAGTAGGTTTTAAAAGGGACATTGACATCCTTCAAGTAATTGAGATTACTTGAAGAGGACCAGACAGGATTTGGATTATGAAGAGGAGTAAAAAGAACTGGGGCCACACACACACAGGTAAGAACCTGTGGAAGAGGAAACCACACACATACACACACACAAACCATGAAAGCCACTTTAAGAAGTACAAGAACAAGTGAACTTCCTATGCAGAGCTCCATGAGACAGAACTAGGAACAATGTGCAGGAGCTGTCAGGGGATGATTCAAGGCCATTCTCTCACTGAATGAAGGTGGTTAAGCTGAGACTGGGCTATGCAGAGTGATGGTGGTGCTCTTTCAGTTAAGTGACCAAAACCCAACTCAAGGAAGCTTGGGCAAAAGCCAGTTCCCACAATCTAATGCAGGGAGAACAGAGACAGGAAATGGCCTCAGGATTCTTCAGTGTTCTCTGTGTGCATGACAACTTTGCCATGAGGCGGGACCCAGGAACATCAGCAGATATGGACTCCCATTTTCATATCTTCATGGCCACGTAGGAGAGTTTTCTCCTAGCTCCTGCCCCAAATCCAAAATCAATGGAATGCCTGCCATGTACTGGGAATGGCCAAGATATCAAGGATGCAGCAGTGAGAAAACCAAACATCTGTGTCCATGTGAAGGTGACATTCTAGAGGAATTGGCGTGGGCCAATCTAGGTGTCTGCCTCCTGACCTCTCCAGTCAATCGTGCACACTGTTGCCCAGGGATCTGCTGACCATAAGCCTACTAGTCCTTGTTCAAAAACTTGCATGGCTCTACTTTTTTATAGTATCTGGTTCAAAATCCTCACCATGGTCATCAGGACCCTCTACAATGAGCTCCAACTTGCCTTTCTACTTTCCCTGTCATGTAGTTTGCTAAAAAAAGAAATGGGGAAAAGGACCCTGTGGTTCCCCAAGCATTCTCTGTGCTTTTGTTCTCCATCTGTTGTCAAATTATTCCTTTAGCCTAGACTGACCTACTTCCATCTCTCTCTGAAAATGTGACTTTCTTTTAAGGTCCCTCTCAAAGACTTACCCCTTACTTACTAAGCCTTCTCTATTATCTCCCCATCATCTTCTGTCATCCTATTCCCTCCCTCACCATAGTATATTTCCATACTAAGCTCTAACTCATCTTTATATCCCCTATGATACCTAGTAAGGCTGGGCTCATCTTGTTTCTACCTTTGTTCATGTGGTTCCCTCAGAAGTAACATCCTTTCCCTTTATTTCTGCTTGTGGAATGAAAACTCATCTTTTGCTTACCGATTATTCTCTGATCCTCCTCACCACATGATATCCCATCTATACCTCTACTCTGTATTTGAGCACATCCTCCTTTGTCACCAAATGTTCTGAGAAGACAACTTAATCTCCCACTCAATTATAAGCTATTTGAGGGCAGGGGCCTCGACTTTTCATTTTTATCAATCTCCAAAGTGTGAAGTTCTGTTCTCTGTTCATGGCTCTCATTCAATAAGATGTTTATTGGTTTGAATTTAATTGCGTTGAATATAAAGTCCAGGAGAGCTGTACTTTTTGTAGGTCATGTGTCCAACATGAGTGGTTAAAGAATGTTGAATCACACCAAAACAGTACAGATAATTTTGTTTGTGAAATGTATTTTCACATGTCCAGAACTGACATATAACATGGGTGATTTGCATTGTTATCATATTGTTGCTGGAAGTCTTGCTTGCCAATGCAACAGGAAAGCTCAATTATGGCAAAGCACCAGGTTGCCTTTTTGAAAGATAACTAAAAAGCTGAGGAAAGTCTGAAACTGAGACTGTGGCTACATGTCCTTGATCCTATGATCAGGTTCTACTCTTTTCTCCACTCTCTTAGTCAAGCAAAATGGCTTATAATGGGTTCTTACATCGGGCAAGCTTTTGGGACAGCCCTGAGCTAAAATGGTGAACGTTTCATTTATTTATTCTCTAAATGTTTATTGAGCTCCCACTCAGTGCCAACTTCTAAATGCGGGGGATACAGTGGTTGTTTGGGGTTGAATCACATCCCAAGATAGAGGTTGGAATCAGAACGTGACTGTATTTGGAGATACAGTTGTTATAGAGGTAATTAACTTAAGTGAGGTCATTATGGTGGGCTCCCATCCAATATGACTGGTCTCTTTATAAAGGGAAATTTGGACACAGATACATACAGAAGGAAGATGTTGTGAAGGAACAGTTAGAATATCATGTGAACATGGAGACAGCCATCTGTGAGCCAAGGTAGAGAGGCCTGGAACAGATCCTTCCTTCACAGCCCTCAGAAGGAACCAGCCTGGTGAACAAACACCTGGATTTCAGACTTTTAGGCCCCAGAATTGTGGGATAACATATTTCTGTTGTTTAAGCCACCTAGTTTATGTGAATTTGTTACAGCCACCCTAGCAAACTAATCTAAGTGGTGAACGAAATGGATAGATTTCCTGCAGTCACAGAGCTTACGGTCCAAGGGGAAAGACAGATATTGACCAAATAACCAGTTAATGAATATATAATTAAAAACCTAGAGAAGTGCTGTAAAGAAAATATCAAGGCCTAGTGAACATATTATGGAAAGGAACCCAACCTAGCCCTGCACGTTCAGATCTGAAGGTATTAAGGAAGTAATGAGTTGCATTCATTTAGCACAGATTCTAGATGATTCTGGATAAAACTCTCCTTAGGGAAATTCCAGCAGGGAAAAGTATAAGCACTGGATCCACTGGGCTGCTATATATTTTGAAGGAAGGGATGGAAATCCCATTTCTCAAGCCATTTCAGATGGCACAGAGAAAAGCACTTTAAAGTCTATTCTAGGGAGTTTTATGCTGGCTGGTTGATTTCATCTGAATCTTTTTCACTTCTTTCGCTTGCAGTTTCCTAACTGCTTTGCAAATTATGACCTGACAGGTGAAGGGCTTATAATACTTCCTTTCCATTGTCATGACATGTCTATCTTTATAAAACTAATCATGCAGGGCTAATAATTCAACCCTCCCCCAAATAAAATAAGGTGACATTTAAAATAAAATTAAAATTATTTAAGAATTTCCATATTCTGAAGGAGTATATGATTGTGTTAAGAAGTTGAACCCTGAGGTGAATTTGGCATTTGGCAGCCTGAGAAGCTCTTATCAAAGGTAACATTACTTGGCACTCCAAAAGTTGCTGAAGCCTTTCCTGTAGACGGTCTCAGAAACCATTTTGATTATCTAGTTGAAAATCACAGTCTTGATAGTTGATTCGGCTGGCATATGAGTCATCCAGCCTTTTTGAACTCAACACCCTAAATCGTGGATGTTCAGATTTCAGCTGAATTGACCTTCAAAATCTGGGAAATGTGTCAGAACGTTTTTAGAAAGCTAAGAGGCTTGCTTTTGTTTTCCTACACACCACCGCAGAACGGATGAAGTTAAGAGGACTGATGGTCTCTTTCCCAGATGGGCCTGTGTCACTGAAATCCAATCTGTTGGTGACATTAGATTGTCTAGACATAGGTGTCAGTCTACATTGCCCCCAACATCATACTGGGCAAGCTCAGCAGACTAGGAACAAGCCTCACGCTGCCTCATTCTGAAACCCGGAGATCTAGGCCTGAGCCATGAGGTGGGAGCCCAGATTCCAAGCCTTCTGCTTTCTATAGCCAGTGCCTCTCTGCTCTGCCACATTTGCCTGAACGTGCTGTAGTAGCAGTCGTCTTTTCCCTTCTATCCCTGTGCTTCTGGGCTGTCATTGCCCTTGAAGACCTGGAGGCTTGTGTATATTGGACATGTTTCCACACATTCTCAGATTATATGAGAGCTTCTCTTTTGCCTGCGGCTGTATTAGATCCTGTATCAAGTAAAAGATATGTTGACATGGGGAAACCTTTCTATTGTGATGGGCCCAACAAAGTGCAGCCACTCATTCCAGCTATCTCTGTCCTGTGTCCTCAGTACCTGGTGTGACCTCTGATGATTAAGGATCATAAAGGAGAGGCCCATCTGGGAAGGAAGCTCAGATCCTCTTGGGATCCAACCAGAACAGTTTTGAGAATAGTTTGGCAGGTGGTAGAAGGAAGGCCATGGGCTCTTTTACACTTACTGATATACTTAAATTCTTATTTTTTTTAATATTTTTTTTTATTTATGATAGTCACATAGAGAGAGAGAGAGAGAGAGAGAGAGAGAGAGAGAGAGGCAGAGACATAGCAGAGAGAGAAGCAGGCTCCATGCACCGGTAGCCTGACGTGGGATTCGATCCAGGGTCTCCAGGATCATGCCCTGGGCCAAAGGCAGGCGCCAAACCGCTGTGCCACCCAGGGATCCCTTAAAGATGATTGTCTCAAACTCCTGGATTTTAAATGTGACCTTGAGCCTTATGTCTGTCTCTTGGACAGTTACAATGGACAGCATGAAATCTGAGATTAAAAGTTTTGTTTGGGGCAGAATGATAGCACATGCTAAGGGTCTTTTAAATTTTCTGTGAAAGTCTACTTGACTTGATGTGCTTGTTCTCACTCTTTCTCTCTCCTTTACATACACACATACACGCACACATGCACACATTGTCAGGATTAAAGTGAGGTGAGGGAGACGCTTGCCCTGGGCATAAGATTTAAAGGAACACCAAAGAACACACACATCAAGATAATTAATATTTTAATGCAATATTTTTAAAAATCAAAATTAATGCAAAAAACCTCATGATGAATAGAATATTAAAAATTATACATAGAGGCAGAATCAATTTTATAAATTTTTCCTTTGCCTCAGTTCCAAAATTGTTCAGCATGGCATGGCACTGTAACTGATCCTGTATTCATTTAAAATTTTTATATTTTATTATATATTTTTGTATTAATTTCTATTTTTCAAATGTCACATTAAAATGATGAAAAAACCTTATCTTGATTACTGTGGTTTTCAAAGCTCCCTTCTAGTCCTGGCCATACAGACACATGTAGACAGACGGATGTACACACGCACACACAGACACACACACACACACCCCTTTCTATAGTTCACAAGGAACATAATATTCTTTGCCTAAAACCTCATGCTATCCATTACTTTGTTATCTCTTTCTCACACTCTGATGAGTTCATATTAGCAGATCTTGTATGAAAACAACTTTGCCAGGGAATAGCAAAACATGATATTGTTTTCTTTGTGTTGATACCATATATTTTTTTAAACATTTCTTTATATGAGAGAGAGAGAGAGAAGGAGAGAGAGCATGAGTGGGGAGAGGGGCAGAAGGAGAGAGAATCCTCAAGCAGACTCCTCACTACATGTGGAGCCTGACACGGGCTTGATCCCAGGACCCCAAGATCATGACCTGAGCTGAAAGCAAGAGTTGGACCCTTAACCAACTAAGCCACCCAGGTACCTCTGTCTTGATACTATATTATCAAATTATAAAGAAATTATGCTTTGACTCTCAGGTAGAGATCTCTGATGAGGTAAACATTTTCCAAGTCCTTCTGTCCAAAACTCAACTTTCAGATGCTGCACAGTGGGGATCCATTTGGGGCCTTGAACATAAAAAGTCCTAAAACAAACTCAGCACCATGTTGCCCCAAACCTCCCGCAGAGTTAGAGCCTTCAACATTCACACATTCGCCCAAATTAGAGACCCAGGATTCTCCTTTCATGTTCTTCTTCTCCATGAAAACCTTTCCATTCTGCTTTTGCAGGATCTCTTGATTCCTACCATCTTTCCCATTCCCAGTGCCTCTGCTCCATTTGGGCACTCCAGTCTTCTCTCCTCTTGACAGGATTGTGCCCCTATGTTCCCCCTCTCCAGACCACCCTTCTCATTACAACCAGAGGGGCATCTTGAAAGCGTCCCCTGTGCTGGTTAACTCTCCCTTTGCCATGATTATTGAAGAGGTAGTTGAGACGTTTGTGTCTATTGGCTGTCTTCATATACCTGGCACAGTTTAGGGTGGGGAATACAGGAAGCCTGTCTGACAGCATCTCCTACACCTGTCTTCCCTGCAACTTGTGGTATAGCCACACAGCAGTTACCAGCTGTGGTGGCCATGTCCTGTTCAGGTGGTGAAGGTCATAAATCACTCTATCCTCTTGGCTTCAGTGAAGAATTATCCACATAGTACTCCAATGATTAGAACTGTATTTAACTTCACTGTTTCCTGAAGCTGATCATTTCTACCTGAAACGGTTTGGTTTGGTGCAATTACAGGTTAGCTTAGGTTTTAGGGATAGGAAGATATAGTAGAGAGAGAGAGCAGTAAAGGAAAATATTAAGAATGCTTTGTCCAGGGGAACTTGTTGGGGCCAAGACCAGAGCTCTTTTTTTTTTTCAGACCCTAAAGGAAAACCTAACCAAGAGTTAAATAGAACTGAGAATGGGTTTGGGGGAGAGGTGGAAATTGAAGGCTATAATCTTCAGAACAGGAAGTTGGTGAGTTGCTGAGCAAAAGGGGTCACATGTAAGAGCATAAGTAATGAAGCCAGAAATCCAGGAAGCAAGAGACTAAATGTAAATGCAAAGACATCAAGAATGGCCTGAAAGGGGCATTGAGATGATTGCCCAGGTTGGGGAGGCCCAGATTTTACTTACTGTCTGGGGTTTCTATAGTAATCTTCCCTGGACCCTTCCAAGATCCACTATTGATAAAATATCATTGCTTACTAAAATGGCTCTAGAAGCTTCTCTTGGGAAGGAAGAAGGAATTTGAATGACTAGGTGTACTGTGTTAACTCATTATATAAATTCCAAAGAGTTGAATGAAAAGGGAGGTTGAAATTATAGTAATATGGCTTTTCAACACATTTTATTATTTTCTACATTCGAATAGACCAAGGAACAAATACCATTTCCCCAAACATAACCATACATGATATACATTTCGACATTTTGGATTAGTCTTGAAAGATGAACAAGGAGGTAATGTTGATTCTAAGTACCACATTTAACCATTAGAGTTGTTTCCCTTCCAGTATTTTTATAAATCTATTTCCTCATGAATGACCCACTGATATCAGAAAGAGCAAAGATTTCATAACTGGACAAAGTGGACTTCACAGTGTGTCTGGTGACCTGAACTCCATCCCCCCTTGAAGGTGAGGGTAAGGAACCTGAGGTCCTGATCCCATGCACTGAGAGATGCTTAAATCATTCATATAGGAGACGTGTATAGCCATCTTTCCCTAGAAGAAATCTATAGGCTTAGTTTCTTGTGTGTGTAGTTGGGCAGACTCTTTAGGGGCCTTCAAAGGAATTTATTTGGCAAGGGGTAGGGATCCTGCAAGGGATAGGGAGGTGGCAACACACAGAACCAGACACATTGTGGGAGGAGAAGCTGTCCAGCTGGCTTATAATTGCATCCCAAGACCCCACACAACACTTAGCACACAGTAGGTGCTTAGCAAATATTTGTTGCATGAATGGATGGGAACTCTTTACCTGTCTTGTGAACCTAGGCATGTTTAATCAGTTTAATCACAGATAAAATAGGTCCATTGACACCTGCTTGCCTTCATTACAGATTGTTGTTAGAAATAGCTTTTCACCATATACAAATGTAAGTTATTATAATTCAACTCTCTCCATAAAAGCAGCATACTGCTTTAGGAAGATCATAAAAATGCAGTAGATGTAAAAAGAGAAAAATTGCCCAAGAATAGGACAGTAAAGCCTTGATTTACCAGAATGCTCAGAGAATTAAGTGTTTCAGTTAACTGAATTACTGTTCAAGTAGGAGATAAATAGAAGGACCTTTGTTTCAACTCACAATGAGTCTATAATTCTTGACCCTAGGAAGAACAAACTGATCAAAGCATTCCACTAACAATACTGCTGCATCTTTTGGTCATTGTTCTGAATACCATTGCTTCTGTAGTGATAAGGGTCACTGACTTCAGGTTGTAGCTGAGATGTGGTGTTCTTATCCTGTGGGCAGATGTGGGTGAGAGACATTATAGGAACTAGAAACACAAAGTGTTGAGGAAGGTGGAACTAGGTAGGGCAGGATTTTCTCACTGGGAAGTGGCTCCTATACAATTTTAAGGCATCCTGTACTCAAAAGTCACTGCTATTTTATTTTGGGTTTTGGTCAGCAAATGTTTATTAGGTGCCTTCCACATGTGAGGCATTGGACATGGTTCCGCACAGTACATGGCCATGACCTTGTTAGGAAGACAAATCAAAAAAAAAAAAAAAAAAAGGAGACAGATCAACATCGAGTATTATGGTTACTGACATGACAGGGCTGATCACCAGATGCCGAGTGAGCACAGAGGTAAGGTTGCTCAGCCCGGCTTCTGGCAGGGAAGAAGACACAGGCCTGTCAGGTATGGTGCACTTTCAGCTCCTGAATGATTTTCAGGTGAATCAGGACAATGTGGCTGTAGGTGATTGACTGGATTCTAGAGTAAAGTCGTATTAAGTTATAGCTGGTTGCTCTGGGGTTTGGAGAACTACTAAGGCCCAAGAGGTAGCAGAATTATTGGGCAGGGAAGAAGGCACACAACATGCTCTAGATTTGATGAGGGGCATGGTGACAAGATTTGGCCAACCACATAGGCCCTGGGCATATTAGGTGCCATGACCTCTTAATTCTACACAACATCTACATTTCATTTGTTCAATCATTCATTTGGTGGTTTAAATCTTTTAACGTCTGTTGTCTCATCTGTGATTTGGAGACAATAATATGATAAGCACATATGTGTCACATAAGCTGTGTGTTTGGCACATAGCAGATACCCAATGGTAGCTAGATATGAACCAGCTTCCATTTTTACCTTCAACTCTTTTCCTTTTCTCTTCTGGGAGCTCCCCTTCCTCTCTTTCCAATTCTCAAAGGATTTCTTATTGCCTTCTGGCCAAAGTCTTTTTCCTTTTGAAGCATCGCTACCGGGTACATTTTCTCCTCCTCATATTGAAAACCAGAGAGAAACAAGGATGAGATGAGACAGTGATTATGAGATATGTCTGTGACATGCTTTTGTTAATAAGAATAAGAAACCTTAACTTGATTTAAAAAAAAAATCATCTTAGGAAGTAGATGCTTAAATCTAGCATGTTCATAATTAACTTTGTTAGGGAAAGTATTTTGAAAGAGATTCCCCAAATTGAGAGAAGTTTTAAAATATATACACATATTTTAAGTTAACACCATACCAATGTCAGAGTAAAGGGGAACACTTCTATTCTTGTAGGCAATTCTAGTGGACATTTCTTGTTTCTTAGCTTCTAATACCCAACCCCTGTGACCTTCCTACTGCCATCCCAACCTTCCAATCTTTGGAGGAATGCCCTTTTGAATGTGGATTAACATTATAGCAATTCTAAGACTGTGCCTCACATTATGGCATCTGGGAGTCCAGATTCTTCCTCTCTACTGCCCATTGTTATGTTTAAAGGCCAAGAATGTGACCTAAAGGTCAAACATGTGATTTTAGAGCCAGGCAAGAAAGCTTAGCCAATCAGAAACTATTTCTGGGACTTTGAATATTCAATAAATAACACAAGAAAGAAGATAATATTTCAGAGTCAGTTTCATTGCTGAGCCAGCAGACGTGTCTGGGATTTGGTGATTCTGGTCACATGGCCCTTACCACCTGGTCCTCGGTGCTTCATTGGTTCCTGCCGTTGCCCAAACCTAGTTCTTTAACATCCCTTTGGTCCTAAAAGTTCTCACAATTTCTTTTCAAAGTGTCTCATTTCTGCTTAAGTTGCTATAAGTTGGACTGCTCTGCCATTACTGTTTAGGTATTACATAGATGATAAGGAAAAACCAGGTGGAAAGTTTAATTTTTCTTTCAGATCTCTCTTAAAATAACAGTTCTTAAATTCTCCTGGATTGTATCTGCTCAGTGATTTAGTTGAAGAAGGTGACAAGGTGGTCCAGTGTCAGGATGGGAGTCAGTGAGGATGTTGGTTATAATAGAGACCTCTGGAATCCAGAGCCCTCTATATTTTATTATATATCTGAAATTCTCAATCTCTAAAGAGATAAAATTTTGGGGCAACTAGTGTGAATTTTTGCATTAGCTTTATTGAACTTTTTTTTTTTGGCTTTATTGAACTTTTAATTACTTCATTTTCCTTTTGCTAAATAAGGTCTAAATAGGGCTTATTTAAGTAAATATTTAAAAATAAGTGTAAAGTGCCAAGACACTGAAGTTCACAAAATGATATTAATCGGTCCACAGATGGAGGTTATTATGAACATGCATTTATGTCGTATGAATCAGTCCATTGCAGAGGAGAGAGTAGGAGGAAGTCTCGGCAAAGGAAGAAACATTGGTTAGCATTTGCTCTCTTAATGGCATTTGGCTGCCTTCTATTCCAAGCCCTGTCACTCTTGAATTGTGTTGTTTCTGGGAATAAAATATAGCAATGTGTAACTGAGATGGTGGTAGGATGGGTCCCAATCACAATTCTTGTGGTTTTTAAATTTTATTTTTATTTTCTTTAATCTTTTTTTTTTTTTTTTGAGAGAGAGAGAGAGAGAGAAAGAGAGAGGGAGAGAGAGAATGTGTGCATGCAGGGAGGAAGGAGGGGCAGAGGGAGAGGTTAGGGAGAAAATCCTCAACAGGCTCCACGCCCAGCATGGAATCTGACACAGGGCTCAATCTCATGAGCCTGAGATCATGACCTGAGCTGAAATCAAGAGTCAACAACCAATTGACTAAGCCACCCAGGCACTTCTGTTTGTTTTTTTAATCAAAATATTAAAAAAAAAAAATTTTTTTTTTTGTATTTGAGCATAGTTGACACAATGTTACGTTAGTTTTAGGTATACAACATGGTGACTCAACATCTCTATACCTTATCCTGTGCTCACCACATGTGTGGCTACCATCTGTCACCATATACTGTTATGGTATCTGACTATAGTCTTATGCTGTGACTTTTATTCCTATGACTTATTCATTCCATAACTGGAAGCCTGTATCTCTTACTTCCTTTCTCTCATTTTGCCCATCCCCCTCTTCCCTCTAACAAACTTCAGTTTGTTCTTTGTATTTATAGGTTCAATTCTGTTTGTTTAGTCATTAATTTTATTTTTTTTAGATTCCAAATATGAGTGAAATCATATGACATTGTTTTTCTCAGTCTGACTTACTTCACTTAGCATAATACCCTCTAGGTCCATCCATGTGGTTGCAAATGGCAAAAGCTCATCCTTTTTTTTTTTTTTTAAGATTTTATTTATTTATTCATGAGAGACACAGAGAGAGAGAGGCAGAGACATAGGCAGAGGGAAAAGCCCAGGCTTCCTGCAGCGAGCCTGATGTAGGACTTGACCCCAGGGCTCCAGGATCACACCCTGAGCTGAAGGTGGCGCTAAACCACTGAGCCACCTGGGCTGCCCAAGCTCATCCTTCTTTATGGCTGTGTAATATTCCATTATCTATTATATTATTTATATATAATATTATCACATCTTTAGTCATTCATCTATCAGTAGACACTTAGGTTGCTTCCATGTCTTGATTATTGTAAATAATGCTACAATAAACATAGGGGTGCATGTATCCTTTTGAATTAGTGTTTTTGTTTTTCAACCACAATTCTCTTACAGTCTCTGGCTGAATGAGGTCTGGGATCAGAAGGAAAAAATAATTAGGGTGAATGAATGAATGAATAATCATTCAACTTATGTAAATTCAACAAGGAATTATTGAAGTCCTCCTCTGGGCCAGACACTGTACCAAGCCAAAGGGAATAGAGAGGAAAGACAACTAATTCCTGTACTCAGAGAGCTCAGAATCTCCTGTAACTTGCAAGCGTGGTTGAAGTAAATCTATTTCCCATAAATCACTTCAGGGGCTTTGCAAAGCTTAAGGTGCAGGAATCATTTTCTCACTCCAGACCTGGCATGCCCTTCAACTCTGACCACAATTATCTGTCTACCACCCACTGATCCTATGGGGTTAGCCAAATGAATTTGTGTGTATAAGAGACAAGGGGATGAGAGGAGGACAGAGTGAGAAAAATAGAACCAGCTTTAAAAATGAGAAAACGGAAGAACAGACTAAAAGGCCATTTCAAAATTCTAATTAGTAGATTGGTGCCATCCTGGAGGTAGTTTGTGATTTGTGGCAAATGACTGTGGTACTTAAGCATGTGCCAGTTTAAGGTTTAACTTTCAAAGTTTAAAGTTAAAAACCTTCAAGTTTAAGGCCTTTTGTGGGAAAAGACTAACTTATTTTGGGAATACCTTCTTCCCAATTTAAAATGTCCTCTCTTTCATGACAGCGTGTACTCAATTGACAATTCTGAGAATCTCCCAGAATATATTTCTTAGTTTGCAAAATCTAGAAGTCAGGAACCACTGAGAAATTTGAGCACAGTTCCCACCACATGAGATACTTCAGTTCTTCAATAGACAGAGGCATTTCTCAGAGTGAAATTTCTCAGGAAACAACCCTGTCTTCTTTATGCAGAAAATGAAGAGGAAGTGGTCCGTGGAATTCTGGAACCAAAGCTTCCCTCACAGTCTGCAGATAGAATACGTGGAGCCCATCAGAGCTTTGGATTTGAGATGCTGGCCTGAAGGTCAGGGGTCAGACCAGTGTTCACAGGACTGGCTGGGAGGGGGGACACACGAACAGAGAGGTCCAGATGCATCATTTTGGAGTTACAATGAATTTCTCTCTTCCTCAGCAACATCATTCACCATCCAGCTGCCACAAAACTAGGAAATACCTCCAACAGCTGGAGAGGAGGCAATTGCCTTAATTTTCTAAAAAGGAGCTATATCCTCCTTATCTCTTCTTCATCTAAAGCAGGGAAGACTCCTGAAACTGAAACCTCTCCTAATGTGAAACTAGAAGCCACTCCCAATAGCATAAGTCTCCAAAACAGTGAGTTTTCACTTCTGGACTTCCTCTTGGAGTCTGCAGAAGTGAATTTTGCTTTTCTCTGGGCATTGACAAAGGTCTTGAAGAACATGCCGACCTACCTGTGGGAGTAGATTCACGGTGCTGCTCTCATTACAGTGGGGAGGGCTCATCTTGCCCTCTTCTTTCTCCATATGTTCAACTCAGCTGTAGCGTAAAAGCATCACACTGCTTTTCTCCATGGGAGTAAACTATTATTTTTTTGGACTGAACTGTGTCCCCCACCCAAATGTGACTGTATTTGGAAATAGGGCCTACAAGGAAGTAATCTCAATTAAGTGAGCTCATAAAGGCAAGGCCCTGATCGGATAGGATTCGTGTCATTATAGGAAGAGACATCAGAAAGCTTACTCGTCCCCCTCTCTCTTCCTGCCATGTGAGGACACAGCAAGAGGGCAGCCACCTCCAAGCCAGGAAGAGAGCTCTCATCAGAAACTGAACCAGCTGGCATCTTGATCTTGGACTTCCAGCCTCCAGAACTGTGAGAAATTAATATGTGTTACTTAAGCCATCAGTCTGTGGTAGTTTGTAATAGCAGCCAGAGTAGACTAATATAATCAGTAATTATCATATAAATTGGCCTTTGTTTCTTAAGATGAAATGCTTAGCCAGAGGAAGTGATTGAAGTATTTTTGGGCACCACATTGTCATTTAGGAGATAGTTACTTACACTACTTGTGTCTTTACCTATTTGCTAGGCACTTGCTAATCATTTTCTGTGCACTAGATAAGAAGCTGTGGGTTAGGGGGGTTGTTATGTAACTCGTCCAAGGACACGGAGCTAGTAAGTTGAAGGCCCCAGCAGTTTATTTCAGGTTTGCTAGGCGCAGAAGCCAGGCTGTGCCTGTTTGCTTTGCCTTCTGCAGAGCCTACCTCGGGCTGTATCCTCACCTCTGCCATTTAATATTGCACTCTTGCTGTAGAGATTAAAACCACTTAATAAACTGAAGAAGGTTCCTTTGGAGATTTATCAAGATCCATTGTTTATAAGATCCCAATTTTGCAAGGACATAGAAAGAACAAAAGAAAATATGTATATGTTGTATTACAAAAGCCTGAAGGAGCGACATCAAATGGTAATAGGTTTTTGGTTGTTTTTTTCTTTTTTCCGAACAGTAAGATAATGACTAATTTTTGTTTTTAGACTTTTTTGGAGGCTTTTATTTTTTACTCACAGCTTCTATAATCAGGAAAGCCATTTCTAGCAATGTAAAACAAGACACACTCTCTGCCTCCTCCGACACCTGTGTACTGTGCCACAGTGTAGGGATGCCAGGTGGTTCCTGGTCTGAAAGCCTGAGCACCAAGGTCGGGAGCCTGAGGCAGAGCACAGAAAGAAGTATAAATGTCAGAAGCTGACCCCAAATAATCCCATTACAGAGAAACGGGATTTTCAAGAGTGTCTGGTCATAGAATTAAGAATGCTGACACTGGTTCAGTTCCAAACCTAACTGGGAAAACATGAAAATGGTTACCATCTGGAGCTGTCTGGTGTCAGAAGGCGAGGTGAGGAGGCGGTCTGCGGCCAGGGCACCCACGGCTGGGACTCCAAGGTAGGCATTGCTTTCCTGGTGCCCCTGCCTTCCTCTGTACTGAGAGGCTGGAGAAGGAATGACACCTCTCTCTGACCTTCAAATGACCCAATGACTCAATCGGGGTGGCCATGGTTAAAGTGACATTTCCAGATGACAATGTGTTCCATTTTTCTTTTTTAGATTATTTATTTATTTATTCATGAGAGACACACAGAGAGAGAGAGGTAGAGACACAGGCAGAGGGAGAAGCACGCTCCATGCAGGGAGCCTGACGTGGGAATCGATCCTGGGTCTCCAGGATCATACCCTGGGCTGAAGGCAGCGCCAAACAACCGCTGAGCCACCCTGGCTGCCCATGACAATGTGTTCCATAGAAGCCAGACCATATCTTTGTAGATATGTCATTATCAAATAGTAAAGAATGGCAAAGTAAACTCCCTGCTTGTGTTCTAGTGTGTGGCCTAGGTGGGTGGTAACATCCATGGTTATCTTGGCAATAACCACTCCTTGTTCCCCTCCTACATCTTCTCAAGAGCCACTTTTGGCAAAAGAGCACAGGGCAAATATTCTATGCTGAGGATAGGGAGATAGTAAGGTTCCTGTCCCCAGCTCTCCCCTCAGTTCAATAAGGAAACGTTAATAGTACAGAGCTAGGATTTCTTTAAGGGGAGATCATGGTGGACGAAAGCTTCTTAAAAGTGCTAGAATGTTCTGGAGGGGATCCTGCTAATTAGAAAGTAAAAGGCCTATTGTGTTTTCTCTAGGGAGACTTTGGAGGCAGGTGGTGACCTGAACACAGCAGTACTTCTAGAAGGATTTGCAGCTTTTGCAAAGCAGAGCTCTTTTTTTGGTAACTATTTGTGGAGGAGTGTTGTGAAGGAGTGAAGTTATTTTGTAAGGGTCTAATTCTACATGAATTTGTCCACATTTGCCATTAATTTTTATAACTCTTAGAAGGCAGGGATCCTATCCTATTTACCTATTTGCTCCTTCAACAACCATTACTGTGCATCTGTTATGTGAATAGCTCTGTGCTACCACCGAAGATATACATGTATGAATTTATTATATGTATATTCTTCATATATACTATGTATGTATATCATAGGTGCTGCATAGGAATTTGTGAGAACTTATGAGACAGACTGAATCTCAAGTCAGGCAAGGCTTCCCTAAGGAGGAGTCATTTAAACTGAAAGTACAAGGACAATAAGAGGAGCTGACATTTACTGAGTATTTGCTTTGCACCAGACGATGTGTTAAGTGTTTTATATGCGTTATCTCATTTAATCCTTTAAAGTAGGGACAACTATTATGTCCTCTTTATCGATAAGGAAACTGAAGTTTGGAGAATGAAGTACTCAAAATTGCACACCCAGCAGGTGTTAGGATATGGACCTATCTTTTGGGCAAGTTATATTTATATTTATATGTAAATATGCATATGCCTACGTATAAGTGTGCACTAGTTTCTCTAGCACTCCGACTCTGGAGCTTTGGCTTTTCAATACCCAATTGCTCTTTACTGTGCAGGATGACTTGGAACAGCAAAAGCCTATCTTTCTAGTCAGAGGCACGGGCAGGGGGCTTCACACGTGGTGCCATGTACAATAACTATGTACACGAATGACTCCATTAAAGTTCACATCTTATTCTAAAAAAGAACTTCCAAAAAAAGGGTTGATCTCTTTCACAAATGGTCTTAGTCTGAGCAGATACTGAGCAGATACAGAAGCGGATACTATGACAAGGTCTCCAATAGAGGTGATCCCAGGAAGCACTTGGTGGAGGGGAGTGGGAAAGTAAGACAGGGAAGGGAAGGAGGCCAAGGTGAGGGCTCATTATCAAGCAAGTTCCACTGTGGGAAACAGAAGTTTAGTTCGGCTGCGGATTTCTGGCAGCTGCAATAGAATACATCTTGGGGTACGATGTTCTCCCCCTGAGAGGTAAGGGAGCTGGGGTGTTTATACACCAACACCCATGGGGCTGTTGCTGGGAGCTCTTCATGGGCGACATGAATTCCCTTGTGGTTTTGGCCTACCACCTAGCAGCAAAGGCCTTCCAGCAGAGAAACACAGGTGCATTTCCCGGAGAGGCTGCAATTTGGGCCAGAGGCACTGAGCTCAGAGGAGCACGGATGGGCAATGGGGAGAGGACTAAGAACATCTTCCTCAGGTGATTGGAAGGAATCATTTTCTAAGATTCCCAGTTCCAAGGCTGCATGTGGAGAGAGGAGGGGCCTTATTTCCCAGAAATGCCAACCCCCTAAACTAGACATACTATCCTTGGAGAGTCCTTAGTCTCCCAGTTCAAACCCAGGTTTAATCAAAATCCCCGCAGCAGTGAGTAAGTCAATTATTTTGTTTTCTTTTTTTCTCCTATTATGTGTTATCAAATTGTGTTTATTAAGATTTGCACAGCACCTCTATTTCAGGTGAAATATAACAGAGAAATGGGTAACCAAGTTGAGTGTTGGGAGGTGAGCTAGAAAAATACAGATAAGGAGAGGAAACCTTATGTGAAGGTCACCTCAGACACTTCCAAATCCTATGATATGGATTTGGCACTGAAAATTAGAAAATAATCTTTCCTTCTTTCTTTTTTGGAGGGGGATGGTGTGGGCAGCTAGAAGGGGTGCATTTTGAAGCCTAGCATCTTCCTGCATGTCTCAAGTCTTCTGGGAAAAGAATCTCTTGTCTCTGTGCACCTTCTTGAAGCATTTACTTTGGCCTTCATAAAATTGAATGTGAAAGCAGGTCCTCTTTGTGTGGAAAATTGTTACCAAATCCTTCTGAAGGAGGACCTGAAAGTGCTGGAATTGGGGACAGAGGGAAATCAATCTCTTTACTCACACTGGTGGCAGAGGTCTCTCTCTCTCAGGGAAATAGAGCCCCACTGAAATTAATTGTTTGGGGAAAGAAGGGGAAAATGTTTTCTTTACCAGTCCAAGAACCCTCAACATCTATAGAAAGGAGGTCATTTTAGAAACCTCAAAGGAATTTTTGGAAGAAGAGGTATAACCACATCTCCGTAATCCCTGCTAAGGATAAAATGAAATAAACTCCGCATTTTTGGAAGTTGTAACAGAAGTGAGCAGTTTCAGAGGGTGGTTCTCAAGATGGGGCAAGGAATTTCTGGGAGGCTTGAAAGTTTAAGTTGTTTGAACGTCACAGTGTTGCCTAATGAAGGTAACAATTCTGAGACGAAAAGCTTTTGTAGGGAAGGGGTGGGGTGGTAAATAGGACCCAGGGGAAAGGTGGTGGGGAACCAGACGATTATGGGAGCCCTCTGGAAGAACTGGGGAACAAAAAAACTGGAGATACGCTGTTCTCATCTGGTGAGAAAGGTGTTCAGGGCTGTCAAGATCATGTAAATCAGTGTTTAATGATAGTTATAAAGTGTATTCACAGGGGATCTGAGGTACGGTCAGGTCATCAGATCAAGAGGAAGATTGCCATTGAAAAGACAGTTTCTTATAGTTCCCAAGAGGAAGGGGTTTGACACATCAGGGGTAGGGAGGGCAGTGGGGCATTTGGAGAATTACCGGGGTCAGTTGGAAGGCAGAGGGAGAGAGAGAACCACAAGACAAGAGCCTTTGTTTGTGGTTTCTGTGGGATGGAACAAGCACGGCAGGGTAAGCAGGCTTAAGATTGGCCAGATTGAATACTTTCAGTGGACTCAAGGGCATAGGAGATGTCCCTAGTCTGGTCTCTGGCCCTGAGGTGATTAGCTGGACCATGGCCTGGAGTGTGAGAGCCTGATAAAGGGGGTGGTTGAACTATGGGCTCTAGAATGGTTGGTGTGCATTTGAAGAGTGTGCTTATGGGTGAGTCATTCCTATCTAGGAATAGCTAACCCTGGGGTGGGCAGTCTCTCCAGGGGCGGTAAGGTCTCAGATGTCAAAACATCAGAATACAAAAAACAAAAGACATGGTTAATATAACAAATCAGCTGGGAGGTGGTGAGCACTATTTTTTTCTTTTTCTTTTTAAGCTTTTCAGAAGAAGTTAAAATACTTTACATTTTAAGTCATGGCCCCTAATGGGCCACATAGACCAGCTCTAGTGCATCTACTCATGAAGGGAAGTGGTTATGTTTGTACCAGGCCTCATTTAGAAAGGAATTTGAAATCCTTCTCTGTAGAAGGCCTCATATGCATAAGTACAAAACCTTATTCATTAATAATAAACTTCAATGGAAACTTTTAATCATGTTTTTAAGGGCTGCTGTTTCAAAGCAATCCAGTAGAACCAAAGCCTTCATTATTTGATAGATGTTTTTATGCAAAGTCTGTTGATACCACACTTTGAAAGAGAATTAATGATGAGCTTGGGTGAGTTGGGTATTCAACAAGATGTCAGGGAGAGTCCGAATTGGAAATATGGAATACAGTGTGGTATTAAATGGGGTTCCTGTTCCAGCTCCACATGCTGCAGCTCTGAACTCTGGTTCCCCTTCTCTTTTTCTCTCTTGGGTTGCCCTGCCAGTAACAAAACGGTCAGAAAATTACACATAACAGTGTATGTCACTATATGGCATTACTGTTATTTGCATTTTCATGTTAATTTTCTAGAATCAGATGCCAGAGCAACTGCAAACGTAACACCAGGGAGTGTATGAAGAATGGGTGGCTGGTGTGCTATAGCGCATAGATTCCTGTGTTTCACCTAAAAAAAAAAAAGGCAATGAATACAAAATGTTTTTAAGTAGGGTTAGCCCTAAACCTCAATAGATTTTGGTTCTTTAGTTTGTTAGGACACTTTGGTCTCTGAATCACTGAGTGAAATCTCTCAGGGAGAGCTGAGCTCTTGGAAGTGGGAACACATGCATGTCAAAGCCAGTGTTGGCTCTAGGGCCTAAGGTATCCTGGTGTGGCGCGGCGTCCAGAAAACGTAGCCAACAGTTCACTTGTGTCCAAAAGTCTAGAGCTCGCACTGGAAAAGTCCTCTCAGGTCATCTAGTGCAAAGTAGCCCTCTTCAACTCCAGGCCCCCGGGCTCTGCTACTCCCACCCAAATTAGCCTCTGTCTGAAGGCTGGTGATATGGAGACTCTCAGTAGATATTCAGTAGACTGTGCCCCATGGGGACAGTTGGACTTTATACTTTACCATACTGGCTCTACACCGGCATCTTTGGACTTGCCACAGGTTCCCACTACTTGTTAACAGTTTTTCTATAAATGCAGAATCAACTCTGGTGTGATGTGGAAAGAGGGACAATGCATGCCATTTGCAGAAGAAAACATTCTTCTTCGTTGTCACTTGTCCAAAGACAGACATCATGGGGCAAGTAGAGGAAGAACAGTAAGAAGTGCCACTCCACTCTGCTTTGGATTTTTTGCCAGTTCAAGTGACCCAAGTATCCAGAAATACAGGCCCTAATCACCTCCAGGTATTCATCATGTCATGAAGGGAACATGAGGTTGCTAAAATTTTAATTTTGCCATATGAGGATTTAAAAAATTCTGTTTTACCCCCTCCAACATTTCACAATAAAAGGGCATTATAACACCCTAAAATATGAATACACCATCTTAAATTTTCTCAGTTATTCACTATTTGGAGAAAATGTTGGAACAGATTGTTAGGCTAGGTAAAAGTAATTGACTCCTATTTATTGAGGGTTTACCAGGTACCATAGACTCTTCTAAGCCATTACATATAGTCTCATGTTTTCCTTTTTAAAGTTTTTTGGTGGCTCCAAATGGTCTCTTGCAGTGATGGCAAATTATCATTTCTGTCACCTGGGATCTATCGATAAGCCCTATTCAGGGCATTGTGTCACTAGGGATCCTGAGATTAACCAAGGTTCACCTGGAAAGGGTGCTTGACTGAGTCACAGTGCCTGACATGGGAATGTGTGGGGGTGGATGGATAGGAAGAATGGGTATTTTCCACCCCACAGCCCTGCAAAAAAGTTTTAAAGGTCCTCAGTGGGCAAGTCAAGTGGTTTACAGTCCTTGGGATACCTTTTCAGAATCGTCTCTTATCCCCTTTCTTTGCTTCTCTAACTATAATATGCACACGAATCTCCAGGGGATCTTGTTAAAATGCAGATTCTTACCCAGTAGGTCTGAGGTGGGGTCTGAGATTTCATATTTCTATCAAGCTGCTAGATGTTGCTGGTCCAAGGACCATACTCTGTGTAGCCAGGACACTTAACGTTCATTCCTGAAACATGCCATGTGCTTATATGTATTTTTACTGGTCTATTGATAAGAGTAACCATTCATTATTTACTAGGTGGGAAGCCCTGTGCTAAGTATTTTATATAAATCATCTTATTTAACCTTGACAAAAAACCCTCTTAGATAGGTAATAGTATTATCATCCCGTTTTACAGATGAATAAAACCAGAAGCCCTGTGCTAAGTATTTTATATAAATCATCTTATTTAACCTTGACAAAAAACCCTCTTAGATAGGTAATAGTATTATCATCCCATTTTACAGATGAATAAAACCAGACTCAGAGGTTAAATAAGTTCCTTAAGACTTGAACTCTAGCCTGCAGGACCGCAAAGCATATATTCTAACTCCTTGCTACTCAGCCTGTGGATTAGCAGTATTAGTATCTCCTGAGAGCTTGTTAGAAAAGCAAAGCATCAGGCCCCATGATCCACTGACTGAGAATCTGCATTTTATCAAGATCCCATGTAATTTGTGTGCCCATTAAAGTATAGGAAATACTACTTTTCATATTTTCCCATGCATCTCTTCCAAAATACAAAATCTTGAAACACAATTTTTACCACACCATTTCAATCAGGGATTTTTTAAAAAAATATTTTGCAGGCTTAATCCCAAGAATTTGACCCAAAGGACCTTTTTACTAGGTTGCTGGGGAAATTTTTGGCTCAGTAGAAATAATCAACACAAAATAAAACTGACAATGCCGAAAGATGCAAGTGGTAAAACTTACTATACATGAAAAAACTGTTTAGAGGGTCATTTGTTGGTCATACTGGATACTGCAGAAATTGGCTCAGGAAAAAAATTACACTCAGTAGAAATAATCGACATGAAATAAAACTGTCAACAGCTAAAACTGCACATGGCAAGATACAGATTAAAAAAAACTGATAGAAGAATCAAGTCTTCTTAAAAAATAAATTAAAACTCAAAATTGGACCCAGAACCACTGAACTTGTTAGAAATCGTGGCTTCAAAAAGAACACTCACAAAACCAGAGATGATTACTCTGAAATTATTTCTAGACAACTTTACAGCCCTGATTAATGATTCAGTATGAAGTTCCGTGAATGCAGGAATTAATATCTGTTTGATTTACTAGGTATTCCCATCATCTAGAACATTGCCCAGCATAAAAATAGTATCTCAGTTAAAAATGTGTTGCACAAAATCTTTTTTAAAAAATATTTTTCATTTATTCTTTCATGAGAGACAGAGAGGCAGAGACATAGGCAGGGGGAGAAGCAGGCTCCCTACAGGGAGCCCGATGCAGGACTCTATCCAAGGACACCAGGATCACGACCTGAGCCAAAGGCAGATACTCAACCACTGAGCCCTTTTGGTGTCCCTAAAATCTTAAAATTTATGAGGAATATAATCTGATAAATTCAGGAGGACAGAGATTAAAATGGGAAAAATATTGAAAAAGGTATAAATGTAAAAAAAAAAAAAAGAAAAAGGTATAAATGTGTAGTACAGAATTTGATCAATGAAGGAAAGTGATTTAATGGCATTTGATCCAGAGAATGCTTTGCTTCTGAGAAAGATTTCATGAGAAGATGATTAATCAGTGCTAGCAAAATTTGGATAAGAAATTCATAAACATGAGTCAAAATAGGCTAGAAGAGTGAGATCATACCATCCACCTGTTCAAATGGTGCAGTGAAAAATATGGAGCAGAGCAGCTGCAAAAGGCCATCTGTATTCCTTCCTTCTGGCAGCAAATCTTAATTATCCTTCAATGACTAACTGAAATTAAACATCTTCCATTTGGCCTTTGCTGATCCAAAGTAGGACATTTTGCCCCCATTGTTTTTATCCCTACCATTTTGACCCAGGAATGTGCTGATTATACCAGAGAGCCTATTGAAATTCATCAAAGTTGAAAGAAGACTTTTGGAAACAATGAATGCATTTTCACCATAGAGCAACCTTACCATATCTGAGAATTACTTACACTTTTATTATAGTTTACCCTAGAAATAAATGCAAATTATCATACTGTTATTCAATTCATCATATATATTACTAAAGAAAGTATATAAAATATAATAAAATATAAAGTGTTACATGATTACCTGTCTGAAAAGTCACCTCTTGTTTATAGTATTGAAAACTACAAAAGGTCACCAAAAAAAAAAAAAAAAGAAGAACTTGTGGAAATATTCAATATAAAATAAAATGTTCCTGGTTGAGCTGTACATGGTAACATTAAAATTGATGGAAGAATAAAGCATCTTTCAAAATTTAGATCTGAGTAATTAAACACAGGAAATTAGACTTAATGAAAATAATCACAAGATGAAGTTTACAGTGGGATTCAGTACATATGTTTTTAAATATGCTCCATAAAGACATAAACTAAATATGAAAGAGTTATATCCTAAAATGTTCATTAAAAAGTTGTTTACAATAGAGAAAAATTAACAAATACTGATAAATATGCAGTATTAGGGGGCTATTAAGTAAACTGTGTCACCTTCTCTTGATGGTCAATGGCTGTTTCCCAGAGCAGCATCTCTGCATTAATATCTGGTCATTTTTATTTGTATGGAAATAGAAATATTTCCTCTATCCTCCTTAATACTTTTGCAAGCTGGCAACTTTGTGAGGGGTTGTGTGATGTCACTAAGAGTGAGGGCTTTGGTAACACAGAGGCTCCTGCTATTGCTGTTCACCTCGCGGATACCAGACACCAAAGTGAAGGATCAAAATAGAACCAAAGGATCAAAATGGAATCTAGCATCCTGGGATCTAGAGGTTGAGGATAGAGGAGCAAGACTAAACAATATAAAATACACTCTACAACCTCAAGTGAAAACCTAACATCCTGTCTTTCTTGATCCAGTCATTCAACAAATATTTATGGAGCAGCTACTGTGCACTAAGCATTGTTCCAGACAATGTGCCAGATTTAGAATACCAAATCTAGAGATGTTCTAGGTGAACAGAAGGGACAAAAATGTCTGCCCTCATGGAGCCTATGTTGTGGTAATGAGACTGTCATAAAACAAAGGAGGTAATTATACAGTATGTTAGTGTGGAGATATGATATGGGGGGAAAAAGGAGAATGGGGCATAGGAGGTGCTGAGAAATGGGGCTGTCATTTAAATAGGGTGGTAAGAGGGGGCTTTGATAAGGACATGGCATTTGAGCAGACTTGAGGGAGCTTGACCAGCCATGCAGGTATCTGGGAGAAGACACCTAGGCATAGGAAAGAACTTCCCTCTGGTATTCTCTAGCTTTAGACTTCATCTCTGGCTCAGTCTGTGATGTTAATAACCCAAACCTTGCAAATAGACTCTAGGCTAATGAATTTTTGGAATTTTGGAGAAGGAACCCTAAAAGTACAGAAATATCTTAACCCTTGCTAGAAGTTAATTCAAATCTGTGGCTTTTCAACTGGGCTAACAGCTTTTAGGCCCCACACACCCCATCTCTGCCATTAGAGTTTATGTTAGTGTTCCAAAAAGTGTTTGTTTTTTTTTAAAGGTTTTACTTATTTATTCATGAGAGACAGAGAGAGAGAGAGAGGCAGGGACAGACACAGGCAGAGGGACAGAGGCAGAGGCAGGGACAGACACAGGCAGAGGGAGAAGCAGGCTCCATGCAGGGAGCCTGACACGGGACTCAATCCCTGGTCTCCAGGATCAAGCCCTGGGCTCAAGGCGGTGCTAAACCGCTGAGCCACCTGGGCTGTCCCCAAAATGTGTTCTTTAAACTGAATTGATAGTTGTTCAGTGAAAAAGGGTCTCATTCTTAAACAAATTTGGGAAACACAGTGTGTTCTCTTCTCAATTTGAAAAGCCCTGCAATAGAGACACCTGTTGGCTTTGGTTTAACCCCGTGCTTCCCTAACTTATTCTCATGCCATGGCTATTAATATCCCATGGAACAGATGCTCAGCAGAGCACCCTGGCCCACACAATAATGTTCCGGCTGGTTGCAGACTGTCTGGTAATTGTTCTTTCTCCTCTCCAAATGTTGGTGTTGTTGGATTGCAGGGCAGGACTAGGTGATAAAATTCTCTTGCATAACCACTTGGTCCTGGACACAGAGGACAAACAACAAAAAATCTTTCTGGATGAGATTGACTTGCTGGCTATCTATTGCTCTAGAAGGAGTCATCAATGGTTGGAAATGTGGACCTATGAAAGAGGTCAGTCAGGGTCTTCTTGAAGATGAAGTCTTAAAGTGTTCAAATGAAACAACATGTCATAATGCACTAAATAGAGAAGGAGAGAGAATCTAGCTATCTTTGTTGAACCAAATATTAAATTTGCAAATACGTAAAACAGTGCCACTTACTGTCTTTTTTTGGTTTTAGAAAATATCATTGTTTTCATAAAAATATATTACTTATGCTAACTTGTAACTTTTATTATTTTAAAATTAGGTAACTAAGAATTAAACATTTTCTCAGTGTCAGTTTCTAATATTGCTGGCTACAGCCTATATAAACTATAGCTCTTTGGGGTCCTCACTAAGTGTTAAGAATGTAAAGAAGTCCTAGAACTTGGGACACCTGGGTGGCTCAGTGGTTGAGCTTCTGCCTTCGTCTCAGGGTGTGATCCTGGAGTCCCGGGATCGAGTCCCACATTGGGCTCCCTGCATGGAGCCTGCTTCTCCCTCTGCCTGTGTCTCTGCCTGTGTGTGTGTGTGTGTGTGTGTGTGTGTGTGTGTGTGTGTCACGAATAAAAAGAAGTCCTGGAACCAAAAATCTTGAGAATTGCTAAAATAGGCAAGCCTTTTTTAGTTTCCAAAAAGAACAATGATTTAAGACTTGTGAGTGCAATGCACTGAAGGCAACTCAGAAGACCCTCTCTACTCTGGGCCCATCCCAAAACAGGGAAAAAAATTATTTTGATTTTTGTCAATAAAAGTCTTTTTAGTAAGCCCCAATTATCCCTATCATGTACTTATCCTTTCCCACTTGAGAATTCTGCTTTTTTTCTGTTGTCAAAATAGGGTTTTTGAATTGTCATGAGCTTACTGTCCAATCCCACCTGAATTTAGTTTTCTATCTTTGGCAAAGTCTTCTGCATCCCTATGATGTTGTTCTTACCTTAAAGCTGCACAAATATTCATTGAGTGCCTCCTATGTACGAAGCACTTTTCTAGTGAGTAGGGAGACAGTAATAATGAAGGAGATGCTCCCCTGTTCTTGGGGAGTTGATAGCCGGTGAGAGATTGGGTAATATTTAATTGAACACTTATTCCATATCAGATTCTGTGCATTTTGCATCTCCATTTCATGGTCATGACAATTCTCTTAGTTTAGTTACTTCTTCCTCCATTTTACATGAAAGAAAATAAGCTCAGAGAAGTTAAGAAATTTGCCCAGTCCCAGTAGTAGACACTCTTGGTACCCCCACCCAATCTTCTCCAATCATTTCCCCTGGTGCTGGGCATCCATCCTTCTGTTTGATGCGTCTTGCTGCTAAGAGCTTATAGCTGCAAAATTCTTCAGAGGATTGCCCTTGGGCTACCATAACCGCCTGACCTGTGCCCAAGTCCCCCTAGCTTGTGACCAATGCTCAAGTACAAAAGCCTAGCTTCATTTGCTTCTAGACAAACTCTGGGTGTAATTTACCCCCTTCAGACCTTTGCAGAGATCAAACTGAGGCTGGTCTTTAAGTAAAATTAGATAGACCTTTGCTTAGCTGCTTCTTTTTCCTTAGTCTGCTTATCAAGCTTTTGCCATTTTTTCCTGGGAGTTCTTTATTGATAATAAATCACTTGAATTTGGGTCTAATTCTGGAAGGATCTGCCTGAAGACAATTACTCACCTACATAGCAGAAGGTTCGCACCTACTTGGGATTTGAACCCAAGTCCATCTAACTTGAGCACGCATGCTTTCAACCAGGAGGCATGACTATGTGTTTTTGGTTTGTTGGTGTTGGCAGGTGGTGAGTTGGTTCCTCTAGGTGTCAATTCTATATAACTACATTTCTTATTTTGCCACACACAAGGGTGGTTCTTTTTACCTTGAGGATATGTGCTCTTCACCTTCTTGGAAAGAATTCTGCCCAGAGGAGAAAGTAACATTCAGCTAGGTGTCATGCTTATTTAAAACAAGTCAACTGAAAACAGGTACATATAAGACCATGCTAGCTTCTTCCCTCCCCCACCAAGGTGAACGTAAAGGAAATATTGATAAACTCTCATTTCCTCCCACTCGTGATGGCAATATATAAAACAAATTGAAAAATAGTAGGGTTGTCAATAACATACCATGGGCTCCTGTAGGGTAAGCATCGTAGCTAAAATGTCATAGGCTGTCACCACCTCAAGAAAGGAGAAGCAGCAGCCTGTTGTGTGTGGCAGTCACACCATCACTGTGATTAGCTCTGTCTTTTGGGTTCAGTGCACGAGCTGTGACTCCCCAGTGCCCTAGCCACTCCTTGACCCCTTGATTTGGTTCCCTTAAACTGGAGTCAGAGTGATTATAATTACGCATCCATTGCCTTTATAAGAAACACTTCTGTTCTTGACTATTGGTTGCCCATTTCTATTGTGGGGTCCTTGAGTTTGGTGTTAAAATTCACAAGAAGCATGGGGATATATATCCTTACAGCAGCCTTAGCATCAAAGACATTTCTCTGAAAAGGGCCCTTCTCCATTACTACAGAACTGTTTATTTTTTCAGTTAATGAAGGATAAGGTGGTCCACTGGGAAATTTTGGCTTGGAGTCCCAGAATTTAAATATGTATGCTCAGTGGGAGGCTAGAAAGACCTTAGATTAATCTAGTTCTTGCAACATCTGGGGTTGGGTTTGTGGTGGGGGTGGCTAGTTTAAATGCTGACTTTGGAAGGAGCCATTCTGTCCAGGTTTGGAGCCATGGGCTCAGCCACAACCTCAGGCTCGGAATATTTCATTGACCTATACTCAGTTGAAAAGTTGACAGTACATCATTTGACATGCCTTGGTATCTACTCCCATACCTCTGCTTTATCCTTCCTCCTCAACAAAAAAGCATCTTGTATGTAACTTAATACTTTGCATACAGACATTAAGATTAAAGTCTGTTTTTTGATTTAAGAAAAAATGAGTCCTGGGACACCTGGGTGGCTCAGCAGTTTAGCGCCTACCTTTGGCTCAGGGCGTGATCCTGGAGTCCCAGGATCAAGTCCCACGTTGGGCTCCCTGCATGGAGCCCGCTTCTCCCTCTGCCTGTGTCTCTGCCTCTCTCTCTCTCTCTCTCTCTCTCTCTCTCTCTCTGTCGTGAATAAATAAATAAAATCCTTAAAAAAAAAAGCAAGTATATATGTAGAAATTTGATAAATTGTGTAGCTCTGCTCTGGAAATTTTCTTTTTTTTCTTTTTTTCTTTTTTTTTGGGGGGGAAGTTTTCTATGTCAAGAATTGGCACAAAAAAATGTGGGAGAGCTTATCAGGAACTACTAAGATCACTAATGAAGGCAGAGTGAGCGACCACATTCTGAACACGTTTCATTTCCTTCTTTATCCTATGTCCTCCCTCCTCTAGTCTGGAAATAGATGCTTCAAACTCACCTAGAGTAGAGATGACCCATGATCAATCTGATCATGGGAGAGACTAGGCTTTGCCATGACCTTCAGCAGAAGAGTTCCAATGAGATTTTTAAAACTTACCTTACATGAAACTGAAAATATTTCTATCATTTAGTCATTTATGGATTTGCGTATGTAAAGTCTTTCAGAGGAGATATTTCTTTTAATTGTGGCATCAATACAATTTAAAATGGATTTGCTGAGGGAGTGCCTGGGTGACTCTGTCTATAAGCAGTTGGTTCGGGTCATGATCCCAGAGTCCTGGGACTGAGCCTCATGTAGGGCTCTCTCTGCTCAGGGGGGAGCCTGCTTGTCCCTCTCCCTCTGCCTCTCACTCCTGCTCATACTCTCTCTCTCAAATAAATAAAGTCTTTAAAAAAAATAAATAGGGCAGCCCAGGTGGCTCAGCGGTTCAGCACTGCCTTCAGCCCAGAACGTGATCCTGGAGACCCAGGATCGAGTCCCATGTCAGTCTCCCTGCGTGGAGCCTGCTTCTCCCTCTGCCTGTGTCTCTGCTTCTCTCTCTCTCTCTCTCTCCCTCTCCCTCTGTCTCCCATGAATAAATAAATAAAATCTTTAAAAAAATAAAAAATAAAATAAAATGGATTTGCCTCCTCTGTTCCACTTCCATTGATGTGAAGGAATGGTCTCTTGAACAAAATGTGTGTGTCTTCTCAGAGCCCATGACACTTCTCTCCTGGGCATTGTGGATTCATGTTTACATAATGAAACTAAAGAAATAGAGGATGGGAAAGGGCTTAAAATTCAATTTAGTTTCCACTATCCATAAAATACCAGCCACCACCAGAAGGTGGCTTTCCATCTCAGCTCAGAGAATGTGTGCACAAATAGATGGGGACTAGGCAAAAGTGAGAGGTAGGGAGACTTGATTAGCCTCCCAAAGCCTCTCAATTTCCCAGCAAGAGTCCTACTCACTTCTCTTTCTTGTTGGACTTCATCTCTTTCTGCTGCCCTCAAGCCCCTCAGTTCCGATACTCCGGGACAGTTGGGTTTTCAGCTCAGTGCCAGTGAATTTAGTCCAACATGTTAACTCCCCTCTGCAGTTGTCATCTTTAATTATGAAAGGAAGGACTCTTTACCCTTTTAAAGGCATTGTGAGGAGCCTAAGGGGTACTGCGGACCCAGAAAGGAAACTTATTTAGGGACTCTTGACCAAGAGAAACACCATCTGAAAATGCCTAAGCTAAGGAAACTGAGTTTAGGACATCTGCTTTTGGCCCATTCTCATTAACCACCATGTCCTTGGAGACTGGTTTTCCTCCTAATATGGTGAAATATGCCAAAAGCAAGTAAATTCTCCTGTGGGATTTAAAGGATTTAACTGAATCACATGGAAAGTTACCAGATCTTCTGAATGATTTATGTGGTAGAGGCATGGTTCTATTTGGATGAACTTCGTGCTGTATCACAGGAAAAAGTAAAATATTCAATATATACTCACCAAGTGGTTCCAAGGATCTTGCCTTGAAAAGAGTCAGTTAGTTTCAAAGGTTAGTTTAAAAATTAGTTAAAAAAGGAATTACATTTTAAAAGTAAGAGTTACCACATTGCCAATCTTTTTCGTCAGTCCTGTAAATAAAGTCACTTTTTTTGTTATCATATCATTTAATTGCTCATAAGTAAGAAAAGGTGTGTAAGTTTGGTCTTAATCTAAGATTTAACACATTGGATGGAAATGTGAAGTCTCATAAAATTTATACCAAACACTTAAGACATATGAGATAAATTTTAGAAGCTGGAAACCACATGGGAATGCTGGGTCCCAGACACGTGTCCTCCTTCCCTCAAAAATCTACAACATCTCTTAAAAGTTGAAGCTCAGTTCCACTTAAAAAGTCATCATTTCCATTCTCAGCCTATTTTGAATTGGAACAACAGAAACAAAATCTTCTGGATTCTATTCACATCTCAGTGACTTTAGGAAAGTCCACTGAAAAGTATACTTCTTTAAACATTTAGTTACCATTTACTATGAAGATCTCAGAAAGCAGTGATATTTTTCAACAGCCCAACAAAATATATTGCGAGAGAGTTAGGCAAAATTGTACAACTTAAGTCTTGCTCTTCAAAGACGTCTTCAATGGGACAGGCAAGAATTATCAAAGAATCTTACTTTATAATAAAGAAAAGAATGATCTGTTTTTATTTTCTTATTTTTTTGTATTTTTTTATTGGAGTTCAATTTCCCAACATATAGTATAATACCCAGTGCTCATCCCGTCAAGTGCTCCCCTCAGTGCCCGTCACCCACTCACCCCATCCCCCACGCACCTCCCCTTCCACCACCCCTTGTTCGTTTCCCAGAGTTAGGAGTCTCTCATGGTCTGTCTCCCACTCTGATATTTCCCACTTATTTTCTCTCCTTTCCCCTTTAATCTCTTTCACTATTTTTTATATTCCCCATATGAACGAGACCATATAACGTTTGTCCTTCTCCGATTGACTTACTTCACTCAGCATAATACCCTCCAGTTCCATCCACGTTGAAGCAAATGGTGGGTATTTGTCGTTTCTAATGGCTGAGGAATATTCCACTGTATATAGAGACCACATCTTCTTTATCCATTCATCTTTTGATGGACACCGAGGCTCCTTCCCCAGTTTGGCTATTGTGGACATTGCTGCTATAAACATCGGGGTGCAGGTGTTCCAGCGTTTCACTGCATCTGTATCTTTGGGGTAAATCCCCAGCAGTGCAATTGCTGGGTCATAGGGCAGGTCTATTTTTAACTCTTTGAGGAACCTCCACACAGTTTTCCAGAGTGGCTGCACCAGTTCACATTCCCACCAACAGTGTAAGAGGGGTCCCCCTTCTCTACATCCTCTCCAACATTTGTTGTTTCCTGTCTTGTTAATTTTCCCCATTCTCACTGGTGTGAGGTGGGATCTCATTGTGGTTTTGATTTGTATTTCCCTGATGGCCTGTGATGCAGAGCATTTTCTCATGTGCTTGTTGGCCATGTGCATGTCTCCTTTGGAGAAATTTCTATTCATGTCTTTTGCCCATTTCATGATTGGATTGTTTGTTTCTTTGCTGTTGAGTTTAGTAAGTTCTTTATAGATCTTGGATACTAGCCCTTTATCTGATATGTTATTTGCAAATATATGATCTGTTTTTAAAAAGAATAGAATGTGGGGGATCCAAATGGAATTCAGGTCATCATGGTTATGTTCTGTACTCCGGTGAGTGTTGCATGTCTCAGATGTATTGGGAACACTGTGGGATCACTCCGTGTGCCTGCTGTGTATGTTTTACCTAGCAAGTCTCTACTGAGCAGTATCCCTCATACCCAATGGAAACCAGCAGTAGTCCAAGGAAGGCATTTGGATACTTCCTTAAAGTAAGTGACTAATCTTCTTGGTTTAGAAATGTGTTTTTTAAAATCTTAAGTTTATAGTTCATTTTGAGAAACTGACTAAAGGCAAGAAAAAGGGAATATATATAATATAATATAATATATAATATGCACATTGTATTTTGCATTCAATTCTGGGGTTACAAGGACATCAAGGCTAGAACATCATTATGGGAGAAATTTCATTAGGTCTACTTAAAGAATACCCATGATAGGCAGGAAGAAAGAAGGATTCTGACATTGGGCAAGGACATTGGGCAAGGCAATTCCTTATACTAGTGACCAGTTGATCCAACCCATCAGAATAACCTTCACCCTTGCTTTTCAGGGGTTTATAAAAAGGAGTAATAGGAAATGGCACTGCTAAGAGATTTTCAGAACTGGAAATAGTGTTCAATTGGCTCCGGAAACAGATAAATATAACACATACCAAATTCAAGTTTTAAATGCTATTCAAGCCAGAGAAGCAAAAGAGGGAATGCTGATTATTTGGGGGAGAAATAGTGAGGAGTGGGGTGGGGAGGTAATAGAAAGGGAAGACCAGATGTTCAATTTTCAACATCAATGTTTCTGAAGCCAAGAATATACTGCTGACCCAGGCATGATAAAATGTGCAGGGATTTCCAGCAATCCAGAGTCAGCTGACTTGTTTAAGGAGGAAAACAACAATTTTAAAATAATAAAGTTAGGCTGTAAATATAATTTTCTTATCTGGGATTCTAGTTATTTATACCGCAAAATGAATAGCCACATAAAGATCTTATTGTTTCTCATCAGAACAAACCTCAAGCCCAGAGAATGCCTTGACTTCAAGAGGTTATCAGAAGAAAATGTTGTATTTTTATGTGATAGACTGACATGAATCAAGACACTATCAATTATATCCAAAACAACAGAAATCTTCATCTTATTGCTGGTTATGTGGCAGTACTGTTCTCCTTCCAAAAGCTGATGGGAATGATTTCTTTTGCTTTTCATTTGAGCCACTTTACAAGTTTGTTATTGTTGCTAGACTAAAATATTTTACCAGTAACACTGACTGAGCTATACGTTGCCTAAATAATGTGATATTTTATAGGTTTGGCTGTCTAATGACGCCACTTAAAAGTTTGTGCTCTGCCCACTGTTGATTTGCCCTTGCAATTACCAAACTGAAGAAAAATGGCTTTTTATAAGGACATGAGTCCAATTGAAACTTTGCAAGATTGGAATCATTTAATTTTTGGAGGTTGTGTTGCATCCAAAAGCCTTCTGTGGTTTGTGCACCCCAAGAATGATTTTCTATCCAAGTAATATTTGAATAAAGCAATGGATAACAACACATCCTAGGTTTCCAAGAAACCTAATCTGGTGCAGGGGTGGGAGTTCATTATCTTCTTTAATACCACCCTTTTCAGTACAGACTGGTAAGAAGTTTGAAAGCTTGTCTACAGAAAGAGAATTTTATTGCAATAACCACATCATACAACAGAAGTTATCAATTCTATGTTAGGTATTAAAAGTTACCATCCCAAATATGGCTATTTTCTTTCTTGTCAAAATATACAGTTTGTATTTTTCAATACCCAAGAAAAAGAAGATTATTTTCAGCAGAAATAATGCTGCTATTCTTTTTCTCCCTCTTTATGTAAGATAGACAAACATATTTTTGCTTTCTTCTTGGAAAGAATGATCTCATTAACAACTGTATTTTTCCAGATACAACTTAGGTAACCTTGATAAATATATGGTAACTTTGTGTTGCACCTTGTTGTTGATGTAAACCTTTTTTTTTTTTTTTTTTTGGATGTAAACCTTTTATAGTACTTTAAAAATCCTAGTTTTCTTCGGCTTGGGCTATTTATTCCTGCACCTTAACCTGTCCTGCATTTCCTCCAGACAAAATTAAATCCTGTTCAAAGCCTCTAGAACTGAAACGCTGAACAAAAAGGTCAGAGATCATAGGGAACTTTTACTGAGAAAAAAAAAAGATTTTCAATAAAAATCTGATAAAAATAGGGTTTGTGGGTAAAGAGGGTGGCAGTGCTTGTTATATTTTTTTATAATCGACCTCAAAATATTTCAATATGTATTTCAAGGTGATAACTTTTTTATGTTAGCTTTTTTTTATACCCCAAGTTGGACTAGTTACTAATTGAAGCTACCTAAGAAGGAGTGGTTGGTTAGCATTTGAAAAACTCTAATCATGGGTCTCCAGGAAGTTAACACAGGGTGTGGTGGGCAGCTTCCCAGTATTCTTCCCTTTATACAACGTCCTCCCCTTAAATGTGGGCCAGACCATATAACTTGCTTTAATAAAGAGAAAGCAGCAAAAGGGATGAGATGTCACGCCTGTGATTAACTTAGCAAAGATTGTGATTTCCATTTTGCTAGCATTCTCTGTCTTGCCTTCTGGGCTTGCTGTTTCTGAGGAAGCCACTGCTATTTGGGTGAGGGGTACATGGCAAGGAATGAAGGGTGGCCCCCAGACATAGAAAATCTGAGACAGCTCAATCCAAGAACCCACAAAGAACAGACTCCTGCCAACCAGTGCCTGAGTGAGCTGGGCTCCTTCTTGAGTTGAGCTATGAGGTGAATACAGACCCAGCCAACACTTTGATTACAGCATATAAGAGGACCTGAAGCAGAGCACCCCACTGAAATGGGTCTAGTATCCTGACCCACCAAAACTAGGAGCTAATAAATGTTCTTTTAAGCCATCAAGTTTTGGGGTAATTTGTTATGTTGCAATAGGTAACGAATATACAAGAGTTGCAAGGATCCTGCCTTAATCTATACTAGCTGATCTAACTGTATACTTACAACTCAATTATACTCCAATAAAACTAATTACAAATGTAGAGTGGAACATTTGCTAAATATCATAAATCATATTAGGAACACATGTACATATATCTGTGAAAGGAGTGGTGTATACAAAATAGGAGTTGGCTAGAAATAATGTAGAGTACCTTGCCTTGTGTGTAAGAGGCACAAGAATATGGTAAGCCCAGAGTGCAGCCCTGACTCTTCTTGGTGGTACCCTAGACCTCAGATTCTTGTTCAGCCCTGGATTTGGCCATCACATGGAGGGATTATGTGGCTTGACTTGACTCAGGTTAGCTAAGATCTGCTACTAGAACACTGTGGCCTTTGTCTCAAGTAAAACCTTCAGGCAAGCTTCTTGTCAAGGAGTCTGAAGGATGAAGTTGATACTTCTCTGAGCTTACAAGAGCAGATTCTGAGACCTCTTCGTGCCTGCATGCTAATGGTTGCTTGTTGGCGAGGCAGGATTTGGTCAGAGACTTGCTTTCATTATAATGTACTACTACTGAGGATATGAGAGATCTGGGGTTCTCGCCTTTTTCTAATAGAGGTTAAAGAAATCAACCAAAACAAATGGACAGACTGTGAATAACCAAGCTGACATGGGCTCTTCTGTAATCTCTGATATGCCAAGAGCCTAGCTCATCAGACAGCTGGCTGACTCCCTTGCATGATAAAGTGGTCCTGTGTGTCCTCAAGCATTTTTCTTTCTTATGGCAAATAATTAGTTAAACTGGTCCCTCGATAGAGCCACCAGTTCATTTAAGCAAACTCAGAGAAATAGTGGTAAGTTATTTTTTCACTCAGAAACCTTCCATGGCATCCTGTTTCCCCAAAACTAAGTCCAACTCCTTTGTCTTGAATATAAGGCTCTTACAACTTTTGTTTTCTACTGTCTATCATATGTTAAATCGGAGAACTTAAAAATGAGTAGTTGTTGTATTTTCTTGCTTCTCTGTCCTTATTTAATTCTATCTATCTGAATGATCTCCCCACCCATTAGCTTTGGACAAGTGGTGTTTATTGTATCTGAGGCCCTTGGATACAAAGATAAATAAAGTATGGTATGCCTATAAAAAGTTGATTGTTTATTGTATGAGTTGGCCGTATCAACAAGCAATTTTAATATAAATTGGTGAGTGATGTGATAGGTTTCCATGGGTTATGCCAATTCTTTGTGGCTCCTATTAGAAAGTGGACTCTTCTTCCCCAGCTCTTGACCCTAGGCTATCCTTGTGTCTTCTTTTGACCTACCGAATGCAGTAGAAGTGGCATCATGTCATTTCTGAGCCTTGGTTTCTGGAAATATCACAAGCTTCTGCGTTCCCTCTTAGAACCAGGTGCCATGTAGAGAAGCCCTGTTGAGCCTGTGGGAGTATGAGAAGATGTGTGGAGTAGAACCGAGTAACTTCAGCAGATGGCAGCACTATCAGTCATGCTTTTTATTTTTTGTATCTTGTAATGTTCTGACACCTGACACCTCAGGGATTTCAGACCTGGGGAGACACTACCCCTCCCATGGCTAGCTAATTCCTAGAGGTGATGGTCAGCTTGCCTGGAGCATGCCTTTCCTTTGTAGACTGCTTGATTCAGTGCCAAGCCTCTGCCTACCTGCTTAACTCATTCTCACACTCCAAGCTAATATTTCCCTTGCCCTAAATCACCCCAAGGGCAGCTATCAGATAGCTCAGGACAGCCCCTAGGTCCCAAAGCCTGTTGAAGTTATTCAAACTAGCCAATCCTAAATCCTAATAAAAGCTCTGGTATAGGCTTTCCTCTTGCTCCTGCTTTTGCTTCCTGACCAAAACCTGGTACTTCCCATGGAGCCCTGCATGGTGTGGCATGCCCCCTTCTCTTGTGAAATGTAAGTAGTGAAAATCTTTCAATAGTATTAGGCTTTTGGTGTCGTGACTCAATGACCTCCATAAATTAAAATCCTGCAGGTACAAATTTTAGAACAAGCACCAACTGGCTGGGTTCTCCAGCTTCAGTCAAGCTTTTAGATGACTACAGCCACAGGAATGGTTTCAGGTGAAGCCAGCAGAGCCACCTGCCTAGCTGAGTCCTGTTTAATTATTAAGTTATGAGAAACTAAGTGTTAGTGGCATATAGAAAAAAAATGTGCTGTAGCAGAAAATAACATTGTGTATATTCTTTCAAGTCATCGGATTCTTTTTTTTTTAAGATTTTATTTATTTATTCATGAGAGATACAGAGAGAGAGAGAGAGAGAGAGAGAGAGGCAGAGACACAGGCAGAGGGAGAAGCAGGCTCCATGCAGGGAGCCCGACGCGGGACTCGATCCCAGGACCCCAGGATCACACCCTGGGCTGAAGGCAGCACTAAACTGCTGCGCCACCCAGGCTGCCCCAAGTTATCGGATTCTGATTCCATGGAAGCTATTTAAGAACTCTGTAATTTGTTGACAACTGATCTCAATCCAAAATAATTTTTGTCTATAGATATGCAAATGAATTATGTCCATTGGCTGGACAAGCTGTCCTTTCCCCTAAAAGTTAATATTATGCCCATTTTCATCTTCATTTCAACATTCCTTTACCCCATACAAACTTATGTTTGTCTTCTCCTTTGAATCAGTATAAATTTACCTGTTTCCCTCATTTAATTCTTAATTTATTTTTTTCTTTTTTAAATTTAAATTTAATTAATTAATATTGACTTAAACAAATCTTAAACACATGCTCATTTTATATCTGTATGAGAGTCATGATTTTACCATACTTTGAAATTATCTCTTATTGGGTTGCCTGGGTGGTTCAGCAGTTGAGCATCTGCCTGTAGCTCAGGGTGTGATCCTGGAGTCCCAGGACTGAGTCCCACATCGGGCTTTCTGCATGGAGCCTGCTCCTCCCTCTGCCTATGTCTCTGCCTCTCTCTCTCTCTCTGTTTCTCTCATGAATAAATAAAAAAAATCTTTTTTTTAAAGAAAATTATCCCTTACCTTAACAGTCATTAAGTTTTGAGGGACAGAAGTAGATAAGTCAAAGCCGCAATAGATAACTGAATTGATTGCTGACATCCTGTTTGCCAATATTTCTATTATGACTAATAGAAAATACTATTTCTTTGTGGCATAGATGATAAGCATTTATAAAGGAAAGCATTGCTATGATAGCCCTGTAACATTCCAACTAAAGGGAGGCAGTAGAGTGATGAAGTTAAGGGCTTTCACCACTTAATATGCTTTAGTTCTAGCCCAGATTTCAACCTGTGTCAGCTGCATAAACTTAGGCATATTTGTTAATAACTCAAAGTCTCAATTTCCTCATGAATCAAAATCATCCTTAAGGCATAGGATCATAGTAAGCACTAACCAAGACTGTGTAGCAGACACCTTTGATTGCCCACCTGCCATCTCCTTCTTTATTTCTGAACAGAACCTGAAACGAATCTAGTGGTCCATGTTATCCTCAGCTCCAGAGAAATGTCCAGACCTGTATAAACCAAGGAGTCCATGACCTTTCCCTGGCATCTGCATTTGCTCAGAAGAGGGCACAAGATCAAGTTGACCCAGTCATACAAATAGGAATGATTTGCATCCCCTGATGGGAGAGAGAGAATTCTTTTCTTTTCTTTTTTTTTTTTTTCTTTCTCCTGCTAAGTGTGAACCAGGAAGCATATGAACACTTATTGCTGTAGGCAACCATCTTGTAGCAAGAGGCAAAACAGCGTTGGAATAGAGCCTCTGCTGACAGAAGAACAGAAGGACCAAAGCTCTAAGCTTAAAGCCTGACCTACAGTCATGGTTCAGTTCATGGGATCTAAGCAACAATCTAGGTTCTATTGAGTTGGAGAGGAATACTCATTTGAATCTGCACCAAAAGGACTGTAGAGTGTTGGCCAGTGAGGATTGGAAGAGCTACTCTATTTCCCGTATATTGTGTAAGGAAAGTGCAGTTTTATCATCTGACCAGCCTTAAATGATTGTTCTCCTCAAAACCAAAGCCCAAATACAATTGGGACATTGGCCTCTGTATTCATTGCCTGTAGTCGTAATTCATTTGTGTCAAAAATAAAGACTTCTTTTTGCCAAATTGTGGAAATTATAATTTTTAAGAGTCTGGCAAAGAATATTTTCCCATCAGAGATAGCATTTTTACTGTGATTTTTGCCCATTACATTATAAAATAATAATAGTCAAAGTCTTGCTTCTGGTAATAGAGTATCATTTGAGTATCTGCTAGCAGTACCACAAAGTGACACTTCCAATTCAAGTCCTCTCTTTGGGACGTGATAACAGAATTAGAAATTTTTGCTGCTGGCTAACACTTAGCGTGTTAGATTTAAGCTTCCAAACATTCTTCTGAATACAGTTTTGCCAAAATGCAGGCATGCACACATACACACACACGCACATGTGTACAGTCTTTTTTTTTTTTTTTGAGAAAACAAAAACAAACAAAAACACATGAAGGGGGAAGAAGCACACTCTTTGACAAAACACAGTCTTGCTTTCTTCCAGCCTCTTAAAAGCAGCAAGTTACTTTTAAAATATGGGATAAGGGATCCCTGGGTGGCTCAGCAGTTTAGCGCCTGCCTTCAGCCCAGGACGTGATCCTGGAGTCCTAGGATCGAGTCCCGCATCGGGCTCCCTGCATGGACCCTGCTTCTTTCTCTGCCTATGTCGCTGCCTCTCTCTCTCTCCGTCTCTCATGAATAAATAAATAAAATCTTTAAAAATATAAAAATAAAAATAAAATATGGGATAAATTGGGGGTTCATCTAAAGTGATAACCTCCTTTTGTTTTTTTGCTGGAATTTTGAAATAAAGTAACCAGCTAGAAAATAAATTAAATTTTGGGGAAATGGCTAAAATTACATGCTTTTGAGCCACAGGGTTGATTCTTGCATGCTTTTTTTTTGATGATCAGTTTCATCTCCTAATGAGATATTATTCCACATTTTCATTTGGGCAAGTTTTAGCACTCCTCAGCAGTATCCAGGAAAATCACCATGGTCAAATCAGCTTGGGTTCTACACTAGAATCTAACCCTTCTATGATCATTCAGTGACTAGAAAGTCAAAGTCCCAGTTAGGGTTAAACGTAAAATCCTGTCTGTTGGTACAATTCATTAAGAGACAATTTGACTATAATAGCTACTTAACGTGTCTGCAGTATATTTTCACCATAGACAAAATCAATAGAGATGATCAATAAAAAGAATTATCACAAATTTCCTGACAACTCCATGGTGGCAGCAGCTGGGAAGCCACGGCAAAGGGGCAGGCTGCTTTGTTGGGCTGCACTTGGAGGGGGAGTGTCTCCCAGCCATTGGAAGACAGTCTAGACTGATTATCTCATAGTGATAGCCTTGTGGCTCCTCAAGAGAGTTGTTTACAGTTCCCTCTCCAGTGTATCCACTAGACCAATACCTTGATCTCCTCCTACTTCCTGCCCTGGCTCCAAGCCCATTCCTACATGGAGATGGGATGGGGTGACACCCCTGAATCTGGATTGTTTTGATGTTCATTCTTGGTAGCCCCATCAGGAAACTCTTTAGAACAAGGGCTTCCAGTTGATAATTCAAGGTAAGGGAGGTTGTTCCATGGAGTTAGGGCAGAACAAACACACTCTTATTCCTGAATTCTTGAATTATTGTTCAGGGTTTTTGTGTGCGTTTACCTATTTTATTCAAGTTCAAGCCATCTTACAGTAATCACAACACATATAATACAATATAAATAAAATAGGAAGTCAAAGTTCTATATGAGGACATATGGAAATATTTAGTGGCTACAACTGAATTACACAAAGGGACATGGAAAAAAAAAACCTGAAACACAAGGTTTGTTATATGGTTCTTGACTAAGAGGAAAATACACCTGTTTTTCAGTCATGCCTGGCTTCTTCTTCCTTTCTCACTGAGCCAACTTATTCAGGTAGTAAAGATGTCCAAGTCTCAGAGAGCCCCCCCGAAAGCCTATCATGGACCCGAGTTTCCATTTTCTTGGGACCCTTTTCTTCAGCCCTTTGCCTAGGAAGGTGGCTGTGTCCAAATCAACAACATGGATGGTAAGTTCTCCCAAGGTAACACGACAGAAACTCTTGTAGGGGGAGATTATTGCAGCTACTCTTTCCTTTCTTCTTGTGACCTTAGCGTGGAAGCTTGAGGGACTGTGTTTTTGCTTCCATCTTGCAGCTTTGGAGGAATGGCCAGTGGGAGTACAAAGCTATAGAACTAGACCACTCTGGGATTACTCTTTCCAGACTTCTGGTTGTGTGAGAGAATCAAATGCTTTTATTATTGAAGACACTGTTGGGAATTCAGTTTATTGCAGCTGACCAAGTCCTACTGATACAGGTAGGGATATCATTAACTTGATAATATAGGACAGTTGGGGCTTCCCTGGTGACATGAGTAGCAATGCCCAGGTTGGAATGCTCCTTCTCTGACCCCAGAGCCAGAATACTTACTCCCTTTAATTCTTTAATCCCTTTATTTTTAAAAAAAAATTTTAATACATTTATTTTTTATTGGTGTTCAATTTACCAACATACAGAATAACACCTAGTGCTCATCCCATCAAGTGCCCCCCTCAGTGCTTGTCACCCATTCACCCCCACCCCCGCGCCCTCCTCCCCTTCCACCACCCCTAGTTCGTTTCCCAGAGTTAGGAGTCTTTATGTTGTCTCCCTTTCTGATATTTCCCGCACATTTCTTCTCCCTTCCCTTCTATTCTCTTTCACTATTATTTATATTCCCCAAATGAATGAGAACATATAATGTTTGTCCTTCTCCGACTGACTTACTTCACTCAGCTCTTTAATCCCTTTAAAGTTTAATTCTTTAACTTTACCTGGGACCCTGTCAAAAATGGAGATTCTTCTACTTCACTCCAAAGGTCCTACTCAGGAACTCTGAGCTGGGGTGGAAGGAACATCCATTCTAAGAGAGCAGTGTGGGCAGGTCTGATGCAAGGTCTTCCCGAACTCCAGGTTCGGGACTCACTGCCCTATGTTACCTAACTGCCCAGTCAAGTTCAACTCTTTGCAAAGTGTACTCTTTTTCCCACCACTTTGGGCTGATCTCACTACAGCATCCACACTCCCACTCCTACCCCTCACCCTCAACACAGGAGTAAATTTAGACACAGACCTACCTTAGCAGGAAGACATCAGGTCTCAACTGGGGGGGTCTGAGGCTGAGAAGTAGGAACAATCAAGAAGGAGAGGCGAGAGAGGAATAGAGTCGGCAATGTTATAATAGCAATGTCTGGTGAAGATGGGAGCTATGCTGTGGTGAACACAGCATAAACTAGGAAGTTCTTGCATCATTACACCTGAAACGAATGTAACATTGTATGTCAACTCTATTCAAAAAAGAAAGAGTGAGACATCTCTTCCCTTCACTTTTTTAGCAATATTTTCTTTTTAAAACGATTTTATTTATTTATTCATGAGAGACACATAGAAAGAGGCGGAGACATAGGCAGAGGGAGAAGCAGACTCCCCATGGGGAACCCAATGTGGGACTCGATCCCTGGACCTTGGGATCATGCCCTGAGCTGAAGGCAGATGCTCAACCACTGACCCACCGAGGCATCCCATTTTCTCATTTGTTAAACTGGACATCCTAGGTGGTCACAGAGTGAAACAACCATATCTAAGCCTTACTTATTCCACCGATGGCCAGCTTATTACATGGATGTCAGTTCCTTGAAGAGTAGGAAGGTGAAATCATGAGGAGTCTTTCTTTGGGGGAACATGTAGAGACGCAGTAGGGGAAACCATTTGCTCTTTCTTTCTTTCTTTCTTTCTTTCTTTCTTTCTTTCTTTCTTTCTTTCTTTTTTTTTAAGAAACCCATGTGGTTCATTGTCAATCACCATAGATCAGTTCCTCCTGGCTTTGCCTGAGAGACACAGAGTCCAAACTCAATATTGCAGGAAGCTGTGAAACCAAAGTTTTGAATTTTTCTCAAGAATTTTATTTTTAATAATAAAAAAACCCCAAGCCCATGTGTCCCATAAAAATAAATGAATGTTTTCACTCTTGAACCAATAAAGCAGATGAAAGTTGGAAGCCACATAATGGTCTCTGTGTAACTCATCCTGGCCATGCAAAGACTTGGAGAATCAACGATTTTATGTTTTGCAGATGGGGGAAACTGAGGAAACACCAGGTTCATGTCCCCGGGAGTGGCTGTCAGCAAGTTGCCTGCCAGGTGTTCTAATTTGGAAGAGCAGCTCTCTTGAGGGTTGGAGAAAAGCCCAGATTTGGTAGCATGGCAAGTTCAAGCCTAGCCAGTGAGTTCAACTACATTTCCGGGTAAATCCTTCTTGCACCTAATGACCTGTGGTTCTTCAGAGGGTCATGTTGCCTCATGCCTTTGCACATGCTGCCCTTTGCTGAAACACTCTCCTGCTCCTTTCCCACACAGCAAACACCCACTCGTCCATTGCTCACTCATCATCAGAAGTTGTTGGTTCTCCTGTGTGGCCGCGCTATCGAGCCCTACCGCCCTACCACCGCACTCAAATACCTGATGACATTTACATGTTCTCACATATCTGGCCATCCCATCATCTCCTCCCAAAACATGCATGGGCCATTTTAAGGCTGGATCCTGCTTAATTCATTTTTATGTGACCCAAGTTACATAGCCAGGCACAGAAGGGATGTTCATTAAATGCTTGTTGAAGGCATAAGTTGGTGAGCTGATTGCAGACGAAGGATGATGTGGGAGAAATAAAGATGACCCTTCAACTCCATCCTTAAAGGACAGTGGAGGAAGAAATGGGAAAGAGGATGCCCATTTAGCTTTCAGGCCAGACCTTTCTTAGGAGCTGGGTCTCTTCTCTTGGTCTAAGGAATGTAAACATCCAGAATCTTTTCACTGAAAATAACTTCTTCCATTAAAAAGAAGGAGGAGAAAAACTGACAGTTACTTGGGAAAATGATTTCTGCTGGGCTGCCAGGGACCATGTTTGTGGCTATGATGGGTATTTGAGCAAAGACACTACAAGGATGGCTGGGATCACTTAAGGCCTACCCCATTTGGGGGCAGAGTTTTTTAAGGCTTTTCTTTCCTTGGGAGGAAGTCACACCCCGGCAGCTGCTGTCACGCTATGCTCCGTTTAGTCCTGAATGAGAAAACCCTGGGCTTTGGCAACATCGCCCGTCTTGCTCCTTTAGTACAAAGGCTGGGAGTTGAGTAACAGTCATCCAGCAAGAGGGATTTTCCCTTTAGCCGGCGGGTGTCAGCCTCCCCACCAGGGGGCTGGAGTCAGGCCTGGTTAAGGTATTTACCCAGGCCTCCAGGCAAGGCAGCCCACTGTGATATGCGCTGTCCTGTGGACTTTCTTCTCAGGGATCCGTAGATCATTTTATCTCTAAGCAACCTCCCCCCACAAAAGGTTCAGGCATTTGAATTTTCATAGTGGGTGACCGGGAAATTGAGAATGATTATTGATGAAAGACGTTCAGGAGATGGAGTTGGAAAGAAAGCTGTGAATCTTTAAGTAGACTGAACTTTGCCCACTTCAGTGAGGCACAGTAATACCAAAGACAAAAAGATGGAATTATGGTAGGGGGTGGAGATGGGGGAGGTTGTGGAATTAACCTTCACCAGAGCCTGGGCTGGTGCTGCTGCCTCATATGTATGATTTCACTTTATCTACGCAAATACCCTCGAGCCCTGTATTAGTTAGTATCCATTGTACACAGATGACAAGCTGAGGCTCAAGGGGGTAAAGGGACACTCCGAGGCTACATACCTAATAGATGTGGGGGTCAGGATGTGAATATGGTCTGTCCATGTGCAGACTATGAGCAAAGTATAAGAAGTAGGAAAGTTGTTAAGAAAAAAGAGAGAATTATTTTGGGCAGTTTAAGCCCAGGTCAGTTGACAGTCCTCGAAAGGCTTTTCTCCGCCAAGCATCAGCCCTTTTAATTGTCACAAAACTTCCACTTTGTAGGTGAGGAAACTGACATTCGGAGAGGTCATGCCACCTGTAGAAATGACCAAATATTTCTGGAGCGAGGACTCAAACCCAGGTCATCTGGAATCCTAATCCATTGATAAGGAAGGAGAAATACACATGTGCATAAAGGAGCAAGAGAAGGTAAGAGTGAATTTGTAGAGTCTGATGAACTGTTAGGAAAATAATGTCCTCCCAAAGCCACCAAATTAGGTAGGGGGGAGTTCATGTGGTTTCAGAGATTGAGAGGGAGCGATGGCCAGAGGAAAAGGAGCAGAGAACAGATGTAAGCACTTCCTGCTGGAGCGTGACACCCCCTACAGGTCATAGCACCCTCCTCTCTCCTCCCAGATCTTGGGATAAGTGCAAGGCTTACCAATTGCCAGGATATTTTCAGCTCCTCTGTGGTGGTTTCAAACATGCAAACAAATTCTTTGACATTTGTCCTTTACCCTCGGGTTAAGATGGGCTTGTAGTTTGCTTATAACCAATAAAATACAGGAAAAGTGACTGCAAGATTTTTGGGGCTGAGTCATTAAAAGCAACCCTGTTGCCACCTTTTTTGTTGGGATACTTACCTTTGCAGTCCTGAGCTTCCATGTAAGAAATCTGACTCTCATGCAGCTGCTACTCCATGAGGAAGCCCAGGTCATGTGTTCCGGCCAATAGTCCCAAGTGAAGTCCCACCAATAGCCATCATCTACTAGATATGTGAGTGAAGATCCTTCCAGATTTCAGTCTACAGATTTCAAGTCACCTTGTCTCCCAATTTTTGTAGTTTCCTAGTCAGACCCCAGACGTCACGGAGCAAAGGTAAACTATGCCCATGGTACCCTATCAGAAATCCCAACACATGGACTCCATATGCCTAATAAAGTCCTTGTTTTATGCCACCAGGTTCTGGGGTGGACTGTTGTGCAGCATTAGTAACCAGAACATCACCACAGTTTATTTATTTTTAGAAGCAGCCCATGTCTCCTTCCTTGTCCCCCATACCAAGCTCTTACTTTTCAATAAACTGTGTGGACACAAGTGGTGGCAGTCCTCCAACAAGTACATGAGCTCATCCCATTCTTTGATGAGGGCCCTGTTAGACTGGCAAAGATGAGCCAGCTACTTTACGACTGCCTCTACTAACCAGGCTCCCAGGCTTCATTCCCAGCCCCTTTTCCATCCTTCACTTCCAGCTGACAGCTCCCCACCCCCTTCTCTGCGCCTCCCCTTTAGGATGGCAGATACCTTTCAGTCCATTCGGGCCCCAGGCTGAAAGCTTCCCATCAACTCTAAAGCCATTTATGTAGTTCATGCCTCCCATTCCTCACAACCCCAGGGGCAGCTCTGGGCTTTTTGTGAAAGTGGCTGGTATGAAGCCACCTTAGTGAGTATCTCTTTGGCTCAGGTTCTACCCTATTGGCATAATCCCATGGTTGTTAAAGTTCTTCAAAGAATGGAATGAACTCATTTCTCTTAAATTAGTGCCTGGTAGGAGATGTCTCATTTTCCCAGCACAAAGTTCATTATGGTACCCCAGTGCTAACTCACCATTAGCAACCCTTTCAGCCAGTAGACAGAGAAGAATGTTCAGAGTCTAAATAAGAACTTGCTTGCTCTCTTTTGTTTGCTTGTTTATTTGTTTGATTATTTATTTATTTATTTATTTATTTATTTATTTATTTATTTATTTCTGGAGCTGACTCTGTAGTCCAGGATCTACCCAGCATAGTGTGCTGGCAATCTTTTCAATTTACAGAGATCAATGTCTACTCTACTTACTAGTTACGTAAGCCCTCTGAGTCCTATTTGCTCATCTGCAAAATGCAGATAATAATTCCCATCCAGGGTTACAATGAAGATGGACTGAGTTAACACTGGAAGCCAAGTTGGCCAGAAGTTAGGCTGGTTGAAGGATATGGTTTAAGATCTTGTTAGTATTTTTATCATGGTGGTTGCTACTATTCATGGTTTCCCTTCAGAGAAGTCTCATCAGCTCTACCTTCCAAGTAAATTTCAAATTCAGCTACATCTCATCACCTCTGCTGCCAATCATCTGGCCCAGACCCTGAGTACCTCTATTTGCATGGCTTCCATACTCTCCTATCTGGTCTCCTGGTTTCACCCTACTTGCCTTTTTGCCCCTCCACACAACAGCTAGAACAGTCAGGTTTCATCCCATCCTGTCACTTCCAGGTTCTAAACCCCACCATCACTTCCTTTCCTGCTTAGAGTAAAGTTTTTTTGCAGCAGTCTACACATCCACACAAAATCAGGCTTCCATCATCTCTATGCCTTTATTGTTTCCTTCTCTCACTCCCTCCTTTCTCTTGCTCTTCCTCCAACAGTGAATACCTGCCTTAGAGTCTTTGTACCTTCTGTTTCTCAGCCTGTTAATTGCACAACCCATGCCTTTATTTCCTTCAAAACTTGGCTCACATGACATCATCTTGTTGAGTTCTTCCTTAGCCATCCTATTTAAAACACCTTCACTGCCTTTTTTTCTGCTTTATTTTCCTGCAGTCGACCATCTTCCAATGTGCAGTTGACTTATCCATTTATATTTATTATCTCTTTCTCCTGACTAAAATAGAAGCCCATTGAAAGCAAAGGCCGTGATTGCTTATATATTGCTACCCCCAGTGGCAAACACAGTGCCTGCCATACAGTAGACCCTCAAATATGAGGTTGAATTTGCAATAGGTCACAGAAACAACTTACTTGGCTGTTTGCTGCTATTTTATATTAATGAAGATGACTATGTGCATTTACAGCATCATTGATAGTTTTGTTTAAGAGCACAGTGCTGCCCGTACTTAGTTAGAGAATATACTGATGATAAAAGCCTTGAGTAAAAAGCCAGTTGAAGTCAAAGCATGTAGGAATAAGATCAAGGTCTTCTGTTTGTGATTCAGAAGGCCCCCAAGAACCAAGTGGACTCTCACAGTTTGCAGGACCTAGTGAGGAATAAAAATGCAAGTGGCCTTTTGTTCAAAATTATTAAGAATTCTAAGACCTTGACAGCAGAGCATTAAACCAAGTGTGGGGCCCTTCTAAGCACAGATTGCATGAATATGATACGGCCTCACTCATTTTCTACAACTGTATATCTTTTTGCATCCAATGAAAACAAACCTTAGCAGGTTGGTTTAGTGAACTTTAGAACTAATATCTATTTAAATTGCCATGAGGCTAGAAAAGTTAAGGGTGTCCATTCTGCCTGAGGTCCACTGGTATTCAAGCTTCAAAATAATCCACTTTTAAAAAAATATTTATTAATTTATTTGAGAGAGAGAGAGAGAGAAGACACACAGGGTAGAGGAGCAGAGGGAGAGAGAATCCTAAGCAGACTCTGCACAGAGCCCAGTGTGGAGCTGGCCACCATCTCATGACCTGAGCAGAAACCAAGAGTCAGACACTCAACAGGCTGTGCCACACGGGAGCGCCAATCCACCTTTGTTTTGTCCTGGTTTATGACAACCTCAGTTTCAGAGCAGGGAGATGAAAAGATAACTAAATTATTGCTCCTACCCCTTAAATAGATTCCAATCTTCAGTGAAGACGGCACTAAATGCTGAGGCTGGAAGTGCCCTGGGGCAAGGGAATCAGGGATTGCTGCTCCTAAAAGAGAGCAGGTCATTTCTGGTCCATCTTCACTATCACCCATGGGCTGACCATCAGCAGTAATCTCTGCTCAATGGTCTGCAGATACAGGCCAAGCCTGAGAGATGATCTGAAGAAAAAGAGTGGGGACTGAGATCATGGTCCAGGTTAGAGGCAGGACCCCAGGCCTCCAGATGCCATCAGGTAACTCTAGCTAATGCTGAAGATGCCGGCTGGAATCCACCAAGCCCTTGCTGGCCAGGTCAGCTCCTTTCTTTGGGATTTTTTTTTCATCTTTCAAAGGAGGACCATATTGTTCAGAGGTTATTTTTGAATATTAACCAAACTTTAAACATTTGCTTGCATTTTGAATTTTTGGAGTCGGGCATTATAAAAAAATCACAAGCTGCTGGCCCCCTTTATTCACATTTTCCTGAAAAACAAAGAGAAGCTTTTTGTGTATTTTCACTACAGGTCCATCTTGACCTCTCAAATATTTTAAATGACCTGTTCTTTGGCTAGGGAATATGGGTTGGTTGATTGAGGCTGCTTCTAGGCACCCCCATGAGTATTTTTAAAAACCAAATCACAAACATCACAGTTGAAATAAAGAAAAATGTAACAGAAATGCGTTGCTTAAATTCTAAGTTATTTCTAGACTTTTAGAAAGTTCCAAAGATGAGATGATTTGGCCACAAAGCTTTTAAAAATATTAAATGAAATAAGCAGAAACATTAGTTCCACATTTCAAGGACAATTTATCACTAAACAAACGGATTTGAACCTCAGGAGATCTTTCTTATAAGACTTCAAAGACTTTTTGTAAAGATAGCTAAAATAAATATCATACACCATTTTAAAAATTCTATGTACACTTATATCTTAAAGTGAGCTGTTTTTTGTGGGTCAGAAGTAACCCATTTGTGTAGGACGACATGTGACCATTCACATTTACAAGGGTAGACTTTCCTCACTCCTATTTTTGTCTTTGATCGGGGCTGTTAACATTTCAAGGTAGTTTGGCTTGTGATGATAGCTTAAATATGTCCATTAAACTATGGGTATCAGTTTAATAGGGAGTGAAATGTCACAAGGTACTAGCCTCTGGTAAAGACATAAGAATTTAGCCAAACACATTTGGAATCATAGGTTTTTCCCCTTAACATAAATATTCTGGGAATTTAACTTTCTCTCTGGATCTCTACCAGGTTCCTACACAAGTAGGACCAACTTTGATTTTGACCATTGTGATTCAGATATGGTTCAAGGAAGGAGACAGGGAGAGACTGGGGCATGCATGGGAGACTGGGGTATGGAACTGCCTTGTTTCTCTGCAACCTTAATAACACTGCCGCATTTTTAGGTATGGATACCAGAGGCCAAGGAATTCCTTCCCCTGCAGAAAAAACCCCAAGGAAAGCCAGAGTCGCAGGGGAGATGAGTTGGCTTATCTTAATGGCCTTGTTCTTCTGTCTCCACCAGGCCAGATAGCACTGCGAGCCTGAAAGCCAGGACCAGCTTCTGTCCTCCTTTTCCAAGCCCTGCCCCCACTTTTCCCCTTTCGAGATCCACATTCTTTCCTTAGATATGTTAATGCCCTCTTCAAGGAGCTACCTGGGGCAGCCTCTCAGTCTCCTCCAGAGGACTTTATATCTCCACTTAGATGATTTATGGCTTCCAGGGAGTTGAAGGCTCAGAAAGTAGCCTGGTTTCCCCGTTTCCAAGTTCCGGAGGGTTGCAGGCAGAGGGAACCACTTCTGTGCCCCAGATGTGTCTGATAGGGATTTTAAAGCATTCATACTTGGATTGAGCTAAATCCAGGGCTAGGACCCCCAACGAGCCAATGTTTCTAATTGATAAAAATTGAGAGTAAAATTAAACTAACCAACTCATTTATAATTGATAAAAAATTATTAGGATGAACCATAGGAAAGTGCTAGTATGTAACCATCGTTACTTACAAATATAGCAGTTTCCTATGGTTCTACTTAATACTGTAAAATATTTTCAGACATTGACGAAGAGATATTGAAAGCTTTTTTGTTTTGTCATTTCATTGTTTGGTGTTCTCTAACTTCTTTTCCTGTACCCTCCATACCCGTACTAACACCACACACAGACACACACACACACACACACACACACTGACTTAATCTTCCTCTTCTGGGACTTTAGAGAATTAAGAAGCAAGATGAGAATAAGGTAACACATTTACATGAATGTTTGGGCAGTTCTACGCATGATTCTTTTCATATTTTCCCTCTTTCCCTCCTCTTCTCCAGCTCTGCCCGAAGTCATTTCATTAGCTTGAAAGCAATGAAGACAACCTCACAACAGGCTGTGTGTGTGGAGTGAGCCCCAACTTCGAATCACAAAGATCTGGATTCTGCATTTGGTCTGATTATTTCTTGGTATGTTAGCATACCAAGCATACCACATCTTGGGCAGTTTTCTTAACCACAATGTTCTTAGTTTTCTCAAATGTAAGATAAGGGTAATGATATCTACTTTATAGAGTTGAAAGCATCGAATAAGACAGTGTATGCAAACTACTTAAGACTGCCTGGTATATAGTACGTGCTCCAAACTTCTGTAAAACCAAGATTAAATTTCCCATCCCTTGGATCTTCCAGCCTCCATGTCCACCCATCTACCACATGCAGCTCAGAAACCAAAGTGCTGCTTTAGTTGAAAGTGACATGTGGCCTGGGACATTGGCTGTCTCAGTGGTCACCAGTTAGCTGGGTGAGTCATGGCCAGCAGAATTTCTGCTGCTTTGGGCAAGATAACTTGCAGCTGGGGAGGCACAGAAGTGGCTTTGTGGCATTAGTGACATTTGGGCTGGTCCCTAAGGATGGTTAGGATTTAGACTCACGCTTTAGGCCAGCAAGGTCTCATTAAACTTTCTGCAGTGATGGAAATGTGCTATCATCTGCGCTGTCTACAATGTGTGGCTATTGAGCACTGGCAACGTGGCCAGTGTGACTGAGGAGAGAATTTTATTTTTTTTTATTTTTATTTTTTTTTATTTTTTAAAAGATTTTATTTATTCATTCATGAGAGATACAGGCAGAGGGAGAAGCAGGCCCCATGCACCGGGAGCCCGACGTGGGACTCGATCCCGGGTCTCCAGGACCGCGCCCTGGGCCAAAGGCAGGCACCAAACCACTGAGCCACCCAGGGATCCCGAGGAGAGAATTTTAAATTTAATTTTAATTAATTTAGACAGCCACAGGTGGCCAGTGGCTATGGTATTGGGCAGGACAGGACTTAAAGGGCTAGGCAGAGGAAACAGCAAAAGTAAAGTGACAGAAAAGGAAAACCATGAGGACAGGCGTGGGTGGGGCACATGTTTTAGTTTGGCTGCAGCCCAACCTTTATGAAGGACACTGGTTGTACTGGTAACAGGAGAGGGACATGTAGCAAACACTCGTAGTCAGGGTGAAGAGTTTCAATGTTCTTTTCCAAGCCGTGGAAGCTGGGGCAGGTCTGTGAGCAAAGGAATGACAGCATGCTGCTCTACATCAGAGCCACTCATCTGGCAGGAGGCAGGGGAGTGTAGTCCCTGATTGGACCACATAGAAGCTGGAAATGGAAGCCCTTGAAAGTGTTGCTGCAAAAACCCCAGGTGAAGCTCTCCCTGCATCTGGGCACCGTATGAACGGCTCTGCTTGGATTATCCTGTGTTATTCCAAGGCAGGTGCTACCAAGAGATCCATTTGCAGACCAGGAAATGGGTTTACCATCCGTGAAGTTACATATCCTCAAGTAAGTACAGAAATACAAATTTGAACCCTGGCCTGTTGGATTCCAAAGACCAAAAAAGAAAATATCGAACTCCACTCTACCTCTGTTTGATTTTATTTATTATTTATTTATTTATTTTTAAAGATTTTATTTGTTTATTCCTGAGACATACACACAGAGAGAGGCAGAGACATAGGCAGAGGGAGAAGCAGGATCCCTGCGGGGAGCCTGATGTGGGGACTCGATCCCAGGACCCGGGGATCATGACCTGAGCCAGAGGAAAATGCTCAACCACTGAGCCACCCAGGCACCCCTCTACCTCTCTTTTAGTTCTGCCTGGGACCCCCAACGAGCCAATGTTTCTAATTGATAAAAATTGAGAGTAAAATTAAACTAACCAACTCATTTATAATTGATAAAAAATTATTAGGGTGAACCATAGGAAAGTGCTAGTATGTAACCATCGTTACTTACAAATATAGTAGGAGAAGGAAAGTAGGAGAAGTGGTTCCCCCCACCCCCACCCCCTACCCCCAGCGGTGTGATGGGATTGAAGACACAGAGTCAACCCTATGGGTCAGGACTTGACATTCATGGGACTGGGCGTAGCTGTACTCAGGACCTGGGAAAAGGAAACTCCTCTTGCTCTTCCAAACGCACTGAATGGGACTCGCTTGTTTTCTTGCCACTCTCCCTGCTGCCTTGGTGAAAGCCCAGATTAAGCCATGGCTGAGCCCATTACCTTGACTGTTTGTGGGCCAGAAGAGTTATTATCTGCATTTGGGGAATTCTCCAGAAGAGTGGAGACTTACTTCCTTTTTCAGATCTCTTCAACTTGCAGGCAGTTACCTGATTTGCCTGATACAGGCTTTTAAAATGCTTTTACAATCTTTCCTTAAGAGGCAGCTCAGAGTGGCGTTAAAGACACCCATTCCAGAACCAGGACGCCTGTGTTTGAACCCTGGTCTACAGTCTGACTTTGAGCAGGTCACCGACAGACAGAACCCCCTATCTCCCCACCAGGTTTTTAGGGATCGAATGAGTTACAGGTACCTAGCGTGCTTTTTTACTACAGATGGCTTGCAATTTATTGTATGTGGTTTGCCAAAAAGCGTGTGGGGATGGGAGCAGGGGTGCCCCAGGGTGGCCGGGAGGAGGAAGACGCAGCTCTTAGGGTGGGAGTCAAAAGGAACTGATGGGAGAGAGAGCAGAGAGACCCGTTTTCTAAGTTCAGAATAGAGAAGCCAATCAAACGTGGACACCTGCAGAGAAGGGAAGGGAGGCGAAAAGGAAACCGTGGCAGGTAGCGGGAAGGACAGTTCTTCGCGCGTGGGAGCAACCTCTGCGCGTCCCTGCGGGCGGCGGGGCTCGACCGCCGCGCGGGGCTCGGTGCTGCCACCTACAGGCCTGCGCTCCGCTCCTCCGCCCGTCCCTCCTGCGGCCTTTCAAGGCTTCTGCCCTAGGCACGACAGTTCTGAAACACATTTCAAAACGTTATTTAAAAATAAATAAATAAAATTATTTATTTATTCATTAGAGGCAGAGACACAGGCAGAGGGAGAAGCAGGCTGCGCGCAGGGAGCCCATGTGGGACTCGATCCCAGGACCCTAGGGTCATGCCCTGGGCCGAAGGCAGACGCTCAACCCCTGAGCCACTCAGGCGTCCCCAAAACGTTATTTCTAAAAAGAGGTCATTGCGAAATAAAATATGACAAAACCCCACACGCAGAAATGTAGAAATGTCACACCCCACGGGCCAGGCACTGGGTTAGCAGCTTGGGACATGCTGTTGCATTTTATCCCCCTAGAAGATAGCCTCTGCATGATGATGCCCATTTCGAAGTAGGTTAGGGAGTCTAATACACAATTGTTCAGAACCTGTGCCACTCACATTCCAGAGGCCACATGTATCACATAACACAGTATCCAATAAACTATTTTTACACCTTTCCCAAGCATTAATTAAAAGCCTACGGCAACTGAGTTGACCGAGGAGGATCAATAGGCACAAGAGCTTCTGTTTGCACATCACGAATGCTGCTTTACTTTGGGTTCTTCTTCTGAAAATTTGGGCTCCTCAAATATAGATGCTATGGCAGAAATGTTCACTTATACAAAAGCGAGTTAGGTCTTTATTTCCAGGGCGCAAATCTTTGTCTGTTTGTAGATGAAGCTATTCCTATTCATTCAAGCCAAACTAAATGAATTAATGTTGTAGATGAACTACAAAACAAAGTGCCCTGTCTAGTTCTTACCAATCCAAACCCTATCGATTACTCGACATTTGCGCACACTTATGCTACAAAGGTCATGTTTAAATCAACCATCCTGTGGTACTAGGTGCTTCTCAAGCTTTAATGTATATACCATACATACCATTCACCTGGGGACCTTTTTTTTTTTTTACATTTTTATTTATTTATGATAGTCACAGAGAGAGAGAGAGAGAGAGAGGCAGAGACATAGGCAGAGGGAGAAGCAGGCTCCATGCACTGAGAGCCCGACGTGGGATTCGATCCCGGGTCTCCAAGATCGCGCCCAGGGCCAAAGGCAGGCGCCAAACCGCTGCGCCACCCAGGTGAATTTGGGGAATTCTCCAGAAGAGTGGAGATCCCTCACCTGGGGACCTTGTTGAAAGGCAGATTCTGATCCAGTGACTCTGGGATGGGGTCTGAGATTCTGTATTTTTATTTTTATTTAAGATTTTATTTATTTACTCATGAGAGACACAGAGAGAGAGAGAGAGAGAGAGAGAGAGAGAGAGGCAGAGACACAGGCAGAGGGAGGAGCAGGCTCCATGCAGGGAGCCCTACGTGGGACTCGATCCCAAGACTCCAGGATCACATCCTGGCCTGAAGGTGGTACTAAACCACTGAACCATTCGGGCTGCCCAAGATTATGTATTTTTAACAAGCCCCCAAGAAATGCAGATGCTGCTGGTTCAACAATCACACTTTGAGTTTCAAGGAATTTGAAGATCTTGAAGTGCCTTTGAATCATGAAAATAAAAAATCTAATTTGTGGCCTATTAATTGTATTTTATTGTTTCCTAATGCTTTGAGAATCAGTATACTGTGTGTTCCACCTAAAATATTTTATCAACTAGAACACTGAATGTACCAGAATATTCTATTCCTTCACTTAGGCTGGCTTATTAAGTGTCCATTGCTAGATAAACCTGAAGGAATTTTGCCTTCAAGGAGTAATAGAGGCATCATGAAATTATTTTTCAAACTCTAAGGGAGAGTAATGATCATATGAACGTAAGAAAAATTTCTTAAAATTACGCTTATCACTTTTTCAGGTTTTTCAAACTGACTCTTCTGCCATCTAGGGAATTCATTATGTGAAGGAGTAGAGCAGTAGACCTAGTGATTTAAAATGAGGAAGCACCTTTTTCATCACTCTGATCTGGATGTTCATATATACTTATGCTTATCAGAGTGTCCAGATGTTAAGTAGTGAAAAGTAACACGTTCACACGTGATACAGAGCAAAGACCTATTATGATGCCCAAAGGACAAGCTATTTATAGCAGTAAAGAATAAAGTGACCCATAAATAGACTGCCATTTACTTGTTTGTTTTGTCTGGGGTCCACTAAATGGCATCTGTTAGTGTGACAATAGCTAATGCCCAGCAATTATTTCCATCCTGAACCTCACTGGGGATGAGAAATACAGTGGAACTAGATCCTCTGTTTGGAATTGATTTCTTCCCCCCACATCAATTAAAATATTCAGTAAAGGTATTGGGTTCTCCCCTACTCCCTGCCGTTTACACAAATAAAATATATACATTTAAATAGCTAAATATAAATGACTGCCCTATATATATTATATTCTCTATATTCTAGAGAGTGTAATATCTCAAATTAAGATAGTGGAAATTATGGCAACTTTAACGAGAAGAAAATGAAATGTGGTAACTTCAATGGGAACAGAGCACCTGCTATTCACACAGTAGTTTTTCTTTTTTTTTATTTTTTTAAGATTTTATTCATTTATTCATGAGAGACACAGAGAGAGAGAAAGAGAAAGAGAGACAGAGAGAGAGAGAGAGAGAGAGAGGCAGATACACAGGCAGAGGGGAGAAGCAGGCTCCAAGCAAGGAGCCTGATGGGGGACTTGATCCCAGGACTCCAGGATCACGCCCTGGGCCAAAGGCAGGCGCCAAACCGCTGAGCCACCCAGGGATCCCCCACAGTAGTTTTTCAATAAATGTGGAGTGACTGACTGCCTTGGACAGCCTTAAGATCACCTGTGAGCTATGCAAGGACTGACATGGATTGTGAAGGTAAAGGTAGACTCCAGAGTGGGGAAACAGGCTCCTGGTATCTCTGTCCTGGATCTGAGGGGTCTGGCAAGACCAGTCTCTTTCCTCCCCTGCAGATCTTACTCTAATGCCCCAAGTTACCTCCCTTTAGCTTCAGTGTTTAAGATTGAGTTATCAATGATAGTAGGTGCTAATAGTACTTAGATATTAGCCTATTAACTTTGTGATTATTATTGTCAATAATATTTATGTTGGCCAACATTTATTCAGGCAACTATGTGGCAGATTTTAAGCAGAGAGCAAAACGTACTTTCCTCTGAGCTTATGTTTGAAAAATCCAGAAGTGCTGGGGGCACGTTTTCAGTGCTGGGCCAACGAATGTGGTCAGAGGGATAAGTAGTTATAATTGGCCCAGCTTGAGCCACATGATCTCCCCATTTGCAAGAAGTGTTTGGGGGGTGGTGGTGGGTAAAAAGGATTTTTTTTACTGAGGCAGACCTCAGTAAAACCATATATTTTGAAGAATGTTTCCCAAAGAAGGTCCTTGCTCTTCTGGAAAAAATTCATGTCTCCCACAGCCTTGGGCAAGTTAATTTATTTGAACCTCAGTTGAAGAATTTGTATAATGGAGTAGAATTAGTTGCTTTCTGAGGTTCTTTTCTTATCCCAAATCTCTAGTTTTCAGTCCCGGTTTTTTAATGTAGCACTCTATGAAATGATTTCACATCCAATCTTGACAAGCAAGCAGAAGTTATGCTATTTCACCCTCTTATGAGATGGAGACACTGAGCCTTACAAAGTTAATTAATTTGCCTCAAATCATTAGAATGTCAACTGGCAGGACTAGGACTAGATATTAAGTCATTGGATTAGTTTCAAAGAATTCTCTTTGAATGCTTCCCACATTAGTGAAATTAGTTTTCTTCATTCCGTAATGACCACTAACTAATCTCATGGGTAGCAAACTACTATAAATTAAGCTCAAGTTAGTGGGACAATTTTGATGTATTAAAACTTGAGCACTGGAATTTTTATTTTGCTGCTTTCTGAGAGATGCTGAGATTGTTCATTAATATGATTACTGTCTTTGTGATGGGAGGTCCTGGAAAGTATGGCTTGGGGAGGGAAAAGCTACTATGAATTCAAGTTGAAAGAGGAT